>NC_060149.1:392879758-393569515 GCF_021461385.2 Schistocerca piceifrons
AAATAAAGCAACAAAATAAAAAGTATAAACAATCTTTTTTCAAATTGAGAATGATATAATGCAGCACCATGTATAACGCAAACAATTAGCCAAAGTTCATGATCTGCAGCCTTAATTTTCATTCCAGAGACTAAAATAATTGTGAAACAATAACTTCATTATTAACATACAATTTTAGAGGATGTTTTCATATACAGTACATGAATATTACCCATCATACACAATTTATTTTCTCATTATTCACCTTATGTTAAAACTCAAATTCAATATACATATGTGATTTGTCTGACACTACAACCATAATATCCTGGTCTATAATGTAACTATGCCTGTTCTCTCACAGGCATAAATTTATAAATTACCAAAAAGGAATTTACATTAATGCAGAACATAGTTCTGATGTTTTTAATACCAACAATGCATACTTATTTTCCTGTAAGCACCTACTGTCGCACAGACAATGCTTTAAGATCTGCAATGCACTTCCTTAAAGATTGCTTCTCCTGTTCAGGTGTTATTGATTTAAGGACATTGCTGACAATCCAGCTGACCATATGACGCTGGGCAATCCTCCGGTCTACTGCATCTTTTTCCACCTGGTAGTCCAGCCGTCTCTTCACCTAGTAAAAAAAGATCATGAAATGATAAGTAATTACGGATGCAGTGATATTTAACACATGAAGTTAACACTGTGTGAATAATAGAACAGGTATACTAGGAACCTAAGCTGGCAGCAGCAAACTTTTTTTGTTTCTGTATGCTGGTGCATAGTGAGTAACTTTTGACAGCACTATAGGAAACATGTGAATAAGTAGTACATGACAATGTAAAACTGTAGTCAACAAAGCTGACTCAACAGAACAGCCCACTACTGTAGGATTACCATTCTTTCTTTGGTCACTTCCAGTCTCTTTCTAGTCTGCACATTTAGTAAGTGATATGGTTTTAACCCCAATGTTTTACCTTTTCTGTCAACACTTACTAATTTATTCCCTTACTTTTAACATCTTTGGCATTGTGGAATATTTCTCCCCATATCATCCTCCTCTGTTTCTTCAATCTGTTTTTGCTTATTTGTTTAAAATCTTGTCAACAAAAATTGCCTTTTCTTTTGAAACACATTTTACTGACACCACTAATTGGATACATTTTAATAGTTTCATCACAGCTGTCTAGTTGCTTACAGTAACTCCACAACAATTTATTTCCCTAAAACTTATTCAAAAACTAATAATGTATTCATTTTTAATTGTCTCGATATAACTGGACACACAATTCTAACAAGACATTAGAGTCAGTTGACAAGATAGACTGTTTAATCCGTGTTTGCTTTCCAACTGACAGCACAGTGCAATGCCATAAGTACAAAAATATGTGCTCTATTCAAGGTCATCCAAACTTCGGCTCTTTAAGAAACACAGTTGTTTAAATGTAGTACAAGTTCTTGCACAATGTAAATAATGCAGTGGAAGAGCTGAGCCCTCGACAGACTTTTTCTTAAAAAAAAGAGAAGAAGAGGAAGAAGAATAATTTCAAATGCAACCACATAGGCTGAAAACTGCAACACTGACTATTCATTTACAACTTCTCAATATGATCATCCATTTCCACAATTTTGGTCTGCCTTTTAACAACCATATGTGTTCCAGTGTGGTAAAACGCACAGTTCTACTTCTGAAGCCACTGACACACGGACTTTTAAAGACCTTCGGATCTTCAAAGTGAATCCTGTGATGAGCTGTTCGCAGTGGTCCAAACAAATGGAAGTCTGATAGTGTTAGGTCAGGACTGTATGGAGGATTATGTAGTACTTTCTACCCAATTTCCATAATCTTTTCAAGTGGTGTGACAGTTGGCATGAGGCCTTACACTATCAAGCAGAAGAATAGGAGTGAACTTGCTGAAGAGGCAATTAAGCTGTTTAAGGGTTCTAATGTATTTGATAATTTATTGTCCATTCCTGCTCCAAAAAATTAACCGTAATCACATCCTCTGCAGCCCAGAATACCATGGCAATAACTACTTCAGTGAGTTTCTGTGATGCCATTTCACTGATTGCCTCATTTCAGTTCAAAATGTGAACACATGTTTCTTCTCTGGTCCCAATTATTATTATTTCTTTCTTGTCTCAGACGTTATGTCTGGTTAAAAATGAAAGTGACGCGGACCTTGATCAAGCGTCACTTCCTTTTAATTGTATGGTATGTGTTATATTGCATTTAGGAACTTTCGGGTAATTGAACATGTATCAATAATTACAGATTTCTGTAGTTGTATATATACATTTGGATGTAGCTGTATTGCATTGATGTACTGGTGGATATTGTGTGGTATGACCCCTGTAGTTGATAGTATAATTGGTATAATGTCAACTTTATCCTGATGCCACATGTCCTTGACTTCCTCAGCCAGTTGGATGTATTTTTCAATTTTTTCTCCTGTTTTCTTTTGTATATTTGTTGTATTGGGCATGGATATTTCGATTAGTTGTGTAAATTTCTTCTTTTTATTGGTGAGTATGATGTCAGGTTTGTTATGTGGTCTTGTTTAATCTGTTATAATGGTTCTGTTCAAGTATAATTTGAATTCATCATTCTCCAGTACACTTCGTGGTGCATACTTGTATGTGGGAACATGTTGTTTTATAAGTTTATGTTGTAAGGCAAGCTGTTGATGTATTATTTTTGCTACATTGTAATGTCTTCTGGGGTATTCTGTATTTGCTAGTATTGTACATCCGCTTGTGATGTGATCTACTGTTTCTATTTGTTGTTTGCAAAGTCTGCATTTATCTGTTGTGGTATTGGGATCTTTAATAATATGCTTGCTGTAATATCTGGTGTTTATTGTTTGATCCTGTATTGCAATCATGAATCCTTCCGTCTCACTGTATATATTGCCTTTTCTTAGCCATGTGTTGCATGCATCTTGATCGATGTGTGGCTGTGTTAGATGATACGGGTGCTTGCCATGTAGTGTTTTCTTTTTCCAATTTACTTTCTTCGTATCTGTTGATGTTATGTGATCTAAAGGGTTGTAGAAGTGGTTATGACATTGCAGTGGTGTAGCCGATGTATTTATATGAGTGATTGCTTTGTGTATTTTGCTAGTTTCTACTCGTTCTTGAAAGAATTTTCTTAAATTGTCTACCTGTCCATAATGTAAGTTTTTTGTATCGATAAATCCCCTTCCTCCTTCCTTTCTGCTTAATGTGAATCTTTCTGTTGCTGAATGTATGTGATGTATTCTATATTTGTGGCATCGTGATCATGTAAGTGTATTGAGTGCTTCTAGGTCTGTGTTACTCCATTTCACTACTCCAAATGAGTAGGTCAATACTGGTATAGCAGAAGTATTTATAGCTTTTGTCTTGTTTCTTGCTGTCAATTCTGTTTTCAGTATTTTTGTTAGTCTTTGTTTATATTTTTCTTTTAGTTCTTCTTTAATATTTATATTATCTATTCCTATTTTTTGTCTGTATCCTAGATATTTATAGGCATCTGTTTTTCCATCGCTTCTATGCAGTTGCTGTGGTTATCCAATATGTAATCTTCTTGTTTAGTGTGTTTTCCCTTGACAATGCTATTTTTCTTACATTTGTCTGTTCCAAAAGCCATATTTATATCATTGCTGAATATTTCTGTTATCTTTAGTAATTGGTTGAGTTGTTGATTTGTTGCTGCCAGTAGTTTTAGATCATCCATGTATAGCAAATGTGTGATTTTGTGTGGGTATGTTCCAGTAATATTGTATCCATAAGTTGTATTATTTAGCATGTTGGATAGTGGGTTCAGAGCAAGGCAGAACCAGAAAGGACTTAATGAGTCTCCTTGGTATATTCCACGCTTAATCTGTATTGGGTGTGATGTGATATTATCTGGATTTGTTTGGATATTAAGTGTGGTTTTCCAATTTTTCATTACTATGTTTAGGAACTGTATCAATTTAGGATCTACTTTGTATATTTCCAATATTTGTAGTAACCATGAGTGGGGTACACTATCAAAAGCTTTTTGGTAATCAATGTATGCGTAGTGCAGTGACCTTTGTTTAGTTTTAGCTTGATATGTCACCTCTGCATCTATTACCAGTTGCTCTTTACATCCTCGTGCTCCTTTGCAACAGCCTTTTTGTTCTTCATTTATAATTTTGTTCTGTGTTGTATGTGTCATTAATTTCTGTGTAATGACTGAAGTTAATATTTTGTATATTGTTGGTAGGCATGTTATGGGGCGATATTTAGCTGGGTTTGCTGTTTCTGCTTATTATTATTATTATTATTATTATTATTATTATTATTATTATTATTATTATTATTATTATTATTTCCCTCTCTCCCAGTAACACCCCCCCCCCCAAAATGGAAACACTACAAGACCTGGAAGGCAATTGCTTTTCTTTGTCTCTCTATTCTGGTTGATTAACATTCGTGGTATGCAAGTTGAACAAACCCTTCATATGCAAGTTGTGGAACGATCACCGCACTGCCTTTACTTGGGTAGGTAATGTGACAAATTATCTGCAGCCACCCGGTGGTCACCACGAATGACATCATTGGCTGAATGTTGTGTGGAGTCACTACAGACACCATTCAGCTGTTCCACATTTCGTCAGCCCATGCTCTTTGCTCTTAAGCTTTGTTACGACAGGCCTGTTGTCTAACAGTGCTAATATCCACTGTTGCATCCCAACACATTTTTCAGTCTATCTTGAATGCGAAAGGGTGCTTCACCTTCTGCAATCAAGTACTCAATCACAGAATGCAATCTAATATAAACAGCAATGTGGACCACTTTGCAAGCAACTGCAGTACTGGCATCTGAAGCAATTGCAGTACTGGCATCTGTTAACACAAAGTTACTTCAGTGGATTGGAGAACGAGCTTTGCGGAATAGTGCCAAATTCAAATTTTTCACTTAAACTTCATTATTTACAAAGAAATTTGAGACCTTACTTTTTGTCTCACTTTTGTACATATGAATGACTGCATAATGCCTCACAAAAGTTGCTTCACTTAGAAGAACTCTCTCATTCTTAGTTTTATCTGAGCTGTTTTTAAGATATCCTTATCTTCACCGCACTTTTCTCCTTTCATAAAACAAAAATACATTTCAAAGCTAAGGTTTTACAAATCTATCAACAGCAAATACTTTAATTTCATAAACTACCTATGCTCAAATTGCCACAATGTTGTAAGCCAATTCCAAAATGTGAATCTATAATCTGCTAAAAAACCTCAAGCCATCAGCACACAGAACGAGTCAGCTAACGTTGACATGGCACCCTGCGAGTTTTCTTATGTGTCTTACTAATTTTTCTTGTTGAGCAGCCATTTCATCACGTGAAACACAAAATGAATTCTGCGATATTTTGGCAACATGGAAGGTAAAGTAGAACAAAAGGATGCGAGAACGCGCTCTACGTCACAAGCACAAAGCAAGATGACATACCGTATTTGTCATGTTCAGAAGAAACACATTTTCTGTGGGTTTTTGTTGTACATTAAATGCTATGAATATGTGCTGTTTCTAAGCACCAGCACATGGAATGTCCCGAGAACGAATCGCTACTCGTATGATTTGTTGTAATAAAATCATGGAAAACATCATATTAGTATCTGAATTTTCGTATTTAGTTACATTCACGTTATAATTCAAGCGTTATGAGAGAGAGCCATTTTAAGGCAACAGCACATTAAAGGAAGTTTCATGAGAATGTCATTCTTACTAGCATTTGTTATAATTGAATATCAATACAATTTTGGCAATTGAAGCTTTTGGAACAGTCTAATATAAGATCTGTGAAGATACGTGTTGTTAGCGCAGCGTAGCTGGGTGAAGAACCACGATCTGGAACCGAGGTCTGGAATAGTAGAAAATTCACATTTTCTGAAATATTGTGGGAGTTTCCTACAAAACTGACAGAATGAATTTCTCTAATATTTGATGTTATGGAAATTTAAGTGTGCGCTCTGTCAGGGGTTAGTTTGATCAGGTGAACTTTTTTAAGGTGATGATCTTCCTGAGTGGTTGCATATCTTTCACATTTGTCACATTACATGTTCCGTAATGTTTGAAGTTTTTATTTATGTATACCACAGACAGAACAACACAACTAGCATATGGTCAAGAAAAGAAAGGTGTATTTTAATAGAGCTAACGTAAAAACTGTACAGTTTGTGAGCCAAATAAACCCAACATCTGCAGCTGGATAGTGATAAATCACGTTAAGCAACTCGTGGTATGTGCCGACAGGGCCATGTGTCGTGACATGGGTTATGTCATCTGTGTACACATCAATGTGTGCGGACGGCTTTATGGGGGCCAAACCACCAGACCCACTTGCTACATGAAGTAATGGAGGCAAATATAAGAAGATACGAATTAGAGAATGGAGATGTATGATAGTCCATAAGTAATAACTAGCCACTTAGTTCAAATATGATTGACAGGATGGAAGTAAAGCTGAATTAGAAATAGAAGGGAATTAATAGCACAAATGATCCTACAATTAAATAACATGAATGCAGAAAAAATAGAAAGGAGGAAGGTTGTGCAGACAAGGATACAGTAAATGTGTAGAAACTACTACAAAATTCTAACACTATATAAGAAATAGAGGTAGGGCTAGTGTGACAGATTAGGACACGAAAATATGTTTGAAAGGAAGATTTCATCCACAAAGCTCAAGGGACTAGCGTTAAGTGGGAGGATCTAAATGACCTCTGTGCTATAGCAGGCATTAAGGTCTTAAGTTATGTTACAGATAATGCTGAAGCAATTTAAAGCTGACATTTCTTGTGTGTCCATTAACAGATCACATTATTTCAGTTATACTCCTCCATATACTGAAAGTCATGTAATGAAAGCATCAGCTAATAAACATGAGTATTTTCACAAGTTGCTCTGCCTCTAATCACATACAAACTATGAGTGATGGGGCTGGAGAAGGAGGTACTGTGTGGTTGCATAGGGTAGGTTTTATAGTGGGTGTAGTTGTAGAGCAGCAACCCTGAGGTAACATTTGTGATCTGAGAAATGTGGTATGGTTTGACAATGTTGTGAAGGTTAGAAGGCTGTCTTAAGAAAGCTGGTAACGTGGTGGAGCAATCTCTTGAGACATTAAAGACATGGGCAATGAGAGGGTGGTGTTGATTAATTAGAAGCTATGCTAGTTGGAATGACGGAGGAGACTGCCAAGCAGATCCATTTGTGGGAAATATTCCAAGATAGTTTGATTAGGTGCAAATATGCAAGGGTTTTAGTGCACAAGTTTAGCAGTTTCGTGCAGTACCAGATATATTTACCTTGCAAAGAAAATGAAAATCCCTCACACTTATACTAACAGCCACATAGGCTCTCCTCTTCTGTAACTGCCTCACTAACCTCATCCACAAACAAATTTTCTGTCATGTCTCCTCTCTCCCTCTGACCAACATAGTGCCTACTTCCAAATCAGATGCAGTTCATAATTACTTAGCACCACCCAGGTCTTAAATGAATAAACAGATCTCAAGGTTGAACTATCAAGCTATGAAATAAGATCTTCCTCATAGGCATACCAAACCTTTTATTGTTTCCTTCAACCACCCTTCTCAGCTTCACAATGTCCCTGTCAATCTACATGATATTCTCTTAGACCACCATTCCTACTCCAAGGCTGTAACCCCTGCAACCATCCTCACTGTAAAACCAGCACCATGCACTCATCCTCTGTCATCTAGTCCATCCCCACCAATGGCAAATCATGAAACACAAAGTGGGGTAACAAACTACTACTGCTTCTTAACAGGAATGTGGTCATGGCACAGCTTTCTATAGCAGGATAAACATAACCAAAATTGTGTAAAGCATGAATCAACGAAGAACTGTACCTCAGGGATGTGCAGTATCCTAGTGAATGAACACACTTTGAAATGAGACATATACCTCCTACACCCAATACATAATTTTGAGCTTCTCACCTGGCACTAATTTCCCTGGACTCCAGAAATGGTAACTTTCGTTTTAACACTGTCACCCCACAGCCCTCCTCAACCCAAGCTTCAACTACCCCATTCCTTTTTTACATCATGCTTCTTAAAATTTTATTAGTTGTGTATCACACCCTCTTCATATTCTTTCACTACAGTAGTATCGCCATTTTTCATTTTCTATTCCTCTAATTCATCTACAGTTCTCAGTCTGTGCCTTCTATTATAACTCTACTGGAGCTAACAAGTGCCTATTAACTCTGATGTGGTATTCTCTTGAAAGCCTTTTCCGTAATCTTTGACCCCTCTCTTCCTTGTAACAAGTGGGTTATTCTTACCATAGGGTCAATGAATTGCACCCATTTTCAAACTTCACAAGTTCCTCTTTACTCTCTGAAAAAGGAAGCTATTGAATGCTATGAATGCTGTCTTCAGTTTTAGTGTCTCCACTGGCAGTGCTAGGAAGAATACTTCCTGTAGGAAAGTCTTAACCAGCCTTTGAATTTAATCTGCATTTATACATCCACAAATTTGTCGGATGAAAATTGAACATTAATTCTACCCACTCACTGTCAAATTGAACTAACAAATAACTGCTACAAATTGGAGGAAAAGCATCTATATACAGAGATTAGTGACATGGGAAGCATACTATGGACTATGTAATATTGCTGTCGTTAAAAAATCATGGGACATCACTTTTGCAAATGTGTGTGACAGCACCAACAATGCTAAAACTAAAGGGAATGACCATATGAAGCTGGGATATTTTGTTAGGAATTTATGTAACTGGGGAAACAAAGCCCTTAAGTAGTGTTATAGGAATCCTACAGATGAATGACGACGACAACTGGACAAATGATGACTATGAATGGATGAAGAATGATGATAATTACATGTTATGGCTTCTTATAACTCAAGGGTAAAGTAATACCTCCTGAATCGAGAATGCAGTGACTGAGGTGCTTACTGGATTGTAATATGCTGGCCACACCAGTCAACCTCTCATTCCAGGCTTTCATACTGAGTTAGTGAAGGCAACACTAAATTACTGGGCAATATAGAATACTTCCTGTGATTTGGAAAGGGATTGCCTACATCTCAAGTTGTGAAAGTTACCAGGCAGCCACATTTGATTATAAAAATGTAGAACCATTTTTCTCTTTGTATATTTTACGAACTATAATATGCTGTACCAGTTTGGGTGTTTCCAGTGACATTTACAAGAGGCAAATTCAGCACCTCATTGTGAAAATTTAACTACAGTATAACCCCAATTTTACGTTCCCAGAATTAGCGTACTCCCACCACTTAAGACGTTTTTGTAACTCCTGTCAAATTTCCTATGTTCGAAATGTCATTTTGCATCACCATATTTTTAATTTTCCCGCGATTTAAACTTCTGAAAAAATGTTTGTGGAGAAAAAAATCTGACAAAATGACTATGTTGGCCATCAAGTCGTGTTTACAAACATTACATGGTTAACTTCTTAACACCAGGGTGCTCTGCTCAGAGGATGTGGTGCAGTAAACGTGTAAAGTTTACACAATTTGTGCCATATGTCCTGCCGCTACCAAGCTCTGTAAACCAATGTCCCAATATCGCTTCTGGGTGGTCGAGGTTTGCTACAATAAAGATATCAAGACCAATCACAACCATTTACAAATTGTCTCTATTGTGCACGTGCAGTTTCCTGATTGTTGTGATTGTCCATCACTCTTTGTCTAATCATATTTAGCGTGTTTTGTCATTTGGCCTCTTTAAACATTGACACCTTCACTCACTCTGCGTTGCTCATATGTTTCTGGTTTAAATACAGAAGCACAGTGAGACTTTGCATGTTGTGAGACTTATTTACATAACTGAGGCGGCACACTACCTGACAACCTCAAAAAGACAAATACAGTGCAAGAGATGCAGAACAACACACGTAAACGCCACACAAAATACTTATGTAAATACACGCATTGGACAACGAGAGAAAGTTCTTGAAACACGTCAAGCTAAGCATGAAAAACATACGTAACTGGTACAGTGTTTCATCATTTAAATAATAACAGCTGCAGGCTTGCCAAAAACATCGATTATGAAATTGAGTCACACTTTTCTACTTCCCAATGGTTTTCAGTTCCATTCCACCGGTGGTTTTTATTAGATAATAAATCTTCATCAGATAATAAGCAAGTCACTAACAAGTATTTTGATGCCTATCATGTACATATACACACAGTGCAAAAATGCAAAGGGGTATCCTATACGTAACTTTTACAGTTTAAAGTGTTACTTCCCACATTTCACACTTTTCCGCATTTTACACCATTCTTTGAAGTCCCTTGAAAAGTGTAAAAGTGGGGCTTCACTGTATTCAGAATTGATGAAACTGTAGTCCCAATTGCCCCTCACTAACACTCCAACCTGTGGTCGATAGCTGTATTCTGATTTGTGGTGGTCATAACAGGAAAATTACAACATCTCCAGATGGTACAAGATATATTTGATTTAATACAGCACTTATCAGTGATCTGCAGCATCTACCCGAAATAATCCTATCACATGTATCTAGTTAAACATATTCATCCAGTCCAAAAATACTTATCACAACTTCATTCTGCTATGGTTCTTTGTTGGTTGGTTGGTTGGCTGGCTGGCTGATAGGGTGGGGAGTGAGGGGGGGGGGGTGGGAGGAGGTGCAATAATGGACCAAAGAACAAAGTCATCAAAGTCCCTCAATCCAAGAGTAATGTATCCTGAAGTAGGCAGGTAAGTCCAGCAAAAACCTTTTCTCATCAGGCTTGATCCTATAAGGGAACAGTTGTGCCCAACAACTATATTCATTTCAAACAGTAAAGGGTACAGCAATCTGACATCTATTACATATCTACATTTTGGTCACTTTGGGACCATCTTCAGAGTTAAAAATATGGGAAGAACCAGTAACAATAAGTAAACGTGTGTTTTATTAAATGTACAGTTGTGTAAGCTTTAAATGCGATCATAAAATACATACCAGCAAATTTAAGTTAAAGGATTAAAAAAAACATTTTTTCACAGTCCCAGTGGGACTATTCAGATCAGAGGCTGAGTTCAGACTGTGGCCACTGTTTATAGTTACAACACATTTAAAAATTGTGTTCAGTTATAAAATATGCAGCAGTAACTGACAAAATCTAGTTCATACAGTTACCAGCATGTATAACTATAAAACATTTGTCACTACTTTTAGTTACAACCACCTGATTTGTTTTATGTACCCACATTTATGGAAGTATAAAATAAAGTAAATACATGCTGCCGAAGTATCATACATGTAAGGATGGCACTTTAGAATGGTATGATGTACACTGAAGCCAGCTGTGTTGCAATTGAACAGTGGCCTAAGTGTGGACTCAACCTCTGACATGAATAGCCCTGTTGGGACTATGTGCATATACAAATACTTTTAAACACTGGAAACTGCAGGTGGGATGATCAACAGTGTGGGAATAGATAGAGTGCTGCTTACCTTAAAGGTGACACATTAAGTTGCATACATGCACAATCAAAAGACACTTACACAAAGCTTTCAGCCACAACCTTCTTCCGAAGAAAGAGAAACACACCATTCATTCACACGAGCAAGCAGCCACTGAAATCAGACATGTTATGTTCACCTGCATGTTATGGCACAGAGTGGTCTACTTTGCTCTTGGTCACAGTGTCACACACACACACACACACACACACACACACACACACACACACACACACACACGACCACTAACTGTGGCAGATGGATGGGGGGGGGGGGGCAGTGTCTGGTTGAGTGTGCAGGGACTAGAATTCCAACAGGCACAGCATCAGAAGGTTGTGAGGCAGGGTGGTGGGGAAAACAGAGCGAAAAAGGAGAGGAGGGGGTAAAACGGACATGGGCATTGGCAGAGGGCAGCAAACAAAGATGGTGGGAGATGAGAATGGTGAGGTGGTGATAGAACAGAGGGTGGAAACTGCTGGATGGAGATGTGTGAACGGTGTGTTACCGTAGGCTGAGGTTGGGGTAATTATGGGAGTGGAGAATGTGTTTCTAAGACGACTCCCATTTGCACAGTCCAGGAAAGCTGGTGGTGGAGGGGAGGATCCACATGGCTCAGGTAGGGAAGCAGCCACTGAAATCAGACATGTTATGTTCACCTGCATTTTATGGCACAAAGTGGTCTACTTTGCTCTTGGTCACGGTTTTGTGGTGACTGTTCATACTGGTGGATAGCTGGTTGGTAGTGATACCAACATAAAAAGTTGTGTAGCCCTCCCCCTGATGGGATATGATAAACCTGTGACAGGACTGGAATAGAAAGTGCTGGGTGGGTGGATTGGGCTGCAATCACAAAACAACTTTTTATATTGGTATCACTACTAACTAGCCATCCACCAGGATGAACAGCCACCACCAAACTGTGGCCAAGAGCAAAGTAGACCACCCTGTACCATAACATGCAGCTGAACATAAAATGGCTGCTGCTGTACCTGTGCCATCTGGGCCCTCCCCTCCACCACCAGCTCAACTATGCAGATGGGAGTCATCCTTGCAACACATTCTCCACTCCCGTAACTATCCTAACCTCAACCTACAGTTACATACTGTCCCCACACACTCCAACTGGCAGCTTCCACCATCTATCTTATCACCACCTCACCATTTTCATCTCCCACCCTCTGTTTGCTGACCTTTGACAACACACCTGCCAATCTTTCCCCACTCCTCCCCTTTTTCACTCCGTTTTCCCCACCACACTACCCCACAGCCTCCTGATGTCACACTTGTTGGCATTCTAGTCCTTCACACTGCCAGACAGCACTCCTCTCTCCTCCCACACATATACTCCTATCTCTTCCCCTTCCCCACTTCCTCAAAATTGCTGCTTCCATCCCGCACAATAAATGAATTCTCACATGATAAATGCATTCCAACCAATTCCAGAGATAGCTATGGTGTGTGTGTGCGTGCACTTGCACTTGCTCATGTGAATGAATGGTGTGTGTTTCTCTTTTTCTGACAAAGGCTGTGGCTGAAAGCTTTGTGTACGCGTAGTAACTGTGCCTTTCTGCAACCTAATATGTAATCTTTATGGTAAGTAGCAAGCTGTCTTTTCTTAGAAGTTTTTTTAACTTACATTTATTGGCATGTATTTTATGACTGACTAATCTAATGCCTGTGCACCTATAAATTTAATACGAGATGATGATGCCATATTTTAATCGGTTCTTCCCACTTTTTTTTTTGCAGTGAAGATGGCCACACAGTGACAAAATGTAGATATGCAATAAACATTATTGCGTCTTATTTATGTACCCTTTACTACTTGAAATTTCTAATCTAGTCAGGAGATTCATAACAGTAACAGTAATAAAGCTGAAAACATCATGAATAATAAAAGCAAGATGAAGGAAATAGGGAAGTCAGCAGAAGGGCGTCCCCAGGGCTCTGCATGCGACAGGCGATATGCCACTCACAGCAGTCCCACGTCCTGTTCCATTACAGTCACAAGTGTCCGCAGTTCAAAAGAGTGAAACGCCTAGTGTAGTGAATTGAGTTCAACAAGGAGGAGGGAAACTGAATCAAAAATGGCTGAACAGAGTAAAAGAGGGATGAAACAGTAGCCAAGTCAAAGAACTGGGGTCAGGAGCCCCCAGACCTAGTGATATAGTGAGAGAGACCCCATCCTTAACCACCCTGCTCCGGCTCCTTCTCTGGAGGCTGGCTGAAACAGTCTTGGCTACAAAACAGGCTTTATTATTTTATATTTTGCCAATAACACTTTTCACCTTGTTTAAGGCATCTTCAGATTGGGTGACAACAGCTGCAGAACACACAAGCTGCCACCCACAGGTGTCTTAGTAGGCAAACACCATTGCCAATATATTAAAATAATTGTGGCACATGTACAACAGCATTTCTCACATATTTACCTTTTGTGAAGCATTTCTGTAGGCCTGATTCCATTTTTGGTATCCTTTGGACTATGCTATATGCTCTACAAGGCCACTGCACGAAGTCTCAAAACTCAACAGAAGGCCTCTCCAATCTGTCTGATGAACTGGTTTCAGGCTCTGTCTCCGGCTGATACTGATCTTCGGCCGGACATGGCTGCTTGTCCCATTCCAGAGGTTGCCCCTCAGTCTGCAACATCCGGGCGGTTGCAGAGGGTGGGCTTACTGGTAGTTGGGAGCTCCAACGTCAGGTGCGTAATGTGGTCCCTTAGGGATATGGCAGCAAGAGAGGGGAAGAAAACCAACGTGCACTCCATGTGCATACCGGAGGGGGGGGGGGTCATTCCTGATGTGGAAAGGGTCCTTCCGGATGCCATGAAGGGTACAGGGTGCACCCATCTGCAGGTGGTCGCTCATGTCGGCACCAATGATGTGTGTCACTATGGATCGGAGGAAATCCTCTCTGGCTTCCGGCAGCTATATGATTTGGTGAAGACTGCCAGTCTCACTAGCAGGATGAAAGCAGAGCTCACCATCTGCAGCATCGTCGACAGGACTGACTGCGGACCTTTGGTACAGAGCCAAGTGGAGAGCCTGAATCAGAGGCTGAGACAGTTCTGCAACCGTGTGGGCTGCAGATTCCTCGACTTGTGCAATAGGGTGGTGGGGTTTCGGGTTCCGCTGGATAGGTCAGGAGTCGACTACACACAGCATGCGGCTACACGGGTAGCAGGAGTTGTGTGGCGTGCACTGGGCGTTTTTTTTTAGGTTAGATGCCCTCGGGCAAGTACAGGAAGGGCAACAGCCTCAAAGGGTGTGGGGCAAAGTCAGGACATGCGAGGACCAAGCAGCAATCAGTATCGTAATTGTAAACTGTCGAAGCTGCATTGGTAAAGTACCGGAACTTCAAGAGCTCATAGAAAGCACCGAAGCTGAAATCGTTATAGGTACAGAAGCTGGCTGAAGCCAGAGAGAAATTCTGCTGAAATTTTTACAAAGCCACAGATGACGTTTAGAAAGGATGGATTGCATGCAACCGGTGGTGGCGTGTTTGTCGCTGTCAGTAGTGGTTTATCCTGTAGTGAAGTAGAAATGGATAGTTCCTGTGAATTATTATGGGTGGAGGTTACACTCAACAACCGAGCTAGGTTAATAATTGGCTCCTTTTACCGACCTCCCGACTCAGCAGCATTAGTGGCAGAACAACAGAGAAAATCTGGAATACATTTCACATAAATTTCCTCAGCATGTTATAGTCTTAGGTGGAGATTTCAATTTACCAGATATAGACTGGGACACTCAGATGTTTAGGACGGGTGGTAGGGACAGAGCATCGAGTGACATTATACTGGGTGCACTATCCGAAAATTACCTCGAGCAATTAAACAGAGAACCGACTCGTGGAGATAACATCTTGGACCTACTGATAAACAGACCCGAACTTTTCGACTCTGTATGTACAGAACTGGGAATCAGTGAGCATAAGGCCGTTGCAGCATCCCTGAATATGGAAGTTAATAGGAATATAAAAAAGGGAGGAAGATTTATCTGTTTAGCAAGAGTAATAGAAGGCAGATTTCAGACTACCTAACAGATCAAAACGAAAATTTCTGTTCTGACACTGACAATGTTGAGTGTTTATGGAAAAGTTCAAGGGAATCGTAAAATGCGTTTTAGACAGGTACATGCCAAGTAAAACTGTGAGGGGCGGGAAAAACCCACCGTGGTTCAACAACAAAGTTAGGAAACTACTGCGAAAGCAAAGAGAGCTTCACTGCAAGTTTAAACACAGCCAAAACCTTTCAGACAAAACAGAAGCTAAACGATGTCAAAGTTAGCTTAAGGAGGGCTATGCGTGAAGCATTTAGTGAATTCAAAAGTAAAATTATATGTACTGACTTGACAGAAAATCCTAGGAAGTTATGGTCTTATGTTAAATCAGTAAGTGGCTCGAAATATCATATCCAGACACTCCGAGCTGATGGCACTGAAACAGAGGATGACACGCGTAAAGCTGAAATACTAAACACCTTTTTCCAAAGCTGTTTCGCAGAGGAAGACCACACTGCATTTCCTTCTCTAAATTCTCGCACAAACAAAAAAATGGCTGACATCGAAATAAGTGTCCAAGGAATAGAAAAGCAACTGGAATCACTCAACAAAGGAAAGTCCACTGGACCAGACGGGATACCAATTCAATTCTACACAGAGTACGCGAAAGAACTTGCCTCCCTTCTACCAGCCGTGTACCTCAAGTCTCTAGAGGAACGGAAGGTTCCAAATGATTGGAGAAGAGCACAGGTAGTCCTAGTCTTCAAGAAGGGTCTTCGAGCAGAAGCACAAAACTATAGACCTATATCTCTGACGTCGATCTGTTGTACAATTTTAGAACATGTTTCTTGCTCGCATAAAATGTTTCTGGAAACCCAGAATCTACTCTGCAGGAACCAACATGGATTCCAGAAACAGCGATCATGTGAGCCCCAACTCGCTTTAATTGTTCATGAGACCCAGAAAATATTAGATACAGGCTCCCAGGTAGATGCTATTTTCCTTGACTTCCGGAAGACGTTCGATACAGTGCCACGCTGTCACCTGATAAAGTAAGAGCCTACGGAATATCAGACCAGTTGTGTGGCCGGATTGAAGAGTTTAGCTAACAGAACACAGCATGTTGTTCTCAATGGAGAGACGTCTACAGACAAAGTAACCACTGGTGTGCCACAGGGGAGTGTTATGGCACCATTGCTTTTCACAATATATATAAATGACCTAGTAGATAGTGCCTGAAGTTCCATGCGGCTTTTCGCGGATGATGCTGTAGTATACAGAGAAGTTGCAGCATTAGAAAATTGTAGCGAAATGCAGGAAGATCTGCAGCGGATAGGCACTTGGTGCAGGGAGTGGCAACTGACCCTTAACACAGACAAATGTAATGTATTGCGAAGACATAGAAAGAAGGATCCTTTTATATGATAGCAGAACAAACACTGGTAGCAGTTACATCTGTAAAATATCTGGGAGTATGCGTACGGAACGATCTGAAGTGGAATGATCATATAAAATTAATTGTTGGTAAGGCGGGTACCAGGTTAAGCTTCATTGGGAGACTCCTTAGAAAATGTAGTCCAACAAAGGAGGTGGCTTACAAAACACTCGTTCGACCTATACTTGAGTATTGATCATCAGTGTGGGATCCGTACCAGATCGGGTTGACTGAGGAGATAGAGAAGATCCAAAGACGAGCGGCGCGTTTCATCACAGGTTTATTGGGTAAGCGTGATAGCGTTACGGAGATGTTTAGCAAACTCAAGTGGCAGACTCTGAAAGAGAGGCACTCTGCATCGCAGTGTAGCTTGCTGTCAAGGTTTCGAGAGGGTGCGTTTCTGGATGAGGTATCTAATATATTGCTTCCCCTACTTATACCTCCCAAGTAGATCACGAATGTAAAATTAGAAAGATTCGAACGCGCACGGAGGCTTTCTGGCAGGTGTTCTTCCCGCGAACCATACGCGACTGGAACAGGAAAGGCAGGTAATGACAGTGGCACATAAAGTGCCCTCCGCCACACACCATTGGGTGGCTTGTGGAGTATAAATGTAGATGTAGAACAAGGGCAACTGTCTACTGAGGTATTATATGTATTTTAAACATGAATTCTCATGTGCTCTCAATATTATTTTATCTCAGGACACCACACAATGATCTTAAAATATTGACAATGGTGTTTGCCTGCTAAGACATTTGCACTGATGGTGATTTGTGGGTTTAACACCTATCGTGCCAGTCAATCTGGAGATGCCTTAACCAAGGTGAAACACGTTATTGGCAAAATATAAAATAAGAGTGTGTTTTGCAGCCGAGACTGTATCTCTTTAAAACAAATATCACTAGTTGCTGTATCATCCAACCACGAATTGGAGAAAGTGGATTAAAACATGCCAACTGAGAATAAAAACCACATTCAAGGAAAACTAGGAAGCGGGTCACCAACTATGAATCGTTCACCACTATTGGAGGCAATGAGCCCAGAAAGCCTTACTTAGCATCAAGGACCAAAAGGAGAGGGCATTCCACTAAGATATGAGCCACTGTCTATAAGGCTCCACAACCAAAATGTGGGGGGGGGGGGGGGGGGGGGAGGGGGGGGAAGCCTTATTATACAAAACAGAACAATGGGTTAAACTGTTGTGACTGATGCAGCGATGTCATAGGACTATAGGTTCCTTCTGGGAGCAGTGGAAGGAAGGGCACAATGCAGCAGTGCTCTCCTTAATTGTGCAGTGATCAGATGAGCCAGTAAGCCACCAAATAATGATCTATTTATGAGTAAGCAGAGATCTCATGTGTATCTGCAAATCCACAGCTGGGAGCAAGTAGAAGCTCCTCTAGCCAGTCTGCTAGTTCATTCCTCAGGATATCCACACAACTTGGGACCCAGAGAAAGACAACTCAGCAGGCAACAGAACAAAGATCAGCAAGGTGGTCATGAATAGCTTAGAGCACAGGCCCGTGGTTTTTCTTCACATCTTTACAATATCATCTGAGAGAGTGGAACATAATCTGTAGATACTCGACATTTGAATGATTTCAGTGCTGTATGCCTGACCCAATAGGCAGAACTGTGCTAGTTAGTATGAATCAATCTAAATCAAATTACACCACTAGTGTTGCAGGTAAAATAGCTTTCCTGCATGATGTTCCAGTCTTTGCTTTGATTATGATAAATTGTTCAAACAGTGTTTTCATCCACTGTTTTTTGCATTCAACATAAATTTGTACCAATCACCATCTTGTGGTTACATTCCACTAATATCCCAATGTGTCAATAGCCATGTTCAGATGAATCTCCTGGCAGAAGTATGACTAATGCACTGAAGAGAGTACTTTCCAGTATAGGGCACCGGCAACTTAAAGTGACTAAGTTTAGCATAGAGGTATGGATGAACCATGCTTGCTTGACAATGCACTATGTATGAAGTACCAGGTGTGTTGCACAGTGTTTCAATCTGTGAAATAGCACTGAGAGCTATGTCCAAACTTTGAGGGCAATTACATTGAGACATACTGATTCGTGGTTGTGTCATGATACATTTTGCACTATGTATTGCACATGTTTAATAAATTTGTGTTTCGACAGAAGGTGCACACACACACACACACACACACACACACACACACACACACACACACACAGTGTTCACCCTGTATACATGTTTATCATCTGAAGTGGCTTCACAAGCATTCATTACTTCACATTCATTCAGAAATAAGAACAGATTTCACTGAACACTTCACTGTAATTATTCAATTTTCTTTTTCCATAGCTTATTTCTCAATTTCTCAGTACAAACTTGGTTTCCTCTCCTTTCCCTTAATGAATGCTAATGTCACCAGAAGTGGACCAACTACCGTAATTTCAAGGTAACTACCTCCAAATACATATTGGCACACACACACACACACACACACACACACACACACACACACACACACAAAATATGCAAAATCCTAAGGCCATGGAAAAATAATCATCTGGTCTTTCAAGAATAATATTGTTAATAACCTGTTCGTTCCTTGGTTACTAAAATCTCAACAAAGTGATCGCCCACTAGATAATTTGTAGACATATATTTAAAATTGCTAGATCTGACTGGCTGATAAAATCTTCAATTTTTGTGTGTTTGTGCCATCCAAATCTGTCAAAGTTGGCAAGTCCAATATCACCCACATATTTATATGAAGACAATGTGTTCAACAGCCAGCAGAATTGAACATGCATCTCATTCCTCCATTTAATGCACTTTTTTCATCAAATTATACCATATGTGCGCCATCAGTCTTGTTCCTTTTGTTTTGAAATTTATCTTTGTATTGAATGCCAGTGGGTATAATATGAAGTACTCAAATGAGTATTTCCATCACTTGCATGCTTGCGAAAGTGTGGGGATGTAACTTCAAGAGGAACAGGCCATGAAATAAGTCTTATGAAACTAGATTAATTTTTCTGTGGGCAAAAGAGAGGCGAGTTATCCAGTGGTGTACATCTGCAAAATCAAAATATACTGCTGAGAAACATTTAATACCATATTGCTGCAATCTTTAATTTGTAACATGCTTTGATATCTCTTAGCATGCTCTGCACAACATCACAACAATGGATGGATTTTCGTACTTATCACACCGTCTAATAGAAGTACTCGTCAGATCATCCAGTGTGAAGCCTTCTTGCAACAATGCACTGCAAATTTCAACTTGTCTCAAGCACGCTCATTTGGGTTCATGTTAACAGATTCCACAAGCCATTACATTTTATGCATTCCTGCCTCCTGGAGGCAGCTAGTCTTAAGTTGCTGAAGTTACACTTCAGCAGTGTCATTTTGAAAGACAATTTCATCACCAAAATGTTTACTGAAGGACTGAGTATCTTGTCCCTAAACTTACATCCCCAAATAGTGATGAGATACGCCCAAAGCCCCATGAATGATACCAGCACAAACCATGACAGACCCACCTCCACGCTGCGAACATTTGGAACTACATGCCTGAGATACACTCATCTCACAGCTTCTACATTCTTCTGCAATCATCATATTACAAAAATATTGCAGCCATTTGAGGAAAAACCTACACTATGGACTTTTTCATTCCAGGTGTCCCTGTTCATCTACTGCACATACCACAGTACTGGGGGCTTTGTTTTGAGTCTATAACACATCGAGGCCACAATTACTTGTGAGGGCAGTTGCAGTAAACCCTTCTTCCCATTAAGTGACACTGCACATGCTGTTTAAGCTTGACATGACCTTCAAGGCACGTTAATCTGAAATGTGTAGATAATCTGCACTGCTCTGTTCACAATTGAAAAGACAGTGCACTCTACTAAACTGCACCGACAATGTAGATTTACTTTTACCTCTATTGCAGACATGGCTGTAAGTAGCAATTTCTTGTGATCCAAGAAGAACTGAAAATGAATTTTCATGTCCAGAAGTAGCAATTGTGCAAGTCATTGAGGGGGCAGCTCAATTTTAACAGTTATCAGGACAGATTATTGCACATCATTCATGTACCATTACTTTACATTGACACGAACACCACATAAAATTTACCCAAGCAATTTCTGAATGAAACCTCTTCTCAAGGTTAAATCTGCTGATCAAACTCTCCAATCACATAGTTCAAAATGCACACCTAATTAGAATTTCTACGAAATATTGTGCACTAATTTGAAGTGCTTTCTCTGCATCCTGGCACTCAACTTACGGCAGTATGTAGTTCTTAATGGTGACAGCTAACAAATATAAATTTACCTCATTGTAGACCATCATTTGTCGTTCTCTGAAAGCAGCCTCCAACTGCAAAGCAACATTGTCTTTCTTTGCCTGCATAAGGAGTGTCTGCCCCTCTGCACGCCATTGAGCCTTCTTTTCCTCTTCAATTGCTTCTTCATATGTTCTTATACCAGAATTTCTTGCTTCCTTCCATTCTGCTTCTTCTTTCTGGAAAAACGCAAGTAAAATTAACAAGAGATGACTTGGGAAAGAACTTATCAAATGCTACCCTAGTGTTGAAATCACAGTTCGTTGGGAAAATAATCCATTCTAATAAGCACCGTAATCATCTATCCATCTTTTAGATAAAAAGTGTTGCTAATCTTTTGCAACAGAAACATTTAGTTGCAGAAGATTAAAGGCACTAAGAGCAGAGTTTAATGTCCTGTTCACAAACTTATTAGAGATTTAGTTCCAACTATTTGGGGAAGGATAGAGAGGGACACTAGGATTTAGTAACATTATGAAAATCTGAAATTGGATGACCAAATGGGGATTTACACAATTTTCTGAACACTGAAGTACCTGAGAACCAAATTACATATTAAGAGAATATTTATGCAACAGATTTTCTTCTCCAAGTTAAATTCACATTTCAGAATCATGATTTTCACATAAAATACTTGGCAGAAAAAAGAAAACTGGAATTACTCTTTAGTAAACCTCATTACTCAAAGACAGAAGAAAACTGTTCTGTAATTGTGACATCCTACCTATAAAATGTTTGCAGCTGTCAGTCAACCATTATTCCACACCACCACATTCAACGTGAAAACTATCAAAGATCAAAGTATCACCATTCACCCACATCATCACGTCAGACCCAGAAAACCCATGCAGTCAAACAACCAGCCTATTTTCCACATATATTGGCAGTTGGACTCCCATTGTTCCATGCTAACACATGATGAAATGAAAACTGTAACAACCTTGTGAAGAACAACTAAGTAATGCCAAGTAACATTCGATAATGTTACCTGCATATTCTGGATTCTGAGTTACGATATATTCCAGAACAAATAAACATTAAAAATGAGTTTTTTGCATAACTCACCATTAGTTTAGTCACACTATCATTATTCTTGCACATTATGAAGTTCATACTACAGTATTGCCTGGGACCAAGGAACACTTTCCTTGGGCTAAAGAATAGGCTGTTTTATTTCCTTGAATGTGAAAGAAGCATTACTACAGAAAAATAAAAATTCCAGGCATAAGTTTAAATTACAAGTAATCCTAAGAATATGAACAGGATTTACAATCTAATACATTGACTGAGAACCTGAAGATGTATTACAATCTTGTCAGAAAATGCCTCTAGGGAGTATAATTTTTTTTTTGTTCTAGTCCTTAGCAGCTTAAAGCACACAACAGTAAGTTGTATAATTAGGGACAAGTAAAAATCATTTTATTTTATGGGTAATTTCGCGATTTTTTTAGCATTTTTTGTTATTCCAAGGCAATTTTGGTGTTATTCCTTGGCAGTTTGCTAAACTCAGTACAACTTTGTGCCAAATTTGTTGCTACTTTTCAACCTACTAGAGTTAATGTTACTCTTTTTGTCACATCCAGAGTTAAATTTTTCCAGATTTGGTCTTTATCTGCCAGCATCAGTGTCTTTTTTGCCAAATTTGTTCTTTCCAATGTCACTGCTTTTTTGTAAATTTCAGTTCGTTCTTTACCAAATTTGGTATGTTTATTATCAAATTCGTTTTCTCCAATTTCGGTGCTATTTTTGACACGTAGTTTGTTACTCAGGAAAAACACTCATTGTAAGATTGTACACAAATGTCTGCCTTCGTGAAGAAAAAGGCACGATGAAATTTCGCGATTCAGTAACAATTACGAATATTAGTAAACTCACCCTGAAAGTTACATTTTTTATACAGGAAAAGGATGAATTTTGTAAAAATCACAGGTTTCTTTTTTTGGGGGGGAGGGGGGGGGGGGAGGGGGCGGCAGTGAACAGTATTCCAATACATGAACTCTAAAAACTGAAGAGAACTTATTTGTCACACACTTCACAATACAATTGCAAACTACTTTTGCATCATTGTTTAATATTTAGTTTGTTTGTTACTAAAAATTTGGATTATTAATTTTCTCTACAATGAGTGACAGAATGATTTATCGATAATTTAACAGTTGTAATCTTAAGGAAATACTGAATGTGATGATCACTCAGTGGCATGCTCTCCACTTCAATTCTTTAAGTGTTGCAGCTAAAGTAATGGAGAAACACCACACATCACTTGTCACAATCTGATTTTGGATCATTTTCTTCTGCACCACTAGAGCAATCACAGCAGCCTCTTAGATATGTACTTACATTTCTTTTTGCTGCCAAGGAGACAGATGACATTTCTAGTTGGTGTGATGTAGGAAAATGTGAGTTGATCAGTAGGAAAAACAAACCCCCTTAATGTTAGGGGACAGCATTAGTAGTGGCCCAATTGATACAGTCACATCGTTCAAATATCTGGCCATAATGATACAGTGATATGTAATGAAACGAGCATGTAAAGATTGTCGGAGGGAGGTGAATGGTCAACTTAGTTTATTGAGAGAATTTTGGGAAAGTGTTGTTCATCTGTAAGGGATACTGCATATAGGACACTAATGCATCCTATTCAAAGTACTGCTCGGTTGTTTGGGATCCGTACCAGGTCAGAATAAAGGAAGACATCGAACCAATTCGGAGGTGGGCTGCCAGATTTGTTACTAGTAGATTTGAACAACACTCAGGTATTACAGTGATGCTTTGGGAGCTCTAAAGGGGAATTCCTGGAGATAAGGCAACATTTGCAGCTGACTGCAGAATTGTTCTACTGCAACCAACATACATTTCGTATAAGGACCACAAAGGTAAGATATGAGAAATCAGGGCTCATACAGACACATATAAACACTCACTTCGTCACTCTACTTGCAAATGGAACAGGAAAGGAAGTGACCAGCAGAGGTACAGCGTACACCCTGCCACGCACGGTATAGTGGCTTGCGGAGTACGAATAAAGATGTAGATCTGTTGATTAATTTTGTCTTTCCTTGTTGCCAAAATCGCTTTCTTATGAACAGGTGAATAATACGAGGCATTATCCAAATTAATGGAGGCTTTGTCATATTTGTAGTAAATGACTTTACAAATTATTTCTCAATAACTATCCTATCCATCTCTTCACAGTACTCACCTTTTTTTTTGGTACTGAAACACTGACAGTTTGGTTATGAAGCCATCCAATGCTCCTATGTGTAAAAGAATTTGCCCTCTTTTTCTTACAGATCCTTGCACTGAACTTCCTGGGGTTTACGTCACTACACCCTCGATGTAATTAATGACTGGCATTAATCCAGGTTTCACCTAGCCACACAATACTTTCGAATGTCACACCTTTGTGCAACAGGAAATAATGGCTCACTTTTTGCCCTCTTCTTTCCCGAAGAAGTTCCTCAGTGAATACCAAATTCATGGGCTTTGTTATGTTATGCTTTTCTTCCTCTGTTACATTTTACACGTTTGGCTTCCTCGAAACATTCCATTGCACATGGTTTCAAATGAAATAAAAATGAATTAATAAAAAAAGTGAAATAACAGCACCAGTTACATGCTGGGAACTGTTACATTTCACACATTATTTTCTAATTGTGGAATCGTGGCTTGTGCAGTCCTTAATCGGCTGGCTTCCAGCCATCACTAGGTAACAAAAGAAATAGGTAATTAATGAAAAAACACTACTGAGTTGCCAATACCAAAGACTTGTCTCCCTTACTATGACAGTCACTTTATTTCATATAATGGACTTACTACTGTCACTGAGTGGCAGCCACACATTACCTCTACTTGTTGCTGGAAACGAGGTGAAGTGCTATTCAGTGAATGACTCACCATTTTTTAAATTATGTTACACACATATTGCTTACCAATTTTAGGTAACAATCAGGAGGGAAGGAGGTTGTTGGGGTCACGATAACATGAATGCCAGCTTGGAACACAAACTAACAGGAAAGGAAACCAGCCATGGCCTCTAAGGAACCATTCTGGTATCTGCCTGAAGGCATTATGTATACAGGAAATAACAGAAAACAAATGAATATGGCAGCTGATATTTGAAACCCACTTCTTTAACATAACTCTACTGCCTTAATTTTTTTTTAATGGGCTGCAACAGTATAGTGTAGTTCAACAACCAGTAATATAACATTTTCACCATTTTGAAACTATAAATTTCTCATTGTTTCATTGTTCAAACAGCAGCCCATAGAGGAAATTCCCTACCTCACCAGCAAATTAACAGCAGCCATCAAAAAGAAGTACTTACATCAACTTCTGCATCTGCATATGCAGCAATTTTTGGACCCAACTTCTTCACAGCAAAAATAATGAGTATGGCAAATGACAAACCATTGTAATACTCATGTTCCATGATGTATATCTCTTTGCTGCACAAATAGGTTGTTAAACCCAAGCCAAAGACATATGGGCCTGAAATTTTTAGCATACAAATTAGTTATATCCATGCCATGTAATAAAAATTTTTATTTTAAACTAATTCATGATTAAAGCACACAACTTAAGCAGTTTCACAACAACAAATTCTTGCCCAACCTCAGGCACAAAATTACATCCATATCCAGAGAGCACAAGTAAACATCTTTCTTGCTCTGCCTGTCCACTGACCAATGCAAACTCTACACTCATTGCATTTCTTACATATGATGTTTTGCCTTACTGCATTAAACAGTCTACACTTATTTGATGATTTAAAATTTGATCCTCAGCTGGATGATTATTTTTCTTAGAATTTAGTTAACTGCATCTACAACTGTTCAAAACGAGAACAAATTCACATTATCTGGATTCACATTTGCATTCCCTGTTTAACTGATTGGTTAAATACACCTAAGTTGGAGGAGACAGTAATTTTCGGTAACCCTACATAACCAAATATGATAAACATTTAGGTTCACATCTTGTTTGGCCCTCCTTTTCACATTTATTCTCCCCAAAAACTTTTTGGTATAATGCCTGCAAAAATAAATACATTTAAAATCTCATCTTTATAACTGGTCTAGGAGAAGTAATTTAATTGCAAATACACATGGTAACTTTTCTCATTTTTCCTTTAATGTAGTAATATAACTTACCAGGTCAACAATTCTAATGATATGCCTGATTTTATATTAACAAAATAAAAATACCATTTATTCAGCGTGTTTATTTTCAGTTTTAATTTTTTTCTGAATTAAATCATATATACTTAGACAGCAATATTAATTATTTTTGTATCAATACAGTTTACATTTTTTATAAACCACTAAGAATCTGTGTCCCATTGGATCATGGTACACAATTTAAATATTCTCATTCATTGGTGATCTAGTCTCAAATGAAAGTTGAGATAGTTTACAAAACTTGCGCACTTCACATTGATCTCTTTCACAATATGATTAAAATATGTCAACTAAGACATCTCGTATTGCAAATCAGAACGTTCCTTTGGAGAAACAAATTCAAAGGTTCCGAGTGTACAAAATTCAAGCAACACGGAATATACCGATATCACAATAATTCTGAACAGAGACTATCTGTAGCTGGGTACTAATTATCGAGTTTTGTTATAAATTAAAATTTTTGAAATCTGGTTGTGGAAGTAGAGAAACTTTAGGCCCTATCTTACTTGCACTTTCTGTGTGAAGCCATTTTTCCACAAAATTTATATTCTGAATTATTGAAAGAGAGGAAGTTCACTGAAATTATTGCAATAAAAGCAGCACTGCTGTGAACTGAACACTCAAATGCTCCCATAGGTGAGCCTATAATCTATTTTGCCTGTTGAGCACAGTATCTTTCATGCAACAAACATTAACACAAAACAAATATTTTAGAAACTGCACAGTGACAGTCAGATCTGTATTCACAGTCCATACACTGCCATCCCTAACATTGTAAAGCATAAAGCAATAGTAAAACACCAAAAGCAACATGGTAAAGTCATTTTCCATTGTTTCTTTTACACAGCAAAGAGTAAATAAACATGTTCTTAAATACAGTGATGAGAATGAAGCCCTTCTAATGTTCTTTAAATATGACAATTTTATTGTTGACTTATCTTTTCTGCATATGAGAAAAGACTCACTTGGGACATTTGTTATTTTTAGCCGCACTGCAGCACATTTCAAACTTCTACAATTGTTGTGCCTTTCCAAATATACAACAACTGTGCACAATTTAAGAAAATGTACTGAGCAATCTGAAATTTACTTTCCTTAAAACCGAATAAAACCAAAATCTCATATGAGGTGCCAATGCATTGTGTCACTTCATAAATTCTCTCAAGTTACAACTCGACAAAATTATAAAAACTGTCGAAGTTGCACAGAAGTTTGTCTTTATTAACTGAAGACTAGGTTTGGATGATGTTTTACTTGTGCAGATGGTTTGAAAAAGAACTGCAAAGGTCCGAAATTAGTCCTCAGTTAATGAAGATTAAATTCTATGCAACTTCAACTTCAATAATTTTACTGAATCATTTCAAGTTGCTGCCTTGTTTCCATCCAGCATGCTGAAAGTAAATAGTTTCTGTACATCACCCCCCCCTCCCCCCAAGCTTAGAATTAGCTTTCCTCAAAATTCAATACATCCAGATAATTACAAGAACACTATTTTAAAATCCCAGAGATATTTAAAAGCAATTTTTTAAAGCAGGTAACTGATTATTTTACTATGAATTCAGCAACCATAATATCCTACTTCAAACAATTCAAAGAGAGAAAGACTCTTGCTAGTTGCTAACATGCTTTGGTCACTGACAACCTTACAGACTTAGGACACCACCTTTGGATAGTTCTTGTAATAAATGAAACTGTTCCTGTTCATCAACAGATATTATGTGACTCCTTGGAAAAGGAAGTTCAGGATGAGGGTATAGGATGGTGGTATATGCTATGTGCAAAGCACATAGCCTGGGTATAGTGGCTGTTGGGCGAAACTACCATGCTCTTTCTCTATACCGCTGCTCTCATATCAGTCTTTCATGCAGGCCTGGTCTTGCTTTCTCTGCTTCCAGTATCCCTTCTATAAATTACAAAGAAACTTAATAGCAAATACCTGAACTGTTCAACCACAGTTTAAATGATAGTACATTCTACAGCAAATCCAACACCTAATGCCATCCAAATGTCACTGAGCATTTCACTAACATCAAATCAGTGTAATCGTGAATATGCAAAAACTAACAGTTCTTTCAACCAACAGTAACAAAACTCTTACTTCAAATACTACATAATTCATGAACTGTGGCTTTGTGGCTATGTCAGTATGACAAATACTCAGAACAGGGTTAAGTACTATGACATTTCCACGGTTTTTTTATTTGCTTATTTCACCTCTTGCAACTATTTGCAAGCATGAAAAATGCGAAATTATGTTGTAATTTGATGTGCATGTTAAACTGTACAATGAGCGTTACACAGTGCAAAACCCCTGTACTTTCGCTAATTTATCTATAATGTGTGTGCATAATATGAAATAAAATACTCAGACAATTATATGAAAATTATAGTTGCTACTCACCATACAATGGAGATAGTGAGTCACAGATACACACAACGAAAAGCCTGTCAGAAAGTGAGCTTTCGGCCAACAAGGCCTTCATCAAAATTAGACAACACAACCATGCATGCAACTCACACAGACATGACCACAGTTTCTGGCAGGTTTTGTGTGTGTGTGTGTGTGTGTGTGTGTGTGTGTGTGTGTGTGTGTGTGTGAGTGAGTGAGTGAGTGAGAGAGAGAGAGAGAGAGAGAGAGAGAGAGAGAGAGAGAGAGAGAGAAATTTCGACAAAGGCCTTGTTAGCCAAAAAGCTCACTTTCTGTGACATTCTTTTTGTTGTGACTATCTGCGACTCAGCCTCTCCAGCTCTGCTACGTGGTGAGTAGCAACTATCCTCTTCATAATATTGTTATATCCCATCGCGGATTTTCCATTGTTTGAAAATGCTCTGAGAAGATTACATACAACAGATTTTCATGCAGCTATGCAAGTTTCAAATCTAACCTACATTATTTCTCCTGGGTCACTATTCCATAGACCTCCCGCTAAAACCTATCATTCTGCCAGCACAATCAAATTACTGAGGGCGCTATCACTCTACATGTAGGTCATAAAATAATCAGCTGAGTGGCGTCATTCAAAGAGAAAGATGATACAGTACAACAGCACAATATCTATACAAATACCACAGCATTCAAACATGCACTCAGTCAACACAATTAGTGTTAAATCACAAAACACCTTAACCAGCCACAATCACTTAACATTTTCCAGCCAGTAATGAACAGAGGAATTTAACCTCTTACCTGTGACTCCAGTCTTTTTGTAGAAAAAAGTGAACCATTCCTCTGGGATGAATCCCAAACGGACTTTGCCTGGAAATTCAGCCCTCACTGGGCGAGGAAAATTTTTTAGGTCTCTCTCTGGGTAATCATCTCTTGCTTCAGGTAAAAGTCCAGAGGCTTTCTGCACACATCTCACATTAGCTAATAATGGTACATGAGACTTCTGGCCTGTAAAATAAAGTATATACAAAGTAACAACATGTTATTGCTTTGCGTTCAAAGCAATCCAAACATGCAAAATACTTATTTTGGGAACGACTTTTTTTGTCAATATAATTAACTACCTTTTTCCCTTTACGTCTAGCATTACACATTTTATTTCTAATGCAAAAGGTGGGTTGCTTACTTATGTGCATAACAAATTTAACAGCTAACAGACTTGGCTGATTTAAAAACTTAAGTTGGGAATGTAACTAGATATTTCCCATGAGAGAAAACTGAACCGTCACAAGTAGAATGTTTTTCTTTCTCCAAATACAAAATAAATATTGCAGCCGAGGAAAATTACCACCCCTTTGAGAACACAGCGCCCAACTGAACTGAGACATACAATTTACTCAGTTGAGTAAATGTGAGAAATCAAACTCCGAATTCATCAAATTTTGGAAAGGAGTTCCGCACATCAATTACATTATATAAAATGTACAACTTACTCGTTTCCTCCCACGAACTGCCGACCACCCTCCCCCCTTTTTCAGAACGATTTAATACCACAGTGTCAATCTTCTGTCTCACGGAGGGCGAGGGGAGGTGGGGGGGGGGGGCGGTTGCATCATTACTGAAACACATTGGGGGGTTTACCTTGTTCAAACAGTATACTTAAATCTATTCATGTCGCTCAACTGGGAATATTAATCACTGCTCACGGCATTAAACGAATCGTGTAAATTATGATTTTATGAAACAACACTGAAAGATTGATATTATATTATTATACAACTATATACGATTCCCTCCACCTTAACGTTAACCATGAAAATTTTCTACTCGACCATTCAATCTCGGTTAGAGCAACGGATTGCGGAACTCAATAATATTGCATATGCCATATGCGAATAAATCTTATAACAACTGAAAACCTGGGCTTCAAATATAAAGTATTAGACGAAATACACGATACTTACACAGAACTGAAGAAAGTCTCTGAAACATTGACATTTTCCCAGGTTTGACCTCCTCGCCCCTTTCGTTCACGGCCGGGCCAACATAGGATAGGACACCTACGTAGTAAAATTACACTTGAAAGATACTCCACTACCCCAACAAAAATATCGATCTGTTTTTTTTTTAATTGCTCTTAATATATACTTTTTATTTCGGGACTAGCTAAAAATATTTAATTTCAGATTAAGCTTTCCTCGTCCTAAATTTATCGGATAACGGAACTTATTATTCGTCAAAATACAGTAAGAAATTTAGCTACGTATTATGGTTAGGATGTGATGTCAGAAATTGCAAATGTCGTGTGACTAAAGCCATTTGTTTAAAAAGTGTAAAATGTTTTTCAGAGGCCGCAACTACTGATAAAATTTGTTGATATTCAAATTATTTAATGAAGCAATACCTCGAGACTTGTTACTTCATTAAGTAATTTGAATGTCAACCAGTTTTATGACTGGTAGCGGTTTCTGAAAAACCTTTTCATACGTAGTCATGTGTTTCTTTCGTGTTGTGCGCAAATAAGTAATTATGTGGGTAAGAACAGAACTGTTCGTATAATAAATATAAAACATGTTCACATTAGTATCGATACCAGTTCAGCATATACAGATTTCTTGTCTTTTTTGGGTTTTCATTACGTGAACGAATGCAACTATACCTGTTCATGTTAACAGTTTTCCATATTCAAGGTATAAATCCGTAATAAATAAGAAAATATGGCCAGGACCAAACAGTCTAAAATAGCATAACAAAACACAGTGGATCCACGTTTGCGAATATAGAGGATACTGAAACAAAAACTGAGAACATATAACGAAAAAAGAAATTATATCACGTCTAAAAGCTTTAATTAGCAGCCACGGCGATGATTTGAACGCCTTGGAAGAGCAGATACATCTTACGAACTACAGCAACCATCACTGGAATGACGTAAAGCTGAAAAGTAAGCAAGCACTCCGTCGTCAGGCCACAAGTGGCCCATCGGGACCATCGACCGCCTTGTCATCCTCGGCTGAGGAAGCGGATAGGAGGGGCGTGAGGTCAGCACACCGCTCTCCCGGTCGTTATGTTGGTTTTCTGTGATCAGAGCCGCTATTATTCGCTCGAGCAGCTCCTCAATTGGCATCACGAAGCTAAGTGCACCCCGAAAAACGGCAGCAGGTCATGGCGGCCCGGACGGTCACCCATCCAAGTGCAGGCCACACCCAACAGCGCTTAAGTTCAGTGATCTGACGGGAACCGGTGTATCGACTGCGGCAAGGCAGCTGCCAAAACTGAAAAGTAATACATCAGGACAAAGTCAATTACTTTTAAAGTAAAACATCATGTATGTGTGAAATTGTGACTGACAATAGAACATGTAAAACATTTTAACTATTTAGGTTGTGACATCACATACGACTGCAGCCAATGCCTACAAGATTGTTTATGCCAGCTTTGCCACCCTTGCCATTTCTCGTAGCTAAAGTTCTGCCGATAGATGTCATGTTCAATCCCTGTTGTTTAGAGCTGTGAGTATACAATTCTTCTCTATATTGCAAATCTTATGAGTGATATTTTCCTGGTACCATAGTTGTTTAATTTTCTTCTTGAAAAGACAACAGGATTATTGTTAAGTAAATACTTGCATAATAATTGGTTACAGAATGTCCAACAGATTTTTAATATGAATTACCATTACTGCCATCGCAAAACGCATATGAGGCCAAACACACGTTTTTCTGACAAAAACCGAGCATTAAACATTTGAAGTATACATTAGATGCATTACACAAAAAGTGAGGGTAGGTACAGACTACAGAATGCTAAAAAGCGTTCTAGCTGCAATTTGCCGCCAGATACTTGAATATACAACAGTTTCTGTCAAGAATCTAACCTTTAACATTTCCAACTGGAATACGTTACTGTTATTGTTTCATTGCAAAGAAATTTGTAAGGAATTATTTCCTTAAGAGGGTATGGAACTTGTTCAATGCAGAATGTAAACGAACATGTACTTAAGGAAATATATTTTTTGTTATTAAAATACCACGTTATACTGTGACATTACACAATTTAATATACTGCTTTTCTTTTTCTTGTCGTGTCAATTTCGGCTGCTTCCTCTTCAGGACATCTAACTGGTACAGTAACACTAGTCGTTGGAGGTCAGCATTAGACAAATTCATCGTCTCATCCATTTCCATGCTTAACCTATGTCCTATCGGCACTCACCCAGGCCATGAACGCTTGTTAAACAAATAATCCGGAAAAGCTAAAGAAAGTATTTGTACACCTATAAGGAGAAAGAAGGACATACAATTCTGTTAAGGAGTTTCAGTTTCAAATACAGCAAAAGGGGGTTGAGGGGAAATCTGATCCTATGTAAAAATCACTTTTGAATGAAAATTTTACTTCTAGTCAGTCTTCACATAGAATATGTTATGAGCAGACAATAACAGATGGTGGCTGGGATTCCTCACACTGGCAAGTGAGTCCACTTTACTGTAGATAATGAAGTAATTCTAAGGAATGAGACAAATTTTTCTATTATTCAGGGTATTCACTATTCACTTGTTAGTTTGGGTACAGTTGTTGTCGTCAGTGTGACTTGCTGATCAACTGGTAGTGATGTGGTTTGATACTTCATTTAAGCACAGCTGCATACCACTTAGCTTTCTCAATTAATTTGTACCCTTCAATAAGTGGTAATAATATTTGAATTTATTTTCCATAAAATGCTAATAGTATTTTTGGCCACAGCAACATCATTGCAGTCAACAACACTTCCAGTGATTTGTTGCAGCTCTGTTTCACATTACATATTAAATGTGCCACATTCTATGTATGTAGAATCCAAACAATTAATATTAATTAACAGGTGCTTTCTGTTTTATCGCAGATGTAAGTTACGTGATTTGGAGCCACTGTCATTAATCAAAATTCACTTAACTTTTGTAATAATGAAGGTTGAGTGTTTCTCAGTGACACACACCATGTCATTTTTAAAAAAGTGAGCATTATATGTATTACTAACTCTAGGACTTACTTTTTTAGATAAGTATGCTTTATTAATTTTTTAACAGTGAAATGGTGATCCTAAAAATACTAGCTGAGGATATGCCAGACAAGTCGAATAATACAACTTGTAATAAGTCACTGCTAATACCTTTTTGATTTATCAACAATATTTCTTTCCTCAGTAGATTAGTTAATAGAGTTACTATTTTATCTGACTGGAATTCCTGTCATTCCAGAAGAGATTGAATTTGTCTAAATGCCGACCTTGACAAAATGTATAATGGAGTCTATAAAGAATGCTTCAGTTTTTACTATAGAAACTACATTCTCTCTCTTCTGACACTGTCTGCTGTGTCAACTATAACCTCCACTATCAGAGGCAAAAGTCCGGCCATGCATGATAATAGAAAAATGCCAGCGGTCGCGTTGGGTCAGGTAAACAATAATGCCAGTTTGCCGGAGACAATAATACCAACAATGACTCCGATTACACTGTTCCTTACATGTAGACAATTAAAGAAAATATACTGTTTTGTGTACACGCTATTGTAGCCATAAAATTCGCGCATGCAAAGGGATCAGGCTACGTCCATAACCTCTATAGTTGCGCGCTCTCTGTCATGAGTGTCAGGAGTGAAACGACGAAACAAAAAACGTTTTGTGACCCCTGTGGAGTCGGTACGTGGTGCGAACCGCACCCCCAGTGCCAGCCTTACTGCGCCACTGCATCTGTGCTATCAACAATGTTCTCGTCTTGTGTAGAACAAGACTGACGCTCTAATGTATACTGATATGTCCATTAACCAGCCATTTCCCATTCCCATTTCAGCATGAACGATAAAGTTCTCTGGCTGATGGTCTTAGCCATCATCTAACGTTACCTTAGAAACAACCAGTCAAAGAACGAAAATTAGGGGGAAAACCGTATATTCGCATCTTTTTGTACATTGGTATCATGAAGTGTTGTAAGCAACATAGTAAATATCACCAACCTATGGGATGTGTGTGGGGGGACTGGAGGGGACAGGCATTTAACAGTCACTTTTTTGGGGTATATAGGGACACAGGGACGAATATGGACAGCAGTTCATGAAAAAGTTTTATTTGTCATTAACTCAGTTTGAAATTATGTGACTGCAATGAAATCTGGTGTCAAAACCACCATATGAGTTTCTTTCTCTGACGTGGTTGGTTATTATCATCTCTGAGTCATTTCAGAAGCTGGCAGCCATGTTCAAACTCATCAGCTGTTTTTGTTGTATTTATTTTGGCTGGAATACTTTTGCTGTTCTTGTGACATACATTTGTGGAATCATTTCAAAAATCTCCAGGTAAATATAATTACTATATGTAAGACACATTCTCAGAGATTTACACTACAATTGCGTTTCTTGCAGAAACTATAAAATATTCACTTATGCTGCAACTTTTTTTACATCCAGGGGTGAATAGGGGCAGCATGGTTAGGAAGTATCAGTCTGATCTCAGAGGCCATCAGTAGTGGGACAAAGTTCGTTCTAAGGTGTTTTGCTAGTGCAGGTTAGCAACATTCAGGGGTAAGTATACGTTTAGGGACGAAACTGTTGTTCTCTTTTCATTGATAGGTTCTTAACCTATTGTTCTGTGAAGTGGATTATAGTCCCCTAGGGATTATCTGTTCATCTGAGAAACCTCCCCCTTCCCTCCACCTCCTCCTCCCAATCACACCAGAAATCTCCAACCCTTCCCCCTCCCCCTTGTTGATATAGGTACGCTTTCAGACCTGAGTTATTCGAATAACCCCTTCCCACTCTATGAATTTGATTGACTACTTAATTAAATTTATCAATTAATTAACCCTTCCCCCTCTGGTAAATCCCCCAACCTTCCCCACTACCTTTGGAAGTTGGTGGCTCAGTGCAGGAGAGGAAAAATCTCATGACAGGAAATTCAATGATATAGCAGAGGGTATACCGTTTATTTATATATAAAAAAATCAATTTGCAGGCGTTGGATCTCTCTTGCTCATCATTCTCTGCTGTTTGGGAAGAAGCAGATCTTATAAAATACATCAAAAAGTAATTAAATAGATCACATTTTTTATTCCGATTGCGCAAAGAATACTGCCATGAAACAGTCATCGCATCTAGTTACATTGTTAAAAAACTTTCAATTGAAAAGCACGCTAAGTCTACCACATACACAGGCCGCTTGAGGTCCCACAGAGTAATGTATCCGTGAGCAATTGCGCTACGCGCCGGTGTCCAAGAGTGGCTGCTTGGGCACTGCAACTGACACACCGGATGTCAAGCTAATCCCCAAACAAAAGCATCAGGTGGTGACAACTCTTTTGACACCCGAGAAATTCCTGTCGAAATGCCTGCTCTCTCTATCTTGTCCTGATGCGTACCACTGCCAGAGCTGCATGCTCTGTCGGTCGTGGTCAGACCGAACCGCAAACAAAGCAGCATTTATCTGGTAAGCCCTCAGCTGTGATGTCTTGTAAATATCCCGTCACTCTATCAGATTGACCGACTAGGTAATTAAATCGATATCCTTTGTATGGGACAATTTTTTCTTCCTTAGTAATAACCAGGACTGGAATATTTGGCGTTACTGCAATGACCTGGTTTCCAAACCCTACAGGATTTTGCCCACCTTGCCTCCTATCGGTGCATACTGACACAGTTAGGTCATTTGGCTGGAAGTCCAACACGTTGGAGGTACCTGAAAATTTCAAATTTTACCTCAGTTGCATGCTATGTCCTTAAGCAATTTGTGGGAGGGCTGGACAGATGCGTGGTCACATTACAACTATCGGAAACAGTAAACTGACCAATCGGGAATTTAACGGTTTTAAAAGCATTATAAAATTCATAAATTGGTCCTCTGTGCAACGTTCTGAAGGAGGAGGAAGGGTCTACCACATGATAGGATAGAGACAACAACAAATACCGCTGCAAGAAAGAGTCCACTGGAAGGTATTGAGAAGCACTGAAAACGACACACTTAAAGGACGATCCAATCCACAGTAAGAAGTTCTCATGGCTAGATTTCATAAATCGCTATGAATCGGAATTTGACATTGCGTTTGAGTGTTTGAAGCACTATAGAATACCTAAATTGGTTCTGTCCGCTACATTCGAAAGGAGGAAGGCCCACTGCATGATAGAACAGAGACAACAGCAAATACCACTGTAAGAAAGAGTCCACTTGGGTTCATTGAGAAGCACTAAATACGACACTCTTAAACTGTAATCCAATACATAGCAGTAGTAGTAGTTGTTGTTATAGACGTCAGAAATCGCTAAAAACACTCGCAGTGTGCCCGTCCCCTCATACACCGCCAGCACCGACGTTCAGAGGTTGGTGAAAATTACCACTGTGATCACAGCCGCAGTCGTGGACGCGTGTCTATGACACAGTACACCACCCCCGGCCAGGGAGGGCGTCTGAGGTTGATTGGAATGGTACGAATTCGGGTATTATGAATACATCCAGCGCAAATACCAATTACTTCGAACCTTCTCTCAAGCAACACAGACACATCCGCTTCTGTCGTGCTCACTGATAGGAATAACTGGTTACTGAGAAGTAACGGTTACTGCGATAACCGTTCCTCTTATACTGCCAGTTATTTCAATAACTGTCTACTGTCAACAGTGCCTCGCACCATCTGTTGACCGAAGATCATACTATGCTTTCGTGTCAACTCATCAGAGATCTGGCTACGAACGAAGGAGAGGGATAGACGATTTGGAAAGGCGTTCTATAGGCCATGGGAATAACTGTGAGATTGCGCGCCATCTGTTGATAAGAACTGTGTACTAATTCATGCGCCTTCGTTGCTTTACCACAAACAATTAAATAAAGTTAATGTCTGAGTGGTGGCTGATAGCAGCTGCAGTACAGGCATTAACAAGTACGGTCGTTCCCTTGAGCCACCGCCTTATATGTCAGTTTAGCTTGGGCGGGTAGTATAAAGAGAGTTACCATAAGGAATTCGAACGACTATGGAAATAACTGACAAAGATCGGTATTTTTCTCACCGCCACCTCAAACACTGCCCTTCCTGCTTCCTTGCAGTCCTTGCCACCCTCTACAACGTCATCCTTGCCACTGGCTTCTACCCTAGCCTGTGGAAAACCTCTCGTATCCCGATGTTCCCAAAAAGCATCCATCGTATGCCTCTTCCTATCATACTGTATCTCACCTCAGTGTTCAGCAAGCTCTTGAAATCGGTTCTTATCTGGCGCATCCATCACCACCTCCGCCGAAACCACCTCCTCCCCAACACCCAATGTGGCTTTCGACCTTCCTTCTCTGAAGATGACCAAATCCTATGCCTCACTCATCTGAGGCATCCAGCTTAACTCCCGTCACTCTGCCATTTCTGTCTCCCTCGACCTTGAAAAGGCCTACGACCGTGTCTGGCATCCCGGTCTCCTGTTTAAACTCCAAACCTACGCCCTTCCTGTCAACTACATCCGTCTGATGGCCTCCTTCCTCTCCTGCCGTTCCTCCTACGTTACCACCCATACTGCTGACTCCCACACCTTCTACCCCTCTGCAGGTGTGCCCCAGGTCTCCCCACTCTCCCCTCTCCTCTACCTCCTCTAAATGGCAGATATGCCCCAACCCCCCCTCCAGTACACCTCCTGCAGTATGCCGATGACACCGCATTCCTTGCCCTCGCTCCTACCCTGCAATGGTCCCAGTACCTTCTCCAGAATCACCTTGACCTTTTTGCCGCGTGGTGTAACCAGTGGCTCCTGAAAATCAATCCTTCCAAGACCTAGGCAATCATCGTAGATCATACCACTCACTCCTTCTGGCTCCTGGATTTCTCCCTTACCATCTGTGCCTGTCCTGTCCACCTCTCACCCACCCTCACCTACCTTGGCCTCACCATCGACAGTCACCTCACCTGGATCCCTCATCTCCACTCCATCCATTCCAAAGCCCACAACCACCTCCAACTCCACAAACTCCTCTCTGGCCGGACATGGGGGTTGCACCCCTCTACCATCCTCCACACCTACAAATCCTTAATCCGTCCCATCCTCTGTTATGCCGGTCCCACCTGGATATCCAACCCCCCCCCCCCCCCCAAATTCTATAAGTCCCTCCAGATCATTGAGTGCCATGCACTCCACCTCACCTTCCGTATATGCCTCCCGTCCCCCATGCAGATCCTCTACGACCTCATTCCTTTCCCCCATCTGCTCCTATTCCTCTAACATATTCGCATCCTCTACACCTCCCCCAGCCTCGATCCCCCTCACTCCCTGGTTGCTCCTCTCCTCTCCAATCCCCACCCTCTGCCACGCCTTTACTGATGTTTCCCCCCTACCCTCCATCTGTACACCCTTCATCTCCCTTCCCAAGGTGGCTTCCGTCAACTCCCCCTCCCGGATGATGCCCTCTGTCCCTCCATTTATCCCTCTTATCAACTCTGATCCTCACCCCCCCTCCTTTCCTCTGTCCTCTCCCCAGGCTCCCTCTTCCCAACCTTCCATCCCGTTTTCTCCACACCTAACCTCTCTCTGCCTCCCCTCCCCCCCCCCCCGCCCCGAGTCCTTTTGTATACCCCTCCTCTGCCTTTCCGCACTCCCTGTCGTGTCTGCCCAGCACCTGCCCCTCTTATGGGTCCTTGTCCTCCATTGGCTCTTCTCCCCCTCTCCCCACTTCGTTTTTTCCTCTCCTCCCCCCCCCTCCATTCTTTTCCCGTCATCTGTCCAGGTTCCCCCCATCTGTCCTCGGCTGTGGTATACAATATTTGTGCCACTATTTTATTAGTGCAGTGTTCAAGTGAATGTTCAGTGTTGTGCGTCTTTCCAAAGTGTTGCGAACAGAAACCATGCTGTCACTGGGTGTACATTTTATATCTCTTGCGAACAGAAACCAGACTGTCACCGTGTTTTTTTCAATTGTCTGTCTATTCTTTTACCTGTCTGCTTCATATGTATTTTATTAACATCATCAACCCTTTGTTCTATGTTTTAAGTTCCACGATTTTCCGCTATTTTACCATTTAAGTCACCGATTATATCGCCTGCTTTTATTACTTATTATCTTCACCGTTTTAAAACAAATACTGTGGGCTGAAGAGCGTCGTACTAAGCTGCTGCCAGCCCGCCCCCTTTGGGGGGAATCGAAACTCAATAAAGAAAAAAAAAATTTTTTTCTCTAGCAATTATCGTTATTGGCTCACAGTTCTCGTTCTCTGGCAGTTATCCGGCTACCACTACAGGTAACCTGGAAGTTGGTAATGGAATAACTGTGTGTCTGTGTTCCTGACTCAGTGACTCCAGTCGTAGACCCCAGTGATATTTCCAGAGAGGATAGTTACTGGAGTGAACAAATATTTTCGTACTGCTTTGGAAACAGCCCCTGGCCATCGTGAATGACAAAGAACACGTCAGAAAGTATAACATAATACATTTGAATATAATAATTATTATCCTCATCATTTGTCAAGAGATTGTTAAAATATGTGAATATATTGCAGTAACTGCTAATATTTACAGAATTGAAACACTGTCAGAATAAAACACAGTTAAGCACTTTTAATAAATTTGTCATACACAGAATACCTGATCTTGACTGTTGCGACCAAGTGTTGTCAAAACTGAAATATAACAGAATTTTTACTTAAGTTGGTCTAACAGTCTCTGTTAAGATATTCGTCTACAGAGTAGAAGGAGGGGTGAATGGAAGCGTCCGGTTCCACCCGTCTGCTTTGACGTAAAGGTGTTGTGGTGTGTGAATGTCATTACGGCACGGTGTTTATGAGTTGATTGTGTGTGTGTGTGTGTGTGTGTGTGTGTGTGTGTGTGTGTGTGTGTGTGTGTGTGTGTGTGTGTGTTGGGCTGGCTGATCTAGTTTGCAGTGCTGGAATTTGCTGGAGGTAACTAACCTTTTTTTTCTAGTTATGCTGTTTTGTGTATTTTTGGAGTATTGAATGTGGTTTAATTTATGCAGGGATGTTTGATTTGTGAATTTTTGAGATTGTGGTTTTGGTTTTATTTTTCCCAGTTGTAGGTGTTGGTTTTTTGGCATCAGTAGTTGTGGTGGACATATATAGGTCACCAGAAATGACCAATTCCCATTTTCATAGTTGTAGGTGTTGATGTTTTGGTATCGTCATCTGAGGTTGACCTATGTAGGTCAAGGGAAATGTCCGATTCCAATTTTCATACTTCTAGTTGTGAGTATTGGTGTTTTGGTATGGTCACCTATGGTTGGCCTATATTGTTCAAGGGAAGTGTCCGATTCCTGCAGATTTTGTTGGTGTAGTGTAATGCTGTATTTTTTTTCTTTTTGTTCTTCATTTTGTGTTTTGGGATCATGGTGTGTTTTTTTTACTAGCTTGTCCTCACCCTAAAACCCCCAACTTCCCGCGGTTGTCCCATTGGTTTGATTGTATTTTTGGTGGGAGATGTTATTGTGTTATTTATATGTATCTTCGTGTTTTTTGCCATGTGTATGTAGTGACGTCATAGACACACTTAAAATAGCCATTTCCGGCATATTGATACCGTCCTGGGTCAAAGCAGATGGGTAGAATCAGACGATTCTGTATCAGAAAGTCTTTCAAACACTCTGTAAACCGTGATTTATCTGAAACCAAGTTTTAAATGGTTGCTGACTTGCTACCAGTTTATTGAAAATGCATGCTCCTGAATATTGGACCCCTTTTGGACCAAAGTAAGTGAATTTATGTCTTTATGTAGATTGCTGTCCCTATTTTTAGTACTGATATTATGTATTGAGCTATTGGTTGAAAATACTTGCAACAAATTTCATTAAGGAATAAATATACTAGGAAGCAGTGGTTAGAATACAAAGTTCGTCGAACGAGTTCTTAAATGATGTTCTTGAATTTATACCACAAACGATTTTTATTACATGCTTTTACATGCGAAAAACTTCTGCTCCATTTGATGAGTTATCACAGAAGATGATTCCTTATGAAATAATAGAATGAAAATATGTAAGCTTTTCTATATTTATGTCTCCTAAATCTGACTGATTCTCACTGCAAATACAGATTTGTTTAGGCACTTCATCATTTGTGTGGTATACCCTTCCCAACTGAATTTACTATCGAGTTGTAGTCCCAGAAATGTACTACTGTCAACCTTTTCGATCTGCATGTCTTCATATGTTATAAATATGCTGCAGCTGGAGAAATCGAGCAGTTTTCCAAATCTCACATAAAACTTGGTTTAGCGTACTCACACTTTTCCCAATAGGACATCTTGTACAGGACAAGGGTAAACGAATCTGTCACATTACGTATATTTTTGTTGTATTACAAGGCTGTACACTTATTCTGTTAAGTGAGCAGCACAAGAAATTAAGCTTCGAATTTAACCTACAGTATTCAGTTAACATATTACTTCATACTTAAAAATGCACATTGTTAACATTTTACTTAAACAGTGCTCTGGCGAAGTTCCGCGTACTTCCTGCTGCAGCTGCAAAGATAATATTTCTAATAGCGACCGATAACCTACACACATATAATATGAAACACTAATAATCGTTCTAACATCAACTAAAATGTACCCGGAGTTAATAGCTAAGGTTATGACATGATTCATACAACATTTCTGCCATTTCACACTACTCGCAGGTATACTGATATCTAAACTGATGGATTCAAACTATGTCGTTATTTAACTGTCACCCCATCGGAGTATTCGTTATTCGGTAGCGAAAAATAACTGACAGTTATTGATAACCGTTAAAAAAACGGTTATCAAAGAATAACTGGAACTGTGATAACGGTTACTCCAGAATAACCGTTTGGCCCACCTCTACAGCACACTGGTCACTTCGCCAGCTCTGGCTGCCACAGGCAAGATCAGACAGGTCGGCGCATTCCTTGTACTCGTCACAAGCTGAGCTAATCCGTTACTTCCGATTGCCGAATCCTTGTGACTGCCGCTGCAGGCAGCCTTGGTGCACTGCGAAACGAGCAGCTGCAGCTTGGACGTATACAGTAGTTATAAACATCTCCACCCCGACGTAGATCCACCAGTTTACAAAATCTGCTTTACTCAATCCGAGGCAGCGTTGTTGTTGATCATATACCTCGAATTTCTCACGTTAAATGTAGATTCCTTCCTTTTACAGGATCTATTTTCGAAGACAGAAGAAATCGAGGCATGCACGCTTCTTCACATCGCTACAAGTATCGTTACTTGTTATGAAAATCCTGTAACAGTATAGCATAGGCTACATTTCCTCTATGCATTTTCTCATCAGGTACGAAGAAATCTTTTCTTGTCAGTTACGTCACACATCACAAACCTAGAATATTAAACTCATTTCTAAATCGTAATGGAGTGCTGAGATCTACCTCCATCACAGGACACCTCCTCATTTTCGAACTCTCTCTTAAGATAACCAAATGTCTTGTAATACACCAAGTCTTTTAAGGTAACAGCACAGAGAAGTTGTAAATTTAAGATTTATACTATGTATCACTTTATAAATATGGCCTAATAGATCAGATTTTATTACCATTTTCGTCTGTTTCTGTGTAGATGAGAGATTGAAATATAACTAAAAGATATCGCCACAATAAAAAAAAGCGCCCGATTACCGGCTCCCACTCCCGAATCATTTCCGTGGTGCCCTAGACATCGCCTCCACCCGCCAGGCGGTATGTCACTGACATCAAATTGATAGGCTAATTACTTAAATTGATCATGAGAGTCACTTTGCATGGCGAGTAATTTTTCTTTTCAGTAGTTGGATTTCATTCAGCAGGTAGTTCAAATAGGAATCTCTGGACGGAAGACGATGTTCTCTCCGAGGAACATTATTGAGAACCGTCATTTGAAGCTAAACACAGAAGGATTGTACGGCTGTCAACACACATTCCGCGTAAGGACCTCGCTATTAAAAACACGATTATAACAACTATGTTATCCCTGTATAAAAAGCGGTCTTGGTTTTAGTGACACACACAAGAGTCGCTGACAGCGTTATGCTTTCTAGTGGAAATTCTGTCTGTGATTTGAAATCAAGTCTCCCTATTCAACCACATGCTTGCATTGGATCTAATGGAGATGTCTTTTAATGATTACAGCCACTGCTGAATCGTATTCGTGCCGCTCTTATATCTCGAAACTAATCATCTTGTTCTAAAGTATCTGCTACAGCAAAACTCCAGCGTGGCTTTTAGACAGTCCCTCTGAGTCTTTTAACTATTCCTCAGTCTCTGTCCCGCCCTACCTGCAGCTTCGTCCATGTGATCGTCCCAATTTAAGTCGGAATTGGGCAGACGTCGGACAGCGCTATATCGAAGACCTCCTGCAACCCATGGAGAAACAGGGTTAGCTCAGTTAATGCGACGGGACCGTGTTTTGACGACTCGGTGGAAATGGGGACATTTTGTCGTAGCTCCACCAACAGTGTATGATGTGTAAGGTCAACGCCAAAACGAAGCTTTCTCTGCAACATGAGGTATTATAAAAGACAGTATAAATAGTTACAGTGGTGTTTCTTATCAGGGAAATTAGGAAGACATCCTCCATCATCATTGTTTAATACCATCCAACAGAGATGAACTACAAACTATAAAAACTCCGCTAACATCATCCCACAGAGAACTTGATAGGATATTACTGCGTCCCTCTCGTCACATATATCGATAACAAATAGCGTCTGCATGCTGGCATCGAGCATATGTGGCGATCGTATTAAATATACAGGTATTGGTTCTTTGGAGAAGGTGGCCAGTGATTGAACTCACTTCCACAAACGAGTGTAAAGTTTTATCACCTGTATTGTAGGAGGACCATATCCCACAGGCTATCAGTTGCAAAAGAGGGTTCCTGTGTTGTTGTTTGATACATTGTGTTTTTTCTACTGTAGCACATTCAAGCAATGTATGACTACTGCTATATACATAGCCACCATTTTGTTTTTTCACCATGACTTTGAGGTCTCTGTCACGTGCTAAACCAGAATTAACACATTTCCATCCATTTGCTCTCACAGAAAACTAGACATCGCACAGTGTAAATTATCCTGCTGCTGCTTCCATAATACATAGGACGAGTAAATAAAAGACAGTGGCGTTTAGTTGTTAATCTATGAGGATTATTTGTTTCAGTAAATGTTTTACACTTCAAACAGTAAATGTTACTATCCTGTAGGACTGATGCATAGCATGACTCTCCATTTATATAGGCGGAAAATTAAATAAGATTTAAATTATTGTTCCACTCTATCATCATTATTTAACTCTAAAATAAGTTCACCAAACATGATTAATTTGCCTGAAACAGGTAGAGTTTTAAATGATTGATTTAGAGTTATAAATAATTTTTCTTTAATTTTCATTTCATGTAATGGATTATTGATTGGAGTTGGATATAAAATTTGTAATTCATCGTTATTTTGTCTTTTTATCTCTTTTTTCAAATCAGTTATTGATATATCACTATCTGTATTGGCCCCACATAAAATAATTCTCTTGATTTTTATATTGTATTCAAATGTATATTTCAATATTTCATCACTCTAACAAAAATAAATTTCAGTTTTTGTCTGTCATACATTCTTTTCTGAAGTTTACTTAACAGTCTTAGGTATGGTGTTAAATCTGCCTTTGAGAAATAATTTGTAAATCTTTTTCTATTTCCTTTTTTGTAAAGTAGTTAGTTACATCATTTTTATTAAATTGATTAATTTTTTCAGTAAGTTGCTTAGAAGTGACATAATATCTGAATTGTGTTAAAATATTTGTATATTCAGATGTTGTAACATTCTAAGTACTGTTTAGTAACAGACTCATAACCATTTACTGGATCATATTGTCACAAAAGAACCTTAGTAGCACTGTGGTGTAGCGGTTATGATAATACCCTGTTGCATTGAAGGTCATGAGTTCGAAACTCACTTGGACTGTTAGGTTTTAATTTCTATGTTCGATTCGAGTACATTCTAGAAGTATCCACAAATAGCAAGAATCATTGTACTGGGATGTTCTGTTGCTGTAGATATACTATATGTGTTCTCGCCGGAGGCAGTTCGCTCCGCGCTCTTGCATGTGCAAGGGCTGAATAAACCTTCGTTAAATGAAGTTAGTGTATGTCATTCATCCACTTACACCTTCCTCTACGTGACATTATTCTGGTGGAGGCGCCAGGTAGTGGAACTTGGGATACCTTACATTATCGATGACACAGTGGCTCCCATCAGGCCACAACAGAGCCGCCGTTTACGTGGCGAGAAACCAGAGTTCGATCCATATTCAACAGATTGCAATCTATCGGAGACAGAAGAAGAAGAGGACGTCACGATGACAGCAACTGTGTGCCACCACATGAGACATCCTTCCGGGTTCTCTAGTGACGATGGCCAAGATCCAAACAAGTGACTGAAGGTATATGAGCGCATAGCCTAATTTAACAAATGGGATGACACCGTGTGTTTGGCTAACGCATTTTTCTACTTGGAGGGCACTGCCAAGTAATGGAATGAGAACAACGAGGAGAAGTTCACAAGCTGGCAAGTATTCCTGGCGAACTGCACAAGTATTTCGCCGACACACAACGACAGAAGAGCAAGGCTGAAGAGAAAATAAAAGTGCAGGGCACAGCGTCCAGGGGGAACGACAGCATCCTACATTCAAGACTTCTTGGAGCTGTGTAAAATAGTGGATCCTCGAATGAAGGAGGAAGATAAGGTTGCACATCTCATGAAGGGTGTTGCTGAGTACATGTATCAAGCCCTACTCCTGAAGGAGGTTTCGACAACAGACGACTTCATAAAATGTTGCCAGTAATCAAGACAATGCATCAAAAAAGAGTTACACACAAGAAGTTTGAACGGCTTCCAAACGTCGCATCGGTTCTTTGTCAGATAATGAGAGAGGAAGTTCAGAAGGCACTTGGATTGCAAGGCTAGCAAAAAACCGAGCCGTTTTAAGAGGTCATAAGGGAGGAAGTAGAACAGACATTGAACCCAATCTCTCGGCCTTCATTTCCTTTTAAAAACGTAAAAAATTCGAGATCAAGGAGAAGTTACGTTCCTACAATGCCGCATGAGGAACCTGTTTGGACACCAAGGAAGAGTGATGTCTGGAGGACCCAGGATAGCCAACCAGTATGTTTCCACTGCGGACGACCAGGACATTTGGTGGGCTATTGTCAAGAAAGGCGGCGGATATTTGATGACACCCGCGCCAGAAGCCAGCAGACCGATCTTAACCGACGCCAACTCTGGGACGACGAAGATGAACAAGAAGATGTGGGTGCAGGATGACGTAGGTCACCATCGCCGCAAGCTAGCCGCTGGAGAGGACGCTCCCCAACACGCCTATCAAGGTCTCCTTCGCCGTTTAGAAGCTCCAGCCGATCACCTAGCCTCCGCAACCTGGAAAACTAAAGAGTGTGATCTTCCTTGGGAGTGAGGCCGCCGAAGAGAAAAATCCTCCACCATCGATCACTACAAAAATTATAGGAAACTACGTCGAAATCCTTATGGATGGCCACCCAGCCCAAGCTCTTGTGGACTCTTGAGCATCATATTCAGTCGTTTCGGTTAAGTACCGTCGCCAGTTTCAGAAAACCGTATTCGTCGACAGCAAAACATCTCTGCTGAAGGTGGATAATGGGAAATATGTAAAACCTACAGCAAGATGTGTCATTCGTGTGGGTATGAGTGGCCATACACAGCCCATAGCATTCATCATCTTACAAGACTGTAGTCATGACGCTATTCTCGGATGGGACTTTTTGAAAGCTTCTCAAGCAATTATAGATTGTGTTCGGTCGAAGATTATGCTAGACAAGATGAGATACTGTGGACAGGAAGATGCGCATCCAAACGTGTGGAGACTATGCGTGCTGGACGAAGTGGTCATTCCTGCAGTCAGCGCTAGAAAGTTGGCTGTCATGTGTCATGTCATGCTTCAACCCATGGATCTTGTAGTGGAATGTAAGAGAAGCATACCACTGAAGAATAACTTGGTCATCGCAGCCTCTGTCGCCTCGTTTAAGAACGGATTCGGTGAATTGTGGATAGTTAACTGTCACCGAGAACTGCAGATCCTGCCAAGACGCATGTGTGTAGCAAGCACTGAGCCGTTAATTCCAGAACAGCTGAGCGTCATAGAAACATCCGATGCCGAATCTGTGGGCGAAATTAGCGCTGCCACTACAAGACAAAATCTTCTAGCTCAACTATCACCAGATCTCACTAACGAAAAACAGAAGAAGCTACTTGCCATTCTTCAAGAGTTCTCTGAATGCTTCAATCCACAGGTGAAGAGCAAATTAGACAAAGCAACGGTGAAGCACCGGAATAGCACTGGAGACCATCACCCAGTAAGCCAGAGAGCATATCGTGTGTCAGCAACGGAACGTCAAATAATTCGCGACGAGGTAGAGAAAATGATGAAGAATAACATCATTCAGCTTTCGCAGGGCCCATGGTTGTCACCAGTAGTTCTCGTCAGGAAGAAGGATGATAGTTGGCGCTTTTGTGTTGATTACATCTACATCTACATGGATACTCTGCAAATCACATTTAACTGCCTGGCAGAGGGTTCATCGAACCAACTCCACAATTCTCTTTTATTCCAATCTCGTATAGCGCGGGGAAAGAATGAACACCTATATCTTTCCGTACAAGCTCTGATTTCCCTTATTTTATCGTGGTAATCGTTCTTCCCTATGTAGGTCGGTGTCAACAAAATATTTTCGCATTCGGAGGAGAAATTTGGTGATTGGAATTTCGTGAGAAGATTCCGTGGTAACGAGAAACGCCTTTCTTTTGATGATTTCCTGCCCAAATCCTGTATCATTTCTGTGACACATTCTCCCATATTTCGAGATAATACAAAACGTGCTGCCTTTCTTTGAACTTTTACGATGTACTGTGTCAGTCCTACCTGGGGAGGATCCCACACAACACAGCAGTATACTAAAGAGAGTACGGACAAGCGTAGTGTAGGCAGTCTCCTTAGCAGGTCTGTTACATTTTCTAAGTGACCTCACAATAAAACGCACCCTTTGGTTAGCCTTCCCCACAACATTTTCTATGTGTTCTTTCCAATTTAAGTTGTTCATAATTGTAATACCTAGGTATTTAGTTGAATCTACAGCTTTTAGATTAGACTGATTTATTGTGTAACTGAAGTTTAACGATTTCCTTTTAGCACTCATGTGGATGACCTCACATTTTTCGTTATTTAGGGTCTACTGCCACTTTTCGCACCATTCAGATATTTTACAGGAAGCGTAATATGATAACTAAAAAGGGTGTTTACCCCCTTCCACGAACTGACCATACACTAGATTGTCTGAAGGGGGCTAAGTTTTTCTCAACCATGGACATGTACTCAGGATACTGGCAAATCGAAGTAGATGAGGCTGATCGTGAGAAAACTGCATTCATCACCCCTGAGGGCCTGTTCGAGTTTACGGTAATGCCGTTTGTTACAGACAATCATTCACTTTGTTGGTTGACAGGTCTTAAGGATCCAACAGGACAACTCGACAGGTGGGAGCTACATCTTCAAGAGTATGACATTACCATTGTGTACAAAAGTGGGAGAAAACACCAAGATGCCCACTGTCTCTCAAGAAACCCTGTGCAAGACCATCAAGGTTTTGATGAAAATAGTAACTGTCTCGCTGCACTCCAGGATCTCTCTGCTGAGCAGAAGAAGGACGCCAAGATATCTCAAATTATGCTTGCCTTAAATCGGTCAGAGGATGTGAAATGACAATTTAAGGTAGTTAATGGATTACTTTGCAAGAAAAACTTTGATCTGTTTGGAAAGAGGTGGAAACCAGTGATTCCTAAACACATGCGCTTAGATGTTCTACAGAAATTCCATGACACAGCTGAGGCCGGACATTTACGATTTATTAAGATATACGATAGGATCCACAAGAGATTTTTCTGGCTAGATTTATTTAGGAGTATCCATCACTATGTGTCACACTGTCGAGAGTGCCAGAGGAGAAAGGCAGTTCATCAGAGACCACCTGGCCGACTCATACCAATTTCATCAGCCGAAACGCCTTTCCAGTGTGTTGGGATTGACCTCTTAGGACGATTTCCAACGTCTGCTAGTGGCAATAGATGGATTATTGTTTGCACTGATTATCTGACGCGCTATTCCATTACAAAAGCCGTGAAAACAGCCGAAGCATTCGAGGCAGCCAAATTCATCGTAGAAGACATTGTATTAAAACACGGTGCCCCAAGGTCGTCAATTACGGATCGAGGAAAAGTTTTTCAGTCGAATCTTGTGATAGAGATAAACCGTCGATGCAACATTACTCATGACATGACGACTGCCTACCATCCACAAACTAACGGGCTTACTGAACGCCTTAATAAGAACTTGGCCGACATACTGTCAATGTTCGTCAATGTTGAGCAGAGCGACTGGGATGAGGTGCTACCTTTCGTGATGTTTGCCTACAACACCGCTAAACAAGACACCACGAGATTTACGCCATTTTTCCTGGTGCATGGGCGTGAGGCGACGACGACAATGGACACTGTGTTTCCGTTACATCCTGATGACGTGGACGACGACTACATCGGGCAGGTGTTAACCAGAGTTGAGGAAGATCGGCAGTTAGCTCAACTTCGCACGCTGCAGGCTCAAGAAAACGATCGCCGAAGGTATGACGCGAGCCACCACCCTGTAGTCTACCAGCCTGGTGATCTCGTCTGAATCTTCACACCTGTAGGAACGTTGGTCTCTCTGAGAAGCTCCCCAGGCGCTAATTTGGATCTTATAAGGTTGTAAAATAGTTGTCTGATGTTACTTATGAAGTTGAAGATTTCGACCCCGACACAAGACGACGAAAGATCAGAGATACGGTCCACGTCCTTCGAATGAAGCCCTTTAAGCTCCAGCGACAGGCAACAAGCGGAAAGGTAACAAAAACGTAGCGGCAAGGGAAGTTATAAGAAAATCGCCGCCAGGGCGAATATCAGTCATCGGGAGTCGGAGTACGCAGGACCAATGACTCATTCCCGGACTAGGACGACGTAACACCGAGATGGTGCTCGCTTAAGGAGGGAGCAATGTCACAGAAGAAGCAAAGTAGCACTGTGGTGTAGTGAATATGATACTAAACTGTTGCATCGAAGGTCGTGAGTTAAAAACTCGCTTGCACTGTGCATATTTTAATTTCTATATTCGCTTTGAGTACATTCTAGAAGTATCCACAAATGGCAAGAATCATTGTACTGGGATGTTCTGTGGCTGTGTATATACTGTATGTGTTCTGGCCAGAGGCAGTATGCTTCGTGCTCTTGTATGTGCAAGTGCTGAATAAACCTTCGTTAAGTGAAGTTAGTGTTCGTCATTCATCTACTCACACCTTCCTATACATGACAATATTTATTCGCAATTCTTCTACCTTTAAAATCAATATATCCTTCTGTTACTTTAAAAATGACATGTAATTCTTTATGGAAATGTTTAATTAAACTTCCTATTTTTTGTTTCTAATTCATTTTAATGTTTTCTAAATTTATCTGACCATTAATTGGATGACCTTCAGGCTGTTCTTATTTCCAAAATATGTCCATTTATCAAAGTCAAAATATCATTAAACTTGTAATTCATCCTTAATAGTTTTAAAACAAATAGACACAGATGTCCACATATTACCAAATCATAATTCTGAATTCGCTGTCCATTACAGTACAACCCACTTGAACTGAGATATTTAACCATTTATTTCAGAATATTTCCACCAAATGAATGAAATAGAAATTTTTTATTATTACTCTTATAATAAAAAAAGGCCAGTGAGTACCAGGATGATCAGATGTATCTAAATTAACTACTCCACATTCTAAATTTTTTGGTTCATTAGCTAATTCATGAATCATAAAACGCTATGAAAATTATTAATTTTTAATTGTTTAACTAATTCTTCAGCCTCAAAATTAAATAAAGGATTATTTTACTGCCTGTTTATTTTTTCGAAATTTTTTTACTCCTTTTCCTTTCTTTTCCATTTTCAAATTATCTTTCCTGTTCTTCCAATTCTGCTTCACCTTTTTTCTTATTTATAACTGCATTTGCGATTGTTGCAGAACCACCAGCAAGTGAACCAGTATTTGCTAAATAAGGTAATGCAGCTAATAGTAATGGAATAAAATCTACCTTCATGTTCTGTTAGTCCTTTACTTTCTTTCTTTTATGTTAGGTATTCAGTAATCTATTTCACAACAGGAATAGTTACTGAAAGAAGTCAATTTTCACCAGTTTTTTCACTTTCATTTGTACATGAGTTAAAATGGTTCAGTACTATGTAATTGTTCATTATTTAATTTATTTTAATTGATATTGGGTTACTCTTGCCACTTGGTAGCAAAGTATAATCAATTGAAAAGTTATTCATTTATATAGATAAAAATTTATAAGGATTAATATTTTTACAGTCCCCAACCATTTTCGTCTAATTCCCAGACAGCACCAGCTGAAACAGGATGAGGACTGTGCCCCATTCCTAATTTCCTTTTCTACACATAATGCCTCCAACTGCAGTTGCAGCTATTTTTTCTTCTAATGAAGCTCCATTTGCAGCTTCTTTCTTTTGCAGCTCATTGAAGTTCTTTATCAGCTTGATGTTTAGATTCTAAGTCTTTATGATCACGATAAGCAATATCATGTTTTTCACAAGCTTCATCTAATTTATTTTTTCCTGGATCATCCTGTTCTAATCTTTCTTCTAGTTTAGTAAAAGGTCCACAGTACAAATATCCTGGTAGATGCATCTCTGGCACTGGTAAATTATTTAAAGCCAAATTTACTAATCCTTTACCATGTTTATCACTTTTCTAAAATGTATGTGGTAAATTATTCAAAAATCTAATCAAATATGGAATTCCTTCAGGATTATCGATTATGAAATCGCTAAATTTATTTGTTAACATCTGAACTATGCCAACTTCTTCATTATGATAATTTTTATTTCCAGCTGCTTCTTCACCATGAGTTACTGTTAATCTGTCAATTAAATCTTTAATATCACTCATCCAAATATATTAGACTGGTTTTTCTGTACATTTTTAAATTAAACCATCACTTGTTTTTGCATCTGAATAATCTGAAGAAACTGATGATACTTGATATACTTTTGGAAAATAGATGTCAAATATTTCATTTATCAGTTTATTGTATTTTTTACCTATACTTGACTTTATTTTATTGGGATTAGTTTCAGAATATAATGCTCCTGAAAGTACAATATATCTGCATAATTTGGTAAATAAATGGAATCAAGTTTTTCTGTTTTTTAGTTAAAAGATTCTTTAAACCATTTCTGTCTTTGTATTCTTTTCCACCAGTTTTTAATTTATTGCCATCAAAATCAACTGGAAAACGCATAACAAATTTAAATCTATCAACAGGTCTTAATCTAAAAGTTGGATGTTCAGTATGATTCTTTCACCAACATTTTTAAACATATCCTCTTTTATTTTTTTGACATCATCCTGGCGACTGCCATAGCTGTCTTTAGACTGCATCTCTTTTATTTTTTTAATGGCACCTTTGTTGTCTTCTTCATATTTTTTCAATGCAGCTTGAATTTCTGATTCACTTAATGTAAAGTCATACTTACCAGGAATATCATCAGACCAACCTCCTAGTTTTCTAATTGGTGACAAATCTCCAAATTCTTCTAAAGGAGGATATTGATGACAAGGAACCATTTGTTTTACAATTTCTCTGTTTTATTCAACAGCTTTCAAAAAGTTATCACCTAATCCTTCGATTCCTTGTTTATCTTGTTCAATTGCATCAGTAACTGGTTGATGTAGTTTTGTATATTTTTCACATTCTGTTTGTCATTGTTTTTCCCAAAAGCTTTAATTTTTCGTTCAAATCTTCAGCTTTTTTCTATATTGTTTAGCTTTGTTAACAATTTCTGCATCATGTTTTGTGAACATTTGTTAGAGATGAAAAACATTAATTAATCATTTTTGACAACTAACATTTTTGTTTAACTTTATGTTTAATGTTTATTATTATGTTTAAGATTTATGTTGTTATGAAACTCTATATTTTATTTCTGAACTTACCGTCATTCGATTTTCAAGTCATGTCTGTTGTAAAAAATCCAAATTGATTATTCCAATATTTACTACGCATTTCTTTAAAATCATCAAACTTTAAATCACTACCAACAAACTCATGATAAATATGATTTAAATTTGAGTCATCTTGTTTAAAAATATGATAAAATTTAAATTATATCTCACAAATTGTTTTGGTATTTTTGAATAAGTTTGAGCTAAATAAATACAATCTATTCCTCTATGTCTTCCTCTAATAAAATATTATCAAACTATATCTTGATTTTTAAGAATAAAATCATCAGATACAAACTGAATTATCTAGACATATAATAATTTCTTCATTATTTTCAATAAACCTTATAAGTTTTTCCTTGTGCTAATCTTCAGTTTTTCACATATTTTTTTATAAATTCTTGATATTTTGATTGTCCTAAACTTTTTGAATAAACTTAAAAATGATTGCTTTTATTCCTATTCAGTGATCCTAGAGCTAGAATACAATTGTTGATCAGTAGTGTTGTTTTTCCAAAACCACTTGGTCCTACAATTGCACAACAAATAGAATCTGGTAAAAGTTTATCATGTTTATTTTTTTATTTCTATTCTGGAATTCTTATTTTTTGTTTCCAGTCTGTCATTTGTTTGATAAATTTTTAATTGTAAATGGGTAGATTATTTCAGTCAAGTAAAAAATCAGCTATTCTTAAAAAAAAAGATTAGCCATTCCAACAAGAAAAACTTATAGAAATGTTTGACTGGTTGCTTTTTATTCAGATTTTTTAACTCTAAATATTACATCGAAAAAAAAAATGAACTTCATATCAAAGCAAATGAAGTTTTAAGTAGAGTTGTTACTGAAATTGATGTAAAATTATACATGGATATAAAAGTATATTAGGATTTAATAATCAAATTACTGCCCCCTAAAAAACTGTGCTAAAGATGTTCCTAAAATTATTCCATTCAAATTAGTTAATAAAAGTGTTATTTTTGGCTGATGGCATGTTTGTTAAAAATACTGATCATTTTCATAGAGAGACTAATATTACTGTTTCATTTAAACCAAATACTGAATTTGGAAGGCCAATAATTTATGAACCACATTATACTATAGATTTTACTATTTTTAATCCTATTGAACATTTAAAAATTACTATAATTGATGAAAATTATACTTTCATTGACTTTAATGGTGCTTATGTAGCAGTTATTTTAAAAATGTCCCAGTCACAGACTGAAGTCTGCTTTTTCTGACACAAATAATTTTTTTCATCAGTAAATCATGAACAAAATCGAGAGTTATCAGTTTTGCTCATTCAGTGTGAATGAGAAAACAAAAAATAATTTAAAAGCAGCCAACAAGTTACAGGGACTGAACAAAATATTGGTGATGGATGGCTTCACCCAAATCATGCGTAATTATACATTAACTTTAGAACTGTTATAGCTAATCCATATGGAAGGAATAAGATTAACCAACATACGACATAAAATCCAATACAAATAAATCAATAATTATGTGGCAAATCTGCTTTATTTTGCGACCATAAAGAAAGGAAATAATATTTTATCTAGAATCGAACATCATGTTATTTCATCAACAGCTATGTTGTATTTAACTTCATCTGTTACTGATAATATAGCTTGGAAAGACATATTCTTAATAAAGGCAAAATAAAGATCAAGAAAAATGAAGTACTTTATCCATTGTCAATGTCTGGTGGAATTTGTAAGGATTATAAAGAAACTATGTGGGAAGGAGATTTAACAATAATTTTTACTAGGTCTTCTAGTTCTGGAGAAGCAATTCTTAATTGGCCTGATTATAACGATGGTGGAATTGAAATTAAAGATACACTTTCTAAGGAGGGAAAAATTGTAACAGAATCGGTGGAAATTCGTGTACCAATTGTTAAAATGAACCAAATTACGAATTAGGACAAAGAAAATATTCTAAAAGTATCCAAAAATTCCAATATATTTTTTACGAACTACGAACTACAGTTGTCGCAGGATTGAGTGGCAAGAAAAATTTCAATCTAGATAACATAAATTACTATAACTCAGTGGACTTTGATATGCATATTTCATATTTGTTACATTTCGGACAAATTTAAAAAGTAATCAGTTACTTGACTCTTCATTATTTGACTACATTAATCTACAGAATATGTTTACATAAAAATGGAAGAAACGAAATTTTCCCACAGAAAATGTGGAATAGTACTCCTCCAAATATTTTCCTCAAAGCATACGACACATTTCTCGATTTTAAACGAGTTACACTACTCAAATCAGACACTGACATAACTCCATATAATTTCATAACGAACTATCCTATCTATGAAATTAATATGACTCATAAAAAGAATACTGTATGTTCACAGAAAAGAACTACGAAACTTTGTGCAACTTTTGATGAAAAAATTCCCACAGATACTTTAGAGTATGGTAAGAAAATTTAACTTACGGTGTACAGCATTGAATATTTACTGAAAATTTTTAATGATATAAATGAATGAAAAATTAGAATATGCTAAATAAATATTAACAGCCTGTATGCATTTCATTTTGAAGTATTTTCAGAAAGAAGGAGAAAATAAAAACTGAAAAATTTAGTATGTCAATTTGAAAATGACACCCAGTTTAGTCACAGATTAAAGTCAGTAAAAAAAATGTATTTGTTCCGCCTAGGGTTGCCATAATCTCGGAATCCAAAACCAGGACAAAACTTACGGTCACTGTAGCCAATCAAAGGAAATAAGAGGAATAAGGAGTCCTCATGCCCATAAGCTAAGGGAAATGTGCATTTAATTAATGATCCAGAGTTTAGGAAGGACTGCTTCATTAAGAAAGCATTTATTACAAAAAATAAGAACATGCATTACATTATTCAGTAGACGAAGTTCTATTGTCATCATTTGAGCTTTTCTTATACCAATCGTATTTCTCAGAACCTTGAATAGATGAAAGGAACTTAATCTGGTTCTCAATCAGTTCATGGAATTCACTGCAACTTACATTTTTCATATTGTACTGTATTTGTATCATTGCATTAACTGATTTTACTGTTAACCTATTCCTTTCTTCTGTCCACTGAGAATTCATGAGGGAAAAGACTCTCTCTATATTGGCGTTATGACTGGGAATGGAGAAATAAAATTCCACAATTTTCAGCAACTCTGAATACTGCTCACTAGAAATACAATTATGAATGAACACCCATTTCTTATGTGACATCATATTCTCAAAACTTTCATCTTTGACCTCCCCCAAAACACACTTTAATTTCAGTACTTGGTCAAAGAGAAGGGACTCATTCAATTTACAGCTTGTGTTTTCATGCATCCACTTGAATGTCTTTTCAACGCATTGTATCGACAACTCACAATCTCGCAAATCGAAGAGGATGTACCGTACACCGGAGCCTGACTGCCCATTGTTTCCATGTCTCGAGAGCTGTTCTGTTCTGTTTGGATTTTATATAATGTGAAGGCAAAGAGATAACATATTGATGCTTCTTTGACAGCAATTTTTGAAATTATCGGAAGTTGACTTCAAATCCAGCAAATATCGCGGACATTTGCCTTTTCGGCCCAGACGTTTTCATTTACACTAAAATCGTGAACTGTTCGTGCAATCCGTGGCATATGGCAACCCTAGTTCCTACTAAATTTTATAATTTTTAAATGTGCATACCAAATAGCTAAAGCAGTGTGGTGACTGTCTAGAGGAAAAGAATATTAATGAATTAAATAAATATAAATACTGAAAAGATTGATATTGCTGGATCTGTAAGGAATGTGTATCGAGACATCATAAAATCAAAGTTACATGTCAATGTGGTAAAACTGTAAATGAGAATTATCTCAAAAAACATAGTCAAATAACATGTCATAAAAATCTTATAGCTGCTCAAGAAGAAGGGATGAAAAAGTTAATAGATTTCTTGCATTCATTTTATTAATTTCCTTACATACAAATTTTATAAACCAATATTAAATTTTATTTTCTTATGTTCACCTCCTGTATGAAAAAATAATTATTTTTGAAAATTGGTGACATTTATGGGAAAATTATTAATTGTTATTAATTTTTCTAAGTGAGTTAGACCTGAAGAGTTGATTATAGTAGATCCATTTAGTAGGTTCTAGATTAGTCTTCATTTACTAGTGGAAAAAATAAGTGAAACGAGTGATTTTCAGGAGTAAATGAAAAGTGAGCTAGAACCTACTAAGCAGATGTACTGCTGCACACTACATTCCACGTCTTGTGAAGGAACAGAGCAAGCCAAGTCTGCAACTGCTTTTCAGTGACCACTGTTCTGCACCAATCTTCCTCATGACACCCATCCAAGTGCACAAGATCTCTCCACATGCGCTCATGTCTAGGAGTTTAGCGTCCCTTATCGGTGTATAGTAGATATGAGAGTGATTTTGTGACATACCAGACGGTGATGTAGAAGAAACGTGTGGTTTACGAATGATGGAGCTCCAGACGGATGTAATTTGAAGCATTTTGCGTAAATAAACTGCACTATCAATTCACAAGTATTATTCTAGCGTCTAGGGTCAGTAACAAAAAGGTCTTGGTAAGAGAGAAATGATCGTGAGACATAAACACATCCATTCCTAAGTCAACACGATTCTGTACTTAAAAAACGCTATAACGCTAGTGTGGTGTGGCCTCCGACGTATTAGTCGTACAGAATGCAATGCTGTTAATATTCCAATATAAGAAACGTATCCCCAGTGCATGACATACCTCCTCTGTGCAAGTTTCTGTAGAATAAAATATGGTGACAAACTGTCAAGTGATAAAACTGCTACCATGCACAGCTAAGAACACCTTTGTACCACAAACACTACATAGGTCTCCACAGGTGTATGAGACCTGCTGTTTACTAAGTTCGTGCCCGATTACAACCTGGAAATTATTATATGCTCACAGCAGCCCTATAAAATGATCATCGACAGTCGAAAAGGCGTTCAAAGGAACAGTGACATCTTAGGAGGAAGTAAACACCACAATTAGTAGCCATAGGAGATGTAACAGTCTTACTGCAGTTTACCACCGCCCCTGGTAACCTTTCTCTTGCACACGTAAGTCATGGTCCAATGTTATGCTGTGATACTCATATGCGGAATAATACTGCCGTTTCGCCTTTATGTCACGTCTCCAGAATGCCTCATCTCTCCGCTATTAAGGTGTATATATGTAGAAGCAGTCTATTTTCCTCCAGAACACGCAATGTTATTGATTTTGCTCAGTACTTTTTTCATGGTATTTGTCTCTACTTTTATGTATCCTCAGTCAGTTTCCTAATTTTACTAGGTTTTCGCAATTTTATATAGCTCATGTTATTTCCTTCAATTTTTATGTATCTCACATCAATTTTTCCTGATTATACCAGGTTTGCCTCGAATTTTACCTATTTTATATTATCTTCCATATTTTTCCCAAAATTTTCTATTTGTATATGGTCATGTTGCCGACATACCTAGGTCTTGTTTGATTTTATACAAGAATATCTGCAGTTATTATACACCAGCCTATTAAAAAGTCCTAAGACTTGACGTCTCCCCAATGATCCACTTGCATTAATTTAGGATAGGACGAAAATGAAAAGTATAGTAACAGTCGTTTCGTATCTATGACACTAAAGATCCGATATACCTCCAAGATGTGGCAGAGAAATGGCCTACTTTGCACACATATTCGTTCATCTAGAGGAGGGTACCTAACAGGTTTTCCATCAATGGACATGTTCCATCACACACGAGATGGAAGTCCTCTGATGACCGTGGTTTTGAGAAGTATACTATTAATGATCACATACAGGAAGTACTCTATGTCACATATAGAACATGCAGTTGTATAAGAGTCGATAGCATGTTATACTACACAACTGATGCACCCCTAGAGAATAAGGGAAAAAATTATAGAATGTGTGATAAATGAGCTGCAGCAATGTCTCCCTCTCTCCCTCTCAACTGATCACTCCATCTACTTCCTATCAGTAGTGGGGCAAGGGGGGCACCAGTGCATTTTGTTAGTGCAGGTTGCCTACATCAGAGGCAGATATGCACTCAGGAGCAAACCTATTGTTCTCCTTTGATTGACAGGTTCTTAACACATGCTATCCTTCTTTATTGCATTACTGGAGCACATTAAAAATGTTTAAAATCTTTTCAATTTAAAAAAAAGTATACATAGGTGGTTTCACTATGAAACCACTGTAATGCAAGGGGTTGTTCATCGTCTTTCAAAAACCCACTAATTTTTAATTTTCAATATTTTATTACACTGATGTTACATTTTCTTTCATACATATTTCTTTTATCAACTGATGCCCACAAAAAATTTTTGTTTAATGAAAAATTTCAAAGTACATTACATACAACACTTGTTTTCTACTTTTCATGATACTCCAAAAAACAGTTTATTTTATCTGTTAGGCACAATCCGACATCACATACTTTGTGTGACCATCTGGTCCTATGATGCTCCTTTTTTGAACTACAATTCACACAGCTTTTTGATTTGCTATGAACAGGAATATGCAGTTTATTGGATTGTCTTTTATCGACAGAGACTTTCACTCTAAATGTCTTCTTAGATGATGATGGCTGGGAAAGTACTATCCTTTTCCTGCCAGGAGAAATGCTGCCTTGCACAAACAGACCCTCAACCACTAGTATCTTAAAATCTTTCAATTTCAGAGGTGTTCCTCCACTTTTTATTTTATATATGTTGTAGGCATTCACGACAGTGACGTTCAAGAAATGGAAAAATATTCTGTGCCACCAGTTCTTGCTTTTCCTGTCTAATTCATAAGTAGATTTGAGCATGTGTGCTTTGTCAACACAACCCACTGAAGTATTGTAGTCACATATGACTTTTGGACATTTTATTGCTTCCTGAGAGCCATCTCTTTTTCTTTGGTTCACTGTGGCTTCTTGGTTTGGATTATGGACGTTTCAGAGAAAAATAACAGGTTTTTTGTTCATCCATTTAGTGCAGGTTACTCCCTCCCAGTTCCTCCACTCTGATTCCCCATGAGTATAAGATTTGTCCGATTTAAAATCTTTTGGCAAGTATTTCCTGACACTTTTAATTGTGCTACAGGCATATATTTTATCTAATAGAAGGTTTTGTAGAATGGAACTGATGTAAAATAGTTGTCTACATAGATTTCATAACCCTGACCTATCAGCGATCTTGTCAAATCAGTAACAACTCTCCCACCTAGGTTCTTTTCTACCTGGGTTCCATTTTTCCCTGTGTAGATTTGAAATTAACAAATATACCCCATTTAGTCCGTGCTTACCCACACATTGTAACCCCTTTTTATGGGTTTCTGTGGCATATACATTTTCATAAATGATCGCTCTTTGAACTTAATCTTGACTCGTCAATGCTATGTTTCTTAGATCGCTTGTAACAATTTTTGTAGGTTGTGGAGAGAGAATTTAGCAATGGTCGTAATTTATATAGTTTTTCAGAATCTGCTGATCCCCTCTGTGCTTGTTTTTTCGTTGTCATATACATGTAAATTAGAAAGAAGCTACACAAATCTATTCAGTGGCATTCTTTGGGTAATGTATTCATCCCGCAATACTGGGAAAGATGACCAGTGATCCCTAAAATTAGGTTGTGTATTTACACCCATAAGTAAATTAATACCTAAAAACACTTTCATCTCACCTATATTTGTAGGGTGGGGAATGATACCACCGTCCTTTTGCATAGCATATAAATTTGTCTGATACACTATTTCCTCCAATGTGTAATTCGTAAAAAGTTCAAGGAAAAAGTCAACTGGGAAAGAAACATTATCGAAATTGGGCGAAAGCCCAGTTTCCTCCACAAAATTTACATGGTCATAATCACCGAACTCACGTGCCCACTTTGGTTCTGTAAAGTCTTGGGTGAAAGGAAGAAGTTCACTGACATCAGCTGGAGCTTCAGAAACTTCTTTCTCAGCTGCTAAAGAAGTAGGAGCGTGGGGGCTTCCTGTCCAAGGGCCTGAGTAATATCCTCCAGATTACCGTGTTCATCCTCTTCGGATTCTGACAGTTCTGACAAATCGCTTGTAATATCCTCAAAAAGTAGGTTGTAGACAGTAGCCTCATCTAATTCCGACAAGGTGTATCTTTTGTCCATCTGAATAGAGGTAAAAGTTAACCCTTTGTGTCACAGTGGTTTCACTGCGAACCCACTTTTTGCTGCTGTAACTCTTCAGGCTTGCCCAGCGAGATCTTGACATGTGGAATAACCAGGTCTACTGCCAGATGTTTGTGTCGCTCTGGTACAATATTTCGGCCACGTAACTCGTTTCTTTCTTCAGGTGCTACCTGAGACTGCCATATAGGAGGATCTTGTCCAGTATTTATGCCCAGAGGGCGCTGGGTGCTCTCTCTGCGATCCGCGCCCGCCTGGCTCTGCTTGTAATGTGTTGTCTCTTCCCCGGTGGTCAACGAGTTACGTGGCCGAAATATTGTGCCAGAGCGACACAAACAAGTAGACACTTTTTGCTGCATTATAACTTACTGTGTATAAGAATAGAAGCTTTCTATGGTAAAGGTATCACAATAGCGTAGTGGTTTTACAGCAAAACCACCAACATTTATGCTTCTCATTGTTTCAAATAATGTGCTATATTCAAACTTTAGACATATCTTCAATCTAGAACATATTTCGTAGGGCCTACAAAAATTTTACTTACATTGAATAAAGTACAGAACTCAAATGGTTCAAATGGCTCTGAGCACTATGCGACTTAACTTCTCAGGTCATCAGTCGCCTAGAACTTAGAACTAATTAAACCTAACTAACCTAAGGACATCACACACATCCAAGCCCGAGGCAGGATTCGAACCTGCGACCGTAGCGGTCGCTCGGTTCCAGACTGTAGCGCCTAGAACCGCAAGGCCACCGCGGCCGGCAGTCCAGAACTGAATAACACAAAACAACGTGTCTGAATCATAATATGTCGCACTTTCACCGAAAACACGCGTTAAATGCCGGTTCCTGCTCGCAGCATTGTTCTTTCAAGATTTGTTGAGTCAGTTAATCGAAAATCCGCTACAGTGCACCACAAACAAGGGCGAGATGGTGGTTTGACAGTGAGTCACCTATCCCGCAAATGGTTACCTATTGTTCGCCTTTGATTGACAGGTACTTAACCTATGTATCTGCTAAAAGGATTCTTCCTTTTGATTGACAGTTACATAAACTATTGGTCCCGTGCCCCCTCCACTGCCCCCACCCGACCCCTCCCCCTTATCTGCTACAGGTACACTTTCAGGTCTGAGTTATTGGAATAGCTCCTCTCACTCTTATCAGTTTGATTGACTGCTTAATTAAATTGATCAACTAATTAACTTCTCACTCACTGGTAAATCCCCTGCCCCAGAAAATGGCGGGCAGTTCAAATTCCATCAGGACAATGCAACATACAAGGGCTACCTCGACTAACCTAAGAAAAAGGCGGGAAAAAAGGGCACTTGGGCTATCTCCACTAACGTGAGTCATCCAACTGCCACCTCTTCCTAGGAATTGGATGGAAAAGGAATCAGGCTGTGCTGAGCATAAATCTTTATTTTCCGTCCACTGTTTATTTAAGCAATTAGAGGCAGTACCTCGATCAACTGTGTTCACACCAAGGTCCAGAGACCAACTGACCTACTACATAGTACTGCTACCAGAGGGCCCTGTCGTCCATTCCATAATGTAATCCAAGATGGCAGGGAAAATGGGGGGAAACAGTGCGTTCACCAGGGGGTCTGGGCCTAGTACACAGTACGAACATCAGAGGGAACTGTCGTCTGTTCCGTGACATAACCCAAGATGGCTGTCAGGAGGGAAATGACTCAGCCTGTGCTGGGCTGCTGGAGAGAAGAAGGAGTATACTTTATTTATTTTGGAACAATTTATTTAGGGATGGATTTGAGATAGTATATTTATCACAATCACGCAAAACACACTCTCTGACATGCTTGTGGTCACGCCACACAGCCTACAGACCTGTAAACTACTTGTAAATTACCGAAATAACGCTCTGCAGACACGCAAACAACTCTTAATTACCAAAATAATTTCAGTACACAGCACACAGATATGCAAACTCCTCCTAAATAATACAGTATACTGATGTGAAGACATGACATCAACTTGTAAACTGTCCTCATAATGCATAGCACAGCCTACAGACCTGCTCAAAAAATAATGCAACAGACATGCAAACAACATGTGTAGGCACTGCCTGCTGCCCCCTGTCCACTAGACCATACAGGAGGCTACCTCACATGCTCCCAGAAGTCGGAATGCACCGGCAGCCCCGCGATGTGACTCGGCCGTTAGCTGCCAAGCCACACACAGGTGCAGCCGTGCGGGATTAGCCAAGCGGTCTGTGGCACTGCAGTCATGGCCTATGCAGGTTGGTCCCAGCCGAGGTTTGAGTCCTCCCTTGGGCATGGGTGTGTGTGTTTGTCCTTATGATAATTTAGGTTAAGTAGTGTGTAAGCTTAGGGACTGATGACCTTAGCAGTTAAGTCCCATTATTTCACACACACGCACACACACACACACACACACACACACACACACACACACACACACACACACACACACACACACACAGGTACCTGTTCAGGTCCCACCAGCATGAGGCGACGGCATCCCTTTCATACTTGACACCACAGAAATTCCTCTAGAAATACGTGATCACTTAGGCACCATTGCTGACGCAACCTGACAGGAGCAAAGACCTATTTGCAGAATGCAGACGCAAATTTTGTTGGTATTGGTATTAGCTGTGGTGTAGTAGTATTAATACGAGTAGTTGCTTTCTTAATAGGCAGAGAATTTCGATACCATTATTTTTACTCCTTACTTAGGTCTACTGGAGTAACTGAACATTGGTAATGTAGACAAATAGTTTTTTCAGTAACTGTAAAATTTTACCATGAGTGAGAAGAGTGGGCTCTGTCATAGGTTTGTGAGTAGTGGGTTATGGTGTGGGATTTGTTCAAAGTATTTTCATTGGGGGGAATGCAGTGGGGAAGCCAGTGGTCATTTTAGTGAGATACTCTCGTGGGAATGCCGAATCTGTAGTAGAAATAAGTTGATAGAGAAGCAGGAGCGTAAGATCTGTGCCCTTCGGATGCAGTTACAATTCACAAAGAAGGAACTAGATAGGTTGAGGAGGGTGAAGGGTGGTGGGGAATGGGAATTGGCACTTGGCAAGAAGGTAGCTAGGAAGAAGAAGTATTCAGACAGTTTTACTTTGCGTATATGCAATAGATATGACCAACTGTCAGAGTTGAGTGGAGAGGAGCCTCATGTACCTGTAGATGTAGGGAACATGCAGCCGTCCTCAGCAATTAGGAGGCCTAGGTTAAACGCAAAGTCTAGCAGAAAGAAGAAGGTTCTGCTGCTAGGTAGTTCTCACGGTAGAGGTGTGGGCCAGCAGTTGCAGGAAGTGTTGGGGAGTGAGTACCAGGTCACCAGCATTGTGAAACCTAGTGCAGGATTGGCTCAGGTGACTGATAGCATAGGGGAGTTATGTAGGAATTTTATGAAGGAGGGTCAAGTAGTGATAGTGGGTGGAGCAGGGAATAGTCTCAATAGGGACAGGGAATGTGATGTAGGTGGTGACCTGGTAAAGATAGCTACTCAAACTGGTGGCCCTAATGTGCATTTTGTGTAACTGTTTCAGCATTATGATCGACGTCACCTTAATGCGGCAGTTAGGTGTGTTAAGTGGGGCTGTAGAGGGTGCTGATGGCAGAGGGCATAGGTCACATATCAGTGGTGCCAGTTGGGTCTATCAATAGATTTGATTTCACTAGGCATGGCCTGCACTTCAGTAGGTATGGGAAGGGGATGTTGGTTAAGCTTATAGGTGACTGTGGAGTGGGTTGTGGTGATGGTGGTGGTGGTGGTGGTGGTGGTGTCAATCATGGAAAAATTCCTGTAGTAGTTAAAGGAAGTCCCTCTAACTAAGGGCTCGCCTCCAGAGGATGTAATGTTTCCAAGTAGAGAAGGAATTAGCATATTCCATCAAATTATAAGAGGAAGTAGAGATAAAGTTGGTGAACTGCTTATAGATGTTGACTACGAAATTATTGGTGTATCAGAGTACCACTTAAATAATTTGACAATTCAGAGGCTTCCTTTACCAGGATATGGATTAGCTGGCTGGTTCTCAAGGCGTTCCTTGCGGGGCGGGGTAGTGGCTCCGTACATAAAAAACAGTATTCCATTTGAGTCCGTAGATGCATCACGACACTGCACAGATCAGATATTTGAATGTTTTGCAGCGATAGTTGAATTTAGTGAAACTAAACTTCTAATTGTTGTTGTTTATAGGTCCCCAAACTCCGACTTCAGAGCATTTCTGCTCAAGCTAGAGAGGGTCCTTGATTCACTTTGTAGGAAGTACCAGAAACTAGTTATATATAGCGACTTCAATATAAATTTTGTATATGATGGTGCAAGAGAAAGGATTTTGGTAAATCTCCTAAATTCGTATGATCTGATGCAAACTGTGTTTTTTGCAACTAGGGTGCAGGGGAACAGTAGCACAGCCATAGAAAACAGTTTTATTCATTCTTCATTACTAGATGGACATTCTGTTAGTAAAAGCGTGAATGGCCTTTCAGACCATGATACACAAATTTTAACACTAAGAGGCTTTTGTACTCAAACCAAGGTCATATTTAATTTCGAACTATGTAGGAAAGTTAATCCAACAGCAATAGAGAGTTTTTTAAACCTTGTCAAGGAACAAAAGTGGCAGGATGTTTACAGTGCCGATAACATCGATGATAAATACAATGCTTTCTTTATCACGTTTCTCATGCTCTTTGAGAGTTGCTTTCCAATAGAACATTCTAAACGGGGTACTAGCAGTAATGGGCAGCCCAGGTGGCAGACTTGTGCGATAAGGATATCATGTAGAACAAAGTGGGAATTATATCAAAATGTTAGAAGTAGTCACAATCAAGCTACAGTGGCCCATTACAAACAGTATTGTAAGGTGCTTAAAAATGTTATCAGGATGGCAAAGAGTAAGTGGTATGCCAATAGAATACCTAATTCACAGGATTAAATTAAAACCATATGGACTGTTGTGAAGGAAGTGTCTGGTCAGCAGCACAAGGTCGACAGTATGAAGTCAGTTCTCAGTAAAAATATTTCTGTTACTGATAAATCAGATATATGTACAGTATTTAACAAACATTTCCTGAGCATTGCTGGTGAATTAAATAAAAATTTAGTCTCTGCAGGAAAACATATAACTTTCTTGGCAAATGCCTTTCCGAGACTGATGTCTGAAATACTCCTCTGTGATACGGACAAGAGGGAGATCGAGTCAATAATTAAATCACTGAAGACAAAGGACTCTCATGGTTATGATGGAGTGTCTAGCAGAATATTAAAGTACTGTGCTGCACATGTCAGCCCTGTATTTAGCCACATTTGTAATTTTTCCTTTAGGAATGGTCAGTTTCCTGAGCGATTAAAGTACTCAGTAGTAAAGCCCCTTTATAAAAAAGGAGAAAGGGATAATGTAGATAATTTTAGACCAGTTTTTATGCCATCAGTGTTTGCATAAGTTATTGAAAAGGCTTTGTATGTAAGAGTAATTGATCATTTTATATCACACAATTTGTTATCAAATTTACACTTCAGCTTTAGAAGTCGTTTAACAACTGAAAATGCTATATTCTCTTTTCTCTGTGAGGTACTGGATGGGTTAAACAAAAGGTTTCGAACACTTGGATATTTTTTGATTTAACTAAGGCATTTGATTGTGTTGATCACAAAATATTGCTCCAGAAGTTGGACCATTACAGAATATGGGGAGTAGCTCACAATTGGTTCACCTCTTACTTTAGCAACAGGCAGCAAAAGGTCATTATTCACAATGTTGATAATGGCTGTGATGTGGGGTCTGAGTGGGGTACTGTCAGGTTGGGGGAGGGGGGTGCCACAGGGATCAGTGTTGGGGCCAATCCTGTTCCTTATGATATGCGCTCTAGTATTATGGGTAACTCTAAAATATTTCTATTTGCTGATGACACTAGCTTGGTAGTAAAGGATGTTGTGTGCAACACTGGCTTGGTTTCAAATAGTGCAGTACATGACCTCAGTTCATGGCTTGAAGAAAATAAACTAACTCTAAATCACAATAAGACTCAGTTTTTACAGTTTCTAACACACAATTCATTAAAAACTGACATTTTAACTTCACAGAACGGGCATATGATTAGTGAAACTGAACAATTCCAATTTCTAGGTGTTCAGATTGATAGTAAGCTGTCGTAGAAAGCCCACATTTAGGATATTGTTCAAAGACTTAATACTGCCATTTTTGCTATTCGAACAGTATCAGAAGTGAGTGATCATTCGACACGAAAATTAGTCTACTTTGCTTATTTTTATTCGCTATTGTCGTATGGTATTGTATTTTGGGGTGACTCTTCCCATTCTAAAAAGATATTTTTGGCTCAGAAATGGGCGGTTTGGGCAATAAGTGGGGTTAGTTCATGAACCTCTAGTCGACCTCCGTTCATGAGCCTGGGTATCTTGACATTGGCCTCCCAATATGTATATTCCTTATTGTCGTTTCCTGTTACCAATATAGTTTATTCCCAAGAATAAGCAACTTTCACTCAGTTAATACTCGGCAGAAATCAAACCTGCATTTGGATCGGACTTCCTTAACTCTTGTGCAAAAAGGTGTGCAGTATACTGCTGCAACCATTTTCAATAAGCTACCACTCGAATTCAAAAATCTTAGCAGTAATCCACACGCTTTCAAATCGAAACTGAAGAGTCTCTTCATGGGTCACTCCTTCTATTCTGTTGAGGAGTTCCTTGAAAAATTTAGCTGATTTTTATTGTATTGCTGATTGCGTTTACTTAAAATTATGGACTGACTATTTTAAGGTTCATGGACATTTATTTTTATCTGTTATTACATTTATGTTGTATTGCATGTACTGACACGTTCTATGACCTTGGAGATTTGCTCCTCAATTTGGTCCTACGGAAATTGACGAGTAAATAAAAAATAAAATAATAATGGGCACATGCGTCGACACCGCCGTGAGCCACCACTGGATGCAAACCAGTGCGAACCTTCACTCTCCCACCACTGCCAACGGCATCTCAAAGTCACCTCTACAGTTAAAGTTCTTTGAGTGTCATACTGACATCACATGTCTATCTAAATAAGCGCCAAGTCATCCTCCGAGCTGCATGTGCATGTGTTCTCCGCTGCTGGTGTGATCCCTTTATCTACCTGTCGTCCAGCGAAAACCTAATTGGCGAGCGATTCACCCTCGCAGACGCTGCAGAAATCTGTTCCAGAATAGCACAGGATGCATTGTTCCTTGCGATCCTAATGCGACGTGTGTGATGCGCATTCTGATGTCACAGATCGTGCAATAGAAATTTGTTCGACTGCTCGCGATTCTAACAGAACTTGCATGACAAGTGGCAGACACATCGCTACGCATAGCAACATACAATCACAAGTGCATCTGGCAACGTTCTCAATGTTATACTGAAGTCACATGGCTATCTAAAATAGGAACTAAGTCGAACTCTCGGAAATTGTATAGTGTCCCAGAAATACTTAACATACGCTTTTGTAGGAGCTTTTGTGATGTCTCGGCTCATATGCACGGAAATTCTTGCCGTAACAGAATATGTTTACGAAAATAGCGTGGAAGAACGCCAAATGCATTCCTCCTGATGATCCTAACGTGGCACCCCATCCACCACATCTTACCCTTCCTGCTTTCAACATACACAAATGTTCTCACCTCTATGTAGAGACTCCTATATCCCAGCACAAAAGAAGTCTTGTGAATGAATCAAGTATTATGATTGGCTCTTATCGAATTTACCCACTGTATTACTGACGCCGCCGGTGTGGGAGCACTGTCCGCCTTCCTTTTTTTCTCTCTGCAAACGAGACTTCCACCCACAAAAATTATTTTATACAGATACCCATACTGCACCCACAACTAAACCTTGCAAAGTGCCCTATATATCATCAAATACGTAAAGACTCTCACTCAATTACACCGCTATCCAACTGAGGACAGGAGCTTGAATATTAGAATGTGAAACCGATCTCCAACCCAGCAATATATCACCTTGTTCCATGTCGATGTGGTAAACATACAGTTCGTATCCTGCACCATTGCCAGCCGGGTTGGCCAAGTGGTTCTAGGCGCTACAGTATGGAACTGCACGACCGCTATGGTCGCAGGCTCGAATCCTGCCTCAGGCATGGATGTGTGTGATGTCCTTAGGTTAGTTAGGTTTAAGTAGTTCTAAGGTCTAGCGGACTGATGACCTCAGAAGTTAAGTCCCATAGTGCTCAGAGCCATTTGAACCACCTGCACCATACAAAAATCGCCCCTCTGTCATCATTCATATAGCTATCGACTGCCAGACACTCATATATATACCGTGAAGACATACAGAACTGTATATACTCCTAGCAGCACTACATATTTTCCCACAGACAATGGTCACAAGTCATCCACTCCCAACGATTGACCGGAGCACCCTCAGTGTACTGAAGTCACTCTCAGAGCTATTCTACAAATTGGGGCTCGTTTCCCCTCGGCACAAAAGCGTTTCTGTTTCTAGTGTGGACGTGCTTGGTTGCTTGCTTTTCTACACCAATCTCCAGACTCTGGGATTACAAGAACACATTTATTTTCACATGGTTTGCCATAATATCATACCATTTTCACTGTGCTTCTCGATATCAAGCACACTGCAGTATCCTACTGTTCACTTGCGCAACATAATTCCGAAGATATAGTTCTCAAATTATTTCTCTACAAACCCGAAACTTTAGCGAGGTGGAGACTGCTGTAAACCACTGAGTAACTAGGAACTTATCCCCTCTGCAAAGACCTTTACGTGAGAACTCGAAAAAAATAGATGAAACTCATATTTCCACTAGCGAATACTGATGTAAATGATCTAACAGATTCCAAATCATCCCTATAATTTACAAAGTCAATTAAAGTGTTTCTCATGTTTAGAGAGAACCAGCGAACGTGTCTTCCACCCGTCTTTCACCTCCTAGATGCACACACCACAATCAGGTTCCCTCAACTAAATAAAGGCGCGAAATGCGCAGAAGCAGTCAACCAGACAATTTACATGGAAGGGAATAACAGTCCAGCGCAAACACACGTCCATAGTGACTCTTCTCAAAAATTTCCAAGCGATTACGAAAGCTGTCCAACACATACTAAGTATTAGTTCCCTGTTCGGTCGTCTAGAGGACAACACGGTTAAGTCAGCTTCATTCCTACCCTCCAACAGGTCTCTGCATTTGGACGGCTCCTACAGTTAACGGGAAACGTGAATCATTCCCGCCACAGGCGCTGCACGCCAAGCACGCATAGACAGAATCGTGCTAGGAAAAAAACCAGCCTCATATATATTTTATCATTGTACTTAAAACTAAATGTTATGACTGCGATCTCAGTTGAACGACATTCGACAATGAGAAAAGTATCGTAATACACCCTGCTGATGGCTGTGGCTCTGGAAATAGAAATATCGAACCCTTCTTCTGACCTGACATAGTCCTCCCATTGCTATCACAGTACTCCGCTTCAAATCCATACCTTCCTTACGACTGGACATAGTCATTTCCTTTGCACATGTCGAAACACAAACACATACTTTATAAGCCTGATGCTCAAGACGAACCTATCACGCACCCCCAACTACTAAGTACAATACTTCGTCAATAACCGGTTGCTGGTGATACGAAATAATACTGTCAGAAAATCAACCACTGGTGGGCATGTCTCATAAATTTTTCTTGCGAGTGCTACCACCATGTCTTAGAAAGAGAGGTGTAATCGTCTTACAAACCACTCTATGTTAAACAAAAACATATTATTATCACAAGCGGTCTTAGTTTTGCAGGTGCAAACAAGTACCCATGTTACAAGGTATACCAGCTTTATAAATCCACATACGCCATTACCTATGGATGACGTGGTTTTTCCAGACAAATACCGTGACACTGAATATAGACGGTGATCGCCTGAGTGTATAGTATCACAGCAGCAGTGCAGTTACACGTCGCCGATGGTGCACCCTCGTACTAAAATTATCGAATTTTGAAAATGATTTGGCTAGGAAGCGTGGTATGAAACCGGTATTTACAACCTCTTCATGCTGTTGCCACTAGATATATCTCCAGTATTTGTAACTCATTCTGTCTCAGTGCCATGTCAGGGGTTCTGCGATATATCCACTGAGTTATAGGCGATGATTGATTGAGAAGGATCACAAACAGCAGTAGATGGTGTGATGACTGAGGTTGTAAGAAATGTACACTAGCTTTTCAGATCTCTAGTGCTACGCTTTCGATAGAAATGATGTCTATGATTTGAAATAAAGTCTTTCCATTCAACCACATACCTGCATTGGATCCTATGGAGAAGTCCTTTAATTATTGCAGCCACTAGTGAACCATATTTCTGGCACTCTCATATCTCGAAACGAGCCACCTTTCTCGAACCTATCTGCTACAGTAAAATTCCAACATGGTTTTAGGTACCCCTATGCATCTTGCAACTACCCCTTAGACTCAGCACTACCGCCCACACATCTTTGTGCATGTGATTGTTCAATGTAATGAGGAACTCAGAAGAAGTCAGAGAAAGCTGTATCTGTCACCTTCTGCAACCCGTGTAGAAACAGGCTAAGCAGAGTTACTGCAACATAACTGTGTTTTGACCATTCTGCAGAAACGAGGCCTGTTCCTGCAACATGAAGTAGTATAAAAGATAGTACAGGAACTGGGGGAAGGATGTGGATTTTTCTACTGCATTGTGGTGCTTCTCCAAATTACAAGCAGGTGCTACAGATACATATCCATCAGACCTCATTCACGTCTATCACCCCAACAATCTATCATCGTTATTCTGTTCCATCCACCAGAGAAAAATTACAAACTATAAAAGCTCCACTAACTTCATCCGATAGAGAACTCGATAAGATTTTTACCGCATCTATCTCCTCCCATATATTCCAAACAAATACCGGTTGCATGCCACCTTCGAGCACATGTGACGATCCTATTAAATATACAGGTATTGATCCACTGCACAGACCAGTTTTAACGTTTCATCACCCATACTGTAGGGGGCTGACCGTATCCCACAGACTGTACTGTACGTCGCAAGAGACGCTCCCTGTGACCCTGTGTTGTTGTTTGAAACATTGTTTCTTTCTGATGTAACACCTTTTGTACACTGACATACACTTTGTTTTTTCGCCACGACTCCGAGGTCTGTGTCAGGTTCTAAACTGTCATTAACACGCTCTGATCCATTGTCTCTCGCAGAAAACTAGACGTTGCAAAGTGTAAATCATGTTGTAACTGCCCCTACCATAGCACGCCGCACACAGTGGATGATTTTACTTAAAAGACAGTTACAACACAAGGAAATTGGAAGAGATTGGTGGCGATGTGGAGAGTTTCCAAACTGCTGTCCAAAAGTGAATGATGACTTCTCCATTTAAACTCATCTGTCACAGTAACAGAATAGCTGGTGACTCCGCATTCCATTTCAAATGATTCCTCATATTGCACTCATTGTTTAAGAGACATCAGACCCGAGACGGTGTTGTCCCTCCACCGAAACTGTTTCTCCAACTCAAACAAGCGATGTCAGTCAGTCATTATGTGGTTACCAACAGCATACCAGTGGACGGATAGGATGGAAAAGACACCACCGATAAATGAAATAATAAGCATTAAAGTTCCAGAATGAGATTTTCACTCTAGAGTAGAATGTGTGCTGACATGAAATTTCCTGGCAAATTAATACTGTGTGCCACACCAAGACCCGAACTCCGGACATTTGCCTTTCACGGGCAAGTGCTCTACCAACTGAGCTACCCAAGCACGACTCACGACCCGTCCTGAAAGCCTCAATTCTGGCAATACCTCGTCTCCTACCTTCCAAATTTCACAGAAGCTCTTCTGCGTAACTTGCAGAACTAGCACTCCTGGAAGAAAGGATATTGCGAAGACATGGCTTAGCCACAGTCAGGAGGATACTTCCAGAATGAGATTTTCACTCTGCGACCGAGTGTGCGCTGATATCAAACTTCCTGGCAAATTGAAGCTGTGTGCTGGACCAATACTCGATCTCGGGGAGTTTATCTTTCGCAGGCAAGTGCTCTACAAACTGAGCTACCCACCACGACTCACAGTCCGTCCTAGCAGCTTCAATTCTACCAGTACCTCGTCTCCTACCTCCCAAACTTCACAGAAACTCTTCTGCATACCTTGCAGAACTAGCACTCCTGGAAGAAAGGATACTGCGGAGACATGGTTTAGCCAAAGCTGGGGGATATTTCCAGAATCAGATTTTTCACTCTGCAGTGGAGTGTTTGCTGATATGAAACATCCTGGCAAATTAAATCTGTGTGCCGGACCGAGACTCGAATTCGGGAACTGTGCCTTTCGCGTGCAAGTGCTCTACCGACTGAGCTACCCAAGCACGACTCACGACCCGTCCTCACAGCTTCAGTTCTGCCAGTGCCTCGTCTACTACCTTACAACCTTCACAGACGTCCTTCTGCATACCTTGCAGAACAGCCGGCCGGAGTGGCCGAGCAGTTCTAGGCGCTACAGTCTGGAACCGCGCGATCGCTACGGTCTCAGATTCGAATCCTGCCTCGGGCATAGATGTGTGTGTTGTCCTTAGGTTATTTAGGTTTAAGTAGTTCTAAGTTATAAGGGACTGATGACCTCAGAAGTTAAGTCCCATATCCTCAGAGCCATTTGAAGCATTGCAGAAGAAGCACTCCTGGAACAAAGGATATTGTGGAGACATAGTTTAGCCAGACCCGTGAGTATATTTCCAGAATGAGATTTCCACCCCACAACGTAGTGTGCGCTGATGTGAAACTTATTGGCAAATTAAAACTGTGTGCTGGAACGAGACTCGAAATCAGTACCTTTTCCTTTTGCTGGCCAGTGCTCTACCAACTGGGCTACCCAAGCACGGCTCAACCCCCGTGTTCACAGCTTCAGTTCTGCCAGTACCTCGTCTCCTACCTTCCAAACTTCACAGAAGCTCGTCTGCATACCTTGCTGAACTAGCACACCTGGAAGAACGGATATTGCGGAGTCATGGCTTAGCCACAGTCTTTGGGATATATCCAGAACGAGATTTTCACCCTGCAGCAGAGTGTGCGTTGATATGAAACTTACTGGCAAATTAAAACTCTGTGCCTGTCCGAGACCTGAACTCGCGACCATTGCCTTTCTCGGGCAAGTACTCTATCAACGGAGCTACCCAAGCATCAATCACGACCTGTCCTCACAGCTTCAATACTGCCAGTACCTCGTCTCCAACCTTTCAAACTTTACAGAAGCTCTTCTGCTTTCCTTGCAGAACTAATACTCCTAGATGAAAGGATATTGCCGAGACATGACTTGGACACAGCCTGGGGGATATTTTAAGAATGAGGTTTTCACTGTGCAGTGTAGTGTGCGCTGATATAAAACATCCTGGCAAATTGAAACTTTGTGCTGGACCGAGACTCGATCTCCGGATCTTTGCCTTTCGCGGGCCAGTGCTCTACCAACTGAACTACCCAAGCACGACTCACGACCTGTCCTCACAGCTTCAATTCTGCCAGTACATCGTCTCCTACGTTCCAATCATCACAGAAGTACATTTGGATGCCTTGCAGAACTAGCACACCAGGAAGAAAGGATATCGTTAAGACATGGCGTACCTGCAGCCTGAGGGATATTTTCAAAATGAGATTTTCACTCTGAAGCATAGTGTGCGCTGTTATGAAAGTTGCTGTCAGTTTAAAACTGTGTGCCGACTGTGACTCAAACTTGGGACCTTTGCCGGCAAGTGCTCTACCAACTGAGCTACCCAAGCACGACTCACGATCCGTCTTCACAACTTCAACTCTGCCAATACCTCGTTTCCTACCTTCCAAACTTTACAGAAGCTCTTCTGCATACCTAGCACTCCTGGAAGAAAGGATATTGCGGAGACGTTGCTTAACCACAGCCTGCTGGATATTTCCAGAATGAGGTTTTCACTCTGCAGCGGAGTGTGCGCTAATATGAAACCTCCCGGAGAAAAAAAAAAAAAAAAAAAAAAACCGTTTGCCCGACCAAGACTCGAATCAGGGTGGGACCTTTGCCTTTCGCTGGCAAGCATTCTACCAACTGAGCTACCCAAGCACAACTCACAACCCATCCTCACAGCTTCAGTTCTGCCAGTACCTCGTCTCCTACCTTCCAACCCTCACAGAAGCTCCTCTGCATACCTTGCAGAACTAGCACTCCCTGAAGAAAAGATATTGCGGAGACATAGGTTAGCGACAGCCTAAGGGATATTTCCAGAATGAGTTTTCCACCCTGCAGCGGAGTGTATGCTGATATGAACGTTCTTGGCAAATTAAAACTGTGTGGCGGACCGAAACAAGAACTTGGGACCTATCACTCTCGCGGGCAAGTGCTCTACCAACTGACCTATCCAAGCACGACCCATGACTAGTCCTCAGAGCTTCAATTCTGGTAGTACCTTGTCTTCTACCTTCCAACTTCACAGAACCCCTCTGCATACCTTGCAGAACTAGCATTCCTGGAAGAAAGGATAGTGTGGAGTCATGGCTTAGCCACAGGCTGGGGGATATTTCCAGAATGAGATTTTCGCTCTCCAGCGGGTTATGCGCTGATACGAAACTTCCTGCAAATTATAATTGTGTGCCAGACCGTGACTCGATCTCGGGACTTTTGCATTGCGCGGACAAGTGCTCTAAAAACTGAGCTACCCAGCACGACTCACGACCCGTCCTCACAGCTTTACTATCGCCAGTCCCTTGCCTCCTACCTTCCAAACTTTACAGAAGCTCTCATGCAAACCATGCAGAACTAGCACTCCTGAAAGAAAGGATATTGCGGAGACATGGCTTAGCCACAGATTGCGGGATATTTCCAGAATGAGATTTCCACCCTGCAGCAGAGTGTGCACTGATATGAAACTTTCTGGAAAATTAAAACTGTGTGCCAGAACGAGACTCGAACTCGGGACCATTGCCTTTCCCTGGGAGCTGCTCTACCAACTGAGCTACCCAAGCATGAATCATTACCCGTCATCACAGCTTCAATTCTGCCAGTACCTCGTCTCCTACCTTCCAGCCCTCACAGAAGCTCCTCTGCATACCTTGCAGAACTAGCACTCCTTGAAGAAAAGATATTGCGGAGACATAGCTTAGCGACAGCCTAAGGGATATTTCCAGAATGAGTTTTCCACCCTGCAGCGGAGTGTATGCTGATATGAACGTTCTTGGCAAATTAAAACTGTGTGGCGGACCGAAACAAGAACTTGGGACCTATCACTCTCGCGGGCAAGTGCTCTACCAACTGACCTATCCAAGCACGACCCATGACTAGTCCTCAGAGCTTCAATTCTGGTAGTACCTTGTCTTCTACCTTCCAACTTCACAGAACCCCTCTGCATACCTTGCAGAACTAGCATTCCTGGAAGAAAGGATAGTGTGGAGTCATGGCTTAGCCACAGGCTGGGGGATATTTCCAGAATGAGATTTTCGCTCTCCAGCGGGTTATGCGCTGATACGAAACTTCCTGCAAATTATAATTGTGTGCCAGACCGTGACTCGATCTCGGGACTTTTGCATTGCGCGGACAAGTGCTCTAAAAACTGAGCTACCCAGCACGACTCACGACCCGTCCTCACAGCTTTACTATCGCCAGTCCCTTGCCTCCTACCTTCCAAACTTTACAGAAGCTCTCATGCAAACCATGCAGAACTAGCACTCCTGAAAGAAAGGATATTGCGGAGACATGGCTTAGCCACAGATTGCGGGATATTTCCAGAATGAGATTTCCACCCTGCAGCAGAGTGTGCACTGATATGAAACTTTCTAGAAAATTAAAACTGTGTGCCAGAACGAGACTCGAACTCGGGACCATTGCCTTTCGCTGGGAGCTGCTCTACCAACTGAGCTACCCAAGCATGAATCATTACCCGTCATCACAGCTTCAATTCTGCCAGTACCTCGTCTCCTACCTTCCAACCCTCACAGAAGCTCCTCTGCATACCTTGCAGAACTAGCACTCCTTGAAGAAAAGATATTGCGGAGACATAGCTTAGCGACAGCCTAAGGGATATTTCCAGAATGAGTTTTCCACCCTGCAGCGGAGTGTATGCTGATATGAACGTTCTTGGCAAATTAAAACTGTGTGGCGGACCGAAACAAGAACTTGGGACCTATCACTCCTGCGGGCAAGTGCTCTACCAACTGAGCTATCCAAGCACGACCCATGACTAGTCCTCAGAGCTTCAATTCTGGTAGTACCTTGTCTTCTACCTTCCAACTTCACAGAACCCCTCTGCATACCTTGCAGAACTAGCATTCCTGGAAGAAAGGATATTGTGGAGTCATGGCTTAGCCACAGGCTGGGGGATATTTCCAGAATGAGATTTTCGCTCTCCAGCGGGTTATGCGCTGATACGAAACTTCCTGCAAATTATAATTGTGTGCCAGACCGTGACTCGATCTCGGGACTTTTGCATTGCGCGGACAAGTGCTCTAAAAACTGAGCTACCCAGCACGACTCACGACCCGTCCTCACAGCTTTACTATCGCCAGTCCCTTGCCTCCTACCTTCCAAACTTTACAGAAGCTCTCATGCAAACCATGCAGAACTAGCACTCCTGAAAGAAAGGATATTGCGGAGACATGGCTTAGCCACAGATTGCGGGATATTTCCAGAATGAGATTTCCACCCTGCAGCAGAGTGTGCACTGATATGAAACTTTCTAGAAAATTAAAACTGTGTGCCAGAACGAGACTCGAACTCGGGACCATTGCCTTTCGCTGGGAGCTGCTCTACCAACTGAGCTACCCAAGCATGAATCATTACCCGTCATCACAGCTTCAATTCTGCCAGTACCTCGTCTCCTACCTTCCAAACTTCTCAGAAGATCTTCTGCATACCTTGCAGGACTAGCACTCCTGGAAGAAAGGATATTGCGGAGACATGGCTTAGCCACAGATTGGGGGACGTTTCCAGAATGAGATTTTTACTCTGCAGTGGAGTGTGTGCTGATATGAAACTTAATGGCAAATTATAACTGTGTCCCGTACCGAGAGTCGAACTCGGGACCTTTGCCTTTCGCGGGCAAGTGCTCCACCAGCTGAGCTACCCAAGCACGACTCACGACCCATCCTCACAGCTTCAATTCTGCCAGTACCTCGTCTACTACCTTACAACCTTCACAGAAGTCCTTCTGCATACCTTGCAGAACAGCCGGTCGAAGTGGCCGAGCGGTTCTAGGCGCTAAAGTGTGGAGCCACGCGACCGCTACAGTTGTAGGTTCGAATCCTGCCTTAGGCATGGATGTGTGTTGTGTCCTTAGGTTAGCTAGTTTTAAGTTCTAGGGGATTGATGACCTCAGAAGTTAAGTCCCATAGTGCTCAGAGCCATTTGAACAATTTGAACCTTGCAGAACAAGCACTCCGGGAAGAAAGGATATTGCGGAGACATAGCGTAGCCACAGCCTGGAGGATCTTTCCAGAATGAGATTTTCACTCTGCAGCGGAGTGTGCGCTAATATGAAACTTCCTGGCAAAAAAAACTGTTTGCCGGACCGATACTCGAATTAGGGTGGGACCTTTGCCTTTCGCAGGCAAGCATGCTACCAACTGAGCTACCCAAGCACGACTCACAACCCATCCTCACAGTTTCAGTTCTGCCAGTCCCTCGTCTGTTTTTTTTTTTTTTTTAGTGCCTCCTGTCTCTCCTTCTAGCCCTTCCATTCGTTCTCCTTCATGCGCCTTCTTCGGCGAGCTTCAATGTCCCACTTTTTTTTTTATGGGTTATGGGTTATGAAACTGAATTGCATTTTGAAGACAATGTCAGAAAATTGTAATCCGAATAGGTTACCGTGAAAATAACTCTCTCTATTATACTGTTGACTGCATTAACGGAACAACATAATTGACAAAATGTCCGAATAACCACAAGATGACATTGTTTTTTTTGTGGTAGAAAGGATACTTCTTCTTCTGGGAAGAGTATATCGTGTAGTGTGATCTCTCTTCCATCGGTCCGTTTGAGAAAAGCGACTTGCAATACAATGTCATTCCAAATATTCTTGTATCCATTACAGATGAAGCGATGCTTTAAGGCGTCCAAATTGTGACATTTTTGGCACACATTGGTTGCATGTAGTCCTATTGAATACTGTTTTTCATTGGTACTAATGATGTTGTTGACAACTCTGTACCATGACGCTTGCACTTCCGGAGTCAGTGATTTGTTATTTATATTAGTCCATATTTTTTCCCAGTTTTTGTTGGGACACTTGAGTTCCATTTTATTTTGGTTTTCGCGTGATTGTAACTTCTCTACTATATATTTACTTGTCCTTTTATTTTTGTCTGTTAAAATGCATGTCAAGTAGCTTAATTCTACATAAAAATCCTTAACATGCTTTAGGTTGTAATTTATGTTGTGAACATCTACTGGCGGCTGCATGCTTCCGGGTTTAAGAAGGTCAAATAGAGAGGCAGTTATGCTGTTCGGCTGCGTCTCTATATAAGTTTTAGCGTTATTTTAATGAAGAGGGCAGTGTTTTTCCTCCGAAGGTCTGTCAGCCCTAGGCCTCCGTTTTCGGGTCTCGATGTAGTCGTTCCTACTGTTACTCTAGAAATATGGCCTTTCCATACCTATCGACAGATTGTGCTCATTATAGATTTCGCTATGTCTGGAGGTGTTGGTAAAATCTGAGCGACATATGCAGCTTTCGAAAGAACTGCACAGTTTATTAGTTCATTCTTTGCTTGATATTTAAGTCTCTCGTTTCATGCGGTATTAAGCTGCCTCTGATTTTTCCTAACACCTGTTTCCAATTAGTAGCCGGTGTTCTTAATGGGCAACTGTAAAAAGTTATGCCCAAAGCAGTGAGACGGTTCACCCTATTTACCCACGGTAGCTGCACATTGTCAAGACCCTGTAAATTTAAAAAGGAACTTTTCGTTTCATTTATCCTCGCACCAGTTATCCTGCTATAAACCAATAACTTGTCCGTTAGCTGTGCACAGTCATCGTCGCTCCTTACTAGAACTCCCACATCGTCAGCGTATGCATTTGTAATCGTCTTCAGCCCAGCTGTTGTTATGCCTTCTAAGGTTGCGTTCAAAAGCCGTAAAAGGGGTTCCAGAGAAACCACATAAAACAACATGGACAGGGGACTTCCCTGAGGAACTCCACTAGATATCAATACTTCATTAGTATATTGTCCATTGATCGAGATTTTGGTTCGTATGCCTCTGACGATGTTCATTAAAACCGCTAAGTTGCCATCATTGAAACCTATGTGTTTCAAGGTTCTGAACAGATATCCGTAGTTGACTCTGTCAAACGCTTCAGCAAAATCAGTGAAGGCAATGCCTCCATTCGCTGACGATGATGAGAAAATAGAAATAATGTCTCGATATTCACATACAGCCTTAAAAATTGTACGTCGGGGGAGACACGTCTGGTGGCATCCAATGACTTTTTCGAAAATCGGTCCCATTCGTTCTTTAATTACACCTGCAGCTACCTTATAATCTGAGTTCATTAGATTGATCGGCTTCATTTTAGTAATATCATTCGTGTCCGTACTCCTTCCCTTTGGAAGTAGTACAGTTACACTTTCCTTGAAAGCAGCAGGAATTTCCTCTCCCCTCAAGACGTCATTTACTACTTCCGTGAATTGGGAACCTATTAGGTGCCAAAAGGTGCAATAAAACTCCACAGGCAGGCCGTCTGGGCCGGGAGACTTCGGTGAAAGTGAAGATTTGAGTAAATCATAACCTCGTCATTCGTAATTAACGTTAAACCTCTGTTCTCCTCCTCTGTAACAACTGCCTCTATTCCGGAGTTTTGTAAAAACTCTTCTACTAGGTTGTCGTCAGTAGCATTTCCAGAATATAATTGCTGAAAAAATCTATGTGCTTCATTTAAGATATCCCTTTGTTCTGTCAGGACTCTGTTATCTTCCGTTCTGAGGCTGGCAATAAAATTTCTTCTTCTGTTTTTTGTGTTGTATCAAGTGGTAGATGGAGGTGTTTTCTGCCTCCACCGTCGTTCTAGTGTGTGATTTGATTTGTAATCACTCCAGATGTACCCTCTTGATACTTATAATTTTGGGTTTAAAGTTTTTAATATTGATAAAGACGTCTTGAGACATTGGTTGGTCGTAAAGGTCTCTTAAGCAAGAGTAGTAAAACTCCATTGTGTGCCTTGACCACATTGCCCTTTCTTTGGCGTAAAATATCAGCACTGCTCTTATCTTTTTCTTAGCGGCCATAGTCCACCATTCAATAGTTATTCTATATTTAGTACGCATCCTTAAAACAGACTGTCCAGTTTCTTGCATCTTTAAAGCTAGAGCTAATTCAGAGAGAGTATTGATATTTAATTTCCATAGTGGGCGACCCCAATATGTCTTTTGCCTGGTTAATTTGATGCTGCACCTCACTCCGAGGTGGTCAGAGAAGGCAGCTGATATCACCTCGATACTAGTGACTCTGGTGGCTAAAGTTTGGGTGACATATATTCTGTCGATTCTGCTCTGTGTAGCACCAGTGATATATGTGAAGCGAACCAGCGTCGGATATTTTATTTCCCACGCGTCAAAACACTTCATGTTGGTGACCAACGCCTGGAGTTCTTGGGAGAAGTTAAAATTTGGTCGCTGATCCTTCTTATTTAAAACGCAATTAAAATCTCCACCAATGACAATGTCTGCAGGGTTTTCTTGGAGCAGAAATAAAATGTCACTTTTGAAAAAAGCTGCCCTCTCTAATTTCACGTTGTTGCCTGATGGTGCGTAAAGGTTTATAAAAGTGGTGTTAAAAATTTTGCAGCTAATTCCCCTCCCCGACTCTAAAAGGCACACAGTTGTCATCTCGATCCCTTCTTTAGCAAGGATGGCTGTTCCACACGCGTTTTCTGGAGCCACATTCAACACCTCTTTGTACCCTGTAACATACATTTCTTTGACATTAACTTCCTGCAGGAAGGCGATATCTGAATCTGACTGATACAGAAAGTCCTTCAGTGCAGCTACCTTTGCCTGACTCTGAATTTTGTTTATGTTTAGGGTGGTCACGTTATATGTATGTTCCACTGTGAGACGCTACAAGACAGTAAATAGAGGACACGTTTTTGGAGCCGCGTACAATAAATTCTGTTTAGATGTATATAGTGTTACTTTATTTTTATTCCATTGATGGTTTTCCTTCTTTTTTTCTTTTTTTTTCTTTCTTCTTATAGTTCAGTGTGACAATTTTTAATAAAAAAAAATTCTTCCTCCAAAGCCACTTCCGCCCCCATCGCATCGGTCTCATCCGCCTTTTCGTCCGCCCAGTTAAATCGTGGCGCGGTGATGTCGTGCCCATGTCCTTGTCCAAGTCGGGTTTCATTGTCCATATCTGATGTCGTATTGTCATGCAAGGGTTCAAATGTTCCGTGTGGCGTGTCAGCCCGTTCTTGTTTCTTGTTTCTTGTTCCGATACGCTTCCTTTCGTGTATCTTCGTCCTTCTTTTCGGTCTCCTGTATCTTCCTCAGCCGCTCTCTTAAAGGAGGGTCCAAGTTCTCTGCAGCTTCATGTGCTCTTCGTCTCTTTTTATTTTTTGATGATTTCGGTGAAATCGCCGGTGAAACCTTTGGCGAACTTCCTGGCGACTCCATGGAAGGTCGAGGAGAAGTCACCTGTCCCGCCTTCGTGGCGGAAGATTTTTGAGCTCCGTTAATTTCGGAGTCGGCCGTTGCTGCTGTTTCTACGACACGTGAGATGGGTGGTGTCATTGGTTCATCTTCTTGCGCCCCCCCCCCCCCCCTTTTCCTTTGACGTTTCCTAAACCTGTCTGTGGTGTCCTGTCATCTGTGTGGTTGTCAGTTATTTGTTGCATCACTTCCTCTTTATGCCCATCCACTGTAGTTCCCTCTGGGATGTTGGCCCTTTCGTGTGTAACTACCGCTTCGTACTCTACCATGTCTACATCAGGTATTATCGATGAAGCTTGTCGCTCGTTGGAAGAGTTATCAGACTCAGAGGGCAAGCGTGGTGCGCCCTCAGTGACGTCATTACTGGCCAGATTCTGATTGTCATCGTTAGTCAACTCCGCGGTGCTTCCCGTTTCCGTGCGCGCGTCGGAAGGTCCCGCCTGCTCGGCCATATTCTGTTGATAGGGGGCCCAGCTAGCTGCCGCGGCAGCGTACGTCACTTGCATGCTAACAACATGTCCTGGGACAGCCGCCTCGTTAGTCGGTAACTGTGGAACACGCCTTCTACTGCACTCACTTCTGATGTGCCCTGTGGCGTTACATAACGCACAAGTCCGTGGCTGCCCATCATCAATTATGAGAGCACGATGGCCACAGATATTCAAGTAAGAAGGGATATGTCGTAAGAGCTCAATCTTAATCTGTCTAACTCCATTCAAAACCGGAAACATATATTGCTCCGACCATTTTTCTGCAATATTAGATACAACCCTACCATAGGGCTAAAGAGCAGGATTGATTGCTCCGACAGTGACCTCGAACAGCAGTTCGAAAACTCTCACTGTTCGAATGCCTAGCCCAGCATGAGAAACAAGAACGTCACTAACGGTTCCGTTCAAAAAATGGCTCTGAGCACTATGGGACTCAACATCTTAGGTCATAAGTCCCCTAGAACTTAGAACTACTTAAACCTAACTAACCTAAGGACATCACACACACCCATGCCCGAGGCAGGATTCGAACCTGCGACCGTAGCGGTCCCGCGATTCCGGACTGCAGCGCCAGAATCGCACGGCCAAGGAGCACAAGTCAAAGGAAATCAATTTCAAAAAGACAGAATTGGAAACAAATGAAAGATGAACGCCAATAATTTCGTCTCCTGTGATTTTTACTGTTTCTGAAAGCCACCTTTTGATCTCAAAAGCCTTTGGTCTTTTGCAGGTCCAATCGAAAGTGAATCTAACCGTATCTCTTCTTTCACAGTTAATTTCGTTCATTTTGTCACTTTAAATCACTGAAAGACGCAAAGTAAACAAAACGCTCTACTGACCTTCGTAACATCCACACAGCCGCTGTGTACGCCAGCCCTCCTAACGCTGCCGCCACACGTCCGTCCAGCTCTGCGGCCGAGCAGCGAATGAACCAACTGAGCTACCCAAGCACGACTCACAACCCTTCCTCGCAGCTTCAATTCTGCCAGTACCTCGTCTCCTACCTTCCAACTTTCATAGAAGCTCCTCTGCATACCTTGCAGAACTAGCACTCATGGAAGAAAGGATATTGCAGAGACATGGCTTAGCCACACCCTGAGGGATATTACCAAAATGAGGTTTTCACTCTGCAGCAGAGGGTGTGCTGATATGAAACTTCCTGGAAAATTAAAACTGTGTGCCGGACCAAGGCTTGAAATCAGGACCTTTGCCTTTCACGGGCAAGTGCTCTACCAACTGAACTACCCAAGCATGACTCACGACCCGTCCTCAATGTTTCAATTCTGCCAGTACCTCGTCTCCTACCTTCCAAACTTCACGGAAGCACTTCTGCATATCTTGCAGAACTAGCACTCCTGGAAGAAAGGATATTGCAGTGACATGGCTTAGACACAGCCTGGGGGATATGTCCAGAATGAGATTTTCACTCTGCAGTGGAATGTTCGCTGATATGAAACTTCCTGGCAAAAAAAAAACTGTTTACCAGTCCGAGACTGGAACTCAGGACCTTTCCCTTTCACAGGCAACTGCTCTACCAACTGAGCTACCCAAGCACAACTCAGGACGCATCCTCACAGCTTTAGTTGTGCCAGAACCTCGTTTCCTACCTTCCACACTTCAAAGATGCTCTTCTGCATACCTTGCAGAACTAGCACTCCTGGAAGAAAGGATATTGCTTTGACATGGCTTAGCCACAGCCTAGGGGAAATTTCCAGAATGAGATTTTCGCTATGTGGAGGAGTGTGCACTGATATGAAACTTCCTGGAGAATTAAATCTGTGTGCCGGATCGAGACTCGAACTCGAGACCATTGCCCTTTTTGGGCAAGTGCTCTACCAACTGAGCCACCCAAGTGCAACTCATGACCCGTCCTCACAGCTTCAATTCTGCCGGTACCTTGTCTTCTACCTTAGAAACTTCACAGAACTTTTTCTGGATACCTTGCAGAACTAGGACTCCTGGGAGAAAGGATACTGGGGAGACATGGCTTAGCCACATCCTGGGGGATATTTCACTTAAACAATGTTTTAAGTGCCAATCAATCAAAAGAAAGGATCCTTTTAGCAGATTAATAAGTTAAGTACAAGTCAATCAAAGGAGAACAATAGGTTTGCCCATGAGTTTATACCTGTCTCTGACATAGGCAACCTGCAGTAACAAAATGCACTGGTGCCCCTCTTGCCCCACTACTCCTATCGTCCTTTGACGCAGATCCATGTATGTTTACAGGGAGATGGCTCTCTTTTTCTGGAAAGCATCGATGACAGCAGTCACCCTGCATGTATTGCTATTACCTCAACAGACATATAGTAAAATGTTGCCATACAGCAACTGTATGTTAGCTGGAACAGCAAGGTTGTGATTGATGGAGAGTTCAGAGAATCACATTCTGTAAGAGAATAGATTGCTTCTACATATACACACTTTAATAGTGAAGATAGGAGGCATTCTAGAGACGTGACGTCAAGGCGAAACGGCAATATTATCCTGCATATGACTAATACAGCATAACATCAGACCACGACTTCTGTGTTCAAGAGGAAGGTTACTATGGGTGGTGGTAAACTGCAGTAAGACTGTTACATGTCCTCTGGCTACTAATGGTGGTATTTACTCCCATCTAAGATGTCACTGTTCCTTTGAATGCCTTTTCGACTGTCAACGAACATTTTATAGGGCTGTTGTGAGCATGTCATAATTTCCAGGTTGTAATCGAGCATGAACTTAGTAAACAGTAGGTCTCATACACCTCTGGAAACATATGTAGTGTTTATGTTACAAACGTGTTCTTTGGTGTGCAGGGTAGTAGTTTTATCACTTTACAGTTTGTCACCATAGTTTATTCTGGAGAAACTTGGATGGAGAATGTACACTCCTGGAAATGGAAAAAAGAACACATTGACACCGGTGTGTCAGACCCACCATACTTGCTCCGGACACTGCGAGAGGGCTGTACAAGCAATGATCACACGCACGGCACAGAGGACACACCAGGAACCGCGGTGTTGGCCGTCGAATGGCGCTAGCTGCGCAGCATTTGTTCACCGCCGCCGTCAGTGTCAGCCAGTTTGCCGTGGCATACGGAGCTCCATCGCAGTCTTTAACACTGGTAGCATGCCGCGACAGCGTGGACGTGAACCGTTTGTGCAGTTGACGGACTTTGAGCGAGGGCGTATAGTGGGCATGCGGGAGGCCGGGTGGACGTACCGCCGAATTGCTCAACACGTGGGGCGTGAGGTCTCCACAGTACATCGATGTTGTCGCCAGTGGTCGGCGGAAGGTGCACGTGCCCGTCGACCTGGGACCGGACCGCAGCGACGCACGGATGCACGCCAAGACCGTAGGATCCTACGCAGTGCCGTGGGGGACCGCACCGCCACTTCCCAGCAAATTAGGGACACTGTTGCTCCTGGAGTATCGGCGAGGACCATTCGCAACCGTCTCCATGAAGCTGGGCTACGGTCCCGCACACCGTTAGGCCGTCTTCCGCTCACGCCCCAACATCGTGCAGCCCGCCTCCAGTGGTTTCGCGACAGGCGTGAATGGAGGGACGAATGGAGACGTGTCGTCTTCAGCGATGAGAGTCGCTTCTGCCTTGGTGCCAATGATGGTCGTATGCGTGTTTGGCGCCGTGCAGGTGAGCGCCACAATCAGGACTGCAACGACCGAGGCACACAGGGCCAACACCCGGCATCATGGTGTGGGGAGCGATCTCCTACACTGGCCGTACACCACTGGTGATCGTCGAGGGGACACTGAATAGTGCACGGTACATCCAAACCGTCATCGAACCCATCGTTCTACCATTCCTAGACCGGCAAGGGAACTTGCTGTTCCAACAGGACAATGCACGTCCGCATGTATCCCGTGCCACCCAACGTGCTCTAGAAGGTGTAAGTCAACTACCCTGGCCAGCAAGATCTCCGGATCTGTCCCCCATTGAGCATGTTTGGGACTGGATGAAGCGTCGTCTCACGCGGTCTGCACGTCCAGCACGAACGCTGGTCCAACTGAGGCGCCAGGTGGAAATGGCATGGCAAGCCGTTCCACAGGACTACATCCAGCATCTCTACGATCGTCTGTCTCCATGGGAGAATAGCAGCCTGCATTGCTGCGAAAGGTGGATATACACTGTACTAGTGCCGACATTGTGCATGCTCTGTTGCCTGTGTCTATGTGCCTGTGGTTCTGTCAGTGTAATCATGTGATGTATCTGACCCCAGGAATGTGTCAATAAAGTTTCCCCTTCCTAGGACAATGAATTCACGGTGTTCTTATTTCAATTTCCAGGAGTGTATGTCATGCGTTGAGGATACATTTCTCACATTGGAATATTAACAGCAATGCAATCTGCAAGCCAGCCGTTGTGGCCGAGCGGTTCTAGGCGCTTCAGTCTGGAACCACGCGACCGCTACGGTCGCAGGTTCGAATCTTGCCTCGGGCATGGATGTGTGTGATGTTCTTAGGTTAGTTAGGTTTACGTAGTTCTAAGTTCTAGGGGACTGATGACATCGGATGTTAAGTCCCATAGTGCTCAGAGCCATTTGAACCATTTTGCAATCTGCGCAACTAATAGGTCGGAAGTCCCACCGCTCTAGCGTTAGAGCGTTTTTCAAGTACAGAACCGTGTTGCCTTAGGAATGCATGTGTTTATGTTTCACGAACATTTCTCTCTTACCAATACCTTGTTGCTACTGACTTCACACACCAGAACAATACTTGTGAATTGATAGTGCAGTTGATTTACGTAAATGCTTCAAAGTACGTCCGTCTGGAGCTCCATCATTCATAAACCTCACGTTTCTTTTTTATCACCGTCTGGTATATCACCACAACACTCTCTTATCTACTATTCACCGGTAAGGGGTGCTAAACTCCTCGACATGCGCGCATCTGGAGATATGTTGTGCACCTGAATTCGTGCTGTGTGTGAGATTGGTGTGGAACAGCGTTCGCTGAACAGCATTTACGGACTCGGCTCGCTCTGTTCCTTCACGAGACGTGGAATAGTGTGCAACGGTCTACTTCTGGTCAGCCGCAAATTAAATCGGCGACAGTGTTGCAAGGAGCATTAGTCAAAGACAATGCGAAGAGATCTTTCAGTCTCTAACTTTATCCTAAGAATGCGAGAATGCTCTGTTACTGCCATCTGCTTAGGGAAAGATTGGCTTTTGTAATCGTAAATTATGCCCTAAGATCGAAGTGTTGGAAATATGTAGATTCTTTTCTGGTATACTTTGGTGCATATGTTCGAGAATTAACAATGAATGGACGTACTGCACAGTCATCTGTATTCGCAGTGGCACTCGCAAAGTAATGGAGGGGTGGTTAACGATGATACAGGAATTGGGAATCATGCTGTCGTGTCATGGGTCAACGTTGAAATTACAGAAAAAACTGGTAAAATTGCTAAAATTGATCGAACTATCAACTATGGTGTTTATTACAGTTCATCTACGGCGTCTTTTCCATCCCATCTGTCTACTGGTATGCTGTTGATTACTACATAATGATTGACTAACAGTACTTGTTTGAGATGGAGACAGAATCTTGGTGAAAACAACACCTTCCGAGGATGGCCAGCACTGAAACAGGGATCATGTACATGACTGCAGTATTAAATATTGAAATGTAACTTTAAATGTAGGGGTCATCAACGAGGGATTAATTGAAACGGTATACCTAGACATCTGCTTCAACGTCACTGTGAAAGATGAGTTTAAATGTAGAGGTGATCAATCACCCTCGGACAGCTGTTTGAAAATGCCCCACAATGCTGCAAAGCTCTTCCAGTTTCCATATGTCGCAATGTCTTGTGCATTTTTTTGTCAGTAAGATACAATGCTCCTGTCTTTTATTTCCTTGATCCTTTGTATTGTGGAAGCAGCAGCAGGATAATTTACACAGTGCGATATCGAGTTTTCTGTGAGAGTCAATGGGTGGAAATGTGTTAATGTTGGTTTAGCACCTGACGCAGACCTCGAAGTCATGGTGGCAAAATAAAATGGTGGCTGTATATGTAGCTGTAGTCAGACACTGCTTGAATGTGTTACAGCAGAAAAAACAATGTATCAAACAACAACACAGGAACACTCTCTTGCAACTGACAGTCTGTGGGATATGGTCCTCCCACAATACAGGTGACAAACTTTACACTGGTTTGTGGAAGTGAGTTCAATCACTGGCCACCTGTTCCAAAGAACCGATACCTGTATATTTAATACGATCGCCACATATGCTCGATGCCAGCTTGCAGACGCTGTTTGTTATCGATGTATGTGAAGAGAGGGACGCAGTAATATCTTACCAAGTTCTCTGTCTGATGACAGTTCGTAGTTTATCTCTGTTGCGTGGTGTAAAATAACGATAATAGAATGGTTGGGTGAGGGACATTAATGCACCCTGAGGGATCCAGATCTCCTTCGGACTGCAGTATCTGTATGTAGTTTGGAGACGCAGCGCAGTGTAGTAGCAAAATCCTCGTCCTTCTTCCTGTTCCTGTATGATGTGGGATCTTCACTGTAATTATTTGTACTGTCTTTTATAATACCTCATGTTGCAGAGAAAGCTTGGTTTGGGCGCTGACCTTACACATCGCACACCATTGGTGGAGCTACGACAAAATGTCCCCATTTCCACCAAGTGGTCAGAACACGGCCTTGTCGCATTAACTCAGCTAACCCTGATTCTCCACGGGTTGCAGGAGGTCTTACATATAGCGCTCTCCGACTTCTACTCAGTTCCGACTTAAATTGGGACGATCGCATGGACGAAGCTCCAGGGAGGGCGGGGCAGAGACTGAGGAACAGGTTCATGCAGACGGACCGTCTAAAGCCACGTTGAAGTTTTGCTGTAACAGGTAGGTTCGAGAAAGGTGATTCGTTTCTAAATATGAGAGTGAGATGAGTATGATTCAACAGTGGCTGTAATCATTAAAAGATGTCCGTGGTATCCAATGCAAGTATGTAGTTGAATGGGGAGACTTGATACCAAATAGCGGACAGCATTTCTACCAGAAGGAGTAACGCCATCAGCGACTCGTTTGTGCCTGCAGAACCGAGGCCGCTTTGTAAACAGTGTGACGGTTACATAGCCGTTGTGATCGTGTTTTTAATAGCGTGGCCCTTAAGCGAAACGTGTGTTGCTAGCTGTAGAATCATTCTGTGGTAAGTTTCAGATGTCGGTTCTCAATAGTGTCCTCGAAGAGAATATCTTCTTCTCTCCAGGGATTCGTATTTGTACTACCTGCTGAATGTAATCCAACTACTGAAAAAGAAAAATTACTCGTCATGCAAAGTTACGGTCATGACCAATTTAATTAATTATCCTATCAATTTTATATCAGTGACATACCACCTGGCGGGTGGAGGCGATGTCTAGGACACCACGGAAATGATTCGGGAGTGGGAGCGCTAATCGGGCGTTTTTCTTTTTTTCTTATATTGCGGCGATATCTTTTAGCGATATTTCAATCTCTCATCTACACAGGGAGAGACGAAAATCGTAATAAAATCAGATATATTTCGCCGCATTTATAAAGTGATACATAGTATAAATCTTAAATTTACAACTTCTCTGTGCTATTACCTTAAAAGACCTGGTATATTAAAAGACATTTAGTTATCTTAAGATAAAGTTAGAAAGTGAGGAGACATCCTGTGATGCAGGTAGGTCTTAGCACGCTATTATGATTTAGAAATTAGTTTAATATTCTAGTCTTGTGATGTGTGACCTATCCGACAAGAAAAGATTTCCAGAATGACATTTTCACTCTGCAGCAGAGTGTGCGCTGATATGAAACTTCCTGGCAGATTAAAACTGTGTGCTCAACCGAGACTCGAACTCGGGACCTTTGCCTTTCGCGGGCAAGTGCTCTACCAACTGAGCTACCGAAGCACGACTGACGGCCGGTACTCACAGCTTTACTTCTGCCAGTATCTCGTCTCCTAGCTTCCAAACTTTACCGGGCGTGAGTCGTGCTTCGGTAGCTCAGTTGGTAGAGCACATGCCCGCGAAAGGCAAAGGTCCCGAGTTCGAGTCTTGGTCGGGCACACAGTTTTAATCTGCCAGGAAGTTTCAAGAAAATATTTCTTCGTACCCCGTGAGAAAATGCTTAGAGGAAATGTAGCTTATGCCATACTGTTACAGGATTTTCACAAGAAGTAACGATATTGTAGCGATGTGAAGAAGCATGTATGCTTGGATTTCTTCTTCCTTCGAAAACAATCTCTACAAAAGGAAGAAATCTACATTTAACGTGAGAAATTCAGGGCATATGATAAACAACATCGCTCCCTCGGATTGAGTAAAGCTGAATTTTTTTAAACTGGTGGGTCTATGTCAGGGTGGAGATGTTTAGAACTACTGTATACGTCCAAGCTGCAGCTGCTCGTTTCGCGCCGGCCGGGGTGGCCGAGCGGTTCTAGGCGCTACAGTCTGGAACCGCGCGACAGCTACGGTCGCAGGTTCGAATCCTGCCTCGGTAATGGATGTGTGTGAAGTCCTTAGGTTAGTTAGGTTTAAGTAGTTCTAAGTTCTAGGGGATTGATGACCTCAGAAGTTAAGTCCCATAGTGCTCAGAGCCATTTTTTTGCTCGTTTCGCAGTGCACCGCGGCTGGCTGCAGCGGCAGTCACAAGGAGTCGGCATTCGGGAGCAACGGATTAGCTCAGCTTGTGACAAGTACAAGGAATGCACCAACCTGTCTGATCTTTCCTGTGGCAGCCAGAGCTGGCGAAGCGACCAGTGTGCTGGGTGTAGATGCTGTCAACTGTCGCCGTATTCCCGCTCGTTCTCGTAAGCGAGACTGAGCAGCGAGAATGCTGCCTGCGAGATTATCGTGTTCCGAGAGCGCGGTCTCGATAACGAGGCGATCCGACACTCTCGGCTGGCCAACCCGCAACGCCGCCGGTCGCATGGGACCGTTCCGCACGCGGATCGTGCTGTGTGCGGCTATCCGAGTTACAAGTGTACTAGTAAGGAACAGGCACGTTTGACATGTCACAGTTGTGCTGGTATGTATGAATGCATTTTGGGAGATTTAAGACACATTTCGTTCGAACGAATCAAAACTGAGACATTCGAACAAATCCAGTCCACGTAATTACAAAAGTAAAGCTGCCAAAGCTGACTGAAAATATACAAACCACAGCAACAGACATAAGAAAAGCTACAAAATGCCGGATCCACCTGTCGCTAACTCTGAAAGAACCTTAAGATTGTTGTTGTTGTTGTTGTTGTTGTGGTCTTCAGTCCTGAGACTGGTTTGATGCAGCTCTCCATGCTACTCTATCCTGTGCAAGCTTCTTCATCTCCCAGTACTTACTGCAACCTACATCCTTCTGAATCTGCTTAGTGTATTCATCTCTTGGACTCCTTCTACGATTTTTACCCTCCGCACTGCCCTCCAATGCTAAATTTGTGAATCCTTGATGCCTCAAAACATGTCCTACCAATCGATCCCTTCTTCTAGTCAAGTTGTGCCACAAACTTCTCTTCTCCCCAATCTTATTCAACACCTTCTCATTAGTTATGTGATCTACCCACCTTATCTTCAGCATTCTTCTGTAGCACCACATTTCGAAAGCTTCTATTCTCTTCTTGGCCAAACTAGTTATCGTCCATGTTTCACTTCCATACATGGCTACACTCCATACAAATACTTTCAGAAACGACTTCCTGACACTTAAATCTATACTCGATGTTAACAAATTTCTTTTCTTCAGAAACGATTTCCTTGCCATTGCCAGGCTACATTTTATATCCTCTCTACTTCGACCATCATCAGTTATTTTACTCCCTAAATAGCAAAACTCCTTTTGCTACTTTAAGTGTCTCATTTCCTAATCTAATTCCCTCAGCATCACCCGATTTAATTTGACTACATTCCATTATCCTCGTTTTGCTTTTGTTGATGTTCATCTTATATCCTCCTTTCAAGACACTGTCCATTCCATTCAACATCTCTTCCAAGTCCTTTGCTGTCTCTGACAGAATTACAATGTCATCGGCGAACCTCAAAGTTTTTACTTCTTCTCCATGAATTTTAATACCTACTCCGAATTTTTCTTTTGTTTCCTTTACTGCTTGCTCAACATACAGATTGAATGACATCGGGGAGAGGCTACAACCCTGTCTCAGTCCTTTCCCAACCACTGCTTCCCTTTCATGCCCTTCGACTCTTATAACTGCCATCTGGTTGCTGTACAAATTGTAAATAGCCTTTCTCTCCCTGTATTTTACCCCTGCCACCTTCAGAATTTGAAAGAGAGTATTCCAGTTAACATTGTCAAAAGCTTTCTCTAAGTCTACAAATGCTAGAAACGTAGGTTTGCCTTTTCTTAATCTTTCTTCTACGATAAGTCGTAAGGTTAGTATTGCCTCACGTGTTCCAACATTTCTACGGAATCCAAACTGATCTTCCCCGAGGTCCGCTTCTACCAGTTTTTCCATTCGTCTGTAAAGAACTCGCGTTAGTATTTTGCAGCTGTGACTTATTAAACTGATAGTTCGGTAATTCTCACATCTGTCAACACCTGCTTTCTTTGGGATTGGAATTATTATATTCTTCTTGAAGTCTGAGGGTATTGCGCCTTAAGATTACGATGCTTCAACTCAACAAAGAGAAATGCGTTACGGAATGATGTTCTGAGGCAACTCATCACTTAGAAAGAAAATACTGATTGCACAATAGAGAGCAGTAAAAATAATATGCGATGTTCACTCACGAAAATCATGTAGGCACAATAACCTTCAAGCAGGTTGGCATTTTAACTGCGCCGTCAAAATACATATATTTGCTACTGACGTTCGTTATAAACAGCCCATCACAGTTTGAGAAGAACAGTGTTGTCCATAGGGAGAACACTAGAGGGAAAAAATATCTTACCCATTGTTAAAGCTGTCAGTGGCTCAGAAAGGAGTTCAATATGCAATAACAAATATCTCTGATTACTTGCCCAATAACACAAAATGTCTGGCAGGTAGCGAAGTAAGTTCAAATCTAACTTAAAAATTAAAATGTCTGGCAGGTAGCAAAGTGAGTTTTAAATCGAACTTAAAAATTACTTCTCCTGGACAACTCCTTCTGCTCCATTGAAGAATGTCTATTGAAAAGGTGGTAGCCAGAGAAAAAAAAGACGCTATTTCCACATCATTTCCATAAAACAATCATTCAAATGATCTATCGAAAATTTAACTAACTGACCAACCAAAGACTGTTGTACTGGCAGTCGTACAATAGCACCCAAAAGAAAAACGATTTAAAGCAGCAGCTGAGGAACCGATCCACCTGCTAAACAGTATGTTGGAATAAATCTGTTATTTAGTGAGGAAGTAGCGTCTTATACACAACCAATTTTCTTCTACTCAAGCGATGTAAACGACCGTAGTACACAACAATAAATTCATTTTATTAAAAGAAAGTGTACATATTCAAAACGAATAATGTAGAATGTAGTTTCGAAAAATAAATCTGAAACCTTAATTCAGCGGTCCCATTTCTGAAGATATTGCACTGCAGTTGAGTCTGTTCTCTTGTTAGTACCATAGTTATACAACAATTTACTTTACTTGGTATGAAGTATGTAATATTCACTGCGTAATTGTGCAGTCATTACTTATCACTTCTCAGTATTATATTTGATTACGTACACATCTCAGAAGACCAGTTGTCAGTTGCCTTTGCTTCTGTGATTCAAATTTAGGTTATTTGGTTCTCTTATTGTTATGGATGATGAGAATATCGTTAACGCGATCGGAATCTAGACAACTTCTTTCCTGAGTCAGTACCAACCCTGCCTTACTAAAATTTCTTTCACTTGAGGCACTACTGGCAGGTATACAGAAAACCTCTTTGCTGAGTTTCGACAGGGTACACGAATTTGTTTTCGACCATGAAAGAAGGTCTGTGAACTCATCGTTTGGACTCTCCATGTTCATATATTTCTCAATCTCATCTTTCGATTTTGAGGTGAATGTTCGCCAATTTTGAAATCTTTTTGTGGGAGAAGGCATGACTTCTTTGGTAACGTTCGTATCAACAACGTTATTTAACATTTTTCGCACATCTTGATGAATTTTTTCTCTTCTTTCTTCGGGAAAAACTAATAGTTCCCTGAAACAGGGATGCAAGAACGTTGCCACGTAATGAATGTCATGTAGTTCATTTAGAACTTTCTGTTTTATAAACAGTTCTGCCCTTTTCTTTAGCTATACATTGTCACATCGTCGGTTCCAGTTTCGCAGAGACCTATCAGTTTCAAAATCCACGGCACTACAAATGGTAGTGTTGACTCATTGTCTCCTTCCAAATCGTCCGTGGCCTCTTTGAAAACCTTCATAAATTGAATAACGCTTTCCACAGTCGCATTCTGATACGACTTCATCATCTCGTGTTTGTTTGAATCTCGCAAAACCGTCTCTATTTGGTCTCTCTGTGAATGGAATGAGTCTAACATCGTGTACACACTGTTCCACCTGGTTTCTACATCATGGTGTAAGGTTTTATCTAATCTCGTGACTAAGCCAGATCGCTTCATAAAGCCTACTAGTTTATGTACAGTCAGGATGGAGTCATACACTGCTGGAACCTCATCCATTAAGAAACCTTCATTGAATGTGTGCCTCAGTGCTGTATTAATACAGTGCATCACACATGGGAGTCGTTTGTGTGCTTCTAGTGCTTTCTTGATGTTAGCTCCCTGATCTGTAACGAAAGTAACCTGTCTTAGTTCCGAGGACGTTATCTGCAACTCTGCCATTTGCTCATATATTTCCGTAATGATATGTTCACCAGTCTTGGCAACATCTGGAAACCTCGTTGTTAAGAGTACACTGTTTTTTAGTATCCATTTCTCCGTCGAGTCATCAATATAGCTGGATGTGACAGTCAGGTAATGGGTCTTACGATAACTGTCTGTCCACAGATCGCACGTCATTGAACACTGGTTTTTACCAATTGCGTCTTTTACTACTGGAATAAGTTCACTCCTGACTTCATCAGCCAATTCCTTAATATGTCGTGCTACAGTCCTTGGGGAAGGTAGCACGTCTTGGGCGGTGATTTGTCCATATTTTGCTCCTGTATTTATCAGTTCTTGAGCTAAGCTTATGAATCCTTCACCACTTACCATATTAAATGGGCGGAGGTCTGTTGCACACATTAAAACACATTTGTCCCTAATAGATATTTTATCAGCACTTGCAGCTGCAACGCTTGACAAGTGTCGATTATCCTTACATTTATGTCTGTTCATTCCAGTTGTGCTTCCTTTGTAAGCAAGCAATGCCCCACAATTTCCACTTTGGCACTGAACGTAACCAACTGGAAGGTGTGTATCTCTTACAACAACCACCTGAAACAGTCGTAATAAACACCTTCATGTATGTTTCACGAAGACAATTTTTTTTTTTCGTTTACGGACAGAAGAAACGTATCAATTCATTAAAAATACTAGACAAACGAAGTGATTCGATTAATCAAATATCGAATTCGGAAGCTCTATTCTGTAATTATTTAGTAATAATTGAAGGGCTTACCTTAAATTTTTCCCAACTGGAACTGCCATTCCTTACTCCCACTTTATTTATCAGAATGTATGTCCCATCAGCAAGTTTCTTCAACACAACATCTTTTGTGATGGTAGTCATTGCACTGGTCCCGGTTCTGGAACCACTCATGCTGAGTTTAGTCCCGTGACAGTTTACAGCCTATCGCTACGTTACGATAATGCGAGTCTCTCGGCCAGCTCGCGCTCTCGCAGTCTCGGGCCGGCACGTGTCCTATTCGACAACCCTCGTCTCAGCTCAGTTTCGTAGCGTGACGTCAGTCATCCCCACCTCAGCGCCTATGCCAGCGATAATGAGCCGCGTACTCAGCGAGAAGCGAGCGAGACTGAGCAGCGTTTTGACGTGCTCTAGCTGCGTGAGCGCGACAGAAGCGGACGTGTCTGTGTTGCTTGAGAGAAGATTCAAAGTAATTGGTGTTTGCGCTGGATGTATTGATAATATCCGAACTCGTACCACTCCAATCAACCCCAGACGCCCTCCCTGGCCTGGGTGGTTTACTGTGTCATAGACACAGGATGTCCGAGTGTTTTTAGCAGTCTCTGACATCTACCCATGGTAACTACTACTATGGACTGGATCATGGTTTAAGTATGTCGTGTTCAGTACTTCTCAATACATCCCAGTGGAATCTGTCTTGCAGTGGTATTTGCTGTTGTCTTTATCCTATCACACAGCACAGCTTTCCTTGTGCCGAATGTAATGGAGAGAACAAATGTAGGCATTCTATGACTTCATGACTTGGTTCCTGTTGGTCCCTCTGGAACGTAGGGCTGGGATGAAATTCCTCCACGTGGTACGATTTCCAGCAAGGCTCTTCACTTCACTCCAGGTTTTCCCATCCTCTGCAGCTTCTCTCTCTATCGTCCTTTTCCAGGTATGTTTGGGACGACCACGTTTTCTAATTCCTTGTAGGTTCCAATCCAATGGCACCCTTTCAACAACTTCATCTTTGTTTCCTCAATGTATGCACAATTCAGTTCCATTTTCTTGATTTGTATATTGATTGGTTGCTGATTTGTCTGAAGCAGTTCCTCAAATGCACCACAAGGAAGTGCGCCAGGAAGGCTGGGGTAATTTAGAACCCATGGCTGAATGAAATATCCCATGCAACGATCTTTTTTTAAAGTGTATTTAGAATCAGCCTGCTAGTAGTTTTGTGGCATCATCAATTTGCGTGTGTGAAATAGCTACTGAATCTGCCTTTTATCCTCTACATCACGATCATGTGACCGGAAATTAATTATTTATTAACTTCAGAAGTGTTTCTGGATCGATTTCCCGTCAGGTATTTGTTTCGGAAGGAATGCGTCTCTCACGTGCGCTGGTGTCCGACTAGTTAGTTCACGCATACAGACCACTTGAGATGGCGGCGGACGGCGACAGGAATTTCTCAGGTATCTGTATCAAAGGGGTGCCGCCACTTGACGCTTTTATTCAGGCATTAGCGCGGTACTTCACCTAGCTGTGGAGCCACCCACAGCCGTGGTGGGTGCTAGACTACAACCCTGTCTCACTCCCTTCTCGACCACTGCTTCCCTTTTATGCCTCTCGACTCGCACAACTGCCGTCTGGTTTCTATAGAAGTTTTAAATAGTCTCTCTCTCCCTGTGTTTTAACCCCTGCCACCTTCAGAATTTCAAAGAGAGTATTACAGTCAACATTAGAAGGAAGGTCAGCGTTGACCGTAATTTTGATGATTTATTAATAATCATCAATAAATCATCAAAATTACGGCCAACGCTAACCCCACTTCTAATTTTATTTATCATATAGTCGTTGTGCACACAGCACTCTATGGAGTCGCCAATCAGCAGTCAACATCGTAAAAAGTCTACAAATGCTATAAACGTACGTTTGTCTTTCCTTAACCTATCTTCCAAGGTAAGTCGTAGGGTCAGTATTGCCTCGCGTGTTCCTAAATTTCTTCAGAATCTTGTTGTTAGTATTTTGCAGCTGTGACTTATTAAACTGATAGTTCGGTAATTTTCACAACTGTCAGCAACTGCTTTTTTTTTTTTTTTTTTTTTTTTTAACTGGAATTCATCTCCCTTGTATAGACCCTCTATATACTCCTTCCACCTTCCAGCATTTCCTTTTTCGTATAGGAATGGTATGGTTTTCCATGTGAGCTCTTGGCATTGATACAGCTGATTCTCTTTTCTCCAAAGGCCTCTTTAATTTTCCCATCTTTCCCTTAGTGAAATATGCTTCTATAGCCTTACATTTGTCCTCTAACCACCCCTGCTTATCAGTTTTGCACTTCCTGTCAGTTTTATTTTTTAAACATTTCTATTCCTTTTCGCCTACTTCATTTGCTACATTTTTAAATTTTCTCCTCTCATCAGTTAAATTCAATACCTCTTGTGTTATCCAAGGGTTTCTTCTAGGCCTTGTCTTTTTCCTATTTGATCCTCTGCTGCTTTTACTATTTCATCTCTTAAAATATGTTTAAACCATGATTTATCTGAAACCAAGTTTTTAATGGTTGCTGGAAATTTATTGAAAATTTTTGGACCAAGGTACGTTATTTTAGGTTTTTATGTAGATTGTTCTTATTCCTAGTACTGATACTATGTATTGAGCTATTGGTTGGAAATAAAAATATATTACTCGTAACAAATTTCACTAAGGAATAAATATACTGAGAAGCAGTGCTTAGAATATAAAGTTCCTTGAACAGGTTTCAACATGGTGATTCTTATTACACACATTTGCATGCTAAAAACTTTTGCTCAGTTTGATGAGTTACTCCAGAATATGATCCTGTATGACATAACAGAGTGAAAGTAAGCAATGTATGTAAGTTTCTTTTATCTGACATCATTCTCGTTGCAAGTAGAGACATGTTTAGGAACTTCAGCAATTCTGTGGTATGCCCTTCCCAGCTGAATTTATTGCCAAATTGTAATCACAGAAATTTAACGATGTCAACCTCTTCGATCTGCATGTCTTCAAATGTTATACACATGCTGGAAGGAAATTTCTTACAGGTTCTGAACTGCATATAGTGGCTCTTTTCAATGTTATGTCAAACCCGTCTCCGGCCATCCTGATTTAGGTTTTCCGTGATTTACCTAAATCGTTTCAGGCAAATGCCAGGATGGTTCCTTTGGAAGGGCACAGTCGGTTTCCTTCCCTGTCCTTCCCTAATCCGAGTTTGTGCTCCATCTCTAATGACCTCGCTGTCGATGGAACGTTAAACACTTATCTCCTCCTCCTCCAAAGTTTAATGAAAGTGAATTAGCTCTAAACCATTTATTAACATCACTGAAAATTTGATTAGCAATCATTTCTAAATCTGTACTTGACTTGCTACTTGTTGCAATGTTCATATCATCTACAAAGAAAACAAACTTAGCAGCTAGCAGTGTAACAGACAAGAGGTAATTAATGTATACAAGAAAAAGCAATGGATCCAAGATGGAATCTTGAGGAACACCACATGTAATTAATTCCCAATCAGATGAAGACTGCTTACTGCACTGGTATTTCGCAATGACACCCTTTGTTTCCTGTTAGATAAGACTCAGTCCATTTTGCAGCACTGCCAGTGACACCATAATATTCGAATTTACTTAAGAGAGTGCTGATATTCACACAGTCAAAGGATTTTGACAGGTCTAAGAGAATACCAGTAGCCCAAAATCTGTTATCTAATGACTTAAGCACATTCTCTCTGTATGTGTAAATAGCTTTCTCTATATAAGAACCCTTAAAAGACCCAAGCTGTGACTTGAACAATATATTATTTTTAGTCAGATGCTTAAGGAGAAAGTTGAGTTCAACTTTTCAAATATTTTTAAAAAAGCTGGCAAAAGTGAAATTGTTCAATAGTTTGATGGTATCTCTTTATCCTCTTTCTTGTAAAGAGGCTTAACTTCAGCATATTTTAACCAATCTGGAAATGTTCTACTGATAAGAGGTTGATCACACAAGTAACTAAAGATAGAACTCAACTCACATGAGCACTCTTTGATTAACTTTGCTATGTTATCATACTCACCAGAATATTTAGATTTTAGAGATTTTGTGATAGATGCTACTTGTTTTGGAGATGTGAGTGTCATTTTCATTTTACTGAAGTTATTTTTGAAGACTGGTCTCAGATATTTCATTGCACTGTTCACTGAACCTAATAACCGCAAACTATCAGTAACAGAAACAAAGTATTTGTTTAAGAGGTTTGCAACACTACATGAACTTGTTACCGATGTCTCATTTATTTTTAGAGCTATCTGGCCCCACCTGTCTCTGTCTTCGCTATATCCCATACAGCTTTTGTTTTGTTGCCTGATGTAATTATCTTTTTCTGATAATAAAGCTGCTTTGATTTCTGGATTACTTGCTTCACTATTTTGTTGTATCCTTTGTAATGCATTACAATGCTAACATCAGAGCTGTTCCTAGATAACAGACACAGTCTCCATTTTGTCCCACATCATATCTTTATTCCTTGTGTAATCCTTAGTTTATTTTTAGACTTCTGTTTGATTTGGATTACCTTTAGGGGAAAACAGTGTTCAAAAGAGGAAGTAACTTTATTAACGAATGTTTCGATTTTTCATTTGTGTCAGAAGTATTGTAAATATCTATTCAATTCATGTCTTTGAGCAGTCTCCTAAAATTCTCAATTTTTGACTGATTTATTACCCTCCTATACTCAGATTTAATACATTTTTTATCCTGAAAAGTTTCATCCTGTAACACAAGATGATGCATGCCATGGACAGATAGACCAATTGCTACTGGTTTTGTGATATGCCTTTTTCTTAGGTGTGTCTACAAAGATATTATCAATAGCAGTCTCAGAGCATTTTAATTGTAAAGCTCACAGTAGTAATTAAATTGAATGACAGTTTTAATGACTGCAATAACTGTTCAGTGGCACAGCTTTTCAATAAATCCACATTAAAATCACCAGCAAGCACTATTTCCTTGTTTTTTAGTGTCAGGTGGGACAACAGCGCTTCCGATTTTTGTATGAAGAGGTTACAGGTTCCTGAAGGTACTCTGTGTGTACTTACTATAACAAACGACCTATTATGAAATACTACTTCTGCTGCACAAGAGTCTAAGTGCTGGTCTGGGCAAAATTTGTTGCTATCAATATTCTTGAAATCAAAACAGTTTCTGACGAATGTGGCAACTCCTCCTTTCTCCATATTTTCTCTATTGAAATAAGCAGCTAATCGAATCCTGTAAAATTTAATGTATCTATACCAGTGGTCACATTATGATCACAGAGGCAGATTATATCAACTGGTTTGCCCAACTCTAATTATTCAACATAAATAAACAACTCATTAAGCATACCCATTAGTCCTCGGATATTCTGGTGCAATAAGGATAACTGATTTTGTGTACTGGCTGAATGACAGCTGGATGAACGTAATTTTTCTGTCAATTTACGAATATCTTTAGTTTCAACCAGAGGCTGTCTGCATGAATTGTGTACACTAAAATTTGCTTTCTGGCTGCCTGTTTTATCAATATAAATGTCATTTTCAGCCTGTCTATGAACATCTTTTGTTTCTGCCCTCCTTACGCTAGAAGAACTGCCGTTCTGTCTCTTGTAACCACAGATACTTTATGACTTGTGCTTGTGTCCTCCCTTAAGTTTTTTGCTATTAGCCCAGACAGTTTTCCCTTTCCTGTTGACATGAAGACCATTCCTAGTATAGTCCCACTTACTGATAGAGTCCACAGGAGCCACACCATTATGAGGCCCCCAACCGGATCCAAGCAGCCTTTCCACCTCTAAATCAACTCTCCTAACAGAAGAGTTTAAATGAGGCAGGTCAAGACACCTCAGACAGTTACAAGCTCAACACCAGTATGTCTCGTTGCTGAAGTTATCTTTACCTGGTCACCCTCAATTGAATAATTAGGGTCCTTGTTTATGTGTTGCCTGCCTCACCCACTATTACCACGGTTTCTTCCTCTGTGAAATGTTTGCAAAGTGAACCTCTATCCTCTACTACCTAACCCAGACTTGTACTAGGTTAAAAAAAACTTGCGACCTGATAATCTGACCCTAGTTCATCCTGCAACAGATGGCCAACACCTCTACCATGTGAACTACCTAACAACAAACTTTCTTCTTCTTCACAATTTTTCTGGGGTCTTACTCTTCGAACACTATTCGAAAATTTGTTGTGTCTTGTCTGTTCCTACATGTACTCGTGGCTCATCCGTTTCCAAATGTGACAACAGATCAAACCTGTTTTCCACATTCACAGTAACACTGTCTGAGAAAGTCCTATTCCAATTTCTTCTATAACCTGTCATCACTTCCCACATTTCTTTTCCCTTCTCCCCCCTTAACCTTTACAGATATTGTTTTGCTTTATCTAGTTACGCCTGAAGGGCAGAAATCTTCTCCTGCTGTTCTATTATCTTCCTCTCTCTACAGAAAATCCTACACAACCAATAAGCCTTGTTTATTTCCACAATTCCCACACCGCTACAGTCGCCCACATGAAAGAAACTGCAACAGCTCTCACACCACACCCCGGAACTAACAGTCCTATGGCAAGTCAAGCACTACTCACTTGTGGCAAACAAATTTAGATTTAGTCTAACAAGAATAACTTCCTAGACTACTCAGTTAATATATTAAATTTCTTAGAAAGCTTAGGTCTAAAGTTCCGATACTAATTCAAAACTTCTAGAGAAATAAAAATGATTAAACCTGCATCGTTAATGTGACGAAACTAAAGTAAACAAAGAGCTGACTCTACGTTATACGAACTTTTCACATATTTCGGAACTTTTCACTTCGGCCACTTACTAGAGAACCAAATGGATAGCTTGCAAGAATACACTAACAACACAAATTGTACTTTATTGAAATAATTACGTAATTTAGAGTATACGATAACATAAACAAATCCTAGTAAAAAATTCGCGCCTATGAAATGTTTTCTTTCTCCGGAAAATACGCAAAAAATGTGAAATCTTCAATTGATAGCCAACAATAGGTATTAATGTACTTATTTATGATATAATATTTCCTTAATTAATTGTTATTACTCAATTAAACACTTATCTCTACGACAGCACTTAATGCACACCACTCGGCAACCAAAGAGGCTTTTTTCTCTCGCTAGTACTATCCGTCGGCAGTTGTAGATACTCCTGGGGTGATGGTGTCCGAAAGAACATGTAGTTATAAATTTCGATGGCTTTAAACATTTCGTACTGCCTGTCGGCCGTTCTTTGTACCTGTAAGATACTTTCACAGTAAAGTTGACTTGTACAATTCAAAAGGGTGGATGTGGTGCAAGTTTTTAGTGCCGCTAGGAGTTGACTTAATGTAATCTTGTCCCACAGAACTTCATGTATGAAGATCTTTGAATAGCTTCAATATTTGTTGTATATTGTGTGGTAGCTGTAGTGACTAGTGAAGGAAAATGGGCGTCTGCTATTCGTGTTTTAAAGGTTCTGCGTCGGACTATGAGACTCCTGATATGGTAATTATGTAGAAATGATTTAACTAGACAGGTGATTGGGTCCTTAGCTTAGAAAAAATTCGTGGTTCATTAATGTCATTTCGTAAGAGGACATTTGATAATAATATACCTGCGCAGTGACGTTCCTGGAACCATATTGAACCATTATCCATTTGGGAAATGATACTCCACTCGTGTAATACGTCTATTCAAAGAAAATCTTAAAGGCACTTCAAAGTATCTTCCTTTGAAATGTGTAAATGAGATCAACATGTCGCAATGGTGTCTTAGTTCTAAATCTCACTGTGTATTCATAACTGTACCATGCAATAACATTTCTTTCGAAAGAAAACTATGACTTTTGTCCTGCAATTTATGATGTTAAGTATTGGTCAGCTGTATTATGACTGGCTTCTAGAAACTGATGCATACTTGCTGCCGTGGCCTGGTCTGCTTTCACTGTTAATAAAAAGGGTTGTGTGATATTGTCTCACTCTATAAATTTTTTGTGATGATAAATTGACTCGTAGTGCAGCCCGAAATCTCCGTTCCTTTTATTTCAAATGTTTTTGTTATGTGGCTTTAATATATTATACTATGGCGTCTCTGAAAGTATACATACGCAGTATGACAACAGAGGTATTACAAATGTTTGTTGTGACAATGCCACTGATTGATCTCGTGGACAAGTGGTGATGACGGTAAGATACTACATTCTCATGCTGGAAAAGTGGGATTGAGAGCCCAATATGTTCATCAGTACATGTGAATGCCAGTATTATTTTTCTGCCAACAGCTTTGCCTTGTTGGTACATAATCCTGACATTGCCAGAGCTTAGTGCCTTTAATCCAAGTTATGCCTTGCGGGCTGTTAAAATTCCATCTTTTTCTATGGACTGACAGTGCGAAAGAAGTGTGCTAAAAACTTCTGTGTAGTTTCAAAGGTAGGAGATTAGGTACTGGCACGGAGGCTGCGAGGGTGCACCGTGAATGGTGCTTGGATAGCTCACTTTGTCGAACCTTTCTGTGAAAGGCAAAGATTCCAAGTTAAAGTCCCACTCTAGCACACAGTTTTAATCTGCTAGGAAGTTTCATATTGGTGCACTCTCTACTATATAGAGAGAATTCATTCTGGAAACTGCATGGTTCCTTTGAAAGGAATGTAGTCAGTTTCATCCAAATTTCTTGTTGAATATGAGCTTGAGCTCACCCGATAATGCTTTGTATGGGCAAGGGGAGTACGACTGCCTCATATGGTAAAACTACTGATGTCCCAGATACTACTGCACTCGTGCTTCACAGTATGTTTATTGCCACTACATCCTGCCCTGCGAGTGTAGACCAGTCAACAATTACAGCTCAGCTTGTACACTTCTGGTGCGTGACGCTTGTTGGTGTGTTTAGGGGAACCCAGGAAGTCTCTTAGTTTGCTGATATAATAGAATTATTGATTACCCCTCAGTGGAGAATCTAGCCGACTCATTAACACCTCATATGTAAGCTACAGTAAGCAGGCAGTTTGCTGTTTAAGTTCCTCCTGGTTGTTATTGACTTGTTCTCTTGCTGGTGTAGCTTTCTTCGTAACTAATTATATCCATTTGCCCTGAAAGTGGTTCATGGCTTCCAAAGGTAAACTTTAAACTTGGCAGTATCACTGATTTGATGTGCTCTCGTGATTTTCTGAATTAGAGTTCTGGAGTGGATGGTGATTAGACATGGTCCCAGGAATTCGGCCATGCTTGGTAGCTTCCTGAACATTGTGCCCAAAAAAATGTAATGACTTTTTTTGACATGTTATCCTTCTGTTTCTCCTCGCAGTTGTACCACTGTTTATAACAGCAACACAGAATCTGAGGATAACTGCACAGTAAGTTACGTCAGAGCTCACAGTAACAGCCCAACACATTAACACAAACACACTTTGGCAGCTGCACACAGGCAGTCTCTATGCTGCCGGATGACTAGTAGTATGTTCATGCTCCTCAATCTGGTATGACAACAGATTCATTTATGTAGACACAGGAACCTTGATATTAGATCACGAATCTTTCATAATCTTGTCAATTTTTTTCAAAGAAAATTTTTGCCTTTAACTGGTCATATTTCAGGATTAACTTCTCTACATGGATACTATAGTCACAACTAGTTTCAAGGCAGTAGCCTAACCGACAAGTGCTCCTGTTATGGGCTGAAGCTTGAAGAGACAGTGAACAATGTATACCTAAGTGTACATTATGTACTACAGAACGAGGTGGTGCATTGGTTAAGACACTGGCCTCTGATTTGGGAGGATGGAAGCTCATGCTCAGTCCAGCCATTGTGATTTAGGTTTCCTTTGGTTTTGCTAAATCGCTTCAGGCAAAGTCTTGTGTGGTTCCTTTAACACTTGTCGTGTTCTTCTTTCATTGAAAACACATGTAGATTCATATGTTTCTTTCTATGATTTTTGTTCTCCGTGTATTAAGCTGACAGATTGTATATCGTTGTAAAAATGATCCTTAGATGAATAAATTACTAATACTGAAGACATAGAATTAACTCCAATTTAGCATAATGATACAAAGTTGTGAAAAAATGATTAAATGAAAGCACTTGGGACATAATAGTACCTTATCAGACACAAACAGCCCAGAAAATATAAAGTTAAAGTTGCAATTACACTTTGAATGCACAAAATTGACAATAGGAAACACACGAACCAACTCCAGTAGAGTACACATAGCACTAAATGCTTGTTAAAAATTTAAAAAGTAATCAAAGGAATGAGGTATCCCTTACCTATAGAGTAATACTGAGTCAAGGGAATATACAAAGAATAAAAGGTGCAACATGGAAATGTTGATTTACGTGAAGTAGTCTCCCAATGAGAGGTACCAAGTGGCAATCAGCTAATTAGCAAGTGACACAGAACCACATAAAATATCCACTGATCCCTCACCATGTCTAATATTTAAGAGAAATAATGACTTGTTTAGGTGTAAAGGAGACAACTTAACTAAAGGCAGAAGCGCCGCATCGTCAACAGATACACACACAAAAGGTAAGAGCGCACACGTGTGTGCTCTTACAGCGCCATTCTGAAAGCTGGCAAAGTAAAGCTCCATACCTTCTGTATGTGTATATGTTGATGACGCAGTGCTTCTGCCTGTAGGTGAGTTGTCTCCTTTATTCCTAAATAATTCATTATTCTCAATCAGAACTTTCTGTAAATTAAGAAGATAATTGAAACTGATACTAATTATAATTAAAAAAAAAAAGAAACAGAAAATATTAAATCTCATTGACCAAAAGACATTCAAAAGAAATACTGAAGCTCTGATGTTTCCTCCTACTCTGTATTTCCTGCTGTTCTGCAGAAAAATTTCTGTTATTGTAATGTGTAAAAGGTGGTGGGTAGGAATTGCTAACTCACATCTGTATATCAATAAGAATAATAAAAAGAACTTACAAATGTTCAGCATGTAGCCATATTTACAAATTAATTTGAGATATGAATTTAAAGTGACATGCTCCACATTATTACACTTCATCATGCAACTGATCCATGGAACATGTAATGAACTACCTAACTAAACAACTTCAAGTGCATATGATGCCAAAATATATAATAACTGTATGTCTGGCAAATAGAATTTCCCATGTTGTTGACGTAACTTTAAACTTATTTGTGTTTTATGGGCTCTTTGCAGTTGTTAGTCCTATATGATGATATAAATCCATTAATTTAATTATTTTTGGATTACTTTCTATATTTATACTAAACTGAGATTTTTATGTGTAGGAGCACTTTATATTGAGGCTTGAACCTTGATACTAGTTCTGAGTAAACAAAGTAGTAAAGTGAAGCTGTGAAAGAGCATTTTCTTGAAGGATCATGAATCGATGGCACTGGACTATTCTATGATTTGCGATTTACTGATTTGCAATGCATACTTGTCATAATAAAACAGAGAACTTGCTATAATCCACACAGCATAATGGGAAAAGATTGGAAAAATGGTGATGGAATAATTTTATGGGTGGGTATCAGCAACTTCATTAAAACAAAGGAAACATCCTGCTTGTTGCTGGGCAGGCCATACTGATGGGAAGCATTCAGCCTACAGTTCCTTTATTTCCATATATATGTAGATAGTTCTGTGTGGATTATTTCTTTTATTAAAGTTCTTCCCTAGAATGGCTTTATATCCCTTCCTCTGACACTATTTCATTGATATATTCAGTCTGTAGTGCTATGGACCTTTCATGTCTATATTCATGCGTACTACAATATAATTGTACTAAATTTTGATGCAGTCGGTAGTTCAGTATTTTGAAGATACTTGGATCTTAGAAGAGCCATTAAAATTTCTCCTTTTTTATATATTCTGATTTGAACTGTATAAGTGTGTTTCTCATGAACTCCACAGAATTTTGATTCTCTCCACCTAATTCTCATACACCATCCTTTCTGTTTTGGTAATGTATTTTATGTTAAAATATGTTGTACACAGGTCACTTACAAACATATAATTAATGAACGCAAATTACAAAACATATTAGTTCATGCTAAATCTTTGCCTCACATTAGGTAGAAATTGGTGAATCTTTCAGTCCGTAAGCTGTGTGCTCCTACTTTGCCTTTATGTTTTTAGATGTGGTATTTCAACTTTTTCTTTCCTTTCTTGCTATCAGTATTCATTGTATGTCGCTAAATAAGAATCCAGTGGGTGTAGCTCCTCAGTAAAAATAGTGCCCTTATGGATGTCGTTTGGAAGACTTGAATTGCAGAGGGATCTGTCTTTAAGTGTTACATCTGAGAACTTAAGTACTAACTGTAGTCTTGTTTTTACTCGCTGCTTGTTACAGAATGTATCCTGCAACATAGACTGTCAGTCTTTGAAGAATTATTGAAAATTTTGTTGGCTGGTGAGTTTGTCTACCTGGAGACCCGTAGTAACCTTTTTTAACACCTGCAATTATAGAATTTAATTTTGTCCCCAATGATGAAGACAAAATTTGTTTCTCATGTTTTTGCTGTGTGATACTGAGGTAGCTACCAAAAGCTAGTCATATGAAAGCATATGGAAAAGTAGGTATTTGATTATGATTTCTCTTAATCATGTGCATGATAATACATTATGTTTTGAAATGTGCTGTGTGAAAACTGATTCTCTGAAGTTACAGTTGCCCATTGTTGTATGGCTGTATGTTAGCAGTTTGCATGAGTATCTAATAGAGGAGAAACAGGAAAATGTGCTTCACTGCCATGATTAACGCGAGTATTTATTTTGTTTCTGAAGAGGTTCACTAACATTATTCTGATGGAGGTTGTAAGCCTTAGGTTTTCTTTGACCTAATTGGTTATAGACAGACATACAGTTTTAGTGATATCTACACTATGGTATAACAATTAATATGTAATGAAAATAACTAATGACTAGGTGGTTGCCCAGCACTAACAGTTAACAAAATTTATTCTTGGCTGTGGAAGAAGATTTAATCACCATGATTTGGCAAAAATACGGTAATTGTGATTGCATACCATTTATAATCACCAGACTGTGGGCAGCTGTTACGTGCAAAGATTTGAATGTGTCTGATGGTCTGTATATATTCACCAGTCCGTTGTATGAAATACACTGAAGTGCCAAAGAAACTGGTAGAGGCATGCATATTCAAATACAGAAAGATGTAAACAGGCAGAATATGGCGCTGCAGTCGGCAACGCCTATGTAAGACAAGAAGTGTCCGCCACAGTTGTTAGATCAGCTATGGCTGGCACAATGGCAGATCATGAAGATTTGAGCGAGTTTGAATGTGGTGTTATAGGCGGCGCACAAGCGATGGGACACAGCATCTCTACGGTAGCGATGAGGTGGGGATTTCGCCATACGACCATTTCATGAGTGTACTGTGGATATCAGGAATCCGGTAAAACACCAAATCTCTGACATTACTGCGGCCAGAAAAAGATCCTGCAAGAATAGAACCAACTACAACTGAAGATAATCATTCAACGTGACAGAAGTGCAACCGTTCCACAAATTGCAGTGGATTTCAATACTGGGCCATCAGCAAGTGTCAGCCTGTGAACCATTCTACAAAACATCATCGATATGGGCTTTCGGAGCTGAAGGTCCACTCATGTACCCTTGATGACTGCATGACACAAAGCTTTACGCCTTGCCTGGGCCCGTCAACACAAACATTGAACTGTTGACAGGAAACGTGGCCTGGTTGGAAAAGTCTCATTTCAAATTGTATAGAGCGGATGGATGTGTACGGATATGAACCCTACATGTCTGCAGGAGGCTGTTCAGGCTGGTGGAGGCTTTATAATGGTGTGCGGCATGTGGAGTTGAAGTAATATGGGATCCTGGATATGTCTAGATATGACTCTGACAGGTGACACATATGTAAGTATCATGTCTGATCACCTGCATCCATTCACACCCCACACACACAGAATTGCTACAGAGTGGCTCCAGGAAAACTCTTCCAAGTTTAAACTGTTTCGCTGCCCACCAAACTCTACAGATATGAACACTGTTGAGCATATCTGGGATGCCTTGCAACGTGCACTTCAGAAGAGATCTCCACCCCCTGGTACTCTTATGGATGTATGGAGAGCCCTGCAGGATTCATGGTGTCAGTTCCCTCCAGCACTATTTCAGACATTAGTAGAGTCCATGCCACCTCGTGTTGCGGCACTTCTGCGTGCTCGCGGGGGCCCCTACACAATATTAGGCAGGTGTACCAGTTTCTATGGCTCTTCAGTGTAGATACAGTTACCATATCATAAATAATAAATGAATGGTGCTCAGTTTGTTGAGAGAAAGAAAAGCTACCCAGACGTTTGCTGGAACCTACCCACTAATTTGTCTGTGACAACAGTTCCATATTTCTTAAATTTTATATTTGAGCAGTTGACATTATTGTTATGGAAAAACCATTATTTATGTTTCTGATTAAAAATGAGCTTGATTTTAACAGTTCTTCTATAGAGGGTTGTGTGAGATTAGGGTGCAATACCTTCTTTCCTGAACCACATTTACGTGTTGTTAGTCAACTGGGTATTTCTCATTGGAACTATCCCATATCTTATGTCAAGAGAAGCCCATAGTATCTCAGATTTATGTTTTGTCCCTTACACTGTTTTTTGCACCCAAGTTTCTCATTTCATTTCAGCTTCCTCTTTGTTTTTGGCTTACTACTATCCACAGCACAGCCCAGCCAGGGGTACCCATGGGAAATGTTCCTCTGCCAAAGTTTTTATGGCTGATATGGAGGAAAACTTCCTAGCCTTCCACTGCACCAAACCTTTTGTCTGGTTCAGGTTCATTGATGATATCCTCATGATATGCACCAGGGCCAAGACACAATATCCTCATTCCTCCACAAATACTTTCTCTCCCCTCTGCTTCACTTAATCCTCCTCATCCCTAAGTGCCACCGTCTTTGACATTGAACTTCACCTCTCTGATGGCTCCATTTGCAGCTATGTCTGTATTAAACCCTCAAAACCACGAACAGTACGAATTTTGGCAATTATAACCCCTTCCATAGTGTACAATATTCGGTATTTACTTTTATTAGTGTCGTTTGGACTTGATACATTGAGGTAGCAGTTTTCATACGTTTTATTAGGAAAAGGGATACTGACAGTGAATTCTAACCTCACTTCTGTACGTTTGACTAGCGCAACCTGCGAGCGTTAACAGTTAAGCAAATGTAAAATACGTGGTAAATTAGTGTTACACAGCTCGTTTTGTATTATCTCGTAATAGGGGAGAGAGTGTGGCAGATATGATATGCGAGTTGGGATGGAAGTCATTAAAGCAAAGACGTTTTTCGGCACGGCGAGATCTATTTACGAAATTTCAGTCACCAACTTTCTCTTCCGAATGCGAAAATATTTTGTTGAGCCCAACCTACATAGGTAGGAATGATCATCAAAATAAAATAATAGAAATCAGAGCTCGAACAGAAAGGTTTAGGTGTTCGTTTTTCCCGTGTGCTGTTCGGGAGTGGAATGGTAGAGAGATAGTATGATTGTGGTTCGATGAACCCTCTGCCAAGCACGTAAATGTGAATTGCAGAGTAATCATGTAGATGTAGACTACAGTATCTGAGTAAATCAGTGTTTGGAAAAATTTAAAAATACTACAGATAACGGCCCGTTGAGAATTGCGTCTCCAGAGAAATATTTTGTAAGTTTAGGTTTCATTCAGAGAAGTGTGGGGTTTCAACTTGCCTAAAAACAGTAGGCCTAGCGAATATTTTAATTATTTTTTCTGCCAGACTTACGGTAAATGATGTTTTGCCTGGAATAAGCACGGAAATTAGTGCATGGAATGATAAATCTTGGATTAAAATGTATAAGTTTACTTAGTTACCCTTATTTTAAGGTTCTTTAACTGTTAATAAGTGTTACAACATTCAAAATCTAAAAATTTTCATTAATTCCCAATGGGAATCTTCCTGGGCCAAAGAAATATTTCCGGCAATATTCCCATTTTATAAGTTCCCTCCCACTGTGAATGTACCTGGCACACATCATTTACTGTAAGCCCATCAGCTCCTATAAAGTAGAGTTAGTATTTGTGCTTTACATTCTGAATTCTTATTCTTAGCTAAAGGTTTTATTTTGTACCTGCATCTGTCAGTGTACAGTACTCAGTATTTATGTTTATTAGTGTCATTTAGACACTATACATCGAAGGTAGCAGTTTTTACAGTTTTATTAGGTAATTTAAGCGTGCACATAAATGTTTGTTTACATTGAAATACGAGGGATAATCAGCAGGTGTAGCTTATCGTAGGTTACTGTTGAATTCTTTAATAATATTCACTAGATAGCCCCTAGCAGGAAAATAAGCACTAGAACTAGCTTCTACCATACATTTTTATTGTTTTTCATTGTTGAGTGTAGCTGTTAACCTTGTGTGGCAGTAGGTTTCCTTAAGTTTCTTACATTAAATCACTTATTACCTAAATGGATAGGGACTGTGTCTATTGTGTGTGGATGCAGGAGGAGTTGGCCACAGTCCAAACGCAGCTGGAAGCTTTATTGGCCACAGTCAACAGGCTCCATAGTGCCACCTTGAGGTGCGGTGGGGATCGGGTGCCTGGGGCAGCCTCTGCTGTACTAGATGTGCAGGGGGGGGATGCCACAGCTCTCTGTCACTGAGCCGACCTCAGGTGTGACTGAGCTGGCTGTCCCACTCTAACCTCAATGTGGGTGGCGGACTGTGTCGAGGCCTCGAACCTCAAAGTGAAAGCTGCATGGGGGACGCAGGCTACTGCCAAATCCCACACCCTTTGCTAATAGATTCAGTGTGCTATCTGATTGTGGGGCGGGGGAGGGGGGGGGGAGATGAGCCGGATCAGAATGCACCTTCTGCCAGGATAGTGGCTGCTCCATCAGCAAGGTCCGAACAGGCACATGGGGATAGGGGTTTGTTAGTCATTGGGAGCTCCAATGTTAGGCGGGTCATGGAGCCCCTCAGGATCATAACAGCTAGGACAGGCAAGTAGTCGAATGTTCACTCAGTGTGTTTCCAGGGAGGGGGGGGGTGTCCTCGTCCGGGATGTGGAAGGGGCTCTTCTGGTGGCTATCGAGCATGCAGCCAGCTGCAGATTGTTGCACATGTCGGCACCAATGATGCCACTCGTCAGGGTTCCGAGGAAATCCTTGGGTCCTTTCGACGGCTGGCTAAATTGGTGAAGGCGGCCTCCATCTCTCGAGGAGTGGAAGTCAAGCTGACGATTTGCAGCATTGTATCCAGGGTGTCGAGTGGAGAATCTAAACCAGAGGCTACGTCGACTCTGTGACGAAAATGGTTGTAGATTCCTCAACCTACGCTATGGGATGGAAGGTTGTAGGATGCCCCTCGATAGATCGTGGGTGCACTACACACAGGAAGCAGCCTACATGGGTAGCACAGTACTTGTGGCATGCACATAGGGGTTTTTTAGATTCGGTTCCTGCCCACAGGAAACAAACTGTTGGCCTGAAAAATTACCAGTTCATGACACTGATGTGGGTATACCAACTGTAAACATTGTTAGTTCGTCTAAACAGGTCATTCCAACAGATTTAAATGTATTAAATCTCATGTTAGTAAATTGTCGAAGTGTCTGTAGCAAGATCTCTGAGTTACTGTCCAAAATAAACAATAGTAATGCCAATATTGTATCAGGTACTAAATGCTGGTCGAAACCAGATATAAATAGCAGTGAAATTTCCAACTCGGATTGGTCATTGTTTAGGAAGGATAAGACTGATGCTATGGGAGGTGGTGTGTTCATTGCAGTTAAAAGCTGTTTAAACACAGTTGAGATTGATACTGGGTCGGACTGTAAAATAGTCTGGATAAAGCTGTCAATCAGCCAAGGAGTGATCATTGTATTAGGATGTTTTTATAGACCACTAGCATCAAGAACAAATGTTGCAGAATGTTTCACGGAAAGTCTTGAGTACATAGGAAATAAATATCCATCTTATCCATTAGTTATAGGTGGAGACTTCAGTCTGGCATCCATTGACATGGGAGAATTACACGTTTGTCACAGGAAGCAGATGCAAAAACTCGTGTGAAGTTATTCTAGGAGCACTCTCAACATAAACCTTGAGTAATTGGTTAGAAAACCAACACGAGATGGGAACATATTAGATATCTTGGTGACAAACACACCTGATCTTTTTGAGGAAGTTAATCTAGAAGAAGGTATTAGTGACCATAATGTACACTAAACAGATTAAGAAGGATGTAGGTTGCAGTAGGTACTGGGAGATGAAGAAGCTTGCGCAGGCTAATGTAGCATGGAGAGCTGCATCAAACTAGCCGCTGGACTGAAGACGACAACAACAACAACAACAACAACAACAACGTCGATGTGGCTTCTATGGCAGTGGAAGTTGCAAAAAAACCAAAGAAACAGCATAGAGTTTTCTTGTTTGGGAAAACAAACAAAAGTGTCGTTAATGAATATCTTCATAGTCAGCTCCAAGCATTCACCATGGGATACAAAGATGCTGATCATCTTTGGTTGGAATTTAAAGGTATTGTCCACCACATGTTGGAGAAATATATGCCTAGCAAAAATATAGGAGAGTGAAAGGATCCAGCTTGGTTCAACAAACATATTAGGAAGTTGCTGAGAAAGCAGAGAATTTTGCACAGTCATTTTAAACGTAGTCACTGCCCCACTCACAAAATTATGCAAAATGAAAGCAGCTGTCAAAAGGTCAGTGAGAGATTCTTTTCACAAATTTGAAAGCAATGTTGTATCTGCAGATTTAAAAAAAAGCAAAATATTTCGATCATACGTAAAAACTATGAACGCTACAAAAATTCAGTACCTTCCCTTTTAACAGTACAGGTAATGTAACGGATGACGATAAACAGAAGGCCGAAATTATAAACCTAGCTTTCAAAAACTCATTAACGGTAGAGGACTGCAGCACCATTTCCCCTTTCAATTATTGAACAAACTCAAGGATGGCTGACATAGTGGTTAGTGTATTTGGGATTGTAATAGTTAAGATACTTAGATGCCAGCAAGGCATCTGGCCCAGACGCTATCCCCATAAGATTTTATGTTGACTATGCTACAAATATAGTACCATTCTTATCCATAATCTATCATTGATTCATTGGGACAGCGGAAAGTTCCACAGGACTGGAAGTAGGCCCAGGTCATAGCAGTCTATTAAAAGGGTATAAAATCAGATGCACCTAAATACTGGCCAATTTCACTGACATTGATTTGTTGTAGAATCATGGAAAATATTTTTTGTTCAGACATAATGACCTTTCTAGATTTTGAGAAGCTCATCTGCAGAAACCAGCACAGTTTTAGGAAACAGCAGTCATGCGAGACACAGCTGGCCCTCTTTGTGCATGATAAACAACAGGCACTAGATACTGGCTCTCAGGTTGATGCCATATTCCTCGACTTTCAAAAGGCATTCGACTCAGTTCTGCAATGTTGCTTACTCCAAAAAGTGCACTCTTACATGGGCTATCTGATGATATATGCGGTTGGATAGAAAGCTTTCTGATACACAGAGAGCAGTATGTCGTCCTGAATTGGAGACTTCAACAAAAACAAGCGTAACATCAGGTGTACCACAGGGCAGCGTAATAGGTCCGCTGCTTTTTATGATTTACATAAATGATCTGGTTGTTGGCATTGACAGTGGCATTAGACTGTTTGCCAATAATGCTGTCGTCTACAGGAAAGTAGTATCACACGAAAGTTGTGAACAAATCAATGAGGATTTGCAGAAAATTAATGCATGGTGTAATGACTGGCAGTTATCTCTCAATGTTAGTAAGTGTAATCTACTGTGTATAACAAAGTGAAAAACCCACTTAATGTAAGAGTACAAAATAAATGCCTAGTCTTTGGAAGTTATAACATCTGTCAAGCATCTGGGTGTGACTATTTGAAATGATCTCAAGTGGAACGATCAGATTAAACAAGTATTGGGTGAGGCGAACTCTAGATTGCGGTTTATTGGTAGAATACTGAAGGGATGCAGTCATTCAACAAAGGAAGTTGCTTACAATACTTTAGTTCATCCACTCTTAGAGTATTGTTTATTTGTGTGGGACCCTTACCATTTGGATCTGATTCAAGAGATTGACAGGTTCAAGGAAGAGTGGAAGGATTCGTGACTGGTACATTTAGCCATCGCATGAGTGTTACAGATCTCATAGAAAGTTTGAAGTGGGACACACTTGGAGATAGATGACCCGTTAAATGGAAGGGGCTGCTCACTAAATTCCAAAATCTGATCTTCGCCAGGGATGTAGAGCATATATTATTACCACCAACTTTCAGATTGCGCAGTGATCACCATTCAAAAATAAGTGAAATTAGAGCTCGTTCTGAGGCGATCAGACATTTTTCCCTCATGCGATCTGCGAGTGGAACAGAGAGGGAGAAATATGACTTTGGTGCAAATAGTGCCCTCCACTATACACTGCTTGCTGGCTAGTCGAGTATATATGTAGATGTAGATAAATAAAAAATTCTTCCATACAGCATGGCCACCCTTGTAAGGCATATCTGTAGTGACAAGAATTCCCTTGTCCTGTATGCCTACTGTTTCAGGAGTGCTATGACAGACAGGTAGTACCTCCGAACGAAACCTACCCCACAAACAGATATCCACTGCTATACCTTCATACTCTCCACCCCCCCCCCCCCCCCCCCCCCCCCCGGTCAAGAATCGGCTAGGAAGGAGTGCCTTTTTCGCCTCTCATAACCCAATACTGGCTTGGACTCGAACTGAACCAAATCCTTTGTCAGAGCTTTATCTGTCGTTACGCCCATGAATGATGTTCATCCTATGCAAGAGCTTTCCCACACCTATGAAAGTGGTATTGTCACCCATCCAACCTACACAAAATCCTGGTCTGCCCTGATGTCACTCTGAACTCCTTGCCATAGGGAAGGCACAGGCACAAGACCTGCTTGATTCACTCACCCAGCACTTCCTACTTCAGTCCTGCCGACAGTTTGTATACCATCAGTGGCAGGGCCACCTGTGAAAGCAGCCCTATCATATACTAACTTTGCTATGATCACAACACAGCCTTTTATGTTTCCATGATAATGGTGATCACCAAACTGTGACCAAGAATGAAGTTGACCACCCATTGGCACAACATTTGGATGAGCATAAGATGCTAGAGTTGTTTAGTGGCTCATTCACAATTCATGCCATTTGGATCCTTCCTTCCATCAGCCACTTCTCGGACTTAGAAAATTTCTGAAAAGTAGCGTCAGCCAAGGACTGGGGAACGTACTTTGAGAACCAGGGGCTCAAGAATGCTATATAAGTAATGAATCTGGTAAGAAGGTGTCACTCTTCGTGCAGCCGCACGAGCAACAGCATTGGACCATTCACACAGAAGATGCCACGATATTATAGGAGAAGGCGTGCGCACCTTAAAGTTTATAAAGCAATAGACAGTGTTGTTATTAATACTGAGAACTATGTAGGTGCACAAGTCATCCTGCATGGTCCATCAGTGTTCTGTGGTGGAGTTCTGAACTTTACTATTAGCAACACTGATATGTTGCAGCATGGTAACGGCTGGGTAACCGTAGCCCTCGTCCGTGGACCTAAAGTTGACAAAGTTCCAGGGCTAGAAAGTTTTAACAGCCGGGACGTCATCACTTATCGGACATTTCACATTGCAGAGGTCTACAAGAGAGATATGGGTAAATCATGTTACCTGTCGACCATGCCTTTTGTTCTCAGGACCAAGAATCATCGTAAAATAAATGAATCTGAATCTGTGTCAGTGTGGGTTAAAGGTGTTGAGAACTGTAAGAAAATTAAACTTGTTGGTGATCTCACTCATTATTATAGAAATTAAATAAAATCTTCCCTTTACCTTATCCTTACCAAAAAAATATATTAAACAAACAAAAATAATTAATTAGCCTATTGCATCAGCCACATGGGGGATATATATATATGTGGGTGTTATTCTTGCAACACATTCTTTGTTCCCGTAATACTCCTGGCCTCACTCTTCAGGAACCCGCTGTCTCTCACACTCTACGCGAAGTTTCACCCTTCCCCTCTTTTCACCCTTCCCCTCTTTTCACCCTTCCCCTCTTTTCACCCTTCCCCTCTTTTCACCCTTCCCCTTTTTTCACCCTTCCCCTCTTTTCACCCTTCCCCTCTTTTCACCCCCGTCCCAACCCATGCATCCATGTCACTTCATTGTACGCCACACCTCACCGGTTCCAGCACTTGTGTGTCACATGTTTAGCCCATGCACCTGCCACTTTTCCCTCTCACATTCCTAGCCAGTGCACTTGCTGCCTCCCTCCAAGCTGCTACATACCCATACCCAACCACTCTTCCTGCCTCTCTTCCTCTCCCCAACTCACCCGACACAACCCTCACTCCACTGTAATCCACCTGCCAAACTGCATTCTTGGCATTGTGCTAGATGGCACAGTGTAGGGCCTTAAAGGCGTGTGTGCACTTGCAAGCATACATGACCCAATGCTTGTGCTGTTTGGTGAGTTGTCTGCCTTACTCCTAAATCAGGATAGAAGAATGCTGTATGATCTGCACTCCTCCTGACTAAGTACATTAACATTGTCTTAGCACCTCTCATGGTATGATTTGGAGAGAAATCAATATACCTATTTTTAAAGGATGTTACAACATTACCAAGAAATATACTCAGTGATATAACTAAATAGGACCCAACATTTTGTTATATTACATATGAAAGAAATGTAAAACATGACTGCATTACATAACACTTATTAAAAAGTAAAACGTGGAAACACCTGTCAACACAGTATCCATCACAACAATTCTTGCAACTGATCACTTCTCTGAAGAGATCTGTTTCATTGTATCTGAAAGCAGTGAAAACAAGAATCAATTGCAGAAACATTCTTATACAGATATGGCGGTGTCTCTGTTAATAGATTAAAAAGCACTCAGCAATAGAGAAGGGTCTAGTATATGTGTAAGCTAACACATTAATTTACAGTATAGAGATGCTTTTCAACAAGAAATGAGTTCAACTCTGCTCTGAAAGCTGCTTCCTTCTTCATCTTCTTTATGTAAGGTGGCAGTATATTATAAAGGATGACACTAAAGTGGCTCACACATATTTGTGTGTGAGTTATGTTTAACTTTACATAGAGGGACCCACAGTTGTGTTAATAGCTATGGTAATAACTATTAGTTTTTAGATCTGCAGGATTAGCTCATCAATACACATTTGTATATTATAGAGAGGGTACGGTAAATACACAAAACTTTTTAAATAGGGACACGCAAGAGCCCTTGTAGAGCTATGTGACAAGATTAAAATATTCCTTTCATGCAGTGTAAAAAAACCCATTCAATTGACTGTATTTGTACCCTAAAGAACTATTCTGTATGTTAGAGAAACTATTCCGAAGTTAGAATGGACTTGAAGTTACCAAAATAAGCCATTTTAGCATATTCTGAGGAGAATACCTTAGAAATGATGCTCATGGTGTGATGGTGCACCTTTGATTTCTTCGTTGATTGTCCTTGGTGTCAATGTAGTGTGTTGTTACACTGGCTGAAAAATGGTTGTGGAAGTACAACACTGACTACTTTACTTTCACTGTTCACCCCCCCCCCCCCCACCCTGCAATATACATATTTAATATGGTAAGTGCACTATTGTTTTACTTTCGATAAGCCTCAGTACTAGTTTTCAGGCTAACATCCACGTACTGCTACAATAGTTTACTGTTGAATATCTATGAGCAGTAAAAACATAACCACATAATTCACTGTTATTTCAGAATAATCAGGTACAAATTGATCAGACATTGTCATTGTTTTAACACAGGGCCTAATTATGTCACTTGTTTCACAGTTAAGTTGAAGCATTGTTGTTCTAATGAACACTGGTTTCTCGTCTGAAACTCTGCTGTGGACTGACTGTCTCGGGACCAAAATTCGGGCCCTTATATATTATCACAATAATAGGTACTGAAACTACACATTGTTCGAAGTTTAATTTACAGAAATTACAGTTGAAACTTAACTCATTAAATTGACTGAATACATCGAAAAGTTGGTTCTTTAATACAAGAGTTAGGCCGAATTATTTGTTTAAATCATGAAATTAACAAATATTGTTACACAAACAATACTTTTGACAAAACTGTTAATTACTTTGGAATTAAGAGCCGGCTTTGCTACCATGTTTTCAAATAGAGCCAAATAGATTCTTAAAGAATACTATTAGTTGTTCCTCCAAATGTCTATTATTAGTACAGAATTTATATTTGTTGAAATGTCAACAATAGAATTTAAGTTACGAAACAATTACTGATTTCATCTGTAACAATAGATAACAACTAGGAATAGTCCAAATAAATTAGGAAATCAATTACATACATAAATCTAAGCACAAAATTAGATCTGGTGTTCTGTTCTTTGAAACTGAGGGCCAACCTTTCTCTTTTATGAAAATTCAGAGTATGCTCATGTATGTTAATGGTAATTAGTTAAAAGTGAAAAAATGAATTCTAAGGAGGCAGATGGCAAAACAAGAGGGGAAATAAAAATATCCCAGCTTGCTTCGTCACAAGGGCAAAACATGACGAACTGAGGTATTGGGAGAGTTTTGTTACATAGCCTTCCCAGTTTGTCTTAATTTTTATATGTTCCTAAAAGTTTTGTGCATCATACTTTCTAACTCATTACCACCCACTACCAATTGGAGATGTGACTTCAATTCATTTTTCCAAAGGGAATGTAATTTGTTATGGTCACATTAAAGGTCAGACTATTAGCATTGAACAGGCAATACAAGGACTTGAGGACTTCATTTATTGTTGTGGGAGGAGATTTCATAATGTTGCTCACTATTATGCTAGTGCCATCTTCAAATAACATGTTCTTAGTTGCTGTTTGAGGCCTGTGTGTAATTTATATAAATAGGAAACAGGAGGGTGCCTAACATACCATCCTGAGGTACACCTATTTAAACTTTGATTCAGATGCTAATCTGATTTTATGCATGGATTGAGCTGATGTGAGTTGCACAACCTATGATTTATTTTGTAAATTTGATTGAAACCATTTGTTTTCTCTCACTTTTTCCCGATTGCTTCTAATGTATCTAAAAGAATTTCATAACTAACAATACCAAAAGGTTTTAAAAGATCTAAATTAACTCCTTGCAACACTGTTGTTTTCTAGGTTTAATCTGGGGGAACACACCCTCAGTGAATGATAAATTAGCAATGTGAGCCAAGGGTTGATTAAATACAATTGGTGGTGGAGTATTTATTGCTGTCAGAAGTAGTTTACCTTGTAGTGAAATTGAATTAGGTAGTTCCCGTGAAATAGTATGGGTAGAGGTTATACCTGAAAATTGGACTAAACTATTAATCGGATCATTTAACAATCCCCCAACTCCAAAAATATAGTTGCTGAACAGTTCAAAGAAAACGTGAGTCTCATTTCAAATAGGTGCCCCACTCATACATTTATAGTCAGTGGCGACTTCAATCTACCCTCAATATGCTAGAAAAATTATACATTTAGAGCTGGTGGCAGGCATAAAACATAATCCGAAACTGTACTGAATGCTTTCTCAGAAAATTATTTTGAACAATTACTTCAAGAGCCCACTCGAAGCATAAATGGTTGCAAAAGTATACTTGACCTCTTGGCAACAAATAATCCTTCACAAATAGTAGATTGTGTAGCAGAATAGGTACCAAAATAAGTGTCCAATAGTATCATGTAAGGTATGTAACCTAACGCATACATCCACTCTTTTTGCCAATTAAGAACTTTGACGTAATGTTATAAACAACACACAGTGCATCAGGTCGTTAACACACATCTCAGCTGTTAACATATGATGTATAATATTTTACAATAATTATTCATTCATACTTGTCAATATTATGTACCACAAGTTTTGCAAAATATTAATATGTAACAACAATTTTACAGTTAGAAAATAAAAAAGTAACCCACTGAAGATAGCACAAAAAGTACTGAAACATGTCTGGGTGAAAGAAAACAGAAAAAAGGTGTCGTGCATAACGCGGAATTTCTCTCCCCATTTCGTAGAAAGCATGGACACAAAAAGAACTGCAACACCACAAGATGATTAGTTCACATCTGTGTTTGACTTAAGGAAAGCAGAAAGCTTAAAGTTGAGTCATTTGCCATGCTGCTGCAAAACTTTCTTCAAATAAATGAAGCAAAGCTGTATCCCATGCTGAAGTAGATTTTCGGAAAAAGTTTTATTTTACTCATAAAGAATAGAAAACCACCAGTTTTGAATTTATATGTATCTTTGCTGTGCGGTTTTCTAAAATGATTTTGAATAATTGGATATCTCTTAGGCGTCTTGCATGTCCCAATTAGTTATCCAATGACAGAAAGGGGACTTGCAGTGTAACATGGAATCCAAGCCATGTTCTTCTATTAGTGTATCATTGACTTGGTTATACTACCATGTGTAGATGTAGCCATTCATGAGGTGGAGTGAATAAAGTGCAATGAGATTATTATCTCCTATTTGCATAGCCATTTTATTGACAAACTTCTTTACTGATAATTTCCTTTAACACAACATTAAAGGAAATATACACTTTAATGGCTCAGCATTCCAGCAAAAATACAATTACGAGTAAATCACAATTTTGATTCCAGGAGATTCTGAACAGAACACAGTACTTACAATTAAATAAGAAAATATTTAAATGATGTATCACCAGTCAGAGTTTTCTGTGATGTATTTAAAGATTTTCAAAGGTTAAACAGGTAACTTGTTTCCTGAATATGTAATATGTTTAAAGTTTGTGATTTTTGCCTAAGGAATCACTATGAATATGCTCCAACATTTAGTGTTGGGTGCACTTCTTTTGTGTAATGGACCCTTCATTTCATTTTTGTAAAGTCAAAATATATGTTTTTAAATTCCAATGATGAAGTGCACGTGTCATCAGGCACCAGCAGAATAAATTCCAATTTTAGAAATTGAGTTTCTCTCAAAAATAGGTTTTTTTTTAAGTTGAAGTACAAGGTATAATTGTATACTTAAGCTACTACCTCCCCAAAAACAATGAATTGTGTGGTAAATTTATTAATTACAGAAGAGTTGTCACTTTTATAGTTGTGCGTAATAACTAGCTTGTGAATGGAACAATGATAATGACAATTACAGTCACAATTCCTTGGCAATTAGTGACTATGTATCATCATACAAGGCACAGGTTTGTAAGAGCCTGGCTCAAAAGTGTTTGCAGTCAGCATGGCAGAGTCCCAGGTGTACTAAAATGGACTGACACTGTCAATTTCAAGTGGGGCGGCAAGTACCCTCATGTCTACAGTTGTCTGAGTGGACCATTCTGACATCTTGATACCGAAGCAAATACCCTTCCTCCCTTTAAGGTTTAAGGTGAGAGATTCATTTCTCTTTATAAAATGTTCAAATGTAGCTAGAGGTAAATAAGGGTCCATTATCTGAAACAACTGTAGTATTCCTGTGGAGAATATTGTCATGCTTGCTTCTGTAGTAGTGCTTCATATCATATTGATAACGTAAAGAAAATGGAATGATGTGTCAAAAGTGATGAAATAATACTTTAGGGCTGTGTTGACATAGTCTACACAATGTGGTGTTAGCTGTGAGAGGAAGATTGACTGTGTACCCGAATGGTTTTCAGTTCAAAACTGGTGAGGGTGTTTAACTTTTCAGTATTGCCGTATAAGAGTGACTATTATGCATGTTGACAAGGTAGCTTTTTCATCATTGTTATTCTCCTATGTCTCTTTGTCTCTTGTGTCTGTGCAGTGCTTGTGGTGACAGATTTGGAACTAATATTCAGTGTTCATTCATCAGAGTACTTACTGTAATGCCTTGATAATATTTGCAGTGGAGGGAGAAAGGTGCATATTAAGTGTTCATTTGGTATGTTCTCAGGCCATTGAATCTGTAATCTCTCTTGCCAGCTGTGGGTTGTGTTCCATTACTACTGTGATAATTTGTATTTTAAATGGAACCCACACTATTGCCATTTGTAAATCCTTTCCGTATTGACAACAAAATTATGTCCAGCTTATTATAGCCATGATCCGGAGCCCATTGGCAATAGCTGCACCTTCATTCGCTTGCCAAGAACACAAACCAACAAAAAAATTTTGTGACCTTTTTGAAATCCAAGTACTTACTTCATATGTTGAAGACGAACAATTTACATAATCAGTTTTCATGTATCGCATCAGGAGTCAAAAATTGTACTTAATACAAAGGCTTACAATGTGTTTTAAAGCAGCAATTCAGAATTTCTTATGAGCTGTCAGACCAATATAATGTACTAAGCATGATTTAAATTCATATTGTGTTGCACTATTTTCATAGAAGAGAAAATTTAGTACACAAAAGTAAAAACACACTAATTTAAGACTTACTGTAACATATCAGATTCAAAGGAGAAACATCAAATTCAATCCTTTTGTTCACTTACGCGAACAATTAATAGTACAAATATAGTTTGGATGAAACACTTCTTCTGCCACGTTTTCTCTTCTGTTGTGCAGGACTATCATGTTGCAACAATCAACAATAGCCAGCCATCATGGATGCAGTCCATTGCTAGTGATACCTCCTTTCCATTTGTTTAATGTCTTGGTGAAACTTTTCACATATTCAGTCACTGCCCAAACTTTTTCTGGAAACATGTCTAAATGCGAATAAAGGAAGTGTACCTAATACTCTATATTTTTCCAGCATGTTTTTCACGCATTCCACTTAATTTGAATCTTTCTCATTTCCCAAAAACTTCTGAACCACTTCTTTGAAACCAATCTATGCTTCCTTGCTTCAAAACTTATATTTTTACTTAGTTCCCTTATATGTGGTCCTACAAATATATCCTCTTTGGCTTTTGCCTCTGAGAGCACAGAAAACATGTTCATTAGGTGTTTAAAACAATTGCAGTTTTTATTCAGTGTCTTTGTAAACTGTTCTGTTAGTCCCAATTTAATTTGCAGAGGTGGTAGCAGAATTTGGTGACCTACAAAGCTTCTGCCATAATGGTCTTTACTGACTAAGGTAAGAGAAGTTTAAAATGTGTGTTGCTACGTAATGGCAACAGTCTAGCACCAGTCTCAATAACTTACCGGGTTCAGGGGTTAGACTAGGCCCAAGGTATTCCTGCCTGTCGTAAGAGGCAACTATCAGGAGTGTCCAACCTTTCGGTTTACTGAGTTATGGTCCCCTTTCAGGGTTTGACCTCCATCTTTCCAAATTTTCCGAATACATAGAAAGAAGGATCCTTTATTGTATGATTATATGATAGCGGAACAAACACTGGTAGCAGTTACTTCTGTAAAATATCTGGGAGTATGCGTACGGAACGATTTGAAGTGGAATGATCATATAAAATTAATTGTTGGTAAGGCGGGTACCAGGTTGAGATTCATTGGGAGAGTGCTTAGAAAATGTAGTACAACAACAAAGGAGGTGGCTTACAAAACACTCGTTCGACCTATACTTGAGTATTGCTCATCAGTGTGGGATCCGTACCAGGTCGGGTTGACGGAGGAGATAGAGAAGATCCAAAGAAGAGCGGCGCGTTTCGTCACTGGGTTATTTGGTAACCGTGATAGCGTTACGGAGATGTTTAATAAACTCAAGTGGCAGACTCTGCAAGAGAGGCGCTCTGCATCGCGGTGTAGCTTGCTCGCCAGGTTCCGAGAGGGTGCGTTTCTGGATGAGGTATCGAATATATTGCTTCCCCCTACTTATACTTCCCGAGGAGATCACGAATGTAAAATTAGAGAGATTAGAGCGCGCACGGAGGCTTTCAGACAGTCGTTCTTCCCGCGAACCATACGCGACTGGAACAGGAAAGGGAGGTAATGACAGTGGCACGTAAAGTGCCCTCCGCCACACACCGTTGGGTGGCTTGCGGAGTATCAATGTAGATGTAGATGTAGAAGTGCGGGCCATTTGGGAAGGGATGCCTTATGTGGTGCACCATATTTCCATCAAACAATTAGAACTTCTGCACCTCTTATTGCCATGGCTCTGCAACTCTACCAGCAATCAAGCTATTTGGGTGAGGGCACCTTATGGGGTGCATCATCTACTTCCATTGTCCATTGTGCCCTTTTGCCCCCATGACAATATAGGATTTCTCTTCACCCAATATCCAGCCCAGTAGCCAGTCCAACATGGTGGAGCTGTCATGTACCCTCTTGGTCGTAGTCTCTGACAACACAGGAAACGCATTGCTGATGCCTGAGCAGCTAACTCCAGTGTATGCTAAAGAGTAGATACCAGTCATCTTTGGGCATCAGGACTCCTGGTAATGGCCATCGTGCCAGGTAGTCTTTCCTGTGGCTGGGTGGCGCCCATAGGGAGTCCCCTGATAAGTGTGTGTGACATCAGGGTAGTTGACCCGCAATGAAGCGTACCAAGTCATCTATTGTTGGTGACTGACTGTCCCCAGCAGTCTCTAAGAAGAGCAAGGTGGACTATAATGCAGCAATGTATGATCCCAAATGGTTCCACTTGCTAGTTAAACTATGGGAGGAATGTAGGGCGGTGCAAAAGAGCCTTATTTGTCTCAGTGGTCAGTGTGCAGCAGAACAGATGGGGACTTTTTTATGACTACAAAGCCTCTATTTTTTTGTTGAAAACCTGAAGGATATGTTTGTGGAACTGGCTGCACTGTCCAAAATGAGAAATGGGGCAATCCTGATTCAGACAGCATTCCCAGACCAGTCCTGGGCGTTGATCACCTGTGACCAGCTGGGTAATATTCCGTTTCCGTCACCCCCCATAAATGCCCCAACATGGTTGAGGGGATTATTCTCCATCACAACCTTCTCTTGCAGTCCGATGGCAAGGATACACTCATCAGGATACTGTATTGAGAATCCTATGACCCAGAGAACGCAGGGGCCCAGAGGTGCTACAAAAGAAAACAAATAGCTTCTCGGCTTTTGGCAAGATCAGTGTGTAATTTTATTAACATTTACTATTCAATTACAGCAATAAAATGTTACCTCACTAATAATCTTAATGCTTTTACAATGTAAATTGACTTTAAACCAAATGGAAACTTCCTCAGACTCGTTTAGCTTATGACAATTCCTAGTCCTCAAAACCAAAGGCATTCTAGAAACAAAATAAGAATGACCTATATCTGTTATATACCTCTCCAGTCTTAAATGTCCAATAAGCTATTACATCATGACTGTTGAAACACTCAAGACCAGGAACTGTATTAGCATCAGAGCAGTGCACTATAGCAGCAGTTATCCAACCATTACCATGTTGCCTGTCTTGTCACAGTAAAATTAAACACACAGCCGACAAACAATGATGGTCCCTGCAAAGTAACTTGTGCTCCAACTTTGGATGATGCAGTCACTAACACACTATCAATAACTTTATGAACAGGAGACTCATGCCTACGATACCTATAGTAACTAAGAAATGGCATCATGAACGCAGCAGCGCTGCTTGAGAACGGTCAGTTAAATGGTAACTCACTCAGTTGCAATGCTGCACCGATAACTGACTTAGAAAATTTTAGCGGCTCTGGTGACAATGAGCAGTTTAGAATGGCGGGATGTTCAGTTCATCCGGTGCACCTATAGAGATCCAAAAGGGAATAGGGTCACTACTGGTGCCTTCATCTCTGCCGTTGAGGGTGACTCGTTATCTGAAAAGGTCAACGTGATGGTATACCAATGTGACGTAAAACCATACATTCCTCCCACTATGTGGTGCTTTAAGTGCTGGAAATTTGGGCACATATCCTCCCGGTGCAATTGCAGTGCTACATGTCGAGACTGTTGACGTCCACTGCATCCAGTACAAGATCCTGGATCTGATGGCGTACTGAGTGGTTAAATGGAAGTATGAATGGTTGTACCCCATTTGCTTGACATCGTTGTATGCTGAAGCTGTGTTGACATCACTCTCACTGGCGATGGTAGTCTCCTCGTCTCTGCCTCGTACAGTGGGCCATCAGGGCCTCCCGATTACACCCCCCCCCCTCTCCTTGGTGGTTGGGGGCACTTCTTCCATTGCTCCCAGAGCTTCTACTTTGGGGGGCAACGTCTCCCCAAATGCCGCGGACATCGGTCCCCACATCTCAGCCAGAAGCAACAGGCTTATCTGGCTCCTCTCGCACGGAACCAGCCCCTCAGAACTCTCCCTTACAAAGTCTCCACAAGTGCAAAAATGGACACTAGCCAGTGGCTGAAGGAGTCGTGATGCTGATCAAAGGGATTCGTGCTTTTCTACTGTCGCTACTTCAGTTAAGTCCTCCCAGAAAGCCCCTAAAGAGCAGCGAGAGGACAAACCGATGAAGAAGAAATTGGCTAAGAAACATGAGACTCCAGTGCCCATCACTCCTTAACAGTTTCATATCTGAGGATGAAGTGGAGATTCTAGCATCCCCTGAGGACCTGGGTCTCACCAACACTTCAGACACAATGATACTGGATACCAGCACTCAACCTGTGGCAGCAGGTGGCCCTAAAGCATAAACTGCCTCCTTGGTCCCTTTGTGCCATCCCAGACTACAGACAGTGTCATCCTCCAGTGGAATTGGGCGGTTTTTTCTCCCACCTGGCTGAATTAAGACAACTCTTTAGCAATACACCTGCTTCAAGAATGGTGGTAGGACACTTGTCCGTGAGAGGCAAAGGTTCTGAGTTTGAGTCTCGGTCCGCACACAGTTTTAATCTGCCAGGAAGTTTCATATCAGTGCATACTTGTCTGCAGAGTGGAAATTTCATTCTGGAAACATGCCCTAGGCCGCGGCTAAGCCATGTCTCTGTTATATCCTTTCTTCCAGGAGTGCTAGTTTCGCAGGAGAGCTTGGAAGATAGGAGATGGGGTACTGTCAGGATTGGAGCTGTGAGGATGGGTTGTGTGTCATGCTTGGTTAGCTCTGTGGGTGGAGCAGTTGTTGCCCACGAAAGGCAAAGGTCCCAAGTTTGAGCCTTAGTCAAGCACATAGTTCTAACCTGCCAGAAAGTTTCATTACACCTCCTCTTTGCGTTGCCTTTCAAGAAACCTGGTTTCCTGCAATGAGGACCCTCACCCTTTGTGGCTATTGGAGGTACTACAAAATCTGTAATAACTGTAACAGGATGTCAGGTGGAGTCTGTACCTATGTCCTTACCTGTGCCCATTCAAATATCTTTAGAAGCTGTGGTCATCAGTGAGGACAAAGCAGGAAATTACCATCTGTAACATCTACCTTCCTTCAGATGGTGAAGTGCTGCACCAAGTGTTGGCTGCCTTTATTTCTGAACCCCCCCCCCCTCCCCCTCCCCAACTCTTCTACTTCTGGGTGATTTTAACACCCATAACCATCTTTAGGGTGGAATAAAGATTACTGGCCATGGTAAAGATGTCGAGGATCTACTAACTCAACTCGACCTTTGTCTCCTAAATGTAGGTGGCCCCACTCATTTCAGTGTTGCACATGGAATATTCTTGGCCATTGATCTCTCGATTTTCAGTCTTGACCTTCTCTCGCCTGTCCAATGGAGAGCTCATGGTGACTTGTGTGGTAGTGACCACTTTCCAGTCTCCCTATTCCCTCCCCCCCCCCCCCCCCCCCTCCCTGCCCCCGAGCAGCACTCACCTAGATGCTTGACCAGATGGGCTCTTACCAAGGCTGACTGGGACACCTTCATGGTTCTGCTTGATTCGCAGAAGAGCTTCTGTAAAGTTTGGAAGGTAGGAGATGAGGTACTGGCAGAATTGAAGCTGTGAGGATGGGTCGTGAGTTATGCTTGGGTAGCTCAGATGGTAGAGTATTTGCCCACGAAAGGCAAAAGTCCTGAGTTCGAATCTCAGTTCGGCATGCGGTTTTAATCTGCCAGGGAGTTTCACCTTTATCTCTGTTGCGTGGTGACATCAGTGAGGTGGTCCAGACCATTTCTACTACCTTTGTTACTGAAGCTGAATTGGCAATCGTGTGTTCCTCAAGTTGCCCCCAACGGGAGTGTGTCTTGATGGTCACCAGAAATTGTAGATGCCAATAGAGATGGTAGGCGAGCCCTCCAGCGTCATAAGCGGCACTCGTCCCTGGGGCACCTAGTTGCCTTAAAATAGCTCTGTGCCCGGGTTCATCAACTCATCAAGTGACAGAAACAGGAGTGTTGGGAACAGTATGTCTCCACCATTGGAACCTGAAGCTCTCCTTCCCAGGTGTGGATAAGTTCAGACACCTTTACGGATTTCAGGCCCCCTGCCGTTATACCTGGAATTTCCACAAATTGAGCTGTACATACCAACCCAGACACAATTGCAGTGTGTCTTGCTGAGCATTATGCTTGAACCTCTGCTGCCCCACATCACCCTGAGCCATATAATACTCCCTTCAGTGAGTGGCAATTTCTCAGTGCCCTTGTCAATTGTCATGACACATCCCCTCAACCAGACCATATCCATCCCGAAACGATTAAACATCTATCGGTGGATTACCAGTGCCATCTTCTTGCGGTCTTCAACCGCATCTGGAGCGGTGGCGAATTTCCATTGGAGTGGTGGGAAAGTGTTGTCATTCCAGTGCTAAAACCTGGTAAGGACCTGCTAGATGTGGGTAGCTATCATCCTATCAGCCTCACCAATGTTCTGTGCAAGCTACTCAACTGGATGGTGAGCCAGCAGTTGTGTTGGCTGTTTGAGTCTCGGGGCTTTCTGGCTCCGTCCCATGGCAGTTTTTGCCATGGATGCTCCACCACTGACAACTTGGTATACCCAGAGTCTGCCATCTGAACAGCCTTCTCCTGCTGTCAACACCTTATTGCTGTCTTCTTTGACCTGACAAAAGCCTATGACATCACTTGGCAACACCACATCCTTGCTACATTGCATGAGTGGGATCTCTGGGGCCCGTTACACACAACTTTTTGTCGCTCTGCTCCCTCAGATTTCTAGTTGGTGCCTCTCACAGTTCCCCCCCCCCCCTCCCCTCCCCCCCCTCCCCCCCATGTCCAAGAGAATGGGGTCCTGCAGGGCTCTGTTCTGAGTGTCCCATAGTTTTTAGTGGCCATTAATGGTCTTGCAGCAGCAGTTGGGTCGTCAGTCTCACCCTTCTTATATGTTGATGACTTTTGTATTTCCTTTCATTCATCTGCTGTTGGTGTGGCTAAATGTCTACTGCAGGGCGCCATTGAAAGGCAGTCATGGACTCTGTCACAGCTTCAGTTTTCAGCCTCCAAGACTTGCCTTATGCACTTCCGTCATTGGCGTACTGCCCACCCTCATCCGGCACTTTACCTTGATGATCAAATACTTAACGTAGTGGGAGACTTACTGCTGTTTAGGACTGGTTTCCGATGTCCGCTTGTCTTGGCTTCCCCACCTTTGTCAGCTTAAGCAGAAGTGCTGGCCCCATCTTAACATTCTTCGCTGTCTGAGCCATACAAGCTAGAGTGCAGACCGCCTTGCACTGTAGCAGCTCTAGAAAGCCTTGGTAGAGTCCTGTCCTTGACGATGGGAGACTGGTGTGTAATTCGACTTTTGACCTCAACATTGTGGATGCTGGACCCTATACGTCACTGTGTTCAACTTACGACGGGAACTTTCCAAACGAGCCCAGTGAACAGCCTCCTTGTGGAATCTGGGGTTCCTCCATTGCGGATCAGGTGACAGCAACTGCTTGCCACTTACGCCATATACATTCGCAGTTAGCCTCAACATCCCAATTAGTCTCCTTTTTCCTAACACAGTGATCCATCTCCCGCAATGATGGCCCAGATCAGGGATTACAATTGCTGTCCGTGTGTGGTCCCTTCTCACTGAACTCGAGTCTTCCCTTCTACCACCTTTCCACTGGGTCCACTCGCATACACCTCCATCATCCATGCCTCAGCTCCAGCCTCATCTGAACCTGGTGCAAGGCCCTAAGGACTCATTTTTTCCTGAAGTCCTCCGCTGCCCATTTTTCTCTCTTCTCGGCGAGTTCCAGGGCTCAGAAATAGTTTACACTGATGGCTCGATGGTCATGTAGAGGCCACTGCTGCTCATGCTGGACATACTGAACAGTGCTCCTTGCCCGATGGCTGCAATGTTTTCACTGCAGAGTTGGTAGCCATCACTTGTGCTCTTGAGCACATCAGCTACTGCACAGGTGACTGCTTCCTCATGTGTAGTGGCTCCATAAGCAGGTTACGAGCTCTCGACCACTGCTTCCCCCACCATCCTCCGGTGACAACTACCCAGGACTCTGTTTATGCCTTCGTAAACCATGGATGTTCAGTGGCCTTCATCTGGACTGCTGGATATGTCAGGATCCCAGGAAATGAACTTGCTGACAGTCTGGCCAAACAGGCTACTGGTAAACTGATCCTGGAGATTGGCACTCCATAGACTGATCTCCGATCAGTCTTACGCAGTAAAATTTTCAGGATCTGGGATACTGAATGACGCACCCTCAGTACACCTAAGTGTTATCAAGGAGACAATGAATGTGTGGAGGTCATCCATAGGAGCCAGTGGCAGGGACTCCATTCCCCTTTGCCAGCTCCGCATCAAACATACTCGGCTGACTCACGGTCACCTCCTCCATCATGAGGACCCACCTCAGTTTTGCTGTGGTTCCCACTTGACTGTGATCCACATCTTGTTGGACTGCCCAGTTTTAGCCCTCCATGAGGCGGACTTTTAACCTTCCCTACAGTGTTAGGGAGACTGCTTCGATGGGTGATCTACTTTTACGTTTCATTTGTGAGCCAGGTTTTTATCACTCAATCTAAGGGTGGGCGTCTGGCCTTCTCTCCTAGACCTTCACCCTCCCTCCATTTCAACTCTTCCTTGCTCTTTCTTTGCTGTTTGCTTGCCTTGGTGTTCGTCTTTTCCCTAGCTGTGTATCTTTAGCCATGTATTTTTAGTCTGAACATTTTAGTGTGTTGCGGAGTGGCTGGCTCATCCTTCTTTATTCTTGTGATCAGCCAGCCCAGGCCATTTGCTATATTATTTTAATACCTTCTACTTCTTTTTTCCCTTTTAGTGCACGTTTTCCCCTTTCGGCTTCTATCATTTTCTCTTTTAGAGTGGTCCCAGTTAGAGGGGTGGACGACTTACAGTGATTTGAAGACGTTTGTTTGTTAGGATAACAACAGGGTTATACCAAGTACTTAAGTTAACATGTAGCCTTGTTAATTAATGTGGCAGATGACCTTGTAGCTCCTTGAAAATTAATTTTCTGATTCTTTGGATGGAGTTAAAGTGAAAGCTGATGTGATGTTTTAGAGCCTGCATAGTACTGTTGATATTGGTACTTACTTGAAATAGGGGTTCAGTTTTTGCTGGTGTTCAATTTTGACATAGTGAGATACGTATCCACATTTGTTACAGTAGCTGCAAGTTTCCTGCTGCATTGGGCACATTGATCAGTCATGAAGAACAAAACATTAGAAAAAGATGGATATGCATAACTTGGCTGTGATGGTTTTGATTTTAACCATAAATGACATTGTGGTGAGAATTTTATTTCGAGGCAAGAATCACCTCTTATTGTATACAACTGGTTGGGGTGACACTGTGCCAGCAAAGCTCTTTGTTTCCTGATGGTTTGCTATGGCCAAGCACAACTGTGCAACACAATATTTACTTGGAAAGATCTGATAAGTGGTAATGAGGTGAATATTATACTTCGGAAATGTCCAGCTTTTATTGCAACTGCTTTGCCAATAGCTTGTGGCACACTGAATGCTGTGATAATTAGTCAACAGAGGGATCTTACAGTTTTAATGCCTCCTGTTGCATTAGTAGATCTTAACACTAGATCACGTTTCAAGGAGTTTGCATATGACTGACATTTGTGCCAGGTATAACAACAATTGCAACTTAACCTAGGAAAGCATGAAACCTAGCGGTAATGAAAACACTATGATTCACTTTGATGCAACTTCAGTTATCACAAGCTGGGAATGGTTACAAATTGATAACTTGAAAGGTCACATATATCTGTACAAGGGAAAGGATACACTGTCTCCTTGATAAGAAAATGTATTTGTCATTTATTAAAGATCTGCATTCAGTAAGAGAGAGAAAAATATTTGAACCTGTTGATCAGTCACATGGAAAGTGTGGAAGTGTTGTCAGATTAGTTCAATGAGTACAGAGCTTCCTTTGACTTACTGAAAGGTGCAGATGTTGTGGGCAGGACTGAAGACAGAGGATGTGGTGCTGATGAAACAGATGCTCGTGATTTTTTTTATTGCTGCAGCAACCGGTCCAGCAGGAGCAGCTGTTGTTCAAACATACCTGATGACATGCTTCTTATTATATCTGATGCCTGTACTGCTGTTCCACATATTGCTAATGTAGTGACAGTGATTGCTGCTGATGTTCAAAAATTTTTGGTAACACTGAATCCATTTCTTTGTATTGCACTCCAGAGTACAAGAATTCTCCTCACTAGATTTACATCTACATCAACATCTGCTTTCTTAACAATCATGAATAGTATTACAGAACATGTTAAATTCATGAAGTGATTGCACAACAATGACTGCTTAGAAGTGTTTACATCGGAGCAAGGTTAGCAGTGTTCTGAAGAGCAAGTCCAGACAAAGTATGCAGAGGGTGAGGTCCATCATCTAGTGTTCCAACAGCAAAACATTGAATATACTATAGGCCTAATCACTGTGGCCAGTCTGTGTTGTGTCCTTTATGGGAAGTAGGCTGTATGATCAGCTGGCAGCAGCCTGTTGATGATGAAGGGCATCTCGGAACAGTGTCCTCCCGAACTGTGCAGATTCTACGGACTCTTCTGTATTATTATCTATTGACAAAGACATATAACCCATAACAAATAGTAGTATTTGCAGTATGTTAAATGTCATCCTCGTCATGTGAAATTTTCCTCCTACATCCTTGGAATTTGACAAATATATTAGTGTGGATGCTGATTTGCTGCATGAAAACTCAAACTCTCTCACCAGCCTGGTCCTCAGGCATGTAGCACCTACAGTGACTGTAGTACTACTTGCTCCTCAGAAAACAGTGCTGCTAGAGTACATTAAACTATGTCAAGCTTGCTTACAGCAAGGAAGGAAGATAAATCTAACACCCGATTGCAGTGAAGTCAATAGGGATCGACAAGGATAGGAGCAAGAAATCGGCTTATGTCCTTTCCAAAGGAAATTTGAATGGCCAGAGAGAGATCTGGAATCTACTTCTCCCAAATACAAGTTGAATGTCTTAACCAGTGTTCACCATTGTAGGACATCTTATTCTGAAATTAAATCCAACTTAGCCATTCTTTTCTCCATACAACCCTGAGTAACTTTGGGCAACCTCACACCACCCTTTCCAAACTCTGCAATATATAGATCACACACACTCTTCACATCTTAATGCTTCATATCCACATGGCCACTTTAGCTACGAGACTGGGGCTAGTGCACTCTCTTACTAAAATCTTCTTCCGCTTTGTCGCTGGTAAGAATTGCTCAATCATAAAGATACCCATTTTAAAGACAACCTGTGGTATACATCACATTATGTACAACTTTTATTTGTCCTTTAATATCAACATGTGAGCACAAAGCTGTCAGTGAAGATGAAGATGTGTGGACACAGATTAGGTTTGTGGTGTCATGAAATACCTTCTGTAGAGCATGGTCTGTGACAAAGTAACCCTGACCTCTTCATCACATTTACTGCTCAGAACTTAGTAGGGTAAGTCACTCAACTACTGGTGCTCTTGTCCCACCACTCATCTCTTACACCTGTATTGCCCCTATAGGTTTTTACTCCTTCTCTCTTCTCCACTGATGCTATGGTTTTTGAATTTGTTTCGTGGCCTCAGGTGTATTTTCTTTCCTAGTTTCTGTCTTGCTCTTTGTTTGTATCTTGTTCAATTTTATCTATTGCTAAACATTGTCACTGCAGTTCTGCACACATTCTCATTGCTTCTCGTATCTCTGGGTAGTGATCATCCCCCCTGCTCTTCTAAGTTCTCAGATTTTTAAATCTTCTCTTTCAGCATCTGGTTCTAGATTTCTCTCACCCTTTCATAGTATGTGTTCCTTATGGTCATTGATACAAGACTAAGAAATTGCTGCTTTTATGTTGTGTGGAAGAGTGCCTGTATTTTCATGTTGAAATCCATCGGAGATGAGGATTAATTTAAAAAGTCAGTATGAAGATACGTAAACGGCTCCTAAACAGCAACTACAGTGAATGTGTTTGTAATGTGGAAAATAGACTTGATCATCATTATTTCAATGCATTTAAGTTTGGTATTATACCTATGGTAATGTGAAGTTCAGTAGATTGAAAATTTTTACGAGTGAAGGTAAACACACACTTTTTTGAACTAGTGTGTGCATGGGCACACTCACACAAGCACGCTTGTGCTCGCACAGTTCTGTGCGCACTTGTCTCTTTCCCCCCCGCCCCCCCACTCCCCCTGCCCCCCCCCCCCCCAACCTCACCCCCCTGTGGGTCCGGGGGTTAGAATAGGCCCAAGGTATGCCTGCCTGTCATAAGAGGTGACTAAAAGGAGTCTCTCACATTTCGGCCTTTATCTGGTGGTCCCCTGTAGGGTTTGAAGTCAATTTTTCGAAATTTTCCTAAAGGCAGAGCCAATTGGGGAAGGGCGCCTTACATGGTGCATCGTGTCTATTGTGCATTGAGATCTTTAGCCCACTTTCTCGTCGTTGCATTGCTGTCCCACTCGTTCTCCATCTCTTGGGTGAAGACACCTTCCTGCACAAATTTTCCGCCATGCACTATGCAGTGTCACTTTCTGTGCTGACGATGACCATGGACTTCTTTGCACCTCATATCCAGTATGGTAGCTAGTCTGTTGTGGTGGGGCCGCCATGTACCCTGTTGGTTGTAGCCCCCTGACAACACAGGGATCGCCCTGCTGATGCCTGCGCCTTTGAATCCCCATGTATGCCAAGGAGTAGATGCTCGTCACCCTGGGGCATCGGGACTCCCGGCAATGGCCATCCTGCCAGGTGGCCTTTTCTGTGGCTGGGTGGTGCCCATGGGGAGGGCCCCTGGTCGGAGTGGGTGGCATCAGGGCGGATGACAAACCATGAAGTGTAGTACGTCATCTCTTGCTGGTGGTCAAACACCAGCAGTCTCTAAGCGGGCAAAGTCTAATTTCAGTGCGAAGAAATATGACGCCGAGTCATTCCCCTCCCTGTCCACACCATGGGAGGAACACCAGGCTAAGGATGGCAGTAAAGCTTAATTGCCCCAGTACCTCATATGTACGAGAGTTGATGGGGATCTTTCGTGTCCATCAAGCCTCAATTTTTTGTGGAACATTTGGAGTACAAGTTTGGGGAGGTGGAGGGTTTGTCCAAAATGCACTCTGGATCAGTTTTGATAAAAACAGCATCCTCTGCCCAGTCATGAGCTTGGGGCAAGTTGGGGGATATTGCTGTTACCATCACGCCTTATAAGAGCTTAAATATGGTCCAGGGTATTATATTACACAGGGACCTTCTTTTGCAGTCTGACAATGAGCTGTGTGCCAGTTTAGAACAGCGAGGTGTTCATTTTGTCGGGTGCATCCATCGGGGTCTGAGGGATAACCAAGTTGCCACCAGTGCCTACATCTTGGCCTTCGAGGGTGACACATTGCCTGAGAAGGTCAAGATGATGGTCTACCACTGTGATGTCAAGCCATATATCCCTCCCCCTGCGCTGCTTTAAGTGTTCGAAGTTCGGCCATATGTCTTCCCACTGTACCTCAAGCCCCACCTCTTGAGATTATGGACATCCATCGCATCCCAATACCCAATGTGCCCCACCTCCCATCTCTGTCAACTGCAGAGAGCATCACTCACCTTGCTTGCCAGACTTTACAGAAAGAGAGGAAAATCATAGAATATGAGACCTTGGACTGACTGACCTACACTGAGGCTAAGAGGAAATTTGAGTGCCTACATCCTGTGGGTATGACTTCCTCACATGCCGCTGCTATGAGAACAGTTGTCGCTCCATCAGTTCCTCAAATTCATGTCGCCTCTCAGAACCGGGAGACTACACCTGCCCCCTTGATGGCTTGATGGTGGGGGTCACTTCGCTCCCTGTTGCTCCTGCACCACCTACTTCAGGAGCAACACCTCCGCCCCTCCCCCCTCCCACCCATTGGGGATTTCAGTCCCCACTTCTGAGCCAGAGAAACATAAGGCTTCTTCGGCTCTTCTCGCTAGGAAGGGATCCCTTGGGTCACTCCCTTCCCAGGTTTCTGCCAGTGGGAAATATGACACCAGCCAGTGGCTGAAGAGCCCAAAAGCAGCTGGTTGTAGGGCTTCATGCTCATCTTCAGTCCTGGAGACTGCTTCAGTGAAGTCCTCTCCACCAGGGAAACCCAAGGAACAGTGTGAGAAATTGAAAAAGAAGACCCTCAAGAACAAGGAACTTGTGTTGGTACCCACACCACCACTACCTACAAGCTCTGTGTCTGAAGATGGGGTGGAGATTCTGCTATCCGCTGAGGACCTGGATCTCGCTGGACCCTCAGACACCATGGATATACACTCCTGGAAATTGAAATAAGAACACCGTGAATTCATTGTCCCAGGAAGGGGAAACTTTATTGACACATTCCTGGGGTCAGATACATCACATGATCACACTGACAGAACCACAGGCACATAGACACAGGCAACAGAGCATGCACAATGTCGGCACTAGTACAGTGTATATCCACCTTTCGCAGCAATGCAGGCTGCTATTCTCCCATGGAGACGATAGTAGAGATGCTGGATATAGTCCTGTGGAACGGCTTGCCATGCCATTTCCACCTGGCGCCTCAGTTGGACCAGCGTTCGTGCTGGACGTGCAGACCGCGTGAGACGACGCTTCATCCAGTCCCAAACATGCTCAATGGGGGACAGATCCGGAGATCTTGCTGGCCAGGGTAGTTGACTTACACCTTCTAGAGCACGTTGGGTGGCACGGGATACATGCGGACGTGCATTGTCCTGTTGGAACAGCAAGTTCCCTTGCCGGTCTAGGAATGGTAGAACGGTGGGTTCGATGACGGTTTGGATGTACCGTGCACTATTCAGTGTCCCCTCGACGATCACCAGTGGTGTACGGCCAGTGTAGGAGATCGCTCCCCACACCATGATGCCGGGTGTTGGCCCTGTGTGCCTCGGTCGTATGCAGTCCTGATTGTGGCGCTCACCTGCACGGCGCCAAACACGCATACGACCATCATTGGCACCAAGGCAGAAGCGACTCTCATCGCTGAAGACGACACGTCTCCATTCGTCCCTCCATTCACGCCTGTCGCGACACCACTGGAGGCGGGTTGCACGATGTTGGGGCGTGAGCGGAAGACGGCCTAACGGTGTGCGGGACCGTAGCCCAGCTTCATGGAGACGGTTGCGAATGGTCCTCGCCGATACCCCAGGAGCAACAGTGTCCCTAATTTGCTGGGAAGTGGCGGTGCGGTCCCCTACGGCACTGCGTAGGATCCTATGGTCTTGGCGTGCATCCGTGCGTCGCTGCGGTCCGGTCCCAGGTCGACGGGCACGTGCACCTTCCGCCGACCACTGGCGACAACATCGATGTACTGTGGAGACCTCACGCCCCACGTGTTGAGCAATTCGGCGGTACGTCCACCCGGCCTCCCGCATTCCCACTATACGCCCTCGCTCAAAGTCCGTCAACTGCACATGCGGTTCACGTCCACGCTGTCGCGGCATGCTACCAGTGTTAAAGACTGCGATGGAGCTCCGTATGCCACGGCAAACTGGCTGACACTGACGGCGGCGGTGCACAAATGCTGCGCAGCTAGCGCCATTCGACGGCCAACACCGCGGTTCCTGGTGTGTCCGCTGTGCCGTGCGTGTGATCATTGCTTGTACAGCCCTCTCGCAGTGTCCGGAGCAAGTATGGTGGGTCTGACACACCGGTGTCAATGTGTTCTTTTTTCCATTTCCAGGAGTGTAGATTGCTCAGGCAAAAAGTCGGTGGCAGCAAGTGACACTGTGGCGTAAACTGCCTCATTGAATGCTCCATGCCTTACCAGTCTCACCATGATGTCATCCTCCAGTGGAATTGCAGCAGTTTTTTCCACTGTCTGGCTGAGCTGCAGCAACTGTTAAGCTTTACACCTGCTCTCTGCATTGCTCTCCAGGAAACGTGGTTCCCGGCAATGCGGACCCCTGCCCTCCATGACTGTAAGGGATATTACAGGAAACGTAGTGACTATAATCGAGTGTCGGGTGGAGTTCGCGTTCATGTTCTAAACTCAGTCTGTAGTGAAACTGTGCCCCTTCAACCCCTCTTGAAGCTGTGGCTGTCGAATACGGACAACGCAAGAAATAACTGTCTGCAATGTATATCTTCCTCCAGATGGTGCAGTACCCCTGAATGTATTAGCTGCACTGATTGATCAACTCCCTAAACTGTTCCTACTTCGGGGAGATCTTAATGTGCATAACCTCTTGTGGAGTGACACCATGCTTAATGGCCGGGGCTGAGATGTCAAAACTTTACTGTATTAGTTCGACTAATGCCTCTCAAATACTGGGGCCACCACAAATTTCAGTGTGGCTCGAGGGAGTTACTCAGCCTTTGATTCATCAATTTGCAGCCCAGAACTTCTCCCATCTATCCACTGGACAGAGCATGATGACCTGTGTGGTGGTGACCACTTCCCCCCCCCCCTCTTCCTGTCACTGCCCTGGTGTCAGGCCCACGGATGCCAGCCCAGATAGGCTTTAAACAAGGTAGACTGGGAAACTTCCACCTCTGATGTCACCTTTGACTCTCCACCACATGGCAACATCGATTTGATGGTTGAGCAGGTCACTACCACAAGTGTTTCTGCGGCAGATAATGCGATCCCTTGCTCTTTAGAGTGCCCCTGGCAAAAGACAGTCCGTTGGTGGTTGCTGGAAGTCGCTGAAGCAATTGCAGAGTGTCGGTGAGCTCTACAGTGACATAAACAGCACCCTTCCCTAGAGCAACTGATAGCCTTTAAGTTGCTCTGTGCCCACATTCGCCAACTTATCAAACGACGGAAGCAGGAGTGTTGGTCGAGAAACGTCTCGACCAATGGGTGCCATACATCACCTTCCCATGTCTAGATGAAGATCAGATGTCTTTTTGGGTACCAGACCCGTACAGGTGTCCCTGGTGTTACCATCAATGGCGTGCTATGTACCGATGCAAACACGATTGCTGAGCACTTGGCTTGAGCACTATGCTCGAGCCTCTGCATCAGAGAACTACCCCCCAGCCTTTCGCACCCTCAGATGGCAGATGTAAAGTCCTCTCGTTCACTACACACCACAGTGAACCCAGTATCGCTCCATTTACGGAGTGGGGGCTCCTCAGTGCACTTGCACATTGCTGCAACACAGCTCCTGGGCCAGATCGGATGCATAGCCAGATGATTAAACATCTCTCCTCTGACTACAAGTGACATCTCCTTGTCATCTTCAACTGGATCTGGTGCAATGGTGTCTTTCGGTTGCAATGGCAGGAGAGCAAAATCGTTCTGGTGCTCAAACACGGTAAAAACCCGCTTGATGTGGATAGCTATCGGCCCATCAGCCTTGCCAATGTTGTTTGTAAGCTGCTGGAATATATGGTGTGTCAGCGGTTGGGTTGAGTCCTGGAGTCACGTGGTCTACTGCCTCCATGTCAGGGCAGCATCCGCCAGGGGCACTCTACCACTAATAATCTTGTGTCTCTTGAATCTGCCATCCGAATAGTGTTCTCCAGATGCCAACATCTGGTTGCCGTCTTTTTTGACTTGCATAAAGCATAAGACATGACCTGGCGACATCATATCCTTGCCACATTGTACGAGTGGGGTCTCCAAGGCCTGCTCCCGATTTTTATCCAAATCTTCATGTTTCTCCATACTTTCTGTGGCCAAATCCGTGCCTCCCATAGTCTCCCCCCCCCCCCCCCTCCCCCCTACACCGAGCGAGGTGGCGCAGTGGTTAGACACTGGACTCGCATTCGGAAGGACGACGGTTCAATCCCGCGTCCGGCCATCCTGATTTAGGTTTTCCGTGATTTCCCTAAATCACTCCAGGCAAATGCCGGGATGGTTCCTCTGAAAGGGCACGGCAGACTTCCTTCCCCATCCTTCCCTAATCCGATGAGACCGATGACCACGCTGTCTGATCTCCTTCCCCAAACCAACCAACCTCACCCCTACTAATGAAATGTCATTCGTATTGAGTCTCTCTCTATTTTTAGTAACCTTTAATGGTCTAGCAGCAGCTGTAGGGCTGTCTGTCTCACCCTATCTGTATGCAGACGAATTCTGCATTATGTACTACTCCTCCAGTACTGGTGTTGCTGAGTGGCACCTACAGTGGGCCATTCCCTAGGTGCAGTCATGGGCTCTAGCCCACGGCTTCCAGTTTTCAGCCGCAAAGTCGTGTGTCATGCGTTTCTGTCGACGTCGTAACATTAATCCAGAACCAGAACTTTACCTTAATGACGATTCACTCACTATAGTGGAGACATATCGATTCTTATGATTGGTTTTCAACGCCCCGTTGACTTGGCTACATCACCTTCGTCGGCTTAAGTGGAAGTGCTGGCGGCACCTCAATGCCCTCCGCTGCCTGAGCAGCACCAACTGGAGTGTTGATCGCTCCACTCTGCTGCAGCTTTACAAAGACCTTGTTCAATCCCGCCTTGACTATGGGAGTCTGGTTTACGGTTTGGCAGCGCCCTCAGCATTGCATGTACTTGACCCAGTGCACCACTGTGGTGTTCGCCTAGTGACAGGAGCTTTTAGAACAAATCCGGTGACCAGTTCCTGGTGGAGGCTGGAGTCCCTCAGTTGCAGATCCGACGTGCACAACTGCTTGCCAGATATGTTGCATTCATTCTTAGTTCTCCTGCACATCTGAATTAACATCTTCTTTTCCCAACCATGGCAGTTCATCTCCCGCATCGGCGTCCCAGGTCAGGGCTAACGATTGTGGTTCGCTTGTGATCCCTTCTGTCTGAACTGGGATCCTCCCCTAAAGGGTCTGTCCGCATACACCTCCATGGTGTACACCTGGGCCACAGATTCATCTGGATCTTTCGCATGACCCTAAGAACTTGGTTACTCCTGCCGCTCTCTGCTGCCACTTCCTCTCGATTCTTGACGTGTTCTGGGCTTCTGAAGTGGTTTACACTGACCGCTGAATGGCTGATGGTCATGTTGGCTTCACCTACATCCCCAGAGGACTTTTTGGACAGCATTCCTTGCCTGATGACTGCAGTGTATTCGCTGCAGAGCTGGTGACCCTCTCTCATGCACTTCAGTATATCTGTTCATGCCCCGGGGAATTGTTTCTTGTGTGTACTGACTCCTTGAGCAGCCTACAAGCTATTGACCAGTGCTACCCTTGCCATCCTTTGGTAGTGTCCCTCCAAGAGTCCATCTATGTCCTGGATCGGTCCTGTCATTCAGTGGTGTTTGTGTGGACCCCAGGAAACGTCGGCATCCCAGGCAATGAACTTGCCGACAGGCTGGCCAAACAGGCTATGCGGAAACCGCTTCTGGAGATAGACATCTCTGAGCCTGACCTGCGTTCTGTCTTACCCTGCAGGGTTTTTCGGCTTTGGGAGATGGAATGGCATAACAGTACACACAACAAACTACGTGTCATTAAGGAGACTATGAATGTGTGGAGGACTTCCATGAGGGCCTCTCGGAGGGAATCAGTTGTCCTCTACTGGACCCACATTGGCCACGCTTGGGTGACCCACATTTACCTCCTGCGCCGTGAAGACCCACCTGAGTGTTGGTACAGTGCCTGGTTGACAGTGGCCCATATTCTGGTGCACTGTCCCACTTTTACTGCCCAACGACGAATTCTTAGGTTACCGGACTCCTTGCCGCTGATTTTATCTGACAACGCCTCATTGGCTGATATAGTTTTACATTTTATTCGTGAGGGTGGGTTTTGTCATTTGACCTAAGTTTTTGCACGTGTTCTTTGTCCGCTACCCTAGTGCTTCTAGGGTGGATGTTTTAATGTGTTGCAGAGTGCCTGGCTTCTACTTTTTTATTTTCATGGTCAGCCAGCTATGGTAATCTGCTTTGTTATTTTAATCTCTTCATCCCATTTCTTGCGTTCCTGTGTTTTTCTTGTCCCATTTTGTCCACTTACATGTTTGTTGCCCTTCATCGCTCTTGGGATTTTTCCTTTCATTCTGTTTTGTGTTGTCAGTCTCGTTTGTTTTATTCTCACACTTGTTGCATTGTTTTATTTGGAACAATGGACTGATGACCTTATAATTTGGTCCCTTTCCCCCTCTTTTAATCCAACCAACCAACACCTCTCTTCCCCTTCTCTGTCCCCCTCTCTCCCTACTCTCCCTACCACCCCCTCACCAGCCTAACCCACTGTCCCCACCCACCCTCCACCTGGTCTTGTCCCACAGCCCCTGCCACCCAGTTCTCGCCCCCCCTCCCCCCCCCCCCCCCCCGGTTGCCCCAGTGGCCCCCCCCACCCCCCCTTCTTTCATGTGTACAGCTACATTGTGCTGATTGACTATTAATCCTTTTTATGGTTTGCAAGTTGCACTGTGCAGACTTTCCTGCAAAATTCAGTTTATACGAGGAATGTTAAAAAAAATCTTGGGAATTTTCGTTTTCCAGAAATAGGTATATTTTTTTATTTATATTAATGCTATCTCCTCCAAAGTAGACTCAGTTAGATATTATATACTTGGGCCAGCATTTCTTCCAATCCCCAAAACACTTCCGGAATTTGATCTTTGGGTTAGCACTTAGCTCGTTCAGCGATGTGCTTTTAATCTTGTAAGGTTCTCTTTGTTTTTGGATACAGAAAAATATCTGGCAAATAGGGAGTCTAGGGCATCATTATGGTGTCGGTTTCCACAAAAAATTCGTGAACAGGCAATGAAGTGTGAGCAAATGCATTATTGTGGTGCAAAAGCCACAAATTTTTTTACCAAAAATCTGGGTTCCTTTTTTTCCGATTGCTTCCCACAAATGCCACTGAACTTGTAGATAGTACTTGTTGTCGATGATTTAACCTTTTGGCAACAACTTGTGATGCACTATGCTGTTAAAGTTGAAGAAAACGGTGAGCATAGTCTTGACATTCGACCACACTTGCCAGATGCCTCCACTCAGACCATTGAGCCTTAGTTTTGATGTCATACCCATACACTCATGTTTCGTTACCTTTTGAGACACGTTTCAGTAGTTTTGCGTTGTTGACATCATTTGGTAACTCCCTAGCAATTTCCATTTGCTCGCAATTTGACACCTCCAGCACAGATTTTACTGTTAAGTGTGTCATACCCAAAACATCAGAAAGAATTTCAAGGCAGGAGCTGATTGATATACCAACACCATCACCAACTTCTCTGATAGTGAGTCAGTGATGGTTCATAATCATTTCTCTAACTTTTACCGACTTTTCTTTGGTGGTTATTGTTCTTGGTCATCAAGAATGTTGGTCATCTTCAGCCTCTTCACAGCCATCCTGGAAATGCTTATACCTCTCATAAATCCCAGTTTTACTCATAGATGTTTCACCAAAAGCAGTAGTAAACATTTCTAAAACTCTCTTAAATTTTATTCCATATTTATAGCAAAATTATTGCAAATTCTCTGATGCATTTTTAAAACAAATCAGTAATCCTCAGTTGTAAGCCGAGAGACGTAACCTTCATGACAACTGATGATAGACCAAACGTCCAATGTGGCTACCAGTGTGCAGACATGTTTCAGACATGTTTACCAACACAACAAATCAAAATTGTGCGAACTGGACTAATACAGCTCATGATATTACAAAAATCCTAATATTTTTTTAACACACTTTGTACATTGGTGATAATGTATAGCAACCATTGAACCTTTCTTTTTTTTAATTTCAGGAAACAAAACGGAAACAGATGGCTGAGGCAGCAGAGAGGCGACAAAAGGAGCAGGAGTCAAGGGGAGTGAAAAATCCTCAACAGCCACGGAAAAAAATGCCAGCAGCAGAATTACCTGAAAATTCTAATGCAGTTCTGAAGGTAAAGAGAATAAAGTCATGTTGTTGTTGTTGTGGTCTTCAGTACTGAGACTGGTTTGATGCAGCTCTCCATGCTATTCTATCCTGTGCAAGCTTCTTCATCTCCCAGTAGTTACTGCAACCTACATCCTTCTGAATCTGCTTAGTGTATTCATCTCTTGGTCTCCCCCTACGATTTTTACCCTCCACGCTGCCCTCCAATACTAAATTGGTGATCCCTTGATGCCTCAGAACATGTCCTACCAACCGATCCCTTCTTCTGGTCAAGTTGTGCCACAAACTCCTCTTCTCCCCAATCCTATTCAATACTTCATTAGTTATGTGATCTACCCATCTAATCTTCAGCATTCTTCTGTAGCACCACATTTCGAAAGCTTCTATTCTCTTCTTGTCTAAACTATTTACCGTCCATGTTTCACTTCCATACATGGCTACACTCCATACAAATACTTTCAGAAATGACTTCCTCACACTTAAATCTATACTCGAAGTTAACAAATTTCTCTTCTTCAGAAACGCTTTCCTTGCCATTGCCAGTCTACATTTTACATCCTCTCTACTTCGACCATCATCAGTTATTTTGCTCCCCAAATAGCAAAACTCCTTTACTACTTTAAGTGTCTCATTTCCTAATCTAATACCCTCAACATCACCCGACTTAATTCGACTACATTCCATTATCCTCGTTTTGCCTTTGTTGATGTTCATCTTATATCCTCCCTTCAAGACACCATCCATTCCGTTCAACTGCTCTTCCAAGTCCTTTGCTGTCTCTGACAGAATTACAATGTCATCGGCGAACCTCAAAGTTTTTATTTCTTCTCCATGGATTTTAATACCTACTCCGAATTTTTCTTTTGTTTCCTTTACTGCTTGCTCAATATACAGATTGAATAACATCGGGGAGAGGCTACAACCCTGTCTTACTCCCTTCCCAACCACTGCTTCCCTTTCATGTCCCTCGACTCTTACAACTGCCATCTGGTTTCTGTACAAATTGTAAATATCCTTCGCTCCCTGTATTTTACCCCTGCCACCTTCAGAATTTGAAAGAGAGTATTCCAGTCAACATCGTCAAAAGCTTTCTCTAAGTCTACAAATGCTAGAAATGTAGGTTTGCCTTTCCTTAATCTTTCTTCTAAGATAAGTCGTAAGGTCAGTATTGCCTCACGTGTTCCAGTATTTCTACGGAATCCAAACTGATCTTCCCCGAGGTCGGCTTCTACTAGTTTTTCCATTCGTCTGTAAAGAATTCGTGTTAGTATTTTGCAGCTGTGGCTTATTAAACTGATGGTTCGGTAATTCTCACATCTGTCAACACCTGCTTTCTTTGGGATTGGAATTATTATATTCTTCTTGAAGTCTGAGGGTATTTCGCCTGTTTCATACATCTTGCTCACCAGATGGTAGAGTTTTGTCAGGACTGGCTCTCCCAAGGCCGTCAGTAGTTCCAATGGAATGTTGTCTACTCCGGGGGCCTTGTTTCGACTCAGGTCTTTCAGTGCTCTGTCAAACTCTTCACGCCGTATCGTATCTCCCATTTCATCTTCATCTACATCCTCTTCCATTTCCATAATATTGTCCTCAAGTACATCGCCCTTGTATAGACCCTCTATATACTCCTTCCACCTTTCTGCTTTCCCTTCTTTGCTTAGAACTGGGTTTCCATCAGAGCTCTTGATGTTCATACAAGTGGTTCTCTTATCTCCAAAGGTCTCTTTAATTTTCCTGTAGGCAGTATCTATCTTACCCTTAGTGAGATAAGCCTCTACATCCTTACATTTGTCCTCTAGCCATCCCTGCTTAGCCATTTTGCACTTCCTGTCGATCTCATTTTTGAGACGTTTGTATTCCTTTTTGCCTGCTTCATTTACTGCATTTTTATATTTTCTCCTTTCATCAATTAAATTCAATATTTCTTCTGTTACCCAAGGATTTCTACTAGCCCTCGTCTTTTTACCTACTTGATCCTCTGCTGCCTTCACTACTTCATCCCTCAAAGCTACCCATTCTTCTTCTACTGTATCTATTTCCACCATTCCTGTCAATTGCTCCCTTATGCTCTCCCTGAATCTCTGTACAACCTCTGGTTCTTTCAGTTTATCCAGGTCCCATCTCCTTAAATTACCACCTTTTTGCAGTTTCTTCAGTTTTAATCTACAGGTCATAACCAATAGATTGTGGTCAGAGTCCGCATCTGCCCCTGGAAATGTCTTACAATTTAAAACCTGGTTCCTAAATCTCTGTCTTACCATTATATAATCTATCTGATACCTTTTAGTATCTCCAGGGTTCTTCCATGTATACAACCTTCTATCATGATTCTTGAACCAAGTGTTAGCTATGATTAAGTTGTGCTCTGTGCAAAATTCTACCAGGCGGCTTCCTCTTTCATTTCTTAGCCCCAATCCATATTCACCTACTACATTTCATTCTCTCCCTTTTCCTACACTCGAATTCCAGTCACCCATGACTATTAAATTTTCGTCTCCCTTCACAATCTGAATAATTTCTTTTATTTCATCATACATTTCTTCAATTTCTTCGTCATCTGCAGAGCTAGTTGGCATATAAACTTGTACTACTGTAGTAGGTGTGGGCTTCGTGTCTATCTTGGCCACAATAATGCGTTCACTATGCTGTTTGTAGTAGCTTACCCGCATTCCTATTTTCCTATTCATTATTAAACCTACTCCTGCATTACCCCTATTTGACTTTGTGTTTATAACCCTGTAGTCACCTGACCAGAAGTCTTGTTCCTCCTGCCACCAAACTTCACTAATTCCCACTATATCTAACTTTAACCTATCCATTTCCCTTTTCAAATTTTCTAACCTACCTGCCCGATTAAGGGACCTGACATTCCACGCTCCGATCCGTAGAACGCCAGTTTTCTTTCTCCTGATAACGACATCCTCTTGAGTAGTCCCCGCCCGGAGATCCGAATGGGGGACTATTTTACCTCCGGAATATTTTACCCAAGAGGACGCCATCATCATTTAATCATACAGTAAAGCTGCATGCCCTCGGGGAAAAATTACGGCTGTAGTTTCCCCTTGCTTTCAGCCGTTCGCAGTATCAGCACAGCAAGGCCGTTTTGGTTATTGTTACAAGGCCAGATCAGTCAATCATCCAGACTGTTGCCCTTGCAACTACTGAAAAGGCTGCTGCCCCTCTTCAGGAACCACACGTTTGTCTGGCCTCTCAACAGATACCCCTCCGTTGTGGTTGTACCTACGGTACGGCTATCTGTATCGCTGAGGCACACAAGCCTCCCCACCAACGGCAAGGTCCATGGTTCATGGGGAGGAATAAAGTCATATTACTAATATTTTAATGGTTTTGCTGCACTGTGGTTATTCCAACTTAAGATTTTATGGTAAGGGACAGATATTCAGCTAGTGAAGAAAGGGGAAAATTTAATTGTGATGAGGGACTGGAATTAAATAGTAGGACAAGGAAGAGAAGTAAAAATAGTAGGCTGTGGACTTGGGAAATAGAATAAAAAAGGAAGCTGTCTGGTAGAATTTTACACAGAACATAATTTAATCATTGCTAACACTTGGCTGAAGAACCCTGAAAGAAGGTTGTATACATGGAAGATGCTCAGAGACACAGGGTGGTTTCAGATTGCTTATATATAATGGTAAGATACAGATTTAGGAAGCAGATTTTAATCTGTAAGACATTTCCAGGGACAGATCTTCGGGAGGCCGACGGTTCAAACCCGTGTACAGCTATCCAGATTTAGGTCCTTTGCGATTTCCCTAAATCACTTCAGGCAACTGCTGGGATGGGTCCTTTGAAAAGGCACAGCAGACTTTCGTACCCATTCTTCCACGATCGGAGCTTGCGTTCCATTTCTAATGACCCCATTGTCGAAAGGGACATCAAACACGAATCATCTACTCCTCCTCCTCCTCCTCCTCCTCCTCCTCCAGGTGCAGATGTTCACTCTGCAAAAAGGTAGAAAATTAAGAATATGGGACCCAGGTAAGTTGAACAAACCAGAAATTGTTTGAGAGTTCAGGAGGCAGCGTTAGGCAATACGTAAGACAGTGAATGGGTAGAAACAAGAAAGGAATACAGAAGATAATGAATGAGTAGAAACAAGAAAGGAATACAGAAGGCTTGGTCCCATAGGAACTTACCACAAAAATACAGAAGATAATGAATGGGTAACCTGAAAGATGAAGTAGTGAAGGCAGCAAATGATCAAATAGGTAAACAAACAAAGCCTTTCAGAAATCCTTGGATATCACAGACGGTACTGAATTTTATTGATGAAAGGAGAGAGAGAGAGAGAGAAAAAAAAGGTAGAGCATATGAAGCAGGCAAAAAGGAATATAGACTCCCCAGAAATGAGATTGACTGTAAGTGCAGAATGGTTAAGCAGAAATGGCTTAGAGGACAGATGCAAGGCTATATAAGCATATGCAACTAGTGGAAGGATAGATACAGCCTATAGAAAAATTAAAGCATTCTTTGGGGAAAATAGAAGCAGCTGTATGAATTATAAAGGGTTAAAACAAGAGAAATCTCACAGGTGGGAGTGTATAGAGAGAGTGTGCAAGGGAAATGAACTAGGAGGCACTATTATTGCTAGGGGAGATGACATACAAGAAGGCAAGATGGGAGACATGACACTGCAAGAATAATTTCATAGAACACTCAAAGATCTGACTGGAAACAAGGCCCCTGGAGAAGACAACATTCTGTTAGAACTACTGATTGGGAGAGCCAGCCATGACAAAACTTTTCTGTCTGGTGTGCAAGATGTATGAGATAGGTGAAATAATCTCATGCTTCAAGAAGAATATAATAATACCAATTCCAAAGAAAGCAGTTGCAGACAGGTGTGGATATCACTGAACAATGAGTCTAATAAGTCATAATTGGAAAATATTGACATGAATTATTTCCAGAAAAAGGAGAAATTGGTAGGAGCCTACCTTGGCGAGATGAGTGTGGACTTCCGAGAAATGTAGGAACACGAGGCAATACTGACCCTAAAACATCGCTTAGAACAAGACCATTCAGCAGTGCTGGTCAGGATCATGTAGCCTCTGGAAATAAACAGAGCAACAGGCAAGAGCAACTGAAAGAGTGTGAGCCTCGTTGGCCACCAGTTCGAGTTGTGAACACAGTTAGATGTGGCAGAAGCAGGAAGCAGCTCCCAACAGCAGGCCCTCAGAACCATCTTCTTTTAATCCTGCTGGAGATGATCTATATCTTTTTACTGGATATGATGACTGTGTAAAATGTAGTGTGTCACACAGTATTAAACCACATCAGGAAATTCAATTTATGATGTCATTATGCAGTACATCATGTGGCAGATATGACAAATATATCGACAACAAATGAAACACAATAATCCTTGTACTGAAAGCCAGGTTTTCAAACAAAGTAAGTCACCTCTTAATAACTTTCTGTTGTAATATGGTGACAGTGGAAGAAATAAAACAAAATTGCTTTGTTTCAACAATCACCCTGCCAGTTTTGAGAGCTCATGCTACAGATATTATTTGCTAAAAATATTTTGTATTATTTGTAGGGTGTTGATCATCTTGGAAGAGACTCTTCTGTGAAAATAAGCTACAGAATTTCTCATCAGATAGTTGTGAACTTGAAGCCATTTGCTGAAGGTGAATTTATTAAGAATGCTTTGTAATAGTGAGGCACTGTAATACAGGCCGAATTGAAGAATTAGCAGAAGATGTGGAGGCTCACCTGAAAATGAATATTAATGACAGTGTTGTTTTCTTTATGACTCTCTTGACTTGTCAGACACAGCGTAGCTGGTAATTTTCATCAGGACCGTAAACAAAATGCAGGAAGTTCATGAGGAGATGTTAGATCTCATCCCATTGAAGGCCACAACAACAGATAAAGACATGTCCAATGCACTTAAAAGATTGTGTAGAAGTTTGATCTGCTGTGGGAATTACTAACTTCCGTATCAACAGACGTTGCTCCTGCTATGACTGGCAAAATCAGTGGTTTAGAGGGCTGCTTCCAGAGAAAAATCAGGATTCATGATCTTCCGGTTATCCCTATACATTGCTTGATTCACCAACAACATTTGTATTGCAACAGCATAAAACTGAATGAACTAATGAGCTTGGTTGTGAAAATCACTAATTCTCTTAAAGCAAAAGGATTCAATAATCTCTTGTTCAGAGTGTTTCTGTATGATGACTGTGAATATGGAGCTTTATCCCATCACTGTTAGGTTTGCTGGCACAGTCGTGCTAAAGTTCTGGAATGCTTCATGTAGTGGCATGAATAAATATTGTTGTTCATGGAATTTAAGGGAGAAAGTGTACCTGAACCGTCGGCTGATTGCTGGATAATGTAATTTAACATTTTTAACTGTTGCTACAGATCGTCTTCGTGTCTTGTTTTTGTTGCTTCAAGGGAAGGATATTCTCATTGTCCATTTCTGTGCCAAAATAAAGGCATTCAAGATGAAACTACTATTCTGGGCAAGGCAGCTGGCAGCTGGTGGCTATAAACATCTGTTACTGTCAAAAATGGTCAGCATTAACAAATGTTACCATTGCTGCGGATTTTGAAGAGTATGCAGATCTTTTAAGAAAATTACGTACTTTATTTGAAACAAGATTAACTGGTATTTTGAACTTGTAAACAGATTTAGGAACCTTTGATACTCCATACTTTGTGGACTTCAAGTGACTTTTACAAACATTCTTCACAGAAGCATTACCCGAAACTTCATAGACATGCAGCATGGATGCTTAGTCTGTCCAGATCAATGCACAATTGTGAAAAGTTCTTTTCACTAATGAAACTGTGTAAAACATGACTGAGCTGTTCCATATCAGATTATCATCTGAAATGTCTTTTGAGACTGAACTGTGCTGAATCAGTCAGTCCCAGCATTGAAGCTCATACACAAAGAAACATAAATAAATGTAGAAATCAGCAATAGAAAACTAAGGTGGATTAATTTTCTGTATTTTCTTTGTTATTCAGTTTCCTAGTTTTGAATTACAGTTTGCCATCATCCATTAAATGTTGTACTTAGTATGTAATTACATTCATTTTTGCCCTTCTTTATTTACTGGCAATCTGTTTGGCATTAAGACTATTGTAATTCGTGTCTTCATGAAATGTTCAAAATGTTTAGTCAGAATTGCTGTTTCTTTTTACAGTTCCTTTAGTAAGCGTATCCCCAATTGCTCACCAGAGTATTGATTTACTCGTGACTAAATAATTCCAAATGCTATCTTCTGTTTACGACACCACAGTATTGAACAAAAGAATAATAAGCCAGCTTTGTGCAGTGCCACTTGGGTGCCACTGCCAAATGAACAGTCAAGTGCTCTGTGCTCCCACTTGCAGTGTACTGCCAGAGCCAGAGCAAAGAACAGAATCATGCTGCTCCGTAAAATGGTACCATGAACGGCCCTGTCTTATAACATAGGTTAAGGAAAGACAAACCTGCATTTATAGCAATTGTAGACTTACAGAAATCTTTTGACTTGATACAAGATGAATGGAATACTCTTTTTGAAATTCTAAAGGTAGCAGGAGTAAAATAAAGGGAGCAACAGGTTATTTACAACTTCTGCAGAAGCCAGATGGCAGTTGTAAGAGTAGAGGTACATGAAAGGGTGACACTGGTTGAGGAGTGAGTGAGACATGGTTGTAGCTTATCAACAATGTTATTCAGTGTGTGCATTGAGCAAGCAGTAAAGGAAACCAAAGAAAAATTTGCAGAAGGAATTACAGTTCAGGGAGAAGAAACAAAAACTTGGAGGTTATGGATGACATTGTAATTGTGCCAGAGACAGCAAAGGACTTCAAAGAGCAATTGAACAGAATAGGCAAGAGTCTTGAAAGTAAGATATAAGATGAACATCAACAAAGCAGAACAAGAATAATAGGACATAGGTGTGAGCTAAATCAGGTAACATTGAGGGAAAGAAACTGTGGGAATATTCACAGAAGCTTGTGCAAAGTCTATGGAGTATCTGCTGTTGACAGAAGTACAGTTAGTCCCTGGCCAGGAAGGGTGAAGTCATCAAAAGACGATTCGGTAGAGTTCCACAATTTGCGGTGCTCAGGGAGATCATCCACGACTGTCACACTTGACAGCCCTGACCTACCCACTTTGGGCTTCCACTTGTTTGTGCCATTAAAGGATGACATTCATGGAATACATTTTGAGGACGATGAGGAGGTGATTCAGATTGTGAAGCACTGGATCCACTACCAGGACAAGGATTGGTACCTACAGGGCATACGTGTCCTTGTTTCGCACTGTGGGAAGGCCAAATGACGGGATGGAGATTACGTAGAAAAATAGAATGTGTAGATAAAACACCGTTCTTTCGTGTGTGTAATTCTCATTATGTTCAATATAGAATTGTTGGAAAAAAATTCTTTGTATTACTTTCTGGGCAACCCTCATATATTAGGAAATGAGACATTAGAAGTAGTAGATGACTTTCACTATTTGGGCAGTAAACTAACTGATGATAGCTTAGGAAGGGAGAATATAAAGTGGAGGCTGATAATGGCAAGAAAAGCATTTCTAAATAAGAGACACTTGCTAACATAAAATAAAGATTTAAGTCCTAGGAAGTCTTTTATGAAGGTATTTGTCTAGAGTGCAGCCTTGTACAGAAGTGAAATGTAGATGGTAAACAGGTCAGACAGCAAGAGAATATAAGCTTTTGAAATGAAATGTGGTGCCACAGAAGAATTCTAAAGATTAGACAGTAGCTCGTGTAAGGTGGGCAGCCCTGACCCAAATGGCAGAGACTGGAATATTGAGCTCATAAAGATTAGTTGTTAACTGTTAATAGCTGTTAATTAATTTAAGATTATATTGTAAAGAAGTTAATTAGCATCTGTTCCAACTTAACTATTGAAGATTTCATTATTTCAAACATGTTTTTCAAGAAAAGAAAAAATTTCTTAAGGATCAGTTTTTGCATGTTCCAGATGTAGGTTTACACAAACTGAACGAGTCTGTGTAACTGTTACTTGCAGAATTTAGTTTGTTTTCATTTCACATATATGTAGCAGAGTGTTATCTAATTGGAGAACTAAAGATTTGATATTCTGTGTTTTATTTCTTTTAAAATGCATGAAGTCCATATTGTGATTATACAGTTTTAGACCCTATTTTTTGGGCGTACAAGTTTAGCAATTTATCATAATTTTGTGTGTTACATTACTATATTACTAGTACATACATATGTTAGTGTCCTACATAACTTAAAAGCCTAATGTGGTCTGTAGTTAATAGAATATTGTAGTTATTATTTAGCTAAATTTAGTGAATAAATTTGTGAACAGCCATGAGTGCAAAGTGTTTTGAGCTGCCAGAGGAAAATTAGGTCTGGGGTTCTGTACAGCTGTTGTGACTGATTGTTTCACTGGATGGGAGGGGGGTGCAGGTGGAGGGGAGATGTAGTGGCATGGGAATTGAGGAAGTAAATAAGACTTTTCTATGGTATTGCAAAGTATGTTCAAGAGACAGGAAAATACCTAAACAAGGAGAGAAGATCAGAGCTCTTGAGGCTGAGCTGGATAGTGCTAGGAAGGAACTGATGAGGCTAAGAGGGAGATGAGTAAAGATAAGTGGGAAGTGGTAGCAAGGAACACAGGGGCCACAGAAAGAGAACAGTATCAGTTTCATCATTGGCAGAAAAAATCGATTTGCTTTGCTACCTCAGTTAAGCAAGGAAGAGGCTCAAGTAGATGTATGTGTAGTTAATACCCAACAAACTTCGATCAGGAAACCACCAGTTAAAAAAGGTAGGAAGTAGGAGGAGAGTTTTGTTGCTAGGAAGTAGTTGTGGAAGAGGTATGGGCCAGGTTTTGCTGGAAAAGTTAGGTGACACGTACTAGATCACAAAATTTTTCAAGCCCAGTGTATGTGGTAGATGATGTTAAGAGCCTTGTGAAAGGGCTTTACAAAGCAGGATCATGTTGTGATAGTGTGCGGAGCATGAAACAGTATTGATAGGGACTAAGGCCACAATATTGAGAGTGACCCAGTAAAAATATCTTATACATTGAACCATACAAATGTAGGATTGGTGACCGCTTTCATGCAATATGATTGGCCCAGTTGAACAGCTCTGTAAGGAGGATCGACATAGATTGGCTGCTTTGGGTGGCTACTGGGTGAGACATGGATTTGGTTCCTGTTGATGCTGTTGGAAGGAGGGATTTTACGAGGCATGGCCTGCATGTCAGTAGGAAAGAGAAAGATATGTTGGCTGGGTTGATAGCAAAATCCCTAAAGGGGGATGGCACTGAAACTCAAGGGGTACATTTTTCATAGGCTAAGTTCAGTGTCCATTGATTCGGCATTAAAAGGAATTAAGCTTAATTAGAAGCTGAGAGAGGCAGGTACTAAAAATGTCAAAATATCACAAGATTCTCATAAAAGTAAAGTTGAAAATATTGTTACTATATTGTATCAGAATATCAGTAGATTAAAAACAAACTAGATGAGCTTCTTGTTTGGAAGATTTGGAAACTCAGGATATAATAGAAGTGCTATGCCTGTCTGAACATAATATAGTCATAGATTTGATAAAAGAAAATGTAAGCAGATATAACCTTTCAGCACATTTAAGTAGAGACATCATAGTGTGAAAAATTTAAAATAAAAAATTTTTTGCGAAGAGCAAAGTATAGAACCGTGTTCCTGTGAGCTTAAAATAAGTTGTGGTACTTCTGTAATTGTAACTGCATATAGGTCCCCATTGGGAAATTTTCAGCTGTTACTAAAAAAATTTGGATTCTTCGTTCTGCTATCTGTCGGACAGGGGGAAGCAAATTATTATTTGTGGGAATTTCAGTGTAGATTTTTGAAAGAGTGTGTTAGGAAGAATGACCTTTAAGTATTATTGGTTCTTCCAGTTTGTCATCAGTTTTTGATGTACCTACTTGGGTAGTATAGGAAAGCAGCACACTGATAGCTATTACTTTCATAGGCCAAGATAAATTTAAGCAAATAAACATTTATCCTGTTAACACATTGTGTACGGCTCACATAAATTTACGTTTTTCGTTCCACATGTTTTCTGAGACCTGTTGCTCATGCCAGTAACAATTTCAGTTTTGGGGTAACAAAAGGTTATATACAAATTTGAGGGCTCAGTACAGTGAACAACAGTATGAACATATTTTTATATTTCGTTATTCTGCCAACTATGGTGCGGAAACAGTTGACAGAAAGAGAGATTCTTGCTGAACTGTTTGTAGACAATTGTTCTGTGTTAAAAGTGATTGAGATGATACGGATACTGGTAGTGGAAGTGAAGAAGAAAACAACATGGCTATAATCAGCCAAGTGAGATAATTGTGAACAATTTAGATGAATAAGCTTTTGACAGTGAAAGTTGGCTGAAGGAGGTTAAGATAATTATTTTAGAAACATTTAGAGGAATTCTAGATGTAAAAACGCTTCTGAGTTATATCAATAGCATTATAAGCACTGTGGAATTATTTCTAGAGTATGAATTGTTTGGTCAGATGGCGACACAAACTAACTTTTATTACAAACAAAGCAAAAACCTTTATAAAGAACCTCCCAGGTCTCCTTAATTTATAAAATCACTGCTGCTGAACTGAAAAAATTTCTGGCCATGATTATTTGATGGACTATTGGTCAACAGATTTTTGGCAAGCTAATGAGCAGATATTAATTTCAGCAGATATGAACCTGTGCTAAAGTACCTCCTAGATGAATTTCAGACCATATACAAATCTGAACAGGAGCTTTCACTTCATGAAGCAATGATACCATGGAGAGGAGGGCATCTTCATTTCCAGACAGGTAATCCTGGAGTTTGCATGTTCGTATGGTTTGTGAAAGCATAAGTGGGTATATCTCTTATCTACAAATATACACTAGGGAAGAAAAAAAAGCTTCACGACACTATTCTGTCTGTACTTTCACCTCAGTTTGGAATATGGCACTACATTTATCAAGACAATTGTGACAATAGTACAGCTGTTGCCAAAACACTTCTGGAAAGGAAAAAAAAATACTTTTTGGTACAACATGAATCAATAGAGGTCTCGCTCAGTGTCTACAAACAAAAGCCAAACCTGTAAAGAAAGGTGACACTACCTTTTGAAGACAAGGTGACATTTTGCTGCAGGTATGGAAAGACAAAAGGGAGGTGAGAATAACAGTTCATGATGAGTCCATGGTTGTGACAGGTAAAAAACACAAGGGGAAATTATACAAAACCTAAAATGTGTTGTGACATACAGTAAATTTATGAAAGGTGTGGACAGAGCTGATCAATATCTTTCATATTGTGAAATAATGAGAAAAACCAATAAATTGACAAAGTAGTTTTGTTTCTAGTGAATTGTGCTTTGTTTAATGCATACAAGATGTACAGAAACTTAAATCCAGATATACAAAAAAGTATAAAATGTTCCTAAAAGAAGTTGCAAGAGCCTGGACAAGTGATCAACAAGATGGCGCAGCAATTGTGGAGGAAACTGAAGCAGTCTGATCTACAGAATGAGCACCTAATAAGGATCCACCTGGTCGATTGTCATGGGAAGTGGAAAAGAGAAATGTCCAGCACAGCCTTGCAGAGTTTGTGCAGTGCATCGTAAAAGAAGTGAAACGAGATATTACTGCCAGTTTTGTGAAGTACTGTTACATGAAGGCATGTGTTAAGAGAGATGTCACATCCTTCAAGAATATTAGAATATCATAAAAACATGTCTGCCAAGTTTCATCAGCATCAGACACCAGTAAGTGCAACTACATTCAAATAAGGAAAATGTGCTCATTTCATGGTGTTAAGAATGGTGTTTCTAATTATGATGCACAGCTAGTTACAGTATGACATAGCTTCATACAATAAAGCAAAAAACTCCTCCAGAATGGTATTTTCAGTTAACGATTTAACAAATGCATATTTTAGGGAAAGCTTGCAGCAGGTAGATTGGAACGAGGTTTAGTTGGTATCTGGCGCTAATTTAAAATATAACTTATTTCATGATATACTCACAAACACATTTGAAAATAGTTTCTCTAAGGAAAGAGTGAAATGTAATTATAAAAGAACCAAGTAAAAAAACAGTGGCTTACTAACAGGATAAAAATATCTTTAACTGGAAAAGGAAAACCTATTTTATAGCAAGAAAGAGTGATGACCTGGAAACAGTGAAATATTATAAAAACTACTGTACTGTATTAATGGAAGTTATTAAAAAGTCCAGAAGCATGTTTATTATGTCTGAGCTTAGCACATCTGATGATAAAAGTGAAACTGTTTGGAATATTGTTGAAAGAGAAACAGGGCATCCAGTGTGTACAGGAAGACTGAATTATCATCAAACTGAATAAAAAGTTTATTAACAAAAAATTAGTAGTTAGAAATATTGTTAATAATCTTTTTTTAGATGTTTTGGAGAAAACAGGATCATGATGTTCATTAGAAAAGGCAAAAGTCATATACAGAAGAGGCAGTACCTGTGAAATTTGATAAAACTGAAATTCTACCCACCTGTCATTTTGGAATCAGGAAAATAATAAACTCACTCAAAACTAAAATCTGGCATGGAATTGATAGCATTTCCAGCAGATACTACAATCTTGTTGCCAACAGATAAGTAGAATCCTCAACCACTTAGTAGCTCACTAAAACATGGCTTTTTTTCTGATAGACTGAAATATACTATTGTTAAACCAACCCATAAAAAGCCGATTAGGTTTGATGCCAGCAACTACTGCCCAATCTCTCTTCTGATAGCTTTAACCAAAATTCTTGAAAAAGCAATGAATTCAAGGGTAGCTTCACGTATTTGTAAAAATAAAGCACCAACAAAATGCCAGAATGGTTTTCAGATAGGCTTTTCAACAGAAAATGCTACATAAGCTTTCACTGATCAAATATTAAATGCTCTAAATAACGTAACATCACCCATTGAGATTTTTTGTGATCTCTTTAAAGAGATGTGGTATGAGTGGGACAGTGCACAAATGATGTAATTCATATTTAACTGAAATAGTGTGGAACGTTGAAATAAACAGTTCACATAATGGGGAAAAATCTGCAGATTCCTCAGACTCGGAAGGTATCAAGAATGAGGTCCCACTTTTTTTTTGTCTGTCTGATGATACAATTGTAGTAATCACACCCACCAACAAGAATTAACTGAGGGAATTGTAAATAATATTTTTCAGAAAATTATTTATTGGTTCTCTGCAAATGAACTTGCATTAAATTTTAATAAAACACAGCCTATACAGATCTGCACAGTAAATGACATAATACTATTAATAAATATAAAGTTTGAACAGAAGAGTGTAGCTAAGACAGAATATGCCAAATTCTTGGGTATGTGCATTGATTGTATTGTATTGGAAGAAACACATTGATGATATCCTGAAAGTTTGGAGTTCAGCTACTTCTGCTGTTGGGGCTATTGCTAATTTTTGTGAATAATGTATTAGTAAATTAGTTTACTAGGCCATTTTCATTCAGTGCTTTTGTGTGGCATTATACTCTGTGGTAATTCATCATCAAGGAAACAAAGATCCATTGCACAGAAACAAGTAATCAGAATAACAGCTCGAGCCCACTTGCAGACTTTATTTAAGGAACTGGGGATATTCACAGTAGCTTCATGAAATTTGTTACTAATAACGCATCCCAATGCTAAAGCAATAGCAGTGTGCATAGCTACAACACTAGAAGAAAAGCTGATCTTCACTACTTTGGGTTAAATCTAACTTCGGCACAGAAAAGAATGAATTCTGCTCCACAAAAGTCTTTGGTCATTTACGAACGGAACCAAAGTGTCACAGATAGCCACCCAGCATTTAAATACAAATTGAAAGAATTTCTAAACAGCTGCTCCTTCTAGTCAAAAGATGAATTTTTAGATATAAATCAGTAATCAGATAATTATTAAGAAAAACCGAAACCATGTTGAATTATCACATACAAAGAAACTTTTGTTAAACTGTTATGTTCAAGATCTATGGAACAAGTGTTATTCTAACCTAAGCTATTCTAACAAGAAGGTACTGAATAGAAATGGGGAGAAAAGAAATTTGTGGAATAGCTCGACTAAAAGGAGGAACCAGTTGGTAGAGCACATTCTGACAAGGAACTCCTTGAGTGTAAGTCACAAGTTCAATTTTAGTAAGGATTATTTGAAACTGTTGTGTTCACAATTACAACAGGAACAATATTAGCTGCTAATTACACACCATGTGCATCATGAGGGCAACAGAAAATCAGTGTCCAGGAGATGTATAGATCACAAAATAGATATTGCCAGCATTCAAGGAATCTTCAAAACAAACCATTAACTTGCACCATGAAAAATGGCATACCATGGTGATCACAAAGGTTTCCACCATCAAGACCGAAGGCGAACTCCTTTGCAGCTACAAGCCATGCAGGACATTTTGCCAGGTATCCACTCTTACAGAATGCATATAGATGCAGATGATGATGAGAAATGATCGAATGTATGGTACACAACTGAATGCAAAAAAGTCTGCTGTAGAGGGTATCGTGAAACTGGCTGTCCTTTAAGGCATAGCTGCATATAGTGTGATCATAGGTTTTATAGGCATAGAAAAAACAAACATCCAGAGGCTAAATTTGTGCAGTGATTCTGGGTTGTATGAATTGCAATGTCATACAATTTTCATGAGGATAGTTTGCTCTAAAAGAGTGTGATTTTTATATGCAGACCAAGTAGAAGCAAGTTATGTTGATCAGCTATTGGCCCAAAGCAATGCTCATACCATAATTGTAGTTCATACACCCATTTTCCCACTGTTGCACCAAACGAGGTGGCGCAGTGATTGGCACACTGTACTCTCATTTGGGAGGAAGACTGTTCAAGCCCGTGTCCGGCTATCCTGATTTAGGTTTTCTGTGATTTCCCTAAGTCGCTCCAGGCAAATGCCGGGATGGTTCCTTTGAAAGGTCACGACCGACTTCCTTCCCCGTCCTTCCCTAATCAGATGACACCAATGACCTCACTGTCTGGTCTCCTCCCCCAAAACAACCCCAACCCACTATTGCTTGTTGTGACATAAATATTTCCTACTGCCCTTGGAAGACCACACACAAGAGAGAATTGCAGGGGGCAGAGCACTTCCAATTTCTTGCAGCACAATAAATGATTTTCCACTGAATTTACCATCCAATTAATAGTCAGCATAATTGTATATGAATGCATTAAGGCATTTATGTTAGTTAATCTTCATACAACTCTCTTGGTATCTCTGATTTCCAGGGTTCCTTTCATATGTATTACCTCGTCAAATCCCAATTGGTCTGAGTTGAAAACAAATGCCTTACTGAACGATAAGTTTGTCATCTACAAATTGTTGGGCCGATTCTGCAGTTTGCCATACATTGTAAAATTGATGCTTTGTTTGAAATTTTGTTGTCGTACATCTTCCAACTATGTAGCACTGTTTGAAGTAATGCAACCATCCACTGCTGCCATTGAAATCACCGTAATGTATGTCGCACATAATTTGATGTGCATAACGTAGTAGGTCACTATCATGCACATCCTGTAAATTGTATCAGGCATCCTTTAAACACAGAAACAGTAGTTTCTGTAATAAGTATGCCTTGTCCTCTGTTGAATAACCGTAGTTTTTATTACTTGCTACGCAGTCATATTGTTGTGGACTTGCTTGAAATCTGTTCATGAAGGTTAGTTTTGCTATGCTGTGAATGATTTCCATGTACATAATTGTGTTTAGTACCAGCTCCTTGTATAATGATTGTGCTTGACTATGTTTCGTTGGAGGCTGGGTTTATGGCTCTCTGTAGAAACGAGGGTGATGAACTAAATGACTCGACACCTGTTTCAATATCGCTCTCACTTGTTAAGCATGTATGATCATCATTACACTCATGTACGTTGTCTGCACAGTTGAGCATATACAACACCACACATTCCACTGACTCATCTTGCAGAAACGCTAATGTCTCATCTGTCACTTCTTTCTGACTCTGCGAGACTCCTGGGGTTCCTTTCTGACGAAATTTCACCTTTAGCAACTGCTGTTGTAGGTATAATGCAATGTTTGCTTTGATTATCATTGTTGCTTTGTATCGATACCACTAACACTCTAGCGCTGTTGTGAGCTACATGTCGACTAAACAGTTCGACCCTCTGTAGCCTAATGCTGTGCTCACCATTGGATACCTCCAGTCCCTCCCCCTGTTGCCATGAGCTGTGCCAGCATTGAAGTTGCATGGTAGAAAATATGTGGGGTGTCGAATACCGTAAATGTAATTGACCTTGTGTGACCTTGCACTCACGATGTTCATTGTGTGACATCAATGGATCATAAGTTTAAAGCTGGAAGAGTGTTTGTTTGTTTGTTTGTGTGTGTGGGGGGGGGGGGGGGGGGGTGGAAATTGTAGAGGGAACCCAGGAGATGAATACAGTAATCAGATTGAAATGGATGTGGCTTGGAGTAGTTATTTGGAGATAGTGAGGCTTGCACAGGGTAGAGTAGCATGGAGAGTGGCATCAAACCAGTCTTGGGAATGAAGAATAAGAAGAATAAGAATAAGAATAAGAAGAAGCCAATGATGACAGCAACAATAAAGGCCAACAGTTTTTGTGCATCCTCTGAACAGTAGATTGAGTTAAACAAAGCAGGGTCTTACTTCAGTTAGTTGGCACATCAAAAGTATAATTTTACTGTTCCGTCAAATTTGGCACACACGTAGTGCAACAACCTACTAGAGTACATTACAACCACCTAGTGTCTCCAAGCAACTGTGTACTGCATGTGCCAAAGAAGCCATTTGTTACTCTGTATATTCTGCCATGAGATGTTAAGTAGCTTATCTATGAAACTCATTTTGCTCGTTGATATTTTGCAAGAACATGTTTCATATATTATTTTGTGTGCTGTTGTTCATGGCCTTCTGTGTGTAGTGCATATATTCCACCCTCTTGTAGTTAAGTAGTTTTGAGGTTTTCTATACTGTGTATTCTAGATACTGCTACTGCAATAACAGAACAAGTTTTTGTTCAAACCACTACATTGTTTACATGATTTACTGTTCACCTTTACTTTTTCCTTGCTATAATAATTTATGTAGTGTGATAATGAATTTTGTGAGCTGTTGAAATAATCCTACCCCTTGTGATATTAATTTCCATTATCTTTTTTGCTAATGACATGTTTAGTATATACAAATGCCCCATAAACTATACATCTACATATTTTATATGCTTATTACATTATTGCCCTTATTATTACATATATCCTGGTCATTATTGTTTAGGTGTAATAGTGACACATACAGAAAATCTAAAATTCTCTGGTCCAACTTCTAATTTGTTGTCAGTGACCCAATTATTCTTCCATTTTTTTCTCGTAATGCTGTGTGCTGTGTTTTTTTCTCTCTTCCATATTAAAGGAATGCTTTAATTTGTTTTCATCTGTATTTTGACGCTGCAGTGTCCTTTCTTATTTGTCTTGATATTTGTCACTGTGTGTGAACAAAATACACGGTAATGGTAGCATTGCCACTATGTGCGTGATACTGGTGCAAGCTTCTGTGTGTACTAAAGTACATTTCCTCTGTCAGCCACACTGTGTAGAAATAATGTGTATCTTATCTGACTGCTAGAATCTGTAATTCATTTACAGATATGTTGTATTTGAAGACAGCAGGACACAGTAGGATTTACAGCCGCCACCCGGTCAGTCACTGTGTGATGTGACACTGGTATTAGGGTACTGAACTCTTAACTCTTTTAAGAGGAATGTGGTGAAAAACCCATCTCCAGTCATTTTATTGTAAGTTTCCGTTATGTCCATAAATCAACTGGAGGGGTGGGGGGTGGGGGGAGAAAGACTGCTTGTTTTGAAAAGGACACTGATGTTTTTCCACATTCTTGTTCAGTCTGTGCTTGTGACATTTGCAATGACCTTGTTGTTGGGATGTTTAAATGCTAATTTACCTTTCCCTTTTAAGTCTCATAGGACAGTATTAATTTTCACAATACCAGAAGATACTTTGCAACACTGAAAAATTATACTGATTGCATTTTTGTGTTTTTGTTTCAATGTATTAATTACACTTCCTCTTTCAGTGGAACGTTGGCTGATGGACAACACAATTCCACCATTTGGACTGCAGTGAATAATTGGACATTAAAGACATTCATGTGTATATATTATAATTCACTGCAGTCTTACATCAAGATAATGTCAATTTTGTTGATATGTACAAAATATTTATAATGTATACAGATCTGAGGTATGTGGTATATTTGTTACTGTATTTTTATTTCATAAATTTATCAGAAATAAAGATTTTTATATTTATGTCATTTGGGTTAAATGCTCCCAATAAATTAACCCTTTTTCCTTTTATCAAACATTGTATGTGTGTGACTGAGGAGACGAATTGTGTGTGTGCTTGACTACACTGACACCTTGTAACCCAACTTCAGGAAGCTGATTTGTACACAAAGTTTTTTTATGAGGAGAAGTTGTGTAGTGTTCCTGTATGCTTTTATTGTTGCTTTCCTGTTCTGTAATCACAGGAATCCATTTAACACAGAACTATTGATGGAGTAGTCATGTAAATGGACTGTTCATCCATGGAAGCTGAGGTTAGAGCCTTCTTGTCCTCAAGTTTTCAAAATGATTTGACAAAATATTTACCACTACAAACTTTGGTTCAAGCAGGCAATTGGTCACTTAAGTAAATGCAGTCTGCTTGTGCCATAATTTCTGTATACTTATACGTTAAATTCCATTGGTTGCTAAGTCTTCTCAGATTTCCTTAAATCATTTAAGAATAATGCTGGGATGGTTCCTTTGGAAAGGACAGGCAGATATCCTTCTCAGATTAGAGTTTGTACTCCATCTCTAATGTCCACATCATCAACAGACATTAAATTGTAGTCTACCCACCTTCCATTTATTTCTGTAAGTCTGCTACTGTGGTAGAACAGGTATTTGTGATTACACTGCTTGTAAAAGTCACATTAAACAAAAGTGTCTCATAGTTGTAGGTGGACAACATTGTAAAGCTTTTGACTGCAATTATAAGTGTATGTTGTGCTTGTCCAACCATTAAAAGTTTATATTTACCTCTATCTGAATTTACAATAATTTTGCACAGTTTATCACCATTAGTTGTATCATATTGCAAAACTTGATTGGTACCATTTACAAAGCCCACTTTCATTTGTTTCACTCCACACTTTTACCATGGAGCCATGGTGAATTGTAGTGCACGTAAAATAAACTGGTGAAACCAGAACTGTTCAAATTCACTGCTAAATGTCGACAATATATGAAAAATTCACCATTAACAATTTGCCACCCAAACACTCGGACATTTTCAGCTCTGAAAAATCAGTCACTTAAGACTTTTTGTCATCAGTCCAGAGAATTTTGTATGTAAACAACTTCATGTGTATTCCACGTACAAAATGATCTGAAGCATTGTGGCAAGTGAAGATATTACAGCCAGAACACTACCAGATTGTTCTTCCTATCTGCTTTGCCACTGGATTGTTTGGTCTTTACCAAATAAATTTGATAAATTGTATATAGTTGTTGCTCCTCTGCTACAGGATTTTTTTCTTGAATTTATTGTGTGCTCCCACCTCTCACTATATGAGAATATGTAATACACCAAGGATATATAATGCTCCCAGGAACATTGTCGAAAATCATCATTGTGGAGGTCTAACTGTTATGGTGTGGAGAGCATAATTTTTCATGGGCCTATTGACCTCCAAATCTTTGAACATGCTACAGTCACCCATCAACATTATTGTGACACTGTACTCCTTCCCCATGTACACCATTTTATGGTTTCATTCAGTCCTGACTTCATTTTTGGATGACAAAGCATGACTGCATTGAACAGTGCAGATGGAGGTGGTCTTCGAACAAGAGGATATTCAGCAAATCGACTGGTATGCCCATTTCCCTGAGGTAATTCCCATTGAGCATGTGTAGGATGTGTTGGGTAGACATTATATGCACCAACGACCATCCAACAGTTGTCAACCATACTGGTGGAGGCATTTGTCAACCATACTGGTGGTGGAGTGAAATGCCCTACCACAAGAACTGCAACACGGTGGCCAGCTGGGAGCACATTGTAGACCATGCATTGCCATCCATGGTTTTCACACACCATATTAAGAACACTGTCCCACCTGTAAATTGCAGTGACTTCAGAGTTGTCTGTGAATAAGTGTTATTTCTGTTCATCTCATCGTGTATTTAATTCAGTTTCCACCTGTACTATACTGTAGCAGTTCCTTCTGCGTGCGGTCCAAATTTCATTGAGCTATATTACTTGGCAGTGACATATCATGCGAAAGCTGCATTTGTCTCTTAAGTTTTGCACACCAGTGTATTCTTAACAGCCATATGCAAAATGATTACATTTAATAATTTTGCAATATGGTTTCACTACAGCTCATGGTGAACAAAAATAGAGATGGAACTGCCTGTATAACAGTTGTTTTTCATTCTTTTTTCCCCATGAGAGACATGTGGATACTGTGCAAAAAGAAAAACACACAGATTTACTACTACCTGTTCATATTTTAAGCATTAGCTTGGTTGCTGCCTTTGGTTTTTCGCAAGCAGACCTTGCATATGCCTGTTTCTAAGTGCGTTTTTTGTCATAAAATCAGCCAAAAACTGAAAACATCAAGCACTGTGAAACTCTTAACTATTCGGATTATTTCAGCATGAGTTGAATTTATTTAAAAAGTTCAGTCTGTAGAGTATTGGCATAGAAAACAGTGTTGGAGAGGATGTGTTAGGTGAACAGTGACTGTGTGTCAATTGTTGTTTCATTATTAGGTTCAAACAAGAGGAAGGCAATACAAAGGGAAATGATAGAACAGTTAAACCAGGCTGACGTTGGGAATAATTTGATTATTTTGGGAGAGAGAGAGAGAGAGAGAGAGAGAGAGATCGGAATGTAAGAGTGTGAAGTAATTCAGGTGAGCTAGAGTGTTACAGAATTTGTCACGTACTACTACTACTACTACTACTACTACAGTAATAATAAGAATTAATGATTTTCATCATACTATAGTTTACCAGAATACAAATCTTCTTCATACTGTTGCATTCTGAGATTTTTCTCTCTTAAACACAATCATTAAATTGTTTCAAACTTTTGTGCTCTCTCAACAAATGGAGACATGAGGTACATTGACCTAAATGACGTAGATGATGCCAATCAGCAATGGATCTGTCCCAATGTCTGACAAATTAGGGGGTATAATAATTAATTCATGATAAGTATATAAAGAACATACATCTCAGCATTTGTATCAATCTATAGATGCTGAGTGACATTGCATAGTGGTAAGACACTGGACTCATTTGGAAGGACCATGGTTCAGATCTTGTCCTGCCATCCAGTTTCCCATTGTTTACATAAATCTCTAAAGGTAATTGCAGGGATTTTCCTTTCAAAAAGTCTTAACCAGTTTGCTTACCTCATCCTTTCCCAATCCGACTTTGCATCCTTCTAATGCCATCATCAGTGAGATGCTCAGCCCTAATTTATTGCTCTGCATGGGATCAGTCCTCCATGTTAATGTGGTAATTTCAGCAACCTTCACTAGAATTGATTGTAAGAATTTTTGTAGTTGTCGTCATCCTTGGTGATGGCATACACGAGACTGATGTCTTAACTGTAGTGTGACAAATGTAACCATGTCTCATAAATAATAATATGGCTACATAAGGTTGTTTGGTTGAAAAATGAAGTATGTTACAGTTTCTTCATGCACAATTTGTATTTCACTATGTACCTCATGGATTAAGATGCCGCCACCTGAAGGAATAAATTTTGTGATAATACAGTGAAAATACCTTTCTAGGTGGTATGGCACCAACCAACTAACAGCTTTTTCCATCCACAAAAGGCATTGTGGGTCAGATGGGTTGGCTGAACCCTATTATGAAAATTTAGGACCCAATGTGAATCATCTTATGGGGTAGTAAAATATTGTCAAATTTATCTTGTTGTCTTATTCTATATGCCCCAGCTGTGTAAGCATCTATCGGGCCATGCATTGAAGATAAGGTTAAACTGATAAATAAAAGCTGTATAATTAAGACTGAAACAATATCCAAAATATTGTAGAAGACATTACTGTTCCCCAGTTTCTCCCATTGAGGCACTTCTGACATCAGCTTGCCCTTATTAATTTATGTTGAATGCAATGCTGTATGAAGTAGTTACACTTGCAGTTTGGTCTTGTACGGCATGCACCATTCCTAGCATTTGTGTAGACGTTAGTGAACCATATCCAACAATTTTTTGGCAGATTCTCAGCATGAAACATGATTCTAGTGCTAAATCAAACTCACTATCTCTTGCATTTGATATACTTTCTCACTCACCGAAAGAAATCTATTAATCTATAGCCCAAGGGTATCGGACACACAAATTAGGCTGTTCCAGCTTGAGTGTTTGCCTGCCATGGGCTGTGGTAGACAGTTTGGGCAGTTATGCAGCTGGGGTGTAGCGTACTGCTCTTGCCTTGTGCCTGGGGTTGGGGTGGCTAAGTGGTTCGCATGTGTGCAGAATATGTGCAATAGGGCTACCTAGTGGTTTGCCTGTACCAGCCGAACCTGCCTGTGAGCACACAGATGGGCAGTCCCCAATGACCCTACTCTGTGGGTCAATATTGGAACAGTCTACTACAAACAGTCTGACTAATGGTTCACATTGGACTGCAGTATAGTTGACATGAAGGTCAGCTACCTCAGTTGATAAGATCAGTATAATTTTAAAGTTATTTGCATATAGCAAGGAGAAAATTGCAAGTTGTGTACAATATTGCATATTTTAAACTCATTTGTTTTTATTTCCTGGGTAAATATCAGATTTTAGGGAATGCAAACAGCAAAGAGACTAATCTTGACATTCAAGACATCCAGTCTCGATAACCGAGAATAAAAAAGAAAAAATGCGAAATATGCTAAAAAAGTGTCACCATCAAGTACTAAGCAAATCAAAATACCTATTGTAATGTGTCAGATGAAGCAACCTGGAGGTCTTGTTCAGAACCATCTGTGACTCGTTATGAATAACTTTCAGTTTAGTGTTACAGAGGATGATGAGAAATTGATTGGAAGTGAGACAATAAGATCAATCACTTTCCTGTGACATACTTCTAGTCACTCATGAAATGAGGTAATTTTATCTTTTCTCCTTGTAGAACAGGGTCAGCCATGGCATGCAAAACTTCACTGTTGCACAGTGTGCTGCACATGCATGGTCCAGGCCTCAGCCTGTCCATTTCATTTATCAGTGCGGTGTGACATTGTTTCTTCTGGAATTTGATGTGGCATTTTATGAGCAGTATGATTTCCCTCAGTTCAGCAGAATTGTAGTGGCAGCACTGTTTAACCTGAGCTATTTGCTCGTGGTATAAAGGAAGTGCGTAGGTTGAGTGGTTATTTGCACAAAAAGAGGCAGTCTAGTGATTTATAGCTGCAAGCCTCTTAAGACTAAACAGGAATCGGTTATTTGTCAAAGAGAACAACAAGAAGTCTCTATTATGCAATTTCAGAATCAACGGGTACCCTAGATTTGCTAAATAAGGGCATTTCAACACCATTGTAAAAATATTTAAAAATTTACTTGATGAAAAAGCAAAAAATGACAGTGATCAACAGATGATTTGTACAGGAGTCATTGTTTTCTACACCAAGAAGCACTTTGTGCAGAATTTGTAGGCTTGGAGCAAGTGATAAAATTCGTGACTCGATTAGTAAATTTTTTGAAATCACACACATTATTACACAGTCACTTTCAACAGTTTCTGATGGAACTTTCTGAAGAGTATGGAGAAGTTATATCTTATTTTGAAATACATCGGTTAATTCTAGGCTCATGTGTGAAACAATTTTCTGATTTAAGCACCACTATTGTTGAACTTCTGAAGGAAAAAGAAAAGCGGGAAACAAACTTAGAAGATCTGGAAGAGATCCCAGATGTTGTATTTCTAGTGAACATAATGCACACATTGCTGCTACGTGGGAAGCAACTCATTTCTGATCTGATTAGGAAAGTGGAGGTGTTCAAAAAAAAAAATCACTTGGTAGAAAGGAGAACATTCAACGGTGCTCCCAGGCAGTAAACAAAATGCAATTTTTTTTTTATTTTTTTATTTTTTTTTTAGGAATTCATTGCAACATTGAAACAATTACAAGAATAATTATGTAAATGCTTTCAGTAAAACAGCAAACCATATCTGTTTTTGTGACCATTTTCCATTTCAGTTGAAGGTTCCCTGGTGCAAGTGCAGATGGAGTTGATCAACCTGCAGTCTAATTCCCATTTGAAAGATAAATTCTGTAACATTGTGTCCAGGAGTTCTGCGAAATTTTCCTAAGCACAAGTTTCCTCATCTTTATATTGAGGCTGTAAACATGATATCAATGTTTTGATCAACATGTGTGTGATTTTTTTTTTTTTCGGATCATGAAACTAAAGTATTCTTGAATAGCTGCCAAATTGAGTGACTACAATTTGCATAACTGTGAGCTTCTGTGTGCAGGCAGTTTGTGCTTGATATAAATTTCATGTGTTCAGCGAGCCAAAAATAAATATTCGGGAAAATAATTGTGTTTGTGATCTGTGTTCCTCAGTAATAAGGAATATGAAAACAAGCTGCAAGCCGTTTCCTTCTAATGCAGTGTGTTCTCATTTTCTGCATCTTTCCACCCAGACAACGTGGCATGGAGAAAGTGTGCAGCCAGATGAGAGTTCTGTACACTTGCTAGAGCTATGCATATGTGCAGAGTCCTTCGGTATCCCTGATGTAGGACATTTTCCATTGGCCCATTTTCACTCCATTGAAAAATAGCCAGATACTTGCACCACCACAACAGTGGGTCATATCTGACAATGTTGGGTGTGTCATGTACGTGTGTGTGTGTGTGTGTGTGTGTGTGTGTGTGTGTGTGTGTGTGTGTGTGTGTGTGTATGTGTGTGTTGAAATGGAAGTCTCTGAATGGAATAATTCTTCTCTGTGGGATTTCAATGGCTTCTAAACAAACCAAAAAGAATGTTTGTGTGAGCAACTGGGCAGCTCCAGGTGCCAATGCCACATCAACAGAAATTAGCATGGGATGGCATCGGACATTAAAGAATTAGTACAGAAAAAAAGCAGGATTATGCAGTATGATAATGCAGATTTATTCATTATGATAAAATTAATGATTTTATTTTCATGAGTTTCTCCTCCTGTATACAGAAAATACCATGAAGGGATGTTGGGTCCAGGAAATTATGAGACAGCAGTGGAACCTTATTGGCTGAGACTAATTTCACAAGAAGTTTCAAACAACGGAAATAAATCTTTGTAACTGAAACACAAAAAACCTCTTATGATGGTAAAGTTGTGTTAACATTCCATGATACACATATTTCCTCTTCCTAGGAAGAATATGCTGATAAAGGGGTCCCAAAATGCATGACATTGTCATATGCTTTACAAGGATGCTGAACTGTATGTGTAGTAACCTGGTATGAGGCAGCAAATTTTCAGTTTTGCTAGAGGAGTAAAGAATACTAGAAACAGTGCTTACTGTTGATGCTAAATGATATATATGTCTCTCCAACCAACTACATGTACTTAATTCATAGTAGTGCCCTAGCTGAGATGGGGAGGGGAAACAAAAACAAAATTATATATGTGCTTACTGAAATTATGATGGTCACCAAACAAAAATTGAACACACACAAAAGTAAACCCATCAATGAGGTGGCTGCTGACCCCAAATGCTCCCACTAAACAGGGTTCTCACAGAATAGAAATGACAGGATTGTATAGGAAAGACTGTGAAGGTTGTGCACTTTTAACTTAGCAAATTATTACGAGTTGTCATCTTGCACTAAAAGAGCAGCTTGATGTAGATCTGGGAGGAGAGTGGATTTTGGTCCTCACGCTCGCACAGCTGACGCTGGCTACTGGGCCAGACAAGCAGTGTACTTGATTAACACTGCATACAATACATTACACACACACACACACACACACACACACACACAGTGGATGTGAAGAAGTACTATTAGATATTGATCAATCTTTTTCATACTTTCTATGCCAAATTCTATTGCTAATACAACGATACTCTTGAAATTTCAAATCAGTAACTTCAATACTTTGGAAGACATAAATGTTCACCTAAAACACACAATAACTGTGCTGGCATTGTGAAACCAAATTAGGGACTGTAATTTATACATCTATAGTATCAGTTGAAACAACCAAGAGGATAGGTTCTTACAATCTAATTCTCTGAAATTTTCTTTGGTTTCATTGTTATAGATTCCTGATGTAATTAACAGTACATTGGAAAATTATTATTTCGTTGTGTTTTGGTTGTGTGAGTGTTTTGGAGAGATTGAGAGTGAAAGGAGGACATACGTAAAGTGAGAATGTGATATTTTATTAAAACATTTGTAAATGTGTCAGAAAAGGGCAGCCAGAAGGGGTGCCGAGTATTAAATTTATTAATGATTTATTTTGTGAAAAGGAATCATATTTATTTTTGATTACATTTTGTCTAGTTCTGGAATTAAGAGATGTCCAGTCTAAATTACTTGTGCTAATCTGATTGACATTAGAAATACTGTGAGTATAGAAGTGATCGGATTGGCTACTTAACATACTAGCCAATAGGGATTCAGAATTTCTCGCACTTTCGAGTAGGGCTTGGTGCTTCAGATCTATGGGTTGAGATGGTCGCTTGGAGTCATATTCTGATTAACACCTATGTTAAATCGTACTGATGAAATTTGTACCAAAATGAAGAAATCCGCACATCTGAGCAGTTCTCGTGTAGTTGATGAAAAGTGACTACAGTGTGGAGTATTTTGAGAAAGGTTGAGCTTTGTAAGTGACTTATTTTGGGAGATTTCACATGTGAACATTTCAAGTCGTACCTAAACTCCGCATGGTGCGTTTCATGCAAATTACGAGACGCTATGGTGAGCACTTCTGTACAAGAAGCCTACTGAATGTATTAACTCGCAATTAGTTGTGGGTCAGTGATGGTTTGGGATGTTTAAAATATCAGGTTGGACTAAGTAACTTCTGGCTGCTTTCGGGTGTGAACTTGTGACAGAGACAATTAGTGACATTGCATAATTAGTATTGGGATATTAAATAAGGACTTGATAGCCATTTTCCTTGTTTTAGAGACAATAAACCAACCAAAAGGAAATTTTAGACTTTTTTTCAAATGAGTCATGCAATAATCCCAAACACTCGATAGTTTAACTAACTTTCAGCTACTGCCCATGGAATGGAGTTATGCGGTCTTTGCGTGGTTGATAGTTCAGTGATTTATCATCAACCCTGCTTTTGTCAGTTAAACAAGTATCTGCCGTCACATAGTGAAGGGGCAGACAATCTGAAGTCTATCCAGGTAGATGGACAGAATGTTTAAAGGATAATGAGAGAGAGAACGACCCATCCTGCTGCATGCTCAAGCATTGGCACACTCAAGTTCTTCATAAAGAGGAGTAATACATGTAGACAGGGTAGATTTGCAGTCTACCAAAACTATGGTTTGGTAGTTTTGGTACACTACATAACGCTAAGATTACTGGTTGTGTTGATAGGGAAAGGAACATAAGTGAATGTGTGAGAGAGGAACTGGGACCCATTGTGTTAGTCTGTTAAGTATTTTACGTCCTTAAAAAATATAAATTGTGTTGTATCAGTAATAAAAATTAACTGCTCGCATAGCTTGTGCCCTTTTATGTAACCAAAAAAATTACTTTTGATGCAAGTACAGTTTACATGCATAAACACAAAAAATCTCTGTAATGATAGTCGTTATTTTGTGCTCAATAGAATGTTCATTATGATCAAAGGCAAGAGTTTCTACATCTACATCCATACTCTGCAAGCCACCTGACGGTGTGTGGCGGGGGGTACTTTGAGTGCCTCTATCGGTTCTCCCTTCTATTCCAGTCTCGTATTGTTCGTGGAAAGAAAGATTGTTGGTATGCCTCTGTTTGGGCTCCAATCTCTCTGATTTTATCCTCATGGTCTCTTCGCGAGATATACGTAGGAGGGAGCGATATATTGCTTGACTCCTCGGTGAAGGTATGTTCTCGAAACTTCAACAAAAGCCCGTACCGAGCTACTGAGCGTCTCTCCTGCAGAGTCTTCCACTGGGAGTTTATCTATCATCTCCGTAATGCTTTCGCGATTACTAAATGATCCTGTAACGAAGCACACTGCTCTCTGTTGGATCTTCTCTCTCTCTCTCTCTCTCTCTCTCTCTCTCTCTCTCTCTCTCTCTCTCTCTCTCTCCCTCCCTCTCTCCTATCAACCCCATCTGGTACGGATCCCACACCGGTGAGCAATACTCAAGCAGAGGGCAAACAAGTGTACTGTAACCTACTTCCTTTGTTTTCGGATTGCATTTCCTTAGGATTCTTCCAATGAATCTCAGTCTGGCATCTGTTTAACCGATGATCAACTTTATATGATCATTCCATTTCAAATCACTCCTAATGCCTACTCCCAGATAATTTATGGAATTAATTGCTTCCAGTTGCTGACCTGCTATATTGTATCTAAATGATAAAGGATCTTTCTTTCCGTGTATTTGCAGCACATTACACTTGTCTACATGGAGATTGAATTGCCATTCCCTGCACCATGCATCAATTCATTGCAGATCCTCCTGTATTTCAGTACAATTTTCCATTGTTACAATCTCTTGATATACTACAGCATCATCCGCAAAAAGCCTCAGTGAACTTCTGATGTTATCCACAAGGTCATTTCTGTTTATTGTGAGTCCGCAGCTCGTGGTTGTGCGGTAGCGTTCTCGCTTCCCACGCCCGGGTTCCCGGGTTCGATTCCCGTCGGGGTCAGGGATTTTCTCTGCCTCGTGATGACTGGGTGTTGTGTGATGTCCTTAGGTTAGTTAGGTTTAAGTAGTTCTAAGTTCTAGGGGACTGATGACCATAGCTGTTAAGTCCCATAGTGCTCAGAGCCATTTGAACCATTTTGTTTATTGTGAACAGCAACTGTCGTACGACACTCCCCTGCGGCACACCTGAATGCATTTTTAGTTTCCTTCTTTTTGAGAAAATTGAGTTTCCTAGTGCTATGCCAGGATGGGTCCTTTGAAAGGTCATGGCCAACTTCTTTCTCCATCCTTCCCAAATCTGATGGGATCAGTGACCTCGATGTTTAGACCCCTTCTCCAAATCAACCAACCAACCAACCAACCAATCAATCTTAGTGCTATGTGATAAATCTGTACTTTTAAATTTTTTCACTGTTTTGCATTACAGATCAACAATTTTCAAGTATAACCCGAATCAGAGAATGACATTTAAATGTTGCTATAAATACTGTTCATTTTTAAGTAACGAACAGGAGGGTAACTATGTAGAACAAAAAGTTCTGTAACTTACATGTCCCTTTATACAGGGTGTTTCAAAAATGACTGGTATATTTGAAACGGCAATAAAAACTAAACGAGCAGCGATAGAAATACACCGTTTGTTGCAATATGCTTGGGACAACAGTACATTTTCAGGCGGACAAACTTTCAAAGTTACAGTAGTTACAATTTTCAACAACAGATGGCACTGCAAGTGATGTGAAAGATATAGAAGACAACGCAGTCTGTGGGTGCGCCATTCTGTACGTCGTCTTTCTGCTGTAAGCGTGTGCTGTTCACAACGTGCAAGTGTGCTGTGGACAACATGGTTTATTCCTTAGAACAGAGGACTTTTCTGGTGTTGGAATTCCACCGCCTAGAACACAGTGTTGTTGCAACAAGACGAAGTTTTCAACGGAGGTTTAATGTAACCAAAGGACCAAAAAGCGATACAATAAAGGATCTGTTTGAAAAATTTCAACGGACTGGGAACGTGACGGATGAATGTGCTGGAAAGGTAGGGCGACCGCGTACGGCAACCACAGAGGGCAACGCGCAGCTAGTGCAGCAGGTGATCCAACAGCGGCCTCGGGTTTCCGTTCGCCGTGTTGCAGCTGCGGTCCAAATGACGCCAACGTCCACGTATCGCCTCATGCGCCAGACTTTACACCTCTATCCATACAAAATTCAGACGCAGCAACCCCTCAGCGCCGCTACCATTGCTGCACGAGAGACATTCGCTAACGATATAGTGCACAGGATTGATGACGGCGATATGCATGTGGGCAGCATTTGGTTTACTGACGAAGCTTATTTTTACCTGGACGGCTTCGTCAATAAACAGAACTGGCGCATATGGGGAACCGAAATGCCCCATGTTGCAGTCCCATCGTCCCTGCATCCTCAAAAAGTACTGGTCTGGGCCGCCATTTCTTCCAAAGGAATCATTGGCCCATTTTTCAGATCCGAAACGATTACTGCATCACGCTATCTGGACATTCTTCGTGAATTTGTGGCGGTACAAACTGCCTTAGATGACACTGCGAACACCTCGTGGTTTATGCAAGATGGTGCCCGGCCACATCGCACGGCCGACGTCTTTAATTTCCTGAATGAATATTTCGATGATCGTGTGATTGCTTTGGGCTATCCGAAACATACAGGAGGCGGCGTGGATTGGCCTCCCTATTCGCCAGACATGAACCCCTGTGACTTCTTTCTGTGGGGACACTTGAAAGACCAGGTGTACCGCCAGAATCCAGAAACAATTGAACAGCTGAAGCAGTACATCTCATCTGCATGTGAAGCCATTCCGCCAGACACGTTGTCAAAGGTTTCGGGTAATTTCATTCAGAGACTACGCCATATTATTGCTACGCATGGTGGATATGTGGAAAATATCGTACTATAGAGTTTCCCAGATCGCAGCGCCATCTGTTGTTGAAAATTGTAACTACTGTAATTTCGAAAGTTTGTCTGCCTGAAAATGTACTGTTGTCCCAAGCATATTGCAACAAACGGTGTATTTCTATCGCTGCTCGCTTAGTTTTTATTACCGTTTCAAATATACCGGTCATTTTTGAAACACCCTGTATATACACACTCAATTTGTAGATGATTCATCACTTCAGATTTCTAGGGGAATCTAGTAAGATCCTGATTGCATAGGTAAACAAAGCGATCAAAATGATGTAATACCCAATAGGTATGCAATACACCTGACTTGTTACAATCTGAACTGACCAAATGTACTCTGAAAACTATCATAGTCTATGCTTGCTTACAATAGTCTACTGTAGCCTAAGGCAGTTTCACAACTCTAACCCAAGGTGATTCAAAATTCGTGTCCCATAGGACAGGTTTGATGTTAGTGGTGGTAGCAAAAAATACACTGAGATAAATGACTGACCACCACCACCACCACCACCACCACAACAACAACAACAACAATGACAACAACCATCACCACCACACCGCTGAAATCATTAGTCAGATGCAGTGTGTAGTATCACATGGTCAGTTATCTGTGAGGCAGTTGACTAATGTACTCCGACGGAAGGTTATTAAAGGGGCATGTGTTACCACAGCTGGACCAACAGCCTTGCCGCGGTGGTAACACCAGTTCCCATCAGATCACCGAAGTTACACGCTGTCGGTCTGGGAAAGCACTTGGATGGGTGACCGTCTGGTGTGCCGAGCGCTGTTGGCAAGTGTGGTGCACTGTGTTCTTGTGAGGCAAACTGAGGAGCTACTTGATTGAGAAGTAGCGGCTCCAGTCTCATAAACTGACATATGGCCAGGAGAGCGGTGTGCTGACCATGTGCCTCTCCATATCCGCATCCAGTGATGCCTATGGGCTAAGGATGACATGGTGGCCGGTCGGTACCATTGGGCCTTTGAAGGCCTGTTCGGACAGAGTTTAGTTTTTTGTTACCACAGCTGTGTAGTGTGGTGCTGTTCTGCAGTGTAGTGACTCGTACAGTGATGTATACATATCAAGACAAGGTGGAAATTGCTCTCATCCATGGCGCAGGGAGCAGCAGAATAGCAAAGGTGACATCAAGACTAACATCAGTCTAATTACAGAATGATTGGCCATTTAATGGAATGGTTCAAGTCTACAGGCAGTGTACACAACTAAAGAGGTTCAGAAAGATGGTGCACACCTACAGGGATATGCAGTCAGCAGCCTCACTAGCAAAGGCAGTGGTGAATCCAACTTGGTCAGCAGGGATGTTAGCACAGGAAGGTAGCACGAGTCCAGCCTCCATGTCCAGGATACTGTTCTCTCGTCATTTCTATTTTCTTTTTGCAGGAATTCCATGCTGATGATACTGACAGGTGGATACAATTCTGCGAATGGCTTGAAAGATGCACACACCATCAGAACTTTGAAGCTGGCATTTTCTTCAGCGATAATGCTAGTTTCTGTTTAAACGGGAGGGTGAATAGTCATAATGACGGCTGTTGGGCAAATGACTGTCCCCATCTCACTGTCAAGGCGTATATTCACACTAACCCTAGGTTAAGTACATGGTGCAGCATACCTGGGAATGTCCTCATTAGTCTCACATCTTTTTAACAGCACACACAATGCTGCATCATACAGACACCATCTTAAGGAAACATCATGTTACTACCCAATTTGGACGATCTGCCTCACGATCAGAGGTGTAGGTTTTTCCCCCAGGAGGCTGGCGCACCTCCACACTTCAGAAGAAATGTCTGTTGACTCCTGGATGAGGTTCTTCGTAGGCATTGGATTGGTAGATGGTGCATGAAGGATTACAACTGGCCTTTCTTTCTTTGGGTGTTGGATTCTGCATTGCTGATAGCTTGTGATACTGTTCCCTGTCATGGCCTGATAGCGTACAGCATGTTGAAACAGTTGAACCAGCAGTCAGAGGAGGTCCTCCTCCAGCTTTTTAATAAAAATTGGTGGCTGGAGTATTTCAAATATTGTGGAAGGAAGCTATTTTAATTCTGATTTAAAAACCGGGGAAGGATTGTACTAAACCCAGTTATCGTAGCATCTGTATCATTAGCTTTGTAGGAAAGGCACTGGAATATATGGTCATCTGGCATGTAGTGTGGGTTCGCGAAATTGCCAACTCGCTTCCAGTGTGAGTCAGGAAGTATGAATCTACACTCAATAACCTGACCCTGCTAGAAACAACAATTCAGCAAGGTTTCCAACACAAGCAACACCGTGTTGGTGTATTCTTCGATTTGGAAAAGGTCTACGATACTATCTTGAGGCATAATATTTTGTTGCAGCTCGATGAGTGGGATTTCTGTGAACCTCTTCCCATGTTGATACAGCCTGTCCTCTTAGAAAGTGATATTAGATACAAGGTTAGGATTGTCCTGTCTGATAATTTTAAGTAGGCGAGTGGTGTCCCTCAACGGAGTGATTTTAGTGTAACTCAGGGCTTCACAACATACGTGCTCGCGGAGCAAGCTGTGAGCAGCTAGGCGCGAGCACGGAGCAGCGCGAGCACGCTGCCCCCACTACCGGACCAGAGCGGAGAGTGGGGAAAGTCATGTGGGGCACACAACAGCTGCTGCCAGTCAATGTAAATCCACAGCTACCTGCAGGGATATCACTCACGAATTATTACTGTGACAAATGAAACAAATAAAGGAGACTGTATACATGCCACATAATTTTATTAGCTTAGTGTATGCCTCTACATTCGCATTAATTTGTGAACTGTTACACAATAAAAGGTGTCACTGAAGTGTGGGATTCTCGGTTATCTTGTACTTCTTGCCCGTTACAATTGCGTCTATGTTCGGAGTAATTGTTCTTGTGCATTTTAGGTGCAGCATGAAGTTTAAATTTCGATCAGACAATGCGTTTCTCAGGCGCGTCTTGTTACATTTCATTGCAGAGAACAGTTGTTCACAAACATACGTGGAACCGAACACTGATATTATTGTAGCCGCCAGTTTGTGCAAACGAGGAAATCTATTCTGAGGGAAGTGTCTGTAGAATTCCAAAATGTTTTTCTTGTTCTGAAATTTGTCTCTGTATTCTCTGTCTCACTGCAGGTCAATTTCTTGCTGCAGCTCTGGACGAATCTCTTAAATATTCGCTGAATATGGAGAGAACAGATCAAAATCACTGTCTAGTGCTGTCAGATCTTGAAAGCGCTGATCAACTATACTATGTGAATAACGTTCACAGTCTTTGTGAACATCTTGCATGGATGATAATTTAGGAAAATGAGCTAGGTTTCCTGTTTCCAGCTGACTCACCCAAAGTGTCAATTTCATTTTAAATGCTCGTATTCGATCTATAAAATGAGTAACTAGCAGATCTTTACCTTGTAGTAAAATGTTCAAAGCATTCAGATGGCTAGTTAAATCTGCTAAGAACGGGAGATCACATTCAAACGTGCGCGCGCATCATTTCCCCTCCCACACCTCCCTCCCTACTCCGCGACCTTGCACCTGCTCGCGAGCACGTGCCTGAGCAGACGCGAGTACTCGCGCTCAAAACCGGCCAGTTGTTAAGCCCTGTTGTAACTGTTTCCGCCATTGCAATAAATGGCATTATGTCTGAGGTGTGGAATCCCATACATTATTCCTTGTCCGTGGACAACTTCTCCACCATCTGTGCATCCTCCAACCTAGCAACAGTTACTTGGCAATTGTGTTTGACAATCAGGTAGTTGGAGGAATAGGCAAATACCATAGGTTTCAAATTCTCTCTGTTTGTGTTAATTTTAACTGCTCTCTCACTTTTTAATTTGCCTGTCTTAAAACTGGAGGCTACCGTCCTCACTTTTAAGGGAAAGGTGATCTGGGTCTCTCTTTGGTGATAGGCTAATGTGGCTGTCACATCTTACAAAACTGAAATTATGATGCCTCAAGACTTTAAATGCTCTCAAATGTTTTAATCATAGAGCTTAGGAAGCAGACAGGGCATGCCTGCTACCATTTTATAGAGCCTTCATGTGGTCCTAGCTCAAATACAAATGATAGATTTATGGATCAACATGGCCTTCATATCTCAAAATGCTGGATGTCTTTCACCACGAGGGTATTAAGCCACCAACGGGGGATTGTCGAACAAGTCCAGTTTGTAGTATGTATGGAGAGGTTGGTGAACATGCACTGTCTACTCGACATCATCTCCGCATGGTATACCAAGCATTCAGGGCTCTTTCTGTTCCAGAATCGTCAGCATCACTACAGGCGAAGACATTAAGGTCCAAAGCCAGTGTTGGATCAGGAGTGGCCTAACTTAATTTTTGAAATGATTGAGTACAGGAAGAATTGTACCCAATATTATATTTTTAAAACTAAGTTTTATGATATGTTAAATAGCCAACCAGATATTATTAATGTTTAGACAGATAGGTCAAAGCAGAGGGACTTTATTGGGTGCTCCATCGTGTTCCTTGGCTTTGTCCTCAAGACAGGGCTCCCAAAGCATTTTTTCAGTTTATTATGTGGAACTGTGTGCTATCCTGAGGGCATGGCAAGAAATTTCTCACATGCACTGATTACCAAAATGCCCTTTTTACTATTGGTCAACAGCACCCAGCAGATAGAATGGTACAAGATGCTCAAGACACTCTCCCCCTCTTGCAAAGATAGGTAAAAGAACCTGCTGATGTAGCTGCCAAGGAGGCTTGCTCCCTTCCACCTCCTGCACTTTTTGACCCCCCCCCTCCCCCTGCAACATGTTACCACATACGTGACCTGGAAGACCATCTGGTAAGCAGTGCAGAGCAATAAGGTGTGACTAGTGAAATCTTCAGTGAAATTGTGGCTTACCTTCTTCCTGCCATTCTGAGCAAAACAAGTAGCACTTACAAGTCTTAGAGGGGGACATTTCCCATTGACACGTCACTGTGTGTTACGAGGAGCTAGCGGTGTGCCAGAAACATGGAACACAGCTGTCAATAATACATGTTTTAATTAAAATGTGTGTTATATGATCAACTTAGGGCAGACTTGGGTCTCCCACATGACCTGCCTATATTTTAAATAATGATGACATGAGTGTGATTTGTACTTCTACGGTTTTGTGTGATGTCAGGACACTTCTCCAAAATACACTCCTGGAAATGGAAAAAAGAACACATTGACACCGGTGTGTCAGACCCACCATACTTGCTCCGGACACTGCGAGAGGGCTGTACAAGCAATGATCACACGCACGGCACAGCGGACACACCAGGAACCGCGGTGTTGGCCGTCGAATGGCGCTAGCTGCGCAGCATTTGTGCACCGCCGCCGTCAGTGTCAGCCAGTTTGCCGTGGCATACGGAGCTCCATCGCAGTCTTTAACACTGGTAGCATGCCGCGACAGCGTGGACGTGAACCGTATGTGCAGTTGACGGAATTTGAGCGAGGGCGTATAGTGGGCATGCGGGAGGCCGGGTGGACGTACCGCCGAATTGCTCAACACGTGGGGCGTGAGGTCTCCACAGTACATCGATGTTGTCGCCAGTGGTCGGCGGAAGGTGCACGTGCCCGTCGACCTGGGACCGGACCGCAGCGACGCACGGATGCACGCCAAGACCGTAGGATCCTACGCAGTGCCGTAGGGGACCGCACCGCCACTTCCCAGCAAATTAGGGACACTGTTGCTCCTGGGGTATCGGCGAGGACCATTCGCAACCGTCTCCATGAAGCTGGGCTACGGTCCCGCACACCGTTAGGCCGTCTTCCGCTCACGCCCCAACATCGTGCAGCCCGCCTCCAGTGGTGTCGCGACAGGCGTGAATGGAGGGACGAATGGAGACGTGTCGTCTTCAGCGATGAGAGTCGCTTCTGCCTTGGTGCCAATGATGGTCGTATGCGTGTTTGGCGCCGTGCAGGTGAGCGCCACAATCAGGACTTCATACGACCGAAGCACACAGGGCCAACACCCGGCATCATGGTGTGGGGAGCGATCTCCTACACTGGCCGTACACCACTGGTGATCGTCGAGGGGACACTGAATAGTGCACGGTACATCCAAACCGTCATCGAACCCATCGTTCTACCATTCCTAGACCGGCAAGGGAACTTGCTGTTCCAACAGGACAACACACGTCCGAATGTATCCCGTGCCACCCAATGTGCTCTAGAAGGTGTAAGTGAACTACCCTGGCCAGCAAGATCTCCGGATCTGTCCCCCATTGAGCATGTTTGGGACTGGATGAAGCGTCGTCTCACGCGGTCTGCACGTCCAGCAAGAACGCTGGTCCAACTGAGGCGCCAGGTGGAAATGGCATGGCAAGCCGTTCCACAGGACTACATCCAGCATCTCTACGATCGTCTCCATGGGAGAATAGCAGCCTGCATTGCTGCGAAAGGTGGATATACACTGTACTAGTGCCGACATTGTGCATGCTCTGTTGCCTGTGTCTATGTGCCTGTGGTTCTGTCAGTGTGATCATGTGATGTATCTGACCCCAGGATTGTGTCAATAAAGTTTCCCCTTCCTGGGACAATGAATTCACGGTGTTCTTATTTCAATTTCCAGGAGTGTATTTGACGTGCACCTTTAGTGTATTGGAGAGTGACTTGGTCACCCATTATGTCTAAGTAGTTATCGAGCCACGGCAATATTGCCCTTTTTTAAATGTATCTGTATTGGTATTTTATATGGTACTTGATTTTATGTAGTTAGTCTGCTGTGTTCCACCCAAACTTTATGGATAGTCTTGTGTGAATCCCATGATGTATGTATTGTATTTAAATTATTGATTGTTGATACATCTTGCTTTTAAAATCTATTGTTGTTTCTTAATAGCTTTTCACCATCCTCGTGAATGTTTATTTCATTCAGGGCACTGATGACCTCACCATTTAGTGCCCAAGAACAATAATCACATCACATCACATTACTAGTGTTCCCCTGCGGGTCCTGGGGTTAGAATAGGCCCGAGGTATTCCTGCCTGTCGAAAGAGGCAACTAAAAGGAGTCTCACATGATTCGGCCTTTATGTGATGGTCCCCTGTGGGGTTTGATGTCCATTTTTCAATGTTTTCCTGAAGAGCGAGCCAGCTGGGGAAGGCTGCCTTATATGGTGCAGTCTCCATCATGCGCTGAGACTTCTTGCATCCTTCGTCGACATGGATCTGCACTTCCACTCATTCTCCAGCTGTTGTGCAAGGTCACCCTCTTGGGTGCATTTTCCTCCATCCTCTGGCAGTATTGCTTTCTGTTCTGTCAACGATAATGGACTACTTAGCTTGTTTGCACCTGTTATCCAGCACAGTAGCCAGTCCGTTGTGGTGGGACTGCCATGTACCCTGTTCGTTGTAGCACCTTGACCACACAAGGATCGTTCTGCTGATTCCTGTGCCGTTAACTTCCCACATATGCCAAGGAGTAGATGCCCATCACCCTGGGGCATCAGGATTCCCGGCAATGGCCATCCTGCCAGGTGGCCTTTGCTGCGGCAGGGTGGCGCCCATGTGGAGGGCTCCTGGGCAGAGTGGCTGTCATCAGGCAGATGACATGCCATGAAGTGTAGTTTGTCATCTCTTGCTGGTGGTTAAACACCAGCAGTCGCTAAGCGGTCAAGGTCTAACTTCAATGCTAAAAAACACGACCCCAAATCATTACCCCCTCCTGGCCACACCATGGGAGGAACACTAGGCTAAGGCTGGCAGCAAAGCTTATTCACCCCAGTACCTCGTATTTACGAGAGTTGATGGGGAATCTTTCTTGTCAATGAAACCTCAGTTTTTTGTGGAGCATTTAGAGGACAAGTTTGGGGAGGAGGAGGGCTTGTCCAAAATGTGGTGGTCAGGGTCGGTCTTGATCAAAACAGCATACTCTGCCAAGTAACAGGCACTACTCGCCTGTGACAAGCTGGGGGATGTTTGTTTCCATCACGCCCCATAAGAGCTTAATATGGTCCAGGGTATCATATTTCACAGGGACCTTCTTTTGCAGTCTGACGATGAGCTGCGCGCCAATTTAGAGCAGCTAGGTTTCCATTTTGTCTGGCACGTTACCAGGGTCCAAGGGATAATCATGTTGCCACCAGCGCCTTCATCTTGACCTTCGAGGGTGACACATTATCCGAGAAGGTCATTGTGATGGTCTACTGCTGTGACATCAAGCCATATATACCTCCCCCGATGTGGTGCTTTAAGTGCTGGAAGTTCAGCCATAAGTCTTCCCGCTGTACTTCCAGTGTCACCTGCCAGGATTGTGGATGCCCTTCACATCCCAATATCCCCTGTGCTCCCCCCCCCCCCCCCCCATCTGTGTGAACTGCAGAGAACACCATTCGCCTTGGTCGCCAGACTGCAGGATTCTCCAGAAAGAAAGAAAAATAATGGGATAAAAGACCCTGGTCCAACTGACCTTTTTTTTGGTCATTAGTCTACTGACTGGTTTGATGCGGCCCGCCACGAATTCCTTTCCTGTGCTAACCTCTTCGTCTCAGAGTAGCACTTGCAGCGTACGTCCTCAATTATTTGTTTGACGTATTCCAATCTCTGTCTTCCTCTACAGTTTTTGCCCTCTACAGATCCCTCTAGTACCATGGAAGTCATTCCCTCATGTCTTAGCAGATGTCCTATCATCCTTTCCCTTCTCCTTATTAGTGTTTTCCACATATTCCTTTCCTCTCCGATTCTGAGTAGAACCTCCTCATTCCTTACCTTATCAGTCCACCTAATTTTCAACATTCGTCTATAGCACCACATCTCAAATGCTTCGATTCTCTTCTGTTCCGATTTTCCTACAGTCCATGTTTCACTACCATACAATGCTGTACTCCAGACGTACATCCTCAGAAATTTCTTCCTCAAGTTAAGGCCGGTATTTGATATTAGTAGACTTCTCATGGCCAGAAATGCCTTTTTTGCCATAGCGAGTCTGCTTTTGATGTCCTCCTTGCTTTGCCCTCCATTGGTTATTTTACTGCCTAGGTAGCAGAATTCTTTAACTTCATTGACTTCGTGACCATCAATCCTGATGTTAAGTTTCTCGCTGTTCTCATTTCTACTACTTCTCATTACCTTCGTCTTTCTCCGATTTACTCTCAAACCATACTGTGTACTCATTAGACTGTTCATTCCGTTCAGCAGATCATTTAATTGTTCTTCACTTTCACTCAGGATAGCAATGTCATCAGCGAATCGTATCATTGATATCCTTTCACCTTGTATTTTAATTCCACTCATGAACCTTTCTTTTATTTCCATCATTGCTTCCTCGATGGACAGATTGAAGAGTAGGGGCGAAAGGCTACAGCCTTGTCTTACACCCTTCTTAATACGAGCACTTCGTTCTTGATCGTCCACTCTTATTATTCCCTCTTGGTTGTTGTACATATTGTATATGACCCGTCTCTCCCTATAGCTTACCCCTACTTTTTTCAGAATCTCGAACAGCTTGCACCATTTTATATTGTCGAACGCTTTTTCCAGGTCGACAAACCCTATGAAAGTGTCTTGATTTTTCTTTAGCCTTGCTTCCATTATTAGCCGTAACGTCAGAATTGCCTCTCTCGTCCCTTTACTTTTCCTAAAGCCAAACTGATCGTCACCTAGCGCATTCTCAATTTTCTTTTCTATTCTTCTGTATATTATTCTTGTAAGCAGCTTCGATGCATGAGCTGTTAAGCTGATTGTGCGATAATTCTCGCACTTGTCAGCTCTTGCCGTCTTCGGAATTGTGTGGATGATGCTTTTCCGAAAGTCAGATTGTATATCGCCAGACTCATGTATTCTACACACCAACGTGAATAGTCGTTTTGTTGCCATTTCCCCCAATGATTTTAGAAATTCTGGTGGAGTGTTATCTATCCCTTCTGCCTTATTTGACCGTAAGTCCTCCAAAGCTCTTTTAAATTCCGATTCTAATACTGGATCCCCTATCTCTTCTATCACATCAGACAAATCTTCACCCTCATAGAGGCTTTCAATGTATTCTTTCTACCTATCTGCTCTCTCCTCTGCATTTAACAGTGGAATTCCCGTTGCAGTCTTAATGTTACCACCGTTGCTTTTAATGTCACCAAAGGTTGTTTTGACTTTCGTGTATGGTGAGTCTGTCCTTCCGACAATCACATCTTTTTCGATGTCTTCACATTTTTCCTGCAGCCATTTCGTCTTAGCTTCCCTGCACTTCCTATTTATTTCATTCCTCAGCGACTTGTATTTCTGTATTCCTGATTTTCCCGGAACATGTTTGTACTTCCTCCTTTCATCAATCAACTGAAGTATTTCTTCTGTTACCCATGGTTTCTTCGCAGCTACCTTCTTTGTACCTATGTTTTCCTTCCCAACTTCTGTGATGGCCCTTTTTAGAGATTTCCATTCCTCTTCAACTGTACTGCCTACTGCGCTATTCCTTATTGCTGTATCTATAGCGTTAGAGAACTTCAAACGTATCTCGTCATTCCTTAGTACTTCCGTATCCCACTTCTTTGCGTATTGATTCTTCCTGACTAATGTCTTGAACTTCAGCCTACTCTTCATCACTATTATATTGTGATCTGAGTCTATATCTGCTCCTGGGTACGCCTTACAATCCAGTATCTGATTTCGGAATCTCTGTCTGACCATGATGTAATCTAATTAAAATCTTCCCGTATCTCCCGGCCTTTTCCAAGTATACCTCCTCCTCTTGTGATTCTTGACCAGGGTATTCGCTATTACTAGCTGAAACTTGTTACAGAACTCAATTAGTCTTTCTCCTCTTTCATTCCTTGTCCCAAAATGGTTCAAATGGCTCTGAGCACTATGGGACTCAACTGCTGAGGTCATTAGTCCCCTAGAACTTAGAACTAGTTAAACCTAACTAACCTAAGGACATCACAAACAGCCATGACCGAGGCAGGATTCGAACCTGCGACCGTAGCGGTCTTGCGGTTCCCGACTGCAGCGCCTTTAACCGCACGGCCACTTCGCCCGGCTTCCTTGTCCCAAGCTCATATTCTCCTGTAACCTTTTCTTCTACTCCTTCCCCTACAACTGCATTTCAGTCGCCCATGACTATTAGATTTTCGTCCCTCTTTACATACTGCATTACCCTTTCAATATCCTCATACACTTTCTCTATCTGTTCATCTACAGCTTGCGACGTCGGTATGTATACCTGAACTATCGTTGTCGGTGTTGGTCTGCTGTCGATTCTGATTAGAACAACCCGGTCACTGAACTGTTCACAGTAACACACCCTCTGCCCTACCTTCCTATTCATAACGAATCCTACACCTTTTATACCATTTTCTGCTGCTGTTGATATTACCCGATACGCATCTGACCAGAAATCCTTGTCTTCCTTCCACTTCACTTCACTGACCCCTACTATATCTAGATTGAGCCTTTGAATTTCCCTTTTCAGATTTTCTAGTTTCCCTACCACGTTCAAGCTTCTGACATTCCACGCCCCGACTCGTAGAACGTTATCCTTTCGTTGATTATTCAACCTTTTTCTCGTGGTAACCTCCCCCTTGGCAGTCCCCTCCTGGAGATCCGAATGGGGGACTATTCCGGAATCTTTTGCCAATGGAGAGATCATCATGACACTTCTTCAAATACAGGCCACATGTCCTGTGGATACACGTTACGTGTCTTTAATGCAGTGGTTTCCATTGCCTTCTGCATCCTCATGTCGTTGATCATTGCTGATTCTTCCGCCTTTAGGGGCAATTTCCCACCCCTACGACAAGAGAGTACCCTGAACCTCTATCCGCTCCTTCGCCCTCTTTGACAAGGCCGTTGGCAGAATGAGGCTGACTTCTTACGCCGGAAGTCTTCGGCCGCCAATGCTCCAACTGACCTACTCTGAGGCTAAGAGAAAATATGAGAGGCTACATCCTGTTCATATGACGTCAACCCTCGCCGCTGCTATGACAACAGTTGTACCATCTTCCGTTCTGCTGGGTACAGTTGGCTCTGAGCCGTCAGATTCCATCTGCCCCCTTGGTGGTGGGGAGCACTTTGCTCCCTGTTGCTCCTGCACAGCCTACTTCAGGAGCAACACCCCCAAACCATCGGGGACGTCAAACCCGACTTCTCAGCCAGAGAAGGGGAAGTCTTCTTCGGCTCCTCTCGCCAGGAAGGGATCCTTTGGGTCCTAGGTTCCTACCAGTGGCAAAGCTAACACGAGCCAGTGGCTGAAGCAACTACAGGTAGCTAGTCATAGGGCTTCACAGTCCTCCTCAGTCCCTGAGAGTGAACCAGTGAAGCCCTCCCAGCTGGACAAATCTGTGGAGTATTGAGAGAAACCTAAAAAGAAAAAAAACCCCAAGAACTAAGGCACTGCTGTGGCACTCACACCACCATTACCTACAAGCTCAGTGTCTGAGGATGAGGTGGAGATTCTGGCATTCGCTGAGGACCTAGATCCTGCTGGGCCCTGAGACACAATGGCTGTCGATTGCACAGGTACTCATCTGGTGGCAGCAGGTGACCCTGAGGCGTAGACTACTCACTGAGTGTTTCATGCATACCCAGACTCATGATCATGTAATCCTCCAGTGGAATTGCGGCAGTTCTTTCCACCACCTGGCTGAGCTACGGCAACTGTTAAGCTTTACAACTGCTTTCTGCATTGCCCTCCAGCAAACCTGGTTCCCAGCAATGTGGACCCCTGCCCTCCATGGCTATAAGGGATATTACAGGAACCGCAGCGACTATAATCGAGTGTCATGGGGAGTTTGCGTCTATGTCCTGAACCCAATATGTAGTGAACCAGCGCCCCTTCAGAACCCTCTTGAAGCTGGGGCTGTCAGAATAAGGACGACTCAGGTATGGGATTAAAACAATCTTCAGACCCACCAAGAAGATTAAGGGATATTTAAGAACTGCAAAAGACGTCAGGCACCCCCTAGCAACACCTGGGGTCTACAAAATTCGATGCAGTTTTGGACAAGTATATACTGGAACAACGAAAGGAAGTGTAAACACTCGTTTAGCCGAACATAAAAGAAACTGTCGCTTAGGACACATCGAAAAATCGGCCATAGCTGAGCATGTTTTTCGAAATGGGAACCACGAAATTAAATTTAATGAGACAAGCGTTCTAGCACGAACATCCAATTATCATGCGCGCATGTATAGAGAAGCAAAAGAGATTCACAAACACCATAATAATTTTAATAGACAAGAGGTAGTTTTAAAGTTGGACAAAATGTGGATGTCAACGTTGCGCCAGCAGAATGACAATCGATTACTCTTAATCGAGCATGATGACGCCTTCCAAAGATAGGCATACCATCGGCATCACGTGACGAATGGTGGTGCCCTCTATGCGCTCTATAAATGCGAGAGTACCTGGAGCCTCAGTAGCAGTAGCCGGTCGACCTCAGAAGATGTCTGCCGCAGATGGAGATGAAACGTTAGGTGGAAATTTTATACATCGACCATGGCCTCTCAGCCCGAAAGTTTCAACTGAAGACAACGCCGGCCGTGAAAGCCTACATTGTATGAACTGTTTGCAATGTATATCTTCCTCCAGATGGTGCAGTACGCCTGAACGTATTGGCTGCACTGATCAACTCCCTAAACCTTTCCTACTTTTGGGAGATTTTAACGCGCATAACCCTTTGTGGGGTGGTCCCATGTTTACTGGCCGAGGTAGGGAGGTCGAAAATTTACTGTCACAATTCAATCTGTGCCTCTTAAATGCAGGTGCCCCCACACAATTCAGTGTGGCACATGGCACATATTCGGCCATTGATCTCTCAGTCTGTAGTCCTGGCCTTTTAACATCTATCCACTGGAGAGCACTTTACGACCTGTGTGGTAGTGACCACTTCCGCATCTTCCTGTCACTCCCCCGGCATCATGTCCATGGACGCCTTCCAGATGGGCTTTAAACAAGGCAGACTAGGAAGCCTTCACCCCTGCTGTCACTGCTGAATCCCCCCCCCCCCCCCACATGGTGACGTCGATGTTATCGTTGAGCAGGTCACGACGACGATCGTTTCTGCGGCAACGCGATCCCTCGTTCTTTAGGGCGCCCCCAGCGAAAGACAGTCCCTTGGTGGACGCCGAAAGTCGCTGAGGCAATTACAGAGCGTCGGCGATCTCTATAGTGACATAAGCGGCACCCTTCCCTAGATCACCTAATAGAATTTAAGCGGCTCCATGCCCGTGTTCGCCAGCTTATAAAACGACAGAAACAGGAGCGTTGGGAGACGAATATGTCGACCATTGGGTGCGTCACCTTCCCAAGTCTGTACAAAGATTAGACGTCTTTTTGGGTACCAGACCTCAACAGGTGTCCCTGTCATTAAGACCGGTAGCGTGTTATCAACCGACGCAAACGCGATTGCCGAACACTTTGCTGAGCACTATGCTCGGCCTCTGCATCGGAGAACTATACCCCAGCCTTTTGTACCCTCAAACGGCGGATGGAAAGGAATGTCCTCTCGTTCACTACACGCCACAGTGAATCCTAAAACGCTCCATTTACATGGCGGGAGCTCCTCAGCGCCCTTTCACATTGCCCCGACACAGCTCCTGGGCCAGATCGGATCAACGATCAGATGATTAAACATCTCTCGTCTGACTACAAGTGACATCTCCTCGTCATCTTCAATGAGATCAGGTGCGATGGCGTCTTTCCATCGCAATGGCGAGAGAGCACCATCATTCTGGTGCTCAAACCCGGTCAAAATCCGCTTGATGTAAATACCTACTGGCCCATCAGCCTCACCAACTTTCTTTGTTAGCTGCTGGAACGTCGGCAGTTGGGTTGGGTCCTGGAGTCACGTGGCCTACCGGCTCCATGTCAGGGCGGCTTTCGCCAGGGTCGCTCTGCCACTGACAATCTTGTGTCTCTCGAGTCTGCCATCTGAACAGTGTTTTCCAGACGCCAATATCTGGTTGCCGTCTTTTTTAACTTGCATAAAGCATACATGACCTGACATCATATCCTTGCCACATTTATGAGTGGGGTCTCCGAGGCCCGCACCTGATTTTTATCCAAATCTTCTTGTTGCTCCATACTTTCTGTGGCAAAGTCCGTGCCTCCCATAGTTCCCCCCATTACTCATGAGAATGTCGTTCAGTGGGGCTCCGTATTGAGTGTCTCTCTATTTTTAGTGGCCTTTAACTCTCTAGCAGCAGCAGCTGTAGGGCTGTCCGTCTCACCCTCTCTGTATGCAGACGAATTCTGCATTTCGTACTGCTCCCCAGTACTGGTGTTGCTGAGTGGCGTCTACAGGGAGCCATTCACAAGGCGCAGTCATGGGCTTTAGCCCACAGCTTCAAGTTTTCAGCCGCGAAGTCGTGTGTAATGCGTTTCTGTCGGCTTCGCACCATTCACCCAGAACCAGAACTTTACCTTAATGACGATCCACTCACTGTAGTAGAGACATATCGATTCTTAGGACTGGTTTTCGACGCCCGATTGACTTGGCTACCTCACCTTCGTCAGTTTAAGCGAAAGTGCTGGCAACACCTCAATACCCTCCGCTGCCTGAGCAACATCAACTGGAGTGCAAATCGCTCTACTCTGCTGCAGCTCTACAAAGTCCTTGTTCAATCCCACCTTGACTATGGGAGTCTGGTTTGACCCAATGCACCACTGTGGCGTTCACCTAGTGACGGGAGCTTTTAGATCCAGAGTCCTGGTGGAGGCCGGAGTCCCTCCGTTGCAGATCCGACGTGCACAACTGCTCGCCAGTTATGTTGGACAAGTTTGTAGTTCTCCTGTGCATCCGAATTACCGTTTCCTTTTTCCAACCACGGTGGTTCATCTCCCGCATCGGCGGCTAAGGTCAGGGCTTACGATTGCAGTTCACATCCAGTCCCTTCTGTCAGAGTTTCCACCTCTCTTCGAGGTCCATTCACGTACACCTCCATGGTGTACACCTAGGCCGCAGATCCTTCTGGACCTTTTGCATGGCCCTAAGGACTCCGTTAGCCCTGCGGCTCTCCGCTATCACTTCCTCTCGATTCTCTACATTTACCAGGGCCATGAGTGGTTTACACTGACGGCTCAATGGCTGATGGTCACATAGGCTTCGCATAGGTTCATGGAGGACATATTGAACAGCAGTCCTTGCCAGATGGATGTAGTGCTTTCACTGCACAGCTGGCGGCCATATCTTCTGCTCTTGAGCACATCCACTTATGCTCTGGTGAGTCATTTCTTCTGTATACTGACTACTTGAGCACCCTACAAGCTGTCGACCAGTGTTACCCTTGCCATCCTTTGGTAGCGTCCATTCAGGAGTCCATCGATGCCCTGGAATGGTCCCGTCGTTCAGTGGTGTTTGTATGGACCTCACGACACGTCAGAATCCCAGGCATACCGACAGGCTGGCCAAACAGGTTTCGCAGAAACTGCTTCTGGAGATGGGCATCTCCAAAACTGACCTGCATTCTGTCTTACGCCACAGGGTTCTTCGGCTTTGGGAGATGGAATGGCATAACGGTACACACAACAGACTGCGTGTCATTAAGGAGAATACGAATGTGTAGAAGTCTTCCATGCAGTTCTCTGGCAGTGAATCAGTGGTCCTCTGCCGGCTCTGCATTGGCCATACGTGGCTAATGCATGGTTACCTCCTCCGTGCCGAGGACCCACGTCTATGTCGCTGTGGCTCGCAAATGACAGTCATCCACCTCTTACTGGACTGCCCACTTTTATCCACTCTGCAGCACCCTACCTTTGGTGTTGGGTGACAGTGCCTCAACAGCAGATTTAGTTTTACATTTTATTCATGAGGGTGGGTTTTATCATTTGATCTAAGTTTTAGCGCATGTTCTTTATCCCTCTGTGTCCTCCACCCTAGTGCTTTCAGGGTGGAGGTTTTAATGTGTTGCAGAGTGGCTGGCTTCTCCTTTTTATTCTCATGGTCAGCCAGCCATGGTAGCATGCTCTCTTGGTTTGATCTCTTCTACATGTTTCTTGCATCTCTCTGTGGTTTTTTTGTCCTATTTTGTCCATTTTAGTGTTTGTTGCTCTTCTGTCATTCTTGTGGTTTTCTCATTTCTTCCATCTGTGTTTTGTATGTTTCGATTATTTTATTCCCACCCTCGTGGAATTATTTTAACCGATGACGCAGCTGTTTGGTTCCTCTCCCCCCCCCCCCCCCCCTCTTTTGACCCAGCAACGTAACTTGTGTAGAATGCAAAAGGAGAGGAGTTGCAAGATTCATCAAAAATTGTCATAAATTAAAGAATATAGACATTAATAAGTTTGCTTGTGCAGCATAGGTAATTTTAATCTGTTCTTAAATCATCTTGTAGCTCTATTGACCTATTTAACAGCAAAAACAAATAACTAATGGTTGCTGCTGCTTTCAGTATAGATCTTATTTATTCATTCATCTAGGGATCACCTCACAATTATACAGGGTGTTACAAAAAGGTACGGCCAAAGTTTCAGGAAATATTCCTCATACACACATAAAGAAAAGATGTTGTGTGGACATGTGTCCGGAAACGCATAATTTCCATGTTAGAGCTCATTATAATTTCGTCAGTATGTACTGTACTTCCTCGATTCACCGCCAGTTGGCCCAATTGAAGGAAGGTAATGTTGACTTCGGTACTTGTGTTGACATGCGACTCATTGCTCTACAGTACTAGCATCAAGCACATCAGTACGTAACATCAACAGGTTAGTGTTCATCACGAACGTGATTTTGCAGTCAGTGCAATGTTTACAAATGCGGAGTTGGCAGATGCCCATTTGATGTATGGATTAGCACGGGGCAATAGCCGTGGCGCGGTACATTTGTATCGAGACAGATTTCCAGAACGAAGGTGTCCCGACAGGAAGACGTTCGAAGCAATTGATCGACGTTTTAAGGGAGCACGGAACATTCCAGCCTATGACTCGCGACCGGGGAAGGCCTAGAACGACGAGGACACCTGCAATGGACGAGGCAATTTTTCGTGTAGTTGACGATAACCCTAATGTCAGCGTCAGAGAAGTTGCTGCTGTACAAGGTAACGATGACCGCGTCACTGTATGGAGAGTGCTACGGGAGAACCAGTTGTTTCCGTACCATGTACAGCGTGTGCAGGCACTATCAGAAGCTGATTGGCCTCCACAGATACACTTCTGCGAATGGTTCATCCAACAATGTGTCAATCCTCATTTCAGTGCAAATGTTCTCTTTACGGATGAGGCTTCATTCCAACGTGATCAAATTGTAAGTTTTCACAATCAACATGTGTGGGCTGACGAGAATCCGCACGCAATTGTGCAGTCACGTCATCAACACAGATTTTCTGTGAACGTTTGGGCAGGCATTGTTGGTGATGTCTTGACTGGGCCCCATGATCTTCCACCTACGCTCAATGGAGCACGTTATCATGATTTCATACGGGATACTCTACCTGTGCTGCTAGAACATGTGCCTTTACAAGTACGACACAACATGTGGTTCATGCACGATGGAGCTCCTGCACATTTCAGTCGAAGTGTTCATACGCTTCTCAACAATAGATTCGGTAACCGATGGATTGGTAGAGGTGGACCAATTCCATGGCCTCCACGCTCTCCTGACCTCAACCCTCTTGACTTTCATTTATGGGGGCATTTGAAAGCTCTTGTCTACGCAACCCCGGTACCAAATGTAGAGACTCTTCGTGCTCGTATTGTGGACGGCTGTGATACAATACGCCATTCTCCAGGGCTGCATCAGCGCATCAGGGATTCCATGCGACGGAGGGTGGATGCATGTATCCTCGCTAACTGAGGACATTTTGAATATTTCCTGTAACAAAGTGTGTGAAGTCACGTTGGTACGTTCTGTTGCTGTGTGTTTCCATTCCATGATTAATGTGATTTGAAGAGAAGTAATAAAATGAGCTCTAACATGGAAAGTGAGCGTTTCCGGACACATGTCCACATAACATATTTTCTTTCTTTGTGTGTGAGGAATGTTCCCTGAAAGTTTGGCCGTACCTTCTTGTAACACCCTGTATAGGATTTGTCACCATATACAATGAAAATAGCTATGTCAAAATAGACGAACTTGTAGAATATATAAGTACATTTCTTCAAGGACAGGACTGCTGGTCAGCTATGACCTTGCTGCAGGAACCATCTAGGTTTAGTACCGTCACCAGATTTGGGCACACACAGCGAATTGACTGCACTGTTGTTGCCTCTCCAGAGTTGTATGGCTTCACAGCTGCACTGTGGGCTGCATGGATTACGTGTCAGTTGGCAAGACCCTCTGGAGTTGAAATCCAGGAGGAAAGTGCGTGTGCTTCCCTCGTCCAGTAGTGTTGATGTATCCCAAGCTTTCCAGTTGCCGAACTTGCTGTCCATACACAGTTACATGCCTGCTCCTGGTTGTTTCTCACAGTTTGCCATTGTGGTTTTGTTCGTACACAGTTGATGATTCTTGGCTTTCACATTTGCATCCCTCTCAGTTTGTCCTTTTGGATTTGTATGCAGTTTTCCACTGTCCACTGGGTCTTTTCAGCCACTTCCTTTTTTTTTCTCAGAAATCAAGTAATGGCACTCCCCAACACCTGGGTAGTGTGTTACTGAAGTGATGACGAGGTGGATGCTTGTTTGTTAAATAGCTCTTAACGATTGATCAAAAGTTTTTGGAACTTTGGAAGTGCCAAATAATGCTGCAGGAACAGATACAGTTGCAGCAGCAGGAGGAGGAAAAATGTGACTGCAGTAACTACTATAGCAGAATTTGATAGAGCAGAATGAGTAGCTAACTTAACATGTGAGTATGCAGATGGTGGGGCAGCTTTTGCCCCCACCCCTATAATCTTCTGTATTTGAGGACACTGTGGAGACGTGGGAAAACTACTTGTGTTTTTTGCAAGGTAAGAAACATATCAGATCCCATAGTGAAGTGTGTTGTGTTACATTGGGGGGAGATAGTGGTGGTGGTGACCTGTCCGAAATTATTCAAAAGCTGCATCTACTCTGAAGCATTAAAATTTACTTAACTGTGAAATCTGCTGAGTGAGCATTTCTGCCACCGAATCAGCTTAACCAGCATGTGAAGCTTAGTGATCAGTCTTATGCGTCGTGGCTAGTGGACCTGGAAGCACCTGGAAATGCATGTTTGAATTACAAATTGTGGTGTCTTGTACCATGATTCTGTAATTGCACTGAATGAGAACCTGGCCAAGCATCTAATAAACTCCTGACGGAGTTGGTATGAGTAGTATCAAGACCCAATTCCAGGTTGATACTGATGCAGTAGTTTCTCGTATTAAGTGGGAAACTTATCAGCATTAGGGCTCTTCCTGTTTGCAACTGCTGCAGTGGCAATGAAACATTGCATGTTGTAAGCTCCCTTATTTGTTATACACTACTGGCCATTAAAATTGCTACACCACAAAGATGACGTGCTACAGACGCGAAATTTAACCGACAGGAAGAAGATGCTGTGATATGCAAATGATTTAGCTTTTCAGAGCATTCACACAAGGTTGGCGCCAGTGGCGACACCTACAACCTGCTGACCTGAGGAAAGTTTCCAACCGATTTCTCATACACAAACAGCAGTTGACCGGCGTTGCCTGGTGAAACGTTGTTGTGATGCCTCGTGAAAGGAGGAGAAATGCGTACCATCACGTTTCCGACTTTGATAAAGGTCGTATTGTAGCCTATCGCGATTGCGGTTTATCGTATCGCGACATTGCTGCTCGCGTTCGTCGAGATCTAATGACTGTTAGCAGAATATGGAATCGGTGGGTTCAGGAGGGTAATACGGAACGCCGTGCTGGATCCCAACGGCCTCGTATCACTAGCAGTCGAGTTTTATGACAGGCATCTAATCCGCATGGCTGTAACGGATCGTGCAGCCACGTCTCGATCCCTGTGTCAACAGATGGGAACGTTTGCAAGACAATAACCATCTGCACGAACGGTTCGACGACGTTGCAGCGGCATGGACTATCAGCTTGTAGACCATAGCTGCAGTTACCTTTGACGCTGCATCACAGACAGGAGCGTCTGCGATGGTGTACTGAACGACGAACCTGGGTGCAAGAATGGCAAGACGTCATTTTTTCAGATGAATCCAGGTTCTGTTTACAGCATCATGATGGTCGCATCCGTGTTTGACGACATCGCGGTGAACGCACATTGGAAGCGTGTATTCGTCATCACCATACTAGCGTATCACCCGGCGTGATGGTATGGGGTGCCACCTCTTGTTCGCATTGACGGCACTTTGAACAGTGGACGTTACATTTCAGATGAGTTACGACCCGTGGCTCTATCCTTCAATCGATCCCTGCGAAACCCTACATTTCAGCAGGATAATGCACGACCGCATGTTGCAGGTCCCGTACGGGCCTTTCTGGATACAGAAAATGTTCGACTGCTGCCCTGGCCAGCACGTTCTTCAGACCTCTCACCAACTGAAATCGTCTGGTCAATGGTGGCCGAGCAACTGGCTCGTCACAATACGCCGGTCACTACTCTTGATGAACTGTGGTATCGTGTTGAAGCTGCATGGGCAAATGTACCTGTACACACCATCCAAGCTCTGTTTGACTCAATGCCCAGGCGTATCAATGCCGTTATTACGGCCAGAGGTGGTTGTTCTGGGTACTGATTTCTCAGGATGTATGGACCCAAATTGCGTGAAAATGTAATCACATGTCAGTTCTAGAATAATATATTTGTCCAATGAATACCCGTTTATCATCTGCATTTCTTCTTGGTGTACCAATTTTAATGACCAGTAGAGTACATATTGAAATCGGCATTGCTCTCTATTATTTCCATGTTCGGGTCAGAATTAGTCGCTCCTACAGAAGTTTCTGGATTCTTGGCAGGCTGATTCTAAAGTTGTTTAGCATATTGTGTCATTGGGATAATCTCTCAATATATTTTCCTATTTGTTTATTATTTCTCCTCATCGCACTTCGTGGACTTATCGATCGAATTCTCGAGGTTCCTCACCATCGCTCACTTCCTACCCCCACCTGAATTCCCCGTTGCTATCACAGGTGTCAACATGCCCTAAGTTCGGCACCTCCTCCGCTCATTGACCTTGTACCCTTATAGCTTCTCCACTTTCCCTAGAGGGAAGGCGTGCTGGTTCCCGGCATGAATCCGCCCGACAGATTAGTGTCGAGGTCCGGTGTGCCGGCCAGCCTGTGGATCGTTTTTAAGTAGGTTTTCCATCTGCCGCGCCGAATGCGGGCTGGTTACCCTTATTCCGCCTCAGTTACACTATGTCGGCGATTGCTGGTCAAACACTGTCTCCATGTACACGTACACCATAATTGCTATACCACGCAAACATTTGGGGTTACACTCGTCCGGTATAAGACGTACCGCGAGGGAGGGAGGGAGGGGCGGTGAGGAGGGGGGAGGGGAGGGGAGGGGAGGGAAGGTTCCACCGGGGGCCGAATCGCACAATACACAATAACCCTGGGTTCGGTGTGGGGCGGCGGTGGGGTGGGTAGTCTGCTGTGGCCTGTTGTGAACCACTGAGGGCTATGACGGGACGCAGCCTGTCCGTCGTTTCTAGGTCCTCGGTTTAATACACAATACACACACACACACACACACACACACACTCTCTGTAGAAAGTGCTCTGTTGTTCTTATGGATCCGCCATCACACATCTGGAGGCAGATGTCTCCCCGGTTTAATACACAATACACACACACACACACACACACACACACACACACTGTAGAAAGTGCTCTGTTGTTCTTATGGATCCGCCATCACACATCTGGAGGCAGATTTCTGCAGAATACGACAGAATGTAAGTTCGTAAGCGAATTTGATAAATGAGGTAGTTTACTTCACGAAGAAACTGTCTGTTTCATGAAGAAACCTGGTGACATGAATTCGATACAGACAAGCTTGATGCAAGAAACGGAGAGTGGGTGAAACAGCTTGTATAGAAAGCTATAGTCTGTAGTTAGGCAATACAATAAAATCGTGGAAATGCTTCCGGAGAGAGGTGTCTCTGAAAAACTGCAAAGGAACGGGTGATGTATTTAGAGCCATCCAAAGATGCAATAGAAACGCTGGAAGGCGAAAAGTATCCAAAAAGTTCAGTTTGTTTTGTTATGTGTGCACAAACTGAAAAGTCATTGTAAGATGGGGCTTGAAGATATTTATTCGCTTGGCGCCGGCAGCGCTAGTTCGGATGAGTCTACTTAGCTTGTCACCGGCCGCTTGTCACCTTTCCGTTGATGACAAGCTTCAAACACATTGTCTTTTGCGCGATTTAATTTTCCTGAAATCCTCTATTTTGCCGTATCGTTCCACAAACTATAATTTTTTTTCAAGTAACTTTTGTGCAAATTCTACACTGTTATAATAACCTTCCATGCAGAGCGATGCCACTTTCCGTCACAAGGTGTCAATAGTTCAAAAAATGTTCATATGTGTGTGAAATCTTATGGGACTTAACTGCTAAGGTCATCAGTCCCTAAGTTTACACACTACTTAACCCAAACTTTCCTAAGGACAAACACACACATCCATGCCCGAGGGAGGCTTCGAACCTGCGCCGGAACCAGCCGCACAGTCCATGACTGCAACGCCCTACACCGCTCGGCTAATCCAGCGCGGCTGTCAATAGTTCCATCATTGTTTTTGCTAAAGGCTGTCCAGCGCCGGAATATATCTCGAATGAGGAAATGTATCCCGTACTCTAATCACACAGTATCCGAATGAGTATGCTGTATTTCGTAATTTTCGACGGATTGTAAACTTTAAAATTTAACCGTCCACGCCACGGTGTCTTTCCATCAATTTGAGATGTTTTGACTTAGATTAAACGTTTCTTTAAACTTTTTGGAAAAATAATCAATTACGAATTGCTGTATGACAAGCCGGTCGGCATTATCCGGTTTATTGTTGCTGTCGGAAAAAAATATAAAAATGATAATATTTGTCTGAATCGGTTGCGGGACATAGTTTTGCGAAATATTGGTGTGTGTATCAACGGATTCGTTGACCAAAATCATCGATCCATGCCTTCTTTACAATTCCCATAAGGAAGACATGACGTCCGCGCATTAATCGCAAATAATCCTATTGTCTCTTTCGTCCGCCATGATGAAAGAGCACAAGTACTTATAAAAACAAAAAACTTGTTGTCGTGTGTCACTTATTGTTATCTAAACAAAACACCAACAGAACGCAAAAGATACAAAAGTGCTGCCGCCGGCCACTGCGCGATACTATGCTCACGACACCACTGTGGTGTCTCCGGCTACTGAGCGATACTATGCAGATTCTTGCCATACCCGTCCCAGCATGGCATCGTCGACTGTGGCAGTCGCTTCCCGTATTCTCTCCTGGAGCTCTGCTACATCACATGGTAGAGGCGGTACATACACCAGATCTTTAATGTGTGCCCACAGTCACACGGAGTGAGATCTAGTGATCGGGTCGGCCATTTTATGAAACAGCTCGTTCCACATCTGAACTCGCCGTGTTTGCGAATAGCGCTGACTATCGGCAAATTAAGCCCGCCCGGTTGGCCGTGCGGTCTAACGCACGGCTTTCCGGGCGGGAAGGAGCGTCTGGTCCCCAGCACAAATCCGCCCGGCGGATTTGTGTCGAGGTCCGGCGAACCGGCCAGTCTGTGAATGGTTTTTAGGCGGTTTTCCATCTGCTTCGGCGAATGCGGGCTGGTACACCATCATTACTCTACCACGCAATCATAGGGGTTATAGTCGTCTGGTGTGAGACGTTTCCGGGGGGGAGGGGGGGTCCACCTGGGGTCGAACCGCGCAATAACCCTGGGTTCGGTGTGGGGAGCGGAGGGGTGAAGTGGATTGCGGTAGTCATCGTGAGGTTGTGGACCACTGCGGCTGCGGAGGGAACGGAGACTCTCCGTCGTTTCTAGGTCCCCGGTTAACATACAATACAATACAATCGGCAAATTACCAAACTACGCTGTGGCGGCATATATGATGAAAAAAAAAAAAAAACTTTCAGAGTTTCTCTTCAAAATGACATATGTATGCTACATCAATGTTTAGTTCTTGTGCAATAAATAATTATAAGTGTTCCTGGACTTTATGTACACCCTGTATTATTCTGTTTTCGTGATACCTGTAAATATTTATTTTAAGTCTCCTAGCCGGCTCCCTCCGTCGGAGGTTCGAGTCCTCCCTCGGGCATGGGCGTGTGTGTCGTCCTTAGCGTAAGTTAGTTTAAGTTAGTAGTGTGCAAGCTAAGGCGCCGATGACCTCAGCAGTTTGGTCCCTTAAGACGTTACCACAAATTTCCAAAGCCTCAGAGGGAATGTCAGCCGCGCTCAGCAGCCAAAAACGTCTGTTTTTCCGGAGTGACTAGACCGTGGCCCATACCATACTCAGTCTATCGATGATATCAACTTGTATTTAACCTGAATGTATAGTGGCGTTGACGATGATCGGCTTGAGAGGTTACAGCATAACCGCAGTTTCTTTGCCATGGTATCTAAATTAGCGAGGAGAATGTATTGCGTTCCAGTCTCACATGAGTCTAACGAAAAAAATTTCAATGCGGCCTGGGAGCTTACCTCGGACGGTAGCAGCAGACTTGATCCGAAACAATTCTGTTGATTGTAATTACGGTAACTGAATAATTTGGAGATAATTGTGTTCCTGTTAGAGATCTAACTTTTTCGGTGGTCAATTTCACACATGTTCATTTAACAGCAATGTGATTTTTAGAATGAAGTGTCAATGTGATTTTTAATTACCATAATTAAAAAAGATGGTAGTTACATACAGTCTCTGTGAAACTCCAAACTGTTTCCCAATTTTCATTATTGCATAAAGCAAGTTATTTTCCGTTATGATCATAATGATGTCGCAATTAGACACTACCATCCAAGAATATATGTAGAGTAACCAAATTGATGTGAGTGTAGTTCCAACGGCTAGTGGGTGTATGTCAGAAGCGACATTAGCCTGCAGACACACACAGCAGCCACTAAGAAGGTCGCAACAGCAGCACGGCGAGCGCAACCCACCCCACGGTGCCTGATTCGACCACAGGCTGGCGCCAGCTTCGAGCGTTCGCACACGAGTAAGCCACGCCCGAGTGCGGTGGGCCCGAGCGAGTTCGAGCGAGCAAAACGTCCTGTTTGCAGACCTCTAGTGCACATTTCACTCGAGCAGCCCCTGTGCATAATTTTGCCATGCGCGACCAGTCTCGTTCGCAATGCGAGATGCATTAAATGATGAATGACACAGGTTTCAGAAATTGAAGGTAATTGTACAATCTCGGCTTGTCAGTGGGTAACTACCATGATCATCGTAAAGGAAGCAAAGGGATCTATCAGGATTTGCACTGATGTTAAGACCACATTTAACGCACAAAATGAGATCTACATTTACTCAATCCCTTGGCTGGGGGAATGTTTAGCGAAGTTAGCAGGGGGCAATGTTTTTGAAAGATCGACTTGGATACATATCTGCAATTACCTGTAGACTCAGAGGAAATCTTGGCAATAAACAAGCCTTTTGGAATACCTATTGGGCTCACCCCAGCATCAGGAATTTTCCAAATATATGCAGAGCTGGTAACTCAAGGTAATCCAAAGGAGGTAAACTATTTGGACGACATTTGGATGGTGGGTGCTATTGGGAATGAACACATGCAAAACTTACAAAAACTTCCAGAATGAGATTTACTGGCAGAAGTAAAGCTGTGAGGACCGGGCGTGAGTCGTGCTTTGGTAGCTCACATGGTAGAGCACTTGCCCGCGAAAGGCAAAGGTCCCGAGTTCGAGTCTCGGTCGGGCACACAGTTTTAATGTGCCAGGAAACTTACAAAAATTATTTCAGTGTCTAATAGTAAATGGGCCTCATTGTAATCTGGAGAAATGCAAGTTCTTCACACAGTCTGTGCAATATTTGGGGCGTATGTTCAGCAGCAGAGACATCATGCTGATGGCAGAGCATGTTGATGTTCTTGAGAAGCTGCTGGCTCCAAAAACATTAAGGAATTTGTCTTTTTCTGGGGAAAGTGAACTACTACGTGAAGTTTATTCCCCAGCCAGCTCACCTCGTGCATCCAGTGAAGTATTTGAAGAAAACGGCGTTCCGTTAATTTGGTCTCGTGAGTATCACAAGGCTTTCTTGCAACTGAAGAAACACCTGAAGCTGACTCCGTACTTAGTGATGTTCATAGCAGGCAAGTTCCTGACACTTAAAGTGACACGTCACAATACAGAATTGGAACCGTTCTGTCGCAAAGAATGTCAGCGGTACAGAGCAACCAATAGCTTTTGCTTCTAAGACACTCTCACAGATGCAGCGAAGTAAGAGTGATTTCAGGTGTGCCGCAGGGGAGTGTCATAGGACCGTTGCTATTCACAATATACATAAATGACCTTGTGGATGACATCGGAAGTTCACTGGGGCTTTTTGCAGATGATGCTGTGGTGTATCGAGAGGTTGTAACAATGGAAAATTGTACTTAAATGCAGGAGGATCTGCAGCGAATTGACGCATGGTGCAGGGAATGGCAATTGACTCTCAATGTAGACAAGTGTAATGTGCTGCGAATACATAGAAAGATAAATCCCATATCATTTAGCTACAAAATAGCAGGTCAGCAACTGGAAGCAGTTAATTCCATAAATTATCTGGGAGTACGCATTAGGAGTGATTTAAAATGGAATGATCATATGAAATTGATCGTCGGTAAAGCAGATGCCAGACTGAGATTCATTGGAAGGATCCTAAGGAAATGCAATCCGAAAACAAAGGAAGTAGGTTACAGTACGCTTGTTCGCCCACTGCTTGAATACTGCTCAGCAGTGTGGGATCCGTACCAGATAGCGTTGACAGAAGAGATAGAGAAGATCCAACGGAGAGCAGCGCGCTTCGTTACAGGATCATTTAGTAATCGCGAAAGCGTTACGGAGATGATAGATAAACTCCAGTGGAAGACTCTGCAGGAGAGACGCTCAGTAGCTCGGTACGGGCTTTTGTTAAAGTTTCGAGAACATACCTTCACCGAGGAGTCAAGCAATATATTGCTCCCTCCTACGTATATCTCGCGAAGAGACCATGAGGATAAAATCAGAGAGATTAGAGCCCACACAGAAGCATACCGACAATCCTTCTTTCCACGAACAATACGAGACTGGAATAGAAGGGAGAACCGATAGGTACTCAGGGTACCCTGCGCCACACACCGTCGGGTGGCTTGCGGAGTATGGATGTAGATGTTATTCACATACTGAGGGGAAGGCGTCAGCCATTGTTTGACGTGAAAAAAAAAAATTGATATTTTCCCGTATGGGGATAGGGTCTAGTCACAGATCACAACCTATTATAGTATGGGGATAAGGTCTAGTCACAGATCACAGCCTCTTATTTCTCGTTTTCCTCCTCCTCCTCCTCCTCCCCCCCCCCCCTCCTCTTCCTTCCACACAAAACGACGCATTGGTTGCAACACTGGGCTCTGTCGTTTAGCAATTATCATTGTGATGTTCATTTCGTCCCACTGAATAGAATGCAAATGCCGACACATTATCTTGCCGCCGCATTGACCCCGACATTGTGTTTAGCCATCAGTAAGCAGCCCGTTTGGCCCAAGATGAAGCTATGCGTCACACCTTTCAACATTTCCTGGTCACCACTCAGGAAGGATAGTTTGCTAGCAAACTCGCGAGTGAGCAGCGCTCTTGGTGGGGGAAGAGGCCTATCCAGGAAGGGCCCTGCGGCTGCCATACAGGTACCCACCAAGTTGCGCTCGAGCAGCGGAGGCGTGCGTATCACTGGTGCAGCGCGCTACCTGTGCTGAGCTAGAGGAAGAGCTGCGAAGCTGTGCTCCGACTGTGGCTTGATACTGAGCAAATTGTCGTGCGTCATTATTACGACACAGCAAACTTGTCGTGTTCTTGCGCCACAGAATGAGCAGAAGAAGAAGAAGAAGAAGGCAGACACAGCGAAGCAGCCTTCGACACCGCAACCCACTGGGAATGCGGAACGGAAGCGCGACGAGCATCTTGTACCTGTCCCTCCTCTGTACATTCAGTGCAGTGGAGGGTCGTGGACAGAGATACATGATGTCATAGCCAGTTTCAGCAGGGAAGAAGTAGGCGTAGGGTCCCTTGACTCAGACGCCATCGTCCAGCTGCAGGCAGCGAGCGTGTACGACCACCGCGCATTGATGAGCGCTGTGGCCGCCCACATTTTTGATCCACCTACTGTGGAGAAGATGACCGCGCCGAAACAGCGCGAGAAGCAATCCAACGCTTTGATCAGGGGGCTTCCTCGGATCTGTGATGAGAAGACGGTGCAAGAGAGTCTGTCACGTGCTGGATTCCGGGGTGCAATTACTAAGCTGCACAAACCGACGAATAAGAAGAGGCCGCCGCTGTACATCGTCGTAGTGGGAACTGCGACGGATGGCAGCGACGTCTTCGGGATAAGGAAGCTCTTAGGCTTTCCTGTGACTGCCGAAGCTCTCCCCCCAGGCATGGACCCTAAGCCACCACAGTGCTTCAGGTGCCAAGCTGAAGGGCATGTGGCAAAATATTGCCGCAACTTCCCGCGGCGCGTAAAGTGCGCCGGCGCGCACTATACCCGCGCCTATGACAGACGACGAGAAGAGGCGCCAACTTGGGCTCGCTGCGGCGGGCCACATGTGTCAAACTGGCGTGGCTGCCCGGCTTTCGCCAGCGACAGTTGCGCTGGAGACAAGGCGCCAACCGAGAAGATACGACGACGGCACCGTAAGTGCCACCGAACGAAGACGCAACCGGAAGGAGAGAAGGCAACTCCAACTACCCACAGGCGGCCGGAATATCGCGCCAGTGAGAATGGCGCGGGGGACCGGCCGCCAGCGGTAGCACAGCAGGCGCCGCAAGTGCAGCAGATGCGCACCATGCTGTCGGCTGCGGCGAAGGAGGCGATTGCGGCCTTGAAAAGCCGCCATGGACGCAGACAGAGCAGCTTTTAAGGCAACCCTGACTGCAGAGATGGAGGAGGCATGCAGCCAAGTGCGGCAATTGCGCTCGCAGATGGCGCACGACATCCGTGGGGACACCACAGACGAAGAAAAGACACCTGCCGCCTTATGGCGTAGCCGGCGGAAGGACATACCGCGGCGGACACACCGAACAGGAAGACGGGAGCCGCCGCAACGCCGAAGCCTATAGGGTCCGAGCAGCTCCGCTTCGGCGAGTGGGCTACCACAGCGGTCAGGACGCTCAGGGGTATGGGTTACGTCATCTGCTAAACAGCGGAGACAGCCGCGGCCCTCACTGAGCCTGTGAGCGCACCCGAGTGAGCAGTGGTGCTGCTACGCGACCACCCATCCCCGAGTGCTTGGCGTCGACGCTCGTCCACCAGACACCGATGGGCGACCTGAGCCTTCCCCGCGCCAAGTCACTACTGCCTTTCACAACCTGAACTGCAGCACACCGTGCTGCAGCACCGTCACGGACTGATCTCTTATGACGAATATATGGTTTGACATGGTATCCGCTTGCGTGATACCCACTGCTAACTTAACCCATCCTTGCATGACCTATCGCAGTCAGCAAGACTACTGCTCTTACTACTCGACCTAACTATCGCAGAGGTTTTCTTCCCTTGGCACTTGTCTAGGCACCTTTTTCCCTCTGCCCTTCAAAACGCTACCCTTTGTTCGACTTTCGACCCAATCTATCTGTAGATGAGCGCTTATTAATGGTTAACCTTAACCAGACGTACGCAAACATCGCAGTACCCACATCCTGTGACACCTCACATTAGTGAAAACTAACCCTTATGCAGAGATGACAGTAGACCTTTTGAGTTGGCCATCACGCCGGTGTGGGCGTGGAGGGGCTCCACATTTTTTTTTTTATTTTTGCCATACAGGTAACCTAAAATCAGTTGCCTGTTTTCTATCCAAAAGTGTTGTGCAGTGTGCGCTTAGTTACGCTGATTCTCGTTGCACAGTTTTAGTTACTTGCATCAGTCAATTTAGTTTGTATGTTTTGTGATATACTTAGTTATTCAGAAGTGATGAATAAGTGTACTACATCGCACAAAGTGTGCACAATACAAAGAACTGGTGTTTTCGGTGTTAGGGGCATTCAATCGTCTTTACGTAATTACACACTTGTATTAAAGAGTTGAAACAAAAAGAACTGTTGCCTCATGTTGCCAGTCACAAACAAAGGGCTGCATTTTATGCAAAAGTGAGCCCTGCCACAATAGGACGTATCATAAAGAAACACGAAAGTAAACCGCATGGTTTACTCGAATCGCCAAGAAACAGCACTAAGAATTTTGGGTGTAAATTCACCGTTATAGACGGTTAAAAATCTTACCGCGAGTAATGAGTTTAATGGGCAGGGGCACTACGAATGTAGTGTGTGGACATTATATTGGGAACGTTGGTCTCACGGGGAGCGTGCAGGGGATAAGTCCCTGCAGTCGCACTGTCCTCTGTGCCCTCGGTGGCTCAGATGGATAGAGCATCTGCCAGGTAAGCAGGAGATCCTGGGTTCGAGTCCAGGTCGGGGGGCACATTTTCAACTGTCCTCGTTGATGTATATCAACGTCTATCGACAGCGTAGGGTCTTGATTTAATTATCATTTCATTCTAGAGCGCTGCATGGTGACCGATGGTACCTGTTCTTTCGGACATGTCCGAAAGAACAGATACCATCTTCATATATAGACTTTTTTATGGTCTGTTTTACGCAAACGACATTGAAGTTGTAAGTATTACTCCTTATTGTTCGTTTCACCTTGTGGCGAGAACTTATGGTACACTATAATGTTAAAACATAAGAATACTGTGAACGTAATTGTGAATCTTTCACATTTGACCGCATTTCTCGAGCATTTTTCGGTCTTGGCAATCCAAGTTGCTTTTCACTAGGACGACTGAGCTTTAGTTTCAACGTCATATTCATCAACACATGTTTCATGATCTATTCTGACACGTTTCAATAGTTCAGTATCACTGTTGACTTCATCTAGTGACTTCTGAGTCACTGCCGTTCGCCGCTGCTTTTATTCAAAATTCAACAATTTCTGAACAAATTTACCTGAAACATGGCATCAGCCAACTAATATGTCATCATCACCGACTTCTCTGACTGCGATTTTGCGGTCTTTAATAATCATTTCTTTCACTTTTTCTACGATTTCATCGGTTGATGAGGTGGGACATCTCGGTCGCTCTTCACCTTCAACGTCCTCACGGTCATCTTCGAAACTCTTACACCACTTGTAAACCTGTGTTTTCCTCATAGCAAACTCACCAAAAGTAATATTTAACATTCCTAAAAATTTAATGCACTTTATCCCGTTATTATAACAAATTTTAATACACATTCTCTAATCCATTTTATACAAAATAAATAATTGCTTATACTACAAAAACCCTTGTAACCTTTTTGGCAACTGTCAATACACTAAATATCCAATATCCTGACATTATACAGATGCTTTTCAGTCATGTTTATCAACACAGTGACAAAAGAATTGCGCGAATAGGACTGATACAACACGTGAAATTATAAATTCCTCGTTACTTTCTAAATACTCCTCGCGTAGTAAGAATTGTTGCATCTCAATGCAGCCATTCAAAGAAAACTTTTTCCTGTTAGTAGCAACACAAAGTAAGAATAAGCCTTAAATTCTACAGAACAAGTGCACTATATGGTGTTCAAAATACTATCGGAATATATCCATCGTTTTAGGAGACGGCAGATGAATATACATTCAGATGAAAAGGCATTCGCTCCTATAATTGTAGTAGATACTTGAATATTGGGTTCCGGTACTACGTTAGTATAATTTATAATGATCTGTTTCGGAAGAAGGTATCGTCTTTTAGATTCCGTATGGTGTTAACGCATTTATCTAAAAATAAACGCTGTCCAACCGTATCTGTATACTTGTTCACCACAGATTTGAAGCGCGAACCGCATCAGGGCCCATATAACTCTGTGAAACAGCCTGTAAAAGCGCCTGGAGTGGACAGAGTGGGGGGCTTCCTCGCTCAGTCATGAGGTTATAGAGAGACTGTGGCAGTGAGTACTACCCAGGATCCACTTCTGTATAGAGTAATCAGTGGTGCAAGGTAGATGGCCAGAGTGTCTCCCAAAAAAATTAGACCTGGCATTTTGAAACTGTTTTGCTATGAAAGACGCTTAACGCTGTTCAGGGAGTAGTGTTGTCTACAGAGGCCATTGAATATTGTGTCATTGTTCCATCTCCACTTTGTGCCAACATCCTTCAGTTGCTACATACATCCCACTGGAGGATGTTGAGGATGAGAACTTTAGCTCAGAACCAAATTTACTGGCCGTGGATAAAGAGCGCAATCAAGTATGCATTGTATTCGTGTCAGGTTTACGCTCGTAACCAAGCGTCCCCAGCAAAACAGTTTTCCCATGGCCCCAGCCTGAGAAGCCTTGGGGGAGAGAGCACATTGACTTTTCTGGCGGCTTTTAGGGTACTGTGTGGTTGCTGGTTGTCCATACTGTCCATACAATCTCTAATTTTCATTATATGATGCGACTCACTTCTGAAACCAGAAATGTTATCTTGCTGTAGAGTCACCCCCCCCCCCCCCCCCTCACCACACACACACACTCCTTAGTGTTTGACATTGGCAGAATTTGAGTCAATCTGCCGATACAGCGGAATACAGTGCCTCACCATCGTCCCTTCTCACCTGTCGTCTAGCTCGTAAGCATAGAAGGTGGTGTGAACTTTCGAGACACAAATGAGGAAGTCACTGGTGTTGACCTCCGCTAAAGAGGTCTTAACGGTGTTTGTTCCCGCTTGCTTGTCGACATGAGTCAATGGCCGAAACCCGGCTGAGGTACTGCACATATGCTTCTGCTTTTGCTGTATCCTGTGCCCCAAACCCCGAAATAATATAATTCCAACTCTAGCTTTGGTAAACGAGTGAATGTTGGAGCAGTTGGTCATTTGAGATGCACATTGCAAAATTATTTATGATCACATTGGTCAGATGCAACGGTGAATGCGCAAGATGTCTTCTCTTTGGATGAATGTGTTCTCTTTTGTTTTAATTCTTGTTGTGGTTGGCAAAGATACATTTTGTCTGACACTCTGCTCAGCTAGTGACATTGGTGGTCATACTTAACTTGCTGACTCCACCAGATACTGCTCACTTGAAAATTTTGCTTGTTGACACTCCAGTATTTTTTGTTTAGAGGAAAACCTCCTGCGCAAATATTTTGTGCAAGCAGGATGTAATGAAAAATGGCAAATCCTTTAGCTTGTCTCTTTTCAAAAATTTACCCTTAATAATGCGACTGGAGGGGAATTGAGTTACTTTTATGGGATTAATGAGATCAAAGTGATTGTATGAGTTGATTTCATTTCCTCTCTTTAACATTCTGCAATGTTACATGATACTGGCTGTATTAATTTGCCTTTATGGGCAATCTTGGGCAGTGAGGAGTGCTGTGAGACAAGTGACTTGTGGCAAGGTGCAGCAAAACGATCCCAGGAGAGCCGTGAGCACGCAGACTTTCACAAAACCGTAACAGAGGAGAGTAGGAGATAAAGTTGCCTCGCCTTTTCAGGGGTGAAAATCGCTTTGGTGAGCGATGATCAGACAAAGAGGATCATGTGCAGTTTATCGCTTGCGTCTGCTATGACAGCCCACATAAAGGCTTTCGTTTCGGAGAATGGGACTCTGTCAGCGGGTAGTAGGCGCTGGGAGCACGTTAAAAGAATTAGTTGAGCTGATAAACATATCCAGGCTTTCCAAAAGCCTTTGGAAAACAGCTCTGACCCACATAAGGTTCACGCATTGCAGCAGGGTTGACGACTAGCTTCATGGACAGTTTTTTAACATTTCACGGGATCTGTAACGCAAAGCTAGTTGTTGGTTGAGTGAGCATTTATTGCTGTGACGGAAGTGACGTCAGGAGGACGCAACATTTAGCGGGAAGTTCTTTAAGAGAAGAGAAGAGGAAATTCAGCTCGTTAACTTGTTGACGTTTCGCCTTTCTTGGTTGGATGTTTTGTAAAAGAAACAATTGCTATTTGTAGGCTGTAGTAACTTTTGAGAGGATTGGTGGTCGCGTTTCGTTGGCAGGAATAAGGGAACAAGTTGCTTTTTATGGACTATAAAACGGAGCCTTTGTCTCTGGTCTTTGAGGTGAACAGATTGTCGTTGTACAGGTCTTCGCTCACAACTGGTGGAGTCGTGTGGGGTCCAATGTTGAGTCATCAGCTGGCCAATCGCAGTACTGAACTTCGTACCATAGACGCGCAATGTCTCCACTCTGCCCGTATTACACGGAAGATTATTGATTATGGTAAGCGTAGATTACAGCTCAGGCAGAGTAGGACAAGTGAGAGTTTATAGTTCAGATTCGTGATACGTTTCATTGTCTCATATTTGGCAGTGCAAGCTTGGATCTCTTAGGTTCGTGTTTCAGATAAACAATCACTGTAATCGTCCTATAATAAGGTTGCGATACATTTCACAGAGTCAGATGCGAAATTATTAAGCAACTTCATCTAATTTAGTAACTTTGCCGCCGCGCGGAGTGGCCGCGCGGTTTGAGGCGTCATGTCACAGACTGCGCGGCCCCTCCCGCCGGAGGTTGGAGTCCTCCCTTGGGCGTGGTTGTGTGTGTTGTTCTTATCATAAGTTAGTTTAAGTAGTGTGTAAGTCTAGGGACCGATGACCTAAGCAGTTTGGTCCCTTAGGAATTCACACACATTTGAACATTTGAGTGCCAACTAATAGTTTGTTTTGCAGCTCTCACCAGAAAATATGTCATTGTAACGTTCATATTCAGATAATTGTTTTCATGTTTCATGATTGCAAATATCTTGTGTAATAAGCCACAGAGTGCATTTAAATCTCCAGTTTATTATCACATTCTATTCTTTTTAGCGATAAATATTACGTCAGTTCTGCGCCTTCACATTCGCTGCTAGGGCCTAAATAATTTGTAGTGTCAGTAAATCCATTGCGCACATTAAATCCAGCATTGTGTCTCAAGGGTATGCCTGAGTCACAACTAATTCTGATTCAGTTAAATGGACTTACACATGTGGGGTTTTGCAACAACTGCTCTTGAGTACTTGCATAACTGGCCTTAACCAGTGCCACCTAGATTAAGAGTGCCTCTACGCTGAGCAGCCCTACATACCAAGGGTGGTCATACAAGTCTTGTCCACCCAACAGCAGTTTCTGCTGGTAGGCACTTCTAAAAATGCTGTTTTATAGCTAAATATTATATTTCTAGTGGCATACGTAACTATTTTAATAAAAATCACTCTTATATCAATTGTTTCGTAATATAATACTCTGGAAAAACTGTTGAAATCAGACTTGGTCTGGTGTGTGAGGTACTGCTCTATTTCTTCTGCTATCCTCAGATGTTCTCATAATTTCATGAGTGTGAAAATGCTGTTCACACACCTACAACGAATAATTCAAATGACGGTTACGCAGAACTGACTACAATGATACTAATAATGAGGAACTAATAGTAGTGAGGAACAAGTCTAAAATACAGAGTGGTTACAATTAAATTATCGCTACTTGAGAGGGTTCCCAAGAAAAATGAGTGATCGTAGCAGAATGAAACTTTGTGGAAATATTGTAAGGACGTGTGGAAGAGAAATAACGAATAAACCACTGAAAGAACACCTTTAATTTTCACATAAGATGGTTAGAATCTGGTGACCTTGGTGGTTACGCAGTTTGAAATGATTGGCCAATGTTTCAGTTTTCTCCAAGTGCGATACCAAGTTACTGAGTAACCTCAAGAGTAACATGAGGTGCAGCTCCATCGTGCGTCAAAATATCTGCGTCCGAAGCACATATCTCCATTAGAGCAGGGATCACATGTCGGCGAAGCAGATCACAGTAACGTGTCGAACCGTGCTGTGAAGCCTCGCCACACAGTGACTCGTTCACTATGCGTGGGCACTCTATGAACGTTCGTTGGCGGTGATGGACCCCAATGCGACAACTGAATGTTCACTGTCCCAGTGAGCGTAAAGTGTCCATCACTCCACATCATGTTCCAAGGGCACATGTTATCAGCTTCAACCAGAGCAAGAATCGTAAGAGCGAAATCTAAACGTTTCCTTGCTTATGTGACAAAAAATTGTGCGTAATGTGAAATTTGGACGGATACCATTTCACAGTTGTTTACAGCACTTTTCGAACGGTGAACCGTGGTATGTTCAACTGTCGTGACAAAGTTCATGCACTCCTTGAAGATCGCAAACTGTTACCAGCATTCTTATCCATGGTAACAGAAACTTTTTCAACAGCTTGTGGCGAAATTGGCTATCGGGCACTCCCAGGAGGAAACCGAATCATTGGCCGATCGTTCCAGTTTGTGAAATCACTTAGATCACCAGATTTGATCTACCTCATGTGTATATTACAATAAAATATGTGTCTTTCCATGGTTTATTCGTTATTTCTTTTGCGCATGTCCTTACAGTAGTTTCTACAAAGTTTCACTGTCCTATGCTCACTCGTTTTTCATGGGAGCCCTCTCAGATAGCGAAAGTTTAATTATAACCACCCTGTAATTGTTAAAAACTTTTATATTTGTAAATGAGGCTGGATTTTGTAATCATAAAGGAACATAAGTAACCTACCTTTGTTCTTTTGGTGATACCTAAATTTTCCCGTGGGATAGCCTGTTTTCATTTTTCTAATAACTGTTCTGCCTTTGGAAATGAAAAAAAACTTACACTTTCGGTCCTGTCAGATAATTTCCTTTAAAACCTGTCACACAACATCTGTAGGGCATTTTGTTTGTTACTAACACAAATTTGAACTGTGAATCGCATAAATAACGTTAAAATGTTCCAAAGAAGTCACAGTGTGCAACATTCATGTATTCCTAAGTTCAGCACAACGCTACACAACACTAGTAGTTTGTTGTCGTTATTACTCTTGGTTTAACCATCATGCTGTTCGCAGCCAGTGCACAGGCCTTCTTAAGCGTGGTAGGGTTGCTTTAACACGATTAGAAACACTGCTTCCACTATAAAGAAAAACAAAGTTTTACTAGCCACCAAAGCGTCTGTGCGTTGTCTGTAATCACTGTAAAACATGAATACTGCCCGTCTTTTACATCCTCGCACGGCAAAGTACGACAACATATGGCTATTCACCAGAGTAGAGGATCATGAAAGGCAGGTAGCGATTGAAAAGGGAGTGAAACAGTGTTCTAGCCTATCGCCGATGTTATTCAGTGCGTAAATTGAACAAGCAGTAAAAGAAACCAAAGAAAAATTAGTAGTAGAAATTAAAGTTCAGAGAGAAGAAATAAAAATTCTGATGTGTGCCGATGACATTGTAATTCTGTCAGAGACAGCAAAGGACGTTGAAGAGAAGTTGAACGGAACTGACAGTGTCTTGAAAGGAGGATATAAGATGAACATCAACAAAAGCAAAACAAGTATAAAGGAATGCGGTCGAATTAAATCAGGTGCTGCTAACAGAAATAGATTAGGAAACGAGACACTTAAAGTAGTAGATGAGTTCTGCTATTTGGGCAGAAAAACAACTGATGATGGCCGAAGTAGAGGGAATGTAAAATGTAGACTGGCGATAGAAAGAAAAGAATTTCTGAAGAAGAGAAATTTGCGAACATCGAGTATAGATTTAAGTGTCAGGAAGTCTCTCTCTGAAGATGTTTGGGGTGTAGCCAGGTATGGAAGTGAAACATGGACAATAAACAGTTTGGATAAAAAGAAGAATGCTGAAGATTAGATGGGTCGATCACGTAACTAATGAGGAAGTACTGAATAGAACTGGAGGGGCAAGAAATTTGTGGCATAACTTGACCAAATTAAGGGATCGATTGATAAGACAGATTTTGCGACATCAAGGGATCACCAATTTAGTACAGGAGGGAAGTGCGTGTGTGTGGGGGGGGGGGGGGGGTAAAAATCTTAGAGGGAGACCAAGAAGTGTGAATGCAGTAACCAGGTTCAGAAAGATGTAGTTTGCAATAGTTATTTGGGGATGAAGAGGCTCGCACAGGATACAGGATAGAGTGGCATGGAGAGCTGCATCAAAACAGTCTTCGAACTGAAGACCACAAAAACAAGAACAACAATACATTATCATGCTTAGGAGATTATTACCCAGTAGACAAACTGCAGTACACTGTTAAACACTACACACAGCAACTCTTCCAAAAGCTATTCGTGAATTGATACTACATGGAAATGACTGGCACAGAGTAGAGTTGTAAATACTGTTTGTTAGTCTCTGCACAGGGCCGAAAGCACGATTCATTCTACTCCCAGCTATAAGATTCTATTTTAGCGTAAACTATTATGCATCCATGTGCTTGCGAAAGTGCTACTTCCATGCATAGGATTAGGTGTATATCTAGTTTGCAACGTATAGTTGTAATGTAACAATACTTTTTAGCAGGTTTTTTCGTGTATCCCTTAATGCACTAAATGGTCTCGATTCCGATATGTTTTGTCCAGGACTCCAACTTATGATTGTCTGTGGTTATAATGGCTGGTAAAAGCACCACATTCGTAGTGAGTTTGTTTGCTGGTGTTAAGAATAAGGACAAAATCTAGTAACAGTCATTATCACCATGACAGTAACTATAGGAATGCGAAGAATACCTACACATCTCCAGAGACCTAACTGTCTTGCTGGCAAAGAGATAGATATGTAAAGGAGTCAATGTGTCAAGCATACTTAACACTTTATCTATTAAAAGTTAATGCTCTAACACTACAACAGATGATATTATATATGTAAATGTGCTACATTTCCACCACGCTACACTAATGTCAATATGAATTCGTACATATACCCACAATTACCCACCATGTTTGATCCAGTCTATAATTACTTATCACCAGCATAACACATTTCGGATTTTTGTGGAGTGTTACGTGCAAAATAAAGGATTTCTTCGTCAGCCTGGAACACTTGCCCGGTTGGATTAATAGATGTGCGGTATAATCTTTGTGTTTTATGTGGATTGTGATGAAACACCATCACGAAAGCATGCTACAAACTATTGTTTCGCACTTTGTATGTATATTTAAGGTTTCCTGATTCGAGCAATAGATTTATTTCTTTTATAAATGTCCTGATACTTATAATTTATTTAATTTGTGTGTTACTAAATTAGTAAGAGAGTGCACCGTGTCATCAAGACAAATGCCAGCCACTGGTGGTACCGAACACTCATCGTCAAGGTTTGTGACAGCTCTATGTGGATGCGGTGCAGCTGGCGAGCTGACACAGTAGGAGAATGCAGAACCTCGCAATATGGATTCAGTATAGATCTGTGACATCCTGGTGGTGTTCAGTCTCTCTCTCTCTCTCTCTCTCTCTCTCTCTCTCTCTCTCTCTCTCTCTGTGTGTGTGTGTGTGTGTGTGTGTGTGTGTGTGTGTGTGTGTGTATGTTAATTTATAGATATACGTTAAGATGTGATACGGACACAAGCATAGATGCAGGACAATCGTTATTCCAATATCCTGGGGGGAGGGGGGGGGGGGATGACCTTTTCTATATCACTCTGGAGGGCTGCCTACAGAGGGTAGCTCAGCTGCCAGTTTTGGCGGGCGAGATGATCATAACGTCGATGATCATGACGTCGACAATGTTTTTTTTTTTGCTGTAGATATCGCTGGCCTGTGTGAGGCTGTAAAGAATGGGCAGTGGTCATAATAACAATAAAAGTCTTAAGAAAATACCCACACCCTATTTCTCTCACTTCAGAGCACAGGCCTCGAATGGGGAGCGAACTGCCATCTACTAAGCACACCCGACGTTACCTGAATGACACCATTCGAGGATGTTGGAATGCAAGATGAGGAGCAGGAGATGAACTTCATCGCCGGCGGCCTTCCAGGTCTCCAGACCTCAAACCTTGTGACTTTTACCTCTGGGCTGTGGGCTTACGTAAAAGACTGCGATATTATCTCCACCGCCCCCCCCCCCCCCCCCGCCCGCCCCCCTGCACCACTACATCTACATCTACATACATACTCCGCAATCCGCCATACGGTGCGTGGCGGAGGGTACCTCGTACCACAACTAGCATCTTCTCTCCCCGTTCCACTCCCAAACAGAACGAGGGAAAAAATGACTGACTATATGCCTCTGTACGAGCCCTAATCTCTCTTTTCTTATCTTTGTGGTCTTTCCGCGAAATATAAGTTGGTGGCAGTAAAACTGTACTGCAGTCAGCCTCAAATGCTGGTTCTCTAAATTTCCTCAGTAGCGATTCACGAAACGAACGCCTCCTTTCCTCCAGAGGCTCCCACCCGAGTTCCTGAAGCATTTCCGTAACACTCGCGTGATGATTAAACCTACCAGTAACAAATCTAGCAGGCCGCCTCTGAATTGCTTCTATGTCCTCCCTCAATCCGGCCTGACAGGGATCCCAAACGCTCGAGCAGTACTCAAGAATACGTCGTATTAGTGTTTTATAAGCGGTCTCCTTTACAGATGAACCATATCTTCACAAAATTCTACCAGTGAACCGAAGACGACTAGCCGGCCGGAGTGGCCAAGCGGTTCTAGGCGCTACGGTCTGGAACCGCGCGACCGCTACGGTCGCAGGTTCGAATCCTGCCTCAGGCATGGATGTGTGTGATGTCCTTAGGTTAGTTAGGTTTAAATAGTTCTAAGTTCTAGGGGACTGATGCCCTGAGAAGTTAAGTCCCATAGTGCTCAGAGCCATTTGAACCATTTTGAAGACGACTATCCGCCTTCCCCACAACTGCCATTACATGCTTGTCCCACTTCATATCGCTCTGCAATGTTACGCCCAAATATTTAATCGACGTGACTGTGTCAAGCGCTACACTACTAATGGAGTATTCAAACATTACGGGATTCTTTTTCCTATTCATCTGCCCCTGTGCCTGACACTCTTGAAAATCTGTGACATCGCATTGTTAAAGCGAGAGACCTGCTGCTTCTTTTGTGGCGGGAAGTGAACCAACGTCTCGACATTTGCCGTGTAGTACATAGTGCTCGCTTTGAATGCATAGAGAACTGAACTTTTCTCTTTACAGGAACGTAGGAATTGTGTTTCTATCTTTCGTAGCTTGGAAGCAATAAATGTTTGAAATCTGTTCCTTGTTTTTGAACAGCCCTGTAGATAATGACAGTGAGTTTTTGTCAGCGCACGTATTACACTGAAAACTGAGCTTTAATCTAAAATCATGAAAGTAAAATGTGTTTGCTTGTACCTTAGTTATCAAGTGCTCAAAAAAGCTGGATCAGACTGTTGTATAGATAACAAAAGAAGTTAATATATAGTTGTAAAAACAGGGGATATTAGATAATAAACCAGCATTACAGATCAATAAGACATGCATGTAACATAGGTTACTAATACCATAGAACGTAGACATCAGGCTGTGACTGTAATATACATTGGGCGTAACTAATTATAAATGAAAACAGAAATATTTACATAACATCAATGATGAAAACAGAAACATCTAAGTGCTAATACATACAGAAATATCATTTGTACATAATTGTGTCAATGATATAAACAAATTGAGAATGCATACTACAGGCTCCATGCCGACTTCTCTCCAAGAGACTAATGCCACCTTCAGAAGTTGTCTCGCCATTAGGCGGATCCTGGGCTAATGCAGAAGCCTTGAGGATATTGTCGGAATCGTTCCGCAAGTGTACATCTATGATACTGGCGTAACTACAGCCACCGCATGGAACCTGTCCTGGGAGTCCAGTAGCTAGTAATCGGTACACCGCTGCCCGTTGTATACAAATAGAAATACAAACTGATCAGTAATGAAAACCTAAACTTAAGTGTCATAGGACATGGTTTACATATGTCATGACACTACAAATAGCTCCATTACTAATCCACAGTGTAACACAGCTGTAAAATAACTAGGCCTCATGTTACAGTTGATAAAACGTCCGAGTTACAAATGACTTGAATGATGACTATTAAATATACAGATGTAGAGAACACGTACTGGCTGGGACAAACTATGCAGATCTTTGAACATCATATTTAATTGTATATTTTACTTTTTATTCCTTACAGTTTTTTCATCTTGTTACCACTCAACTGAAATTGACTCCTTCTACATCTACATGGATACTCTGCAAATAACATTTAAGTGCCTGGCAGAGCGTTCATCGAACCACCTTCACAATTCTCTGTTATTCCAATCTTGTAAAGCGCGCAGGAAGAATGAACACCTATATCTTTCCGTACGAGCTCTGATTTCCCTTATTTTATCTTGGTGATCGTTCCGCCCTATGTAAGTCGGTGTCAACAGAATATTTTCGCATTCGGAGGAGAAAGTTGGTGATTGGAATTTCGTGAGAAGATTCCGTCGCAACGAAAAACGGCTTTCTTTTAATGATGTCCATCCCAAATCCTGTATCATTTCTGTGACACTCTCTCTCATATTTCGCGATAATACCAAACGTGCTGTCTTTCTTTGAACTTTTTCGATGTACTCAGTCAGTCCTATCTGGTAAGGATCCCACACCGCGCAACAGTATTCTAAAAGAGGACGGACAAGCGTAGTGTAGGCAGTCTCCTTAGTGGGTCTGTTACATTTTCTAAGTGTCCTGCCAATAAAACGCAGTCTTTGGTTACCCTTCCCCATAACATTTTCTATGTGTTCCTTCCAATTTAAATTGTTCGTAATTGTAATACCTAGGTATTTACTTGAATTTACGGCTTTTAGATTAGACTGATTTATCGTGAAACCGGAGTTTAACGCATTCCTTTGAGCACTCATGTGGATGATCTCACACTTTTCGTTATTTAAGGTCAACTGCCACTTTTCGCACCATTCCGATATTTCTTCTAAATCGTTTTGCAGTTTGTTTTGATCTTCTGATGACCTTATTAGTAGTCATCTGCAAACAACCGTAGACGGCTGCTCAGATTGTCTCCCAAATCGTTTATATAGATAAGGAATAGCAAAGGGCCTATAACACTACCTTGGGGAACGCCAGAAATCACTTCTGTTTTACTCGATGACTTTCCGTCAATTACAACGAACTGTAACCTCTCTGACAGGAAATCACAGATCCAGTCACATAACTGAGACGATTTTCCATAAGCACGCAATTTCGCTACGAGCCTCTTGTGTGGTACAGTGTCAAAAGCCTTCTGGAAATCCAGAAATACGGAATAGATCTGAAATTCCTTGTCAATAGCACTCAGCACTTCATGTGAATAAAGAGCTAGTTGTGCTGCACAAGAACGATGTTTTCTAAACCCATGTTGACTGTGTGTCAATAGACCGTTTTCTTCGAGGTAATTCATTATGTTCAAACACAATATATGTTCTAAAATCCTGCTGCATATCGGCGTTAACGATATGGACCTGTAATTTAGTGGATTACTCCTACTACTTCTCTTGAATATTGGTGTGACCTGTGCAACTTTCCGGTCTTTGGGTACGGATCTTTCGTCGCCCCAACGGTTGTATATGATTGTTAAGAGTGGAGCTAATGCATCAGCATACTCCGAAAGGAACCTAATTGGTATACAGTCTGGACCAGAAGACTTACTTTTATTAAGTAATTTAAGATGCCTCACTACTTCGAGGATATTTATTTCTACGTTACCCATGTTGGCAGCTGTTCTCGATTCGAATTATGGAATATTTACTTCGTCTTCTTTTGTGAAGGCATTTCGAAAGGCTGTGTTTAGTAACTCTGCTTTGGCAGCACTGTCTTCGATGGTATCTCCATTGCTATCGTGCAGAGAAGGCATTTATTGTTTCTTTCCGCTAACATACTTCACATACGACCAGATTCGCTTTGGATTTACTGTCAGTGTTTTATAAGTGTGTCAACAGCCTGTAAGTTGCATTTGTGACCTGATTATTAAATTTATTCCTAATTTTCAAATTTTTAACTTGTGTTATGATTTCATCAGTTGTGATTGAGTGTTTTTATCTTGTTATATCAGTGACACATACGTGAGATAACACGGTTAATGTTGCTATGTTCAACACATTTAGGGAGTCCGTTGCTATCAATTGTTAGCTTATAAAACATTTTGTATCCTGCTATTTAAATGTCCACACAGTTTGTCCCAGTCAATAGCCGTCCTTTATATTTGTATACGTATTACCCATAGTTCACGATTTTCATAACTCAAATGTTATATCAACTGCATCCTGAGGCCTATGTTTTCCTACAGCTATGTTATAGTATGGATTAGTAATACAGTTAGTTGTAGTTTCATAGGATGTATGAATCATGCCATGTAGCACTTAAGTTTAGGATTTCGTTATTGACAAGTCTGTATTTCTGTTTGTACACAATATTACTGTTATTATTCTGTAGTTGTGGTTTGTTTATAACATCGACACAAGGCTGTACAGTCATGCTCAAAATTATCCGAACGACCTGAATTGCATTTCGCCTGATTCGCATGCAACCCACATAACGCAGCTGTCTAGCAGGTCCCCTAATCGCTCCTTGGTACAGTCGTTCGACTATTGAAAATGGTTCCAACAAGTCACCACTAGAAAACACTGCTCTGTATCGCAACAACTCAAGATGTAAAGTAATACCACGATACTACAAATATCAGGGAACACCTTATCACAGATAAAACTGTCGTTAAGGCTACATAAGCTCACATTTATTGCAGTAAATGACATACCTGAAATGTTACCACTCTCATTATTATATGCACGTAGTAAGTTCGTCGTATTAGTGATTTCCTCTTCAAAGTAACATACCGTACTTGTTATTTAACACAAATTGACATTAAAAATTTAGTTATCCACGAGCAGATAGTTGAGAATGTGTATGAACTTCAAATGACCCGACGAACCGTCTCGTTCTGCATATGGATTCAAACCCAGGTCATGCAGACCAACATTTCGTGACTGACGGAAACTAACAGTCATTCCTGACTAGGCATACAGAGAGTGATATACCTCGATTTTAGACAGTATCAGTTAGCAAATATCAACTATAAATTACACTACGTAAACGTTTTTAACGGACGAGAATTCCTACCCAGCTTCTGTTGTCCCAGTTAATGAACTACGAGAGATGTTAAATACTGCTTCTTCACAAGTAACTTATTTGAAATGCCGTGAGGTAAAGCTTTGCGCTGGACAGGGATTCGAACCCGCAACCTAATCGGATTGTTCTCGAAGCACAATCAACTGCGACATATCGGATTTTCTCCGCAGTAGCTAGATGTTTTAACTGAAATGACGAGACGAAACATTAATTTTTTCCATCCCAGAACTACAACCCGGCACCTATCGCTGTTATATTCTAGAGAAAACGAACATTAAATATGAGTTTGTTACACCAGCAAAGACATGTGAGCATGTTTAAACTAGAAATAATATGACGAAGAGTTCAGTGCTGACGGGGAATCGAACCATACACATATCGTTGTTGACTGCGCACAGAGAGACGTCAGCTACCGCATTTTTCTCCACCAGCAGCTCAGAATAACATCCTTGAACTTACAGTGATCTCGCATATAGTTCTGGCTCACACTAGGAGTCAAAAACGTCAGGTATCGTTAGTGTTGACAACGAATGAAAATGCATTAAAATCAAAATTATTATCCACCAGCAGATAGGTGTTCTCATGCTAGAGCTTGATAATACACAGTGAAAACTTTATTGCCGGGCCAGGATTCGGACTCATTCACGTGCAATATGTGGAGATGTTGAGGAATCTGCAGTTTTGAATAAACAACAAATTGTAGTCGAGCTGTATCGTCACGAAGGGATCAAATTCCGCGTTAAGGGCGGTCTGAGTTGCATTCTCAGTTCAGAACCCATTTTATCGACATACAGAAGCTCTAATAAAAGATGGAATAAGTGTCCTGTGACCCTACATAGCGTTTGCTCGTCACTAGGAATAAATAACTAGTATAAGAAAGGTTACAGGTGATAAGAGTTCCCACATTTCACCACTCCAGACTTTATTGTGGTTCTACCTAACGTCTTTTTGGTAGAGAAGGAATATCATGTTTAATGTGTGAATTTCAGACCACAATGCCATTATAGCTTCTTCACTTGGTGTAGCCAGAAGCGAATAGAATCTGTCTCTCCCTAAGAAAAATCATCAGAAGAAGTTGGAATCCAATCTAGACCGTCAGTATATGAATCTATCTGCATTCCAACAGACCACCAGATCCTTTTCTCTGTGACTCATTTTTGTAGCATAACACCGTTTCGGCACGCTCTATGAGAATTCTGACACACAGGCTCCCTGTAGAGGTTTGCAGCATGTTCAGTTCATTCATTTACTTGGTTTACCGAATCGCCTCGGCTACCCAGTGTATACATTCGATTCTATTTTGTAATCAGCGAAAGAAAATAACGTAACTGCCACCTACACAGAACTGCCAACAGTGTAGGATGCAGACATTTAAATAGGAAATGTTCCATTCCAATTTAGCTACTTTATTGCACTATCTGTTTGTTGAAACCGTCGGGCAGTGCAAAACAAAAGCTGTAACTGTATGTCTCTCAGAAGTCTAGATCCGGCTATATGCATTATCTCACAGCAATGTGGAATGCTGAAGTTCTGGAGGAACTGTTGTTGACTTCTGGAGGTGCTATAGGTAAGTGACAGTTAGTAGCGTAATGGTAAGGGTCGCGCGCTGTAGCTAAGACGTAGCAGGTTCTATTACATTCGCTGCTACATTTTGTATAACGCAGTTCTGCTGTCTGCTGAAGTAATCAATTTTTTGTTGGTTTTTAACATAATTCCTTTCACTTCTCAATCCAAAATAGTCGCATGTGGATAAAGGGCTAACTTCTGTGACATTTTGTTCTCTTCAGGTTTAATAGACAGTCAGGCAGCAGATGCATCTTGAAGCTTTCGTATTATGTATGGCGACAGCCATTGTGCCAAAATATTCAAAAAAAGTATTTTCTACATTATCTGTCGTCTGGTAGTGGCATTTTATTCTTCTTCAAACCTTGTTTAACAGCTTTAACTCAGAACAAGTTTTCTACGTGCATGTAATCAATAAACTGCATGTGCAATGTCAGACTGTTACAGATAACATAAGAGAATTCGCTTTTATCGTTGATGATTAATTTCTCTTTCATGTTTAGTAATGTTTTAACAACACTAAAAGTAACCTTACGAAAATTGTGCACTGTATTATAAGAAATGAAATAAAACTACCCACGATAACCTTACGACGAATGTCTGTTTTAATAAAACTGAATATCTACCTGTACTCAAGCGTGGCTCTGTCAGCACGAATTAGTAAAATGCTACTCACTTAGATTTCGATTGGGTCTGTGTTTAATTGGTATGCTGCGCCATACTCAAGAGATTTCATTTCATAAATAAAGTGATGTATTCCTAGAAATCCAAAATTTGCTTGTCAGCAGCGAAAAGAGGCGTTACCTGTTGTGCAGCATTGTAAGTTTTTCACTATTGCACTATGAGTTGGTAGTATTTTCTTGCAATTTGCTTATCAGTGTTTGATTTGACTGCTTTTAGCTCTTTCACAGAAGGAATAAAAATTTAACAGTCAGCAAAACTGGAACCTCAAACCGTAACAGACGCTATTTCACAGGTCAGCACGTCACCACAGAGCTAGCGAAGAGGTGTGTGTTGTGCTTTCCTCTTACGAGGCCAATAGTGACTAGAACTCGTAAACCTCTATTTAAAAGATTGGGTTTTCCACGTGCAACTCGGATTATTCAATGGAAATGAGAGGAAAAATCAAGTGAACTTTGAGGTGTAATTCCGTGCACACCAGGAAGTAACTCGTCGATCACAGAGTTGCCAAACATACGTTGCCTTGTTGCCAAATCTCAGTTACATTATCAGCAGGAAGAAGACGAACCGATGTGATCCTACAGCAGGCTGGGAAGTGGCCATAGCTGGCGTCTCAAAGACGTGGCTGCTACGGCCTGGAATACGTAATGCGTCTGTTTCGCATTTCTGTAACTAGGTTTAGGAACTGGAGCGTAGTTACTAATAATACTGAGAACTGACTGCAAACTAAGCATCATAAATCAGTAACTCTCATAGTTGTTTTTATATTTCTTTCGTAAGTGTACTCAAAACTAAGAAACTCATTCACAGACGTTTTCGTGCCTCGTCGATAGTCGAGAACAACAAATAAATAAAAATAAAAAGAGAATATGTGTGTTATATATAATATATATGTAAAGAATGAAAGCGAGGGTAAAAAAATTGTTGTAAAGAAATTGAATACTGGTATGTAACTAAATCTTTCATTAAAATGACACGTTCCACATCATTACGAAATGTCGTATTCATGATCTACGGAACAAGTATTAATCTAATCTAACTAATCATATCATATTGCTGACTAGCGTTGGAGAGTCATGAATTACCGAAATTTTCGCCAATGTCAGTAACCAAATCTAAACTAGAAAATAAAAGACGACAGTTTTTGTAATAAACCGGGAGTCCTATCAAGACCCTTTCATCCCTGTTAACTAACCACGAAAGATGTTTGATATACCTCCATTCAGAAGTAACAAAGTGTCTATGCATTTAAAGATGAAGTGCATGATGTGAAGTTCTGTGACGGAGATACGAACCCAACACGTAATCGGATTGTTAACTAAGTAAAACAAAATGTTACGTATCGGTTTTTCTTACCAGCTGCTAGGTGTTTGAATCTAAAATAAGGATACAAATTTTTGTGCTTGAGCGACATTCGAACCGCACTCCTAGCGTTCTTCTTTGTCGTCCACGAATATAACTAAGTATCAATTTCTTACTCACCAACAGTAAGATGTGTGCGTGTTTGACCAGAAATTATTGGCAGCACATGAACAGACATTAAAAATGCACGTTAATTTTCACTAGCAGGCCGGTGTGCGCGTGATAGGGCTTGCATAGAAATTATCAATATTTTTGTACTGGATCAGGATTCATATCACATACCTATCTTTGGAGGAGACCGAGAGAAGATTGCAGTCTTGGAAAAAGGAACGAAATGATTGAATTATACTGCTCTGGGAGATTCAGATCCTCGGAAGAGGAGATACGGATTCGAATCACAGTCCAGCACCAAATTTTTCAACGTCTCTAGTTCAATCAAGTACAAGTAAAATAAGAGCCCTATTCCTTTAAATGGCTATCGGTTCATCAAATAAAATAAAATTTTCTAATGTAAGTAAGTTTACTGGTGACAGTATTTCTGTTTACCATGACCTCCACCTCTGTCATTTCCCATTGTAAACCGGCTCTGCCCAGTTGGGAATGAAGGAACGTTATGTTTAATGCGGTTTCTGGATTATAACATCTTTCTCTTGAGGTTACCAGAGGTAAAGTAAATCTGTTTGTACCTCTTAAAAATAAATGGCTGAACCCACGCATTGCACTTGTGGTAGTTGTTCCACCAGACCATTGTGGCCACATTTCCCAGCCCCAGGAGTGTGCTGTAACGGATGATGTGCTTAGCTTACAAAATTAGTCACGGTGGAAAAAATGCGAGTCTATTAAATGGTTAAGTAGAAGGAAGCTTCTGACGTGGAGATTATGCTATTCTCATGTTAGCAGGATGTAAAGACTCTTCTAGGCATCATAGCCTCAATGTGAAGCCATTTTGAAATTTTCACTAATTCAGGAAATGCCTTAGTTCGAGAAAATCCACTGTGAAGTTACCGGATAATTCGATTATTACCGTCATTACTACTATCATTTTCTTCATACCGCTGCTGTAACACTTGTGCTTGAAGATCATTTAAGGCCTTTTGGTCATTATAGCAGTAGTTGCCCAAGAACAGATTCTTTCCCTGTCTACGGAATCCTTTTCATGTTAATATCAAACATCAGCAATTACTCGTAGATCACATTAAAACTAAAGTAATTGATGAAGAAGTTACTTGATAACAAAAACGCGCTTCCTTTCTTCATTACTTGCCCCTAGAAATGGCTGTCGAATACTGCCAAACCAAAAGCCAAGGGATCATACTGCCTTCCGATATACATCACTGTCAGTTCTTCCATATGATTTGGTCGACATGACCTGTTTCAAGTTGTGTATGACAGAGAATGTTTTAGAAAATCAATTGTTTTCCTTTGCAATAAACAGAACGCCTTTCAAAAATGGTTCAAATGGCTCTGAGCACTATGGGACTCAACTGCTGAGGTCATTAGTCCCCTAGAACTTAGAACTAGTTAAACCTAACTAACCTAAGGACATCACAAACATCCATGCCCGAGGCAGGATTCGAACCTGCGACCGTAGCGGTCTTGCGGTTCCAGACTGCAGCGCCTTTAACCGCCCGGCCACTTCGGCCGGCTCAGAAAGACTTTCATTCTAAGCTATCCAAGCCCAAAATTTTCGCAACGTTAGTTCATATTTAATATTCGCTTCTATAATGTAGGAAAGTATTTCACAGTTGCAAAACCCGCAATGGACTCATTGTCCTTACACTTAGTCGCTGACCATAAATTCTAGCTCAGAGAGACACCAGTTTAAGTAACCTAAAGTAGCGAAGACTATTTGCCAGTGCTTTTTCTCATCGGAAAATATACAATTCACTCATTGGTCTCCATAAGTACAGTCTAACAGTAATTTCTGTGTGTACGCAATGCATACGGATCGTAGAATTTAGTGGTGCTCTCTCTTCCACTTCTGTATACAATTTGCCTGACCTAAATGGGCCCTTTATCATTACATGCTCTGGGCGGTGAACATCATGTTGACAACAGTAATGTGCTTATACTGACAACCTCATTGTTCGTTTTACCTGATTTTGTACTCATTTTAAAAAAACAACATGACATTCTAGTGGGAGACATTTCGTCCCCCGTTTCCTTTGTGAAATTTGCCTTCCAACCAGCAAAATGCGGCAGATTACGGCAGGTAAACGAGTCATAAACCACGATTTAGTGCTGTTAAGACGATTTCTTTAAACATTGGCGTAGCTGAAGGAATTTAGTTTCTTCTGAAATCGTCTTAAGCAGCAACGTTCACAGATATCTCAAATAGGAAAAGCTCTTTATCCAGATACGAAGGTTGTAAAACAAACTTCCCACATTTTGTGTCAGGTTGATCTTTTCGTCTGATAACACTGTGTAAGTATTTTGTCTAAGAGGTATCACAAGTAGTGTTCCTGTAGCTGTGGGAATCATTGGTTGTAAACGAGTTTAACACCAATGGGTACAGCACTGCTAAATATTCAAAATTATTATCAACCTAAGTCTGAGTTTATCCACAAACTGAGGCGTATTTATAATATTGAAGCTAGACTGTGTATCCTTGTCTTCCTTGAGTGGGCATTGGAAGGCGTTTACACACACGTATACGAGGATAATCCCAAAGGAAAGGTCTCCTAAGGGACACGCAAGTGCCAATGCAAGCACAAATGCGAGATCCTTAATTTTAATGCCCAGCCTAAGCCACAGTGTTGGCTGCATGGTGGGAAGGTGATAAAGAGCAAGATTACGGATATAAGGGTCTCAGGTTCGATCCCTCGCCAGTCTCACGATTTTTATGTGCCATTTTACACTTATTTCCCCTCGGGCAGTGTTTGCTGATGTGAAAAATGCCGAGTTGCACTGTGGTCCGAAAGCCACGTTAAACTGTAGGTTACCCCATTAACTGGCTAGGTTAAGTCAACTCAAAGGTCGAAGGAAAGCAAAGGCATACCACCTCCAACAAGACCGTGCCTATTAAAGCACTGTGGTGTTCAAACCACTCTTCCAGCTGATGACTGCTTCACTTTCTATTGGTTCCAAAATTAATGATCTTCGGGTTATTAACATATTTGTGTTACAGCTTTGATACCAGTAAACGTAAGTAACCGGCCGAGCACTGTCACCGTTCTAGTTGTCAAGGTGGTAGACGACGATGCTGTCGACCCCATTTACAATCTTGGTGACGGCTATGCCTCACTGCATATTTCAAGATATACTTTTATACACTTGGTACGCATCCAAATTGATATCTGATAGAGCTGTATTTAGCAACATGAATTAGATATGTTTTCCGTGCAATATATCGGACAACACGTCAGTGCAGTGAGATTTCGTTTGTGTTTTGCGCATGGTGCAAGAAATATTTGTTTTACTTGCTTCTGTGACAGGTTTCACCCCACTGAATGCGAGCAAGCTCACGAATAGACTGTCAAAAACTGGAATTACGCAATAATACACTTAAAAGTTGTATTTTTGCATTATGTATCCTGATGAAAATAACTGTGCCGGCCGGGGTGGCCGAGCGGTTCTAGGGCGCTTCAATCTGGAACCGCGCAACCGCGACGTTTGCAAGTTCGAATCCTGCGTCGGGCATGGATGTGTGTGATGTCCTTAGGTTAGTTAGGTTTAAGTAGTTCTAAGTTCTAGGGGACTGATGACCTCGGCAGTTAAGTCCCATAGTGCTCAGAGCCATTTTTGAAAATAACTGTAAACAGGTTATATGCCTACTTATTATTCGCGCTTCTCGAGGCTTACCTCACAAAATAAAAAGAAAAAGAAAGAGAGAGACACAGAAAGAAAACAGAAATGTATTTCAAATATCAGCTCAGAGACGCCATGTTCGTCTCGTGATGTAAAGCAAGGATAGTTGACAGGTAATATCTCGTTGTACTAGCGATATCTATGGCTACAGGGTTCTTTCTGTTCTCTCTGCAAACATCCAGAACAGAATTCAGTAACGCCTACGCAGCGCCCCAATTAAACACTCAGCCTCTCTTCGTTATTTTGTTAATCGTCTGTAATGCAGTAAACATCCTTGATTATTGATTTGTTATTACTATCACTGTTATTGTTATTCGGCACCTCACAACAGCTTTCCTATCACTCATTGCTGCCGATGCACGTAACGAATGGATCAGGACGAATGGAATGAGGGATGTTTCGTCACGGAGAATGTACACATTTATCTCGGCGTCTTGTGTTCAAGGTAATATGAAAATCTCAATAAGAGAAGACGACAACGGGATGCCGGTGATGCAGGCATTAACACCCAACTATTTCTGTCCACTTAACACCATGACGACAGACAAATTGGCGTCTCACTTTATTTTGATAATAATTCTTTAGCCTTCTTGCGACCTCGTTTTAATACCTCGTGTGAGCAGGCATAATATTGTGCTTTTTGAACACCGAACAATAACACACAAAGATAGTAGATGGAAGGATATGAAGAAACAATCAGACTCATGGGGGTGGATCCAGTTCATCATTAGAAGACTAAACAAAAGGCAAACATTACGAAGGCAATGAATACACTGGTTAGTATACATTATTTGTATAGATATGAAGATGAAAAAGCGCAGATCTGCACAGTCCCGCATCTGCACTTTAGTTTCTGTCTTAAAGGGCATAATTTTTAGTTTCTTTTCTTCTGAATTTTCAAATGAATTGATTATTACGTAGTACAGAATAATTAGTTAACTGTGTTTCTTACAGCTTCGATTCGCACCAACATTTTTCTACATTCTCGTGCAATTCATGAAATTTTACTTGTATGATTGCAAGACTACACATAGATGCAATCGATTTCGAGGTTCAAAGTGTTTGTTATATTACTTTTCGTGACAGGTGGGCAAAGTTGATTTCCAAAGACTTTTTATTGTACTGAAATAATGTTTTGTCACAAAGTGACAAGGTAAGTGTTTTATTCGTATATATTTTGTGGGAAACTGTAATCGTTATGGAAGATTACACACTTGAATGTTTGACACAACCGGTAGGAGAAAACGCTGCATATTAAAACCTCGCGCCTCCTCTCCGTATCCTCCTATGACACTAGCACAGGATTCTCCTCCTATAACGCTACAGAGCTGTTCCTAGCAATGTTGAGAATTGGCAACATCGTCACAAACACTTGGCAACACTGTGACAGTGCAATCACTTCCGCGTATGGTACTGAATTGACTCGCTAAATTCACTTGATATTCCCTTTCCATTTGAATAACTCGTGCTATATAATCCTCATGTAAACTAAGACACTGAGACAAAAAATTCAATTCTTTGGCTAAGGAAATGCTATTCTTGACATAAGTGACAACTTTTATTATCTTTCACGATGCGTAATGGGGCTGAGCGACCAATATAATGATGACAGTGCCGTGCTACCAGCAGTGTGTCCGTAGCCCCGTGGTACCGCCCGTGTCTCGTGTTGCAATGGTTCAAGGAGTTGTCAATTCTTACCATGGTATGGGCCAGCGTATGCGAGCTTTTTTTGTGATTTATTTTACGGAGCTTTCCAGAAAAAATTCTGTAACGAAATCAGAAGAAAACACATCAAATCCTCTTGGTAGCTCAACTCAGTAAGTTGTGATGATGGTCATAGATCTCGGCTTTCTGACTGCCAAGCTGCTTCACAGTACAAGAGTCTCTGAAGAAATTCGAATCGACCGTCAACGATACGAAATTCAATATTGTTCTTCACTTAAGACTCACATGCCAGGGTGATAAGTATGAAGGAAATGAATTGATAAGCAAATTGCAAAAAAATACTTTCAGCTCATAGTGAAATGGTGAAAAACATAAAATGCTGCACAACAGCTAACGCCTCTTTCCGCTGCTGACAAGCAAATTTTGGGTTTCTAGGAATACATAACTTTATTTATGAAGAAAAGAGGCTGATAGAGGCACGCTTGTGTACAGATACTCAGTTTTATTAAAACAGACTTTCGTCGTAAGGTTATTGTGGGCAGTTTTATTTCATTTCTTATAATACAGTGCACAATTTTCGTAAGGTTACTTTTAGTGTTGTTAAAACAATACTAAACATGAAAGAGAAATTAATCATCAACGATATATGCGAATTCTCTTATGTTGTCTGTAACAGTCTGACAATGCACATGCAGTTTATTGATTACATGCACGTAGAAAACTTGTTCTGAGTTAAAGCTGTTAAACAAGGTTTGAAGAAGAATAAAATGCCACTACCAGACGACAGATAATGTAGAAAATACTTTTCTGACTATTTTGGCACAATGCGCTGTCGCCATACATAATACGAAAGCTTCAAGATGCATCTGCTGTCTGACTGTCTATTAAACCTGAAGAGAAAAAAATGTCACAGAAGTTAGCCCTTTATCCACATGCGACTATTTTGGATTGAGAAGTGAAAGGAATTATGTTAAAAACCAACAAAAAATTGATTACTTCAGCAGACAGCGGAATTGCGTTATACAAAAAGTAGCAGCTAATGTAATAGAACCTGCCACGTCTTAGCTACAGCGCGCGACCCTTACCATTACGCTACTAACTGTCACTTACCTATAGCACCTCCAGAAGTCAACAACAGTTCCTCCAGAACTTCAGCATTCCACATTGCTGTGAGATAATGCATATAGCCAGATCTAGACTTCTGAGAGACAGACAGTTACAGCTTTTGTTTTGCACAGCCCGACGGTTTCAACAAACAGATAGTGCAATAAAGTAGCTCAATTGGAAAGGAACATTTCCTATTTAAATGTCTGCATCCTACACTGTTGGCAGTTCTGTGTAGGTGGCAGTTACGCTATTTTCTTTCGCTGATTACAAAATAGAATCGAATGTATACACTGGGTAGCCGAGGCGATTCGGTAAACCAAGTAAATGAATGAACTGAACATGCTGCAAACCTCTACAGGGAGCCTGTGTGTCAGAATTCTCATAGAGTGTGCCGAAACGGTGTTATGCTACAAAAATGAGTCACAGAGAAAAGGATCTGGTGGTCTGTTGGAATGCAGATAGATTCATATACTGACGATCTAGATTGGTTTCCAACTTCTGCTGATGATTTTTCTTAGGGAGAGACAGATTCTATTCGCTTCTGGCTACACCAAGTGAAGAAGCTATAATGGCATTGTGGTCTGAAATTCGTACATTAAGCCGGCCGCGGTGGTCTAGCGGTTCTAGGCGCTCAGTCCGGAAACGCGTGACTACTACGGTCGCAGGTTCGAATCCTGCCTCGGGCATGGATGTGTGTGATGTCCTTAAGTTAGTTAGGTTTAAGTAGTTCTAAGTTCTAGGGGACTGATGACCACAAATGTTAAGACCCATAGTGCTCAAAGCCATTTTTTTTTCACACATTAAACATCATATTCCTTCTCTACCAAGAAGACGTTAGGTAGAACCACAATAAAGTCAGGAGTGGCGAAATGTGGGAACAATTATCACCTGTAAACTTTCTTATACTAGTTATTTATTTCTAGTGACGAAACAAACGCTATGTAGGCTCACAGGACACTTATTCCATCTTTTACTTGAGCTTCTGTATGTCGATAAAATTGGTTCTGAACTGAGAATGCAACTCAGACCGCCCTTAACGCGGAATTTGATCCCTTCGTGACGATACAGCTCGACTACAATTTGTTGTTTATTCAAAACTGCAGATTCCTCAACATCTCCACATATTGCACGTGAATGGGTTCGAATCCTGGCCCGGCAATAAAGTTTTCATTATGTATTATCAAGCTCTAGTAAGAGAACACCTATCAGCTGGTGGATAATAATTTTCATTTTTAATGCATTTTCATTCGTTGTCAACACTAAAGATAGCTGACGTTTTTGACTCCTAGTGTGAGACAGAGCTATTTGCGAGATCACTGTAAGTTCAAGGATGTTATTCCGAGCTGCTGGTGGAGAAAAATGCGGTAGCTGACGCCTCTTTGGGTGTAGTCAACAACGATATGTGTGGGGTTCGATTACCAGTCAGCACTGAACTCTTCGTCATATTGTTTCTAGTTTAAACATGCTGACATGTCGCTGCTGATGTAACACACCCATATTTAAAGTTTGTTTTCTCTAGAATATAACAACGATAGGTGCCAGGTTGGAGTCCTGGGATGGAAAAAATTAATATTTCGTCTCGTCATTTCAGTTAAAACATCTAGCTACTGCGGAGAAAATCCGATATGTCACAGTTGATTGTGCTTCGATAACAATCCGATTAGGTTCTGGGTTCGAATCCCTGTCCAGCGCAAAGCTTTACCTCACGGAATTTCAAATAAGTTACTTGTGAAGAAGCAGTATTTAACATCTCTCGTAGTTCGTTAACTGGGACAGTGGACGTTGGGTAGGAATTCGCGTCCGTTAAAAATGTTTACGTAGTGTAATTTAAAGTTGATATTTGCTAACTGATACTGTCTAAAATCGAGGTATATCACTCTCTGTATGCCTAGTCAGGAATGACTGTTAGTTTCTGTCAGTCACGAAATCTTATTCTGCATGACCTAGGTTTGAATCCATAAGCAGAATGAGGCGGTTAGTCGTGTCATTTGAAGTTCATACAAATTCTCAACTAGCTGCTCGTGAATTATGTCTTATCTGTGATAAAGTGTTCCCTAATATTTGTAGAATCGTGGTATTACTTTACATCTTGAGTTATTGCGATACAGAGCAGTGTTTTCTTGTGGTGACTTGTTGGAACCATTTTCAATAGTCAAACGACTGTACCAAGAAGCGATTAGAGGACCTGCTAGACAGCTGCGTTATGCGGGTTGCATGCGAATCAGGCGAAATGCAATTCAGGTCGTTCGGATACTTTTGAGCGCGACTGTACAAACGATATTTCTGTACTATTATCATGCTTCTGTTTTTGTCATTATTGTTATGTGAATATTGCCGTTTTGATTTATAATCAGTTGCACCCACTGTACATTACAGCCATAGGTTTTCTGTTATTGATATCCTGGTGTCTTCGTTTCATGTTAGTTGCAACCCGAGGTCTGTTTTGTGCTACATGCATGTCTTATTGATCTGTAATGTTGGTTTATTATCTAACACCATTTCCTGACATTGTCTGCTTTTACATTTATATATTAACGTCTCGTATTATATATACCATGTGATGAAAACAATCCGGACCTGGCTGAAAATAACGTACAAGTACGTGGCGCTCTCTGTCGGTAATTCTGGAATTCAGTATGGTGTTGCCCACTCTTAGCCTTGATGACTCTCGCAGGCATGCGTTCAGCCAGGTGCTGGAAGGTTTCTTGGGGAACGGCAGCCCATTCTTCACGGAGTGCTGCGCTGAGGAGAGGTAACGATGTCGGTCGGTGAGGCCGGGGGCAAAGTCGGCGTTCCAAAACATCCCAAAGGTGTTCCATAGGTTTCAGGTCAGGACTCAGTGCAGGCCAGTCCATTACAGAAGTTATTGCCGAGTAACTAATCCGCCACAGGCCGTGCCTTATGAACAGGTGATCGATCGTGTTGAAAGATGCAATCGCCACCCCCTGATCGCTCTCCACCACTTGGAAGCAAGAAGGAACTTAAAACATCAATGTAGGCCTGTGCTGTGATAGTGACACGCAAAACAACAAGAGGTGCAAGCCCCCTCCATGAAAAACACGACCACACCATAACAACACCGCCTCCGAATTTTACTGTTGGCACTACACACGCTGGCAGATGACGTTCACCGGGCATTCGCCATACTAACACCCTACCGTCGGATCGCCACATTGTGTACAGTGATTCGACACTCCACGCAACGTTTTTCCACTGTTCAGTCGTCCAATGTTTACGCTCCTTACACCAAGAGAGGTGTCGTTTGGCATTTACCGGCGTGATGTGTAGCTTATGAGCAGCCGATCGACCATGAAATCCAATATTTCTCACCTCCCGCCTAACTGTCACAGTACTTGCAGTGTATCCTGATGCAGTTTGGAATTCCTGTGTGATGGCCTGGATAGATGTCTGCCTATTACACATTACAACCCTCTTCAACTGCCGGCGGTCTCTGTCAGTCAAATGGTTCAAATGGATCTGAGCACTATGGGACTTAACATCTGAGGCCATCAGTCCCCTAGAACTTAGAACTACTTAAACCTAACTAACCTAAGGACATCACATACATCCATGCCCGAGGCAGGATTCGAACCTGCGACCGTTGCGGTCGCGCGGCTCTAGACTGTAGCGCCTAGAACCGCTCGGCTATGTCAGTCAACAGACGATGTCGGCATGTAGGCTATCGTGCTGTACGTGTCCCCATCACGTTTCCACTTCACTATCACATCGGAAACAGTGGACCAAGGGATGTTTAGGAGCGTGGAAATCTCGCGTATAGACGTACGACACAAGTGACACCCAATCACCTGACGACGTTCGAAGTCCGTGAATTCCGCAGAGCGCCCCATTCTGCTCTCTCACTATGTCTAACGACAACTGTGGTCGCTGATATGATATTAAGTGCACAATGCACCTAATATGAAAAAGGTATGTTTTTGAGGGTGTCCGGATACTTGTGATCATACAATGTATATGTTTGACCTCACTATTTTTGAACACTCGGTATCTAAGGTAAAAACAAATATATTTTACTTTCGTGATTTTACATAAAAACTCATTTTTCCGTCTAATATGTGAGTTGACAAAAAATTGACTTATTATCTATTACGGTTGTTGACCTGTCATTTTATTTGTGAAAAATATGACAGTTGTTATTGTAATGATAATTTTGACCCTTGCATTTTTCATTGAATGATAGGCTCCGTTATCGTAATACCTATTTACAGATGTCGTTTATACAATGCTATTGTTATGCCATTGTATGACTCTTACAAGGCATTACACTGAGGTGACAGAACTCATGGTATAGCGACATGCACATAACTATAAAGATCGCGGTAGCATTACGTACACGACGTATAAGAGGGCAATACATTGGCGGGACTGTCATTTGCAGTGAGATGATTCATGTAAAAAAGTTTCCGACCTGATTAAGGCATTACGAGAGGAACTGATAGACTTGAAAATGGAATCGTAGTTGGAGCTAGACGCATGGGACTTTCATTTCGGAAAACTTTAGGAAATTCGGTATTTCGAGATCCACAGTGTCAAGAGTGTGTCGAGAATACCAGATATCAGGCATTACCTCTCACCACAGACAACGCAGTGCCAGACGGCCTCCAGTTAACGGCCGAGAGGAGCGGCATTTGCGTTGACTTGTTAGTGTTAACAGACAAACAACACTGCGTGAAATAACCACTGAAATGAATGTGGGACTTACGACGAACGTATCCGTTAGTACAGTGCGGTGAAATTTGCCGTTAATGAGCTATAGCAGCAGACGACCGACGCGATTGCCTTTGCTAACAGCATGGCATGGCCTGCAGCACCTCTTCTGGGCTGATGACAATATCGGTTGGACGCTAGACGACTGGAAAACCCTGGGCTCGTCAGATGAGTCCAGGTATCAGTTGGTAACAGCTGATGTTAGGGTTTGAGTCTGGCATAGACTCCACGAAGCCATGGACCCAAATTGTCAAATGGCATTCTGCAGGCTAGCTCCATAATGGTGTGGACTGTGTTTACAGGGAGTGGCCTGCGTTATCTGATCCAACTGAACCGACCATTGACTGGAGATGGTTGTGTTCGGCTGCATGGATACCATTTGCAGCCATTCATAGACGTCATTTTTGTGGATGACACTGCTCCATGTCACCAAGTGACAATTGTTTGCGACTGGTTTGAAGAATATTCTGGACAATGAGAGCGAATAATTTGGCCTCCCAGATATACCGACATGAATCCTATCGAACGTTTATGGGACATACTCGAGATGTCAGTTCGTGCACAAAATCCTGTACCAGCAACACTTTCACTGTCATGGACGGCTATAGAGGCAGCATGGATCAGTATTTCTGTAGGGGACTTTCATCGACTTGTTGAGTCCATGGCACATCGACTTGGTGCACAACGCTGCGAAAAAGGAGGTCTGACACGATATTAGGAGATGTCCCATGATGTTTATCAGCTCTGTGTATTTTCATATGTGTATTTTACTTGATCAACGTGTTCTGTAAGTTAGCTTCGTTTAACGTTGTTTTCTCTAAGCTACACTCATTGAATGTTGTTCATTGATAGTAACCACATGGTACCTACGAATTTCAATGTTAGCTAGTGTTCCCCCTCTCTTCGCCAAAGATTGTATTACAGATCTTCTTATGGTTTTCCTCTGGAATATTAGATTCTTTGGACATCTGACGTTACATAGGCCGGAGATGGCAATAGCTTATTAACTGTCAGGAGTGCACATGCACCTCAGTTTTTCAAGATAGTATCAAAATCTGGTTATGTTTCATTCTGTGTTTTTTAATTCTAATATTTGGTATACGAAAGTTTCTTCTATGAGAAATATGGAATTTTAAACTAACTGATGTTATAATTTTCTAAGTACTGTATACTATGTTGTTGTTCAATAATTCAACTCCTATATTTCGATCTTTTTTTCTCTGTGTTTACTACATATGTTTTTTTCTATTTGTTGAGTCTTCCAATTGATGGTGGTTGACATAACCGAAACCGGTCAAGAATACATATAGTATACAGGGTGTTACGAAAAGGTATGGTCAAACTTTCAGGAAACACTCCTCACACACAAATAAAGAAAAGATGTTTTGTGGACATGTGTCCGGAAACGCTTAATTTCCATGTTAGAGCTCATTTTAGTTTCGTTCTTCCACCTACGCTCAATGGAGCACGTTATCATGATTTCATGCCGGATACGCTACCTGTGCTGCTAGAACATGTGTCTTTACAAGTACGACACAACATGTGGTTCATGCACGATGGAACTCCCGCACATTTCAGTCGAAGTATTCGTACGCTTCTCAACAACAGATTCGGTGACCGATGGATTGGTAGAGGCGGACCAATTCTATGGCCTCCACGCTCTCCTGACCTCAACCCTCTTGACTTTCATTTATGGGGGCATTTGAAAGCTCTTGTCTACGCAACCCCGGTACCAAATGTAGAGACTCTTCGTGCTCGTATTGTGGACGGCTGTGATACAACACGCCATTCTCCAGGGCTGCATCAGCGCATCAGGGATTCCATGCGACGGAGGGTGGATGCATGTATCCTCGCTAACGGAGGACATTTTGAACATTTCCTGTAACAAAGTGTTTGAAGTCACGCTGGTACGTTCTGTTGCTGTGTGTTTCCATTCCATGATTAATGTGATTTGAAGAGAAGTAATAAAATGAGCTCTAACATGGAAAGTAAGCGTTTCCGGACACATGTCCACATAACATATTTTCTTTCTTTGTGTGTGAGGAATGTTTCCTGAAAGTTTGGCCGTACCTTTTTGTAACACCCTGAATACAGCTGTTGACAAAAATGCTTTTCCGTAGATTATGATACCACTTTTAAGGCCAGGGAAGGACAGGTTATCTTCAGACAGCTACAGCAGCGTTGCCCTCACTAGCTGCATAGGAAAGGCCCTTGAGCGGATGACAAACCGACCCATAATGTGGACGCTCGAAACCAAGGGATTGCTCAGCCGTTTATAAACTGGGTTTCGGAAATAATGTTCCATGCTTAACATGAACTGACTTCTCGAGTATGTCCCATAAACGTTCTATAGGATTCATGTCGGGCTATCTGGGAAGCCAAATTATTCGCTCTCATTGTCCAGACAAGAGTCATTCCTACACAAACTGCAGTTTATTGGTGTCTTTTTCGACCTGGAGAAAGTCTGTGATACCGCTTGTAGACAAGACATCTTGTGTCAACTGTATGAAAGAGGATTTCCTGGGCGTCTCCTCAGACTCCTACAGTCCTTTCTAGCTTAAAGATATTTACGGTGTGGATTCGGAGCTACTTACTCCGATCCATTTCCCCAGGGGAATGATGCTCCTCAGGGTAGCGTTCTGAGCGTCACCCTTATTATTATAGCGATTAGTAGCATCTCTTCAATAATAAGGAACCAAGTCAATTATTTCCTTTTTGTGGATGACTTTGCAATGTTCTGCTCTTCCAACGCTCTCACAACTACTACACGTCAGCTGCAACTGACTCTTATGAGGCTGGAGGATTAGGCTGACACTACTGGTTTTAAATTCTCCACGAAAAAAAAATATGTGTATTATAATTGTTTGCATCAAAGCTTTTCCTAGCTGGACCTCCAGCTGAGGGGAATCATCTTGGACTTTAAGACCTCAGTTAAGGTTCCTGGACCTCATTCTTAATCAGAGGTTAACATGGCTGCCACACCTCCATGACTTGAAATGGAGATGTCTAAAGGCATTAATCATCTTAAAATGTCGTAGCAATAAGAAGTTTTCTCGCATTCTATAGAGCCTTCGTCCAAGTCCCGGCCGCGCGGGGTAGCCACCCTGTCTAGGGCGACTTGTCACGGTCCGCTCGTCTCGCCCCGTCGGAGGTTCGAGTCCTCCCTCGGGTATGGGTGTGTGTGTCGTACTTAGCGTAAGTTAGTTTAAGTTAGATTAACTAGTCAGTAAGCTTAGGGACCGATGACCTAAGCAGTTTCGTCCCATAAAACCTTACCACTAATTTCAATTTTTCCCCGCCCGGCTTGACTGAGGCAGCATAGTGTATGGGTCACCAAGGCCGCTAGACGTACTTCGCGAACCGGGGGCTCAAGGATGCAACAGCTTGAAAAAATTCCAAAACATAGTACCGCACTGCCCGCTGAGCGCCTAGCGAGTCGGTGACGCAACCCGCACGACTTGGCTCGGCGCTTGGCCGGCGCGCCGGGGTACGCGTGCTGCCAGTACTACTACGGGGTAACTCCCCCCTGCCGCTGCCTGCAGAGTCTAAATCCATTATCAGCGCGTTACGTAATCAAGGTCACTCGCTCACGGTGTTGCACGCCGTCTACCATGCAGGCATTAGGCCGGCCACAAGTGCCTACCGATCCAGTCAAATTCCTAGCCTCTTTGCAGAGGCTGGTGGGCCGCATCTTACAATAAGGCGTGAACTCCTCATGAGTGTCCGTGTGAACGAATATCTTGAGCAATAGCAGACACACCAATTCTTAAAGGGGGGTAGGAAACCCGCCTCCCCCCCCCCCCCCTTGACAAGTGACAGGCTCATTCTTAATTTGATCATGACGGAGTACAACAAGCTCACCACTCCGCCTTTAGCTTTAAAACGAGTTTTTAACGGCATTTTAACTGAGTATGCAGAGCACATGGTGGTTTTTACCGATGGATCGAAGCAAGGGGACAATGTTGGGTGTTCTGTTATCTTCCTACATTTTGCCATTAAGTTCCGTCTACCAAGCCACTTCTCAGTGTACTATAAAGAACTGTGGGCGTCAAGAGGGCACTGGAGGACGTGATACTTCTTGGTGGGTGAAGTTTCTTGTCTGCACTGACTCTTTTAGTGCTCTGCAGGCTAGCCAGCAAATTTTCCCAACAAAAAAATGGCTCCGAGCACTATGCGACGTAACTTCTGAGGTAATCAGTCGCCTAGAACTTAGAACTAATTAAACCTAACTAACCTAAGGACATCACACACATCCATGACCGAGGCAGGATTCGAACCTGCGACCGTAGCGGTCGCTCGGCTCCAGACTGTAGCGCCTAGAACCGCACGGCCACTCCGGCCGGCTATTCCCAGCAGATAGCATAGTTAAGATGTTCCAGGACAATATCCACCTTCTGCACTGGCAGAAGAAAGAGGTGGTCTTCTGCTGGGTCACTGGACACATGAGTATCGAGGGGAATGCGGAAGCTGACGTAGCGGCGAAAGCAGCTTGCCAGAAAAGGTTGTCATGTCGTGGGTGACAAAACGAGCGTTGGCTGGCTGGGAAAGGCAGTAGCTGAATGTGAGTAACAAAAAGGAGCGGTCGGTCAGACCGACTTTTCCGTCATGGCGCACTTCCTTTCGAACTGCACGAAGGAAAAAAGTGGTTCTTACTCACCTTTGTATCGGCCACTGCCCGATGACACATGCATAACTCTTGCGGCAAGAAGACCCATCAGAATGCAGTGTTTGCTGCGTCACACGTACGGTCCATTACGTTTTAACATCGCGTGTGTTTTATGCTGAGAGGAGGAAAGCCTTTGGTCTACTGAGTGACTTACCCTCCATTTTAGGCAGTGATACTCAATCAACAGCCACGACTTTGTGAAAGGGCGCTGATGACGAAGCTGTTTAGCGCCCAACAACTTCAGATCAATCCATTCATCCTTCACTGGGTGTGTTATATGATACATAGTGTGAATATTCCATAGTATGATTAGATACCAATGAAAATGTACCAACGCTAAAGAGATACTGAAAGTACATGCTCTTTTGGGAAGTGATAATCTGATATTTGCAAGATACAGAACCTTACTTCTATATGGAGAAGAATGAACTTTTATGTGTGTGTTTCATCTTCTTCATCTACTCCTCTTCCTCGTCCTGCTATTCCTCCTCCTCTGACCTCATCCTCTTCCTACCGAAACTGTTTTTTCTCTTTTTACCTGTGCACTATCCAGACCATATACGAGTATTATACCTGCCCATAGGACTGAGTGAATAAGTGAATGTATTTGTATATCCCGTGATGTTAAGGGGAATGGAATAAGTATACGCTATTTTTTCCTTTTCATACTTGTAATTTGCTGTAGTTCATAAGACTTTTGCTTTTAAATGCACTAGTGTATTAGAAAATAAGATGCGATGGAGAAATTACAACAGCAACCACCACCACCATCACCACAAGTTTGTCGAAGCACTGCACATGCAATGATCAAACAGAAAAGAAGAAAAAGTGGAATGGTGAATTATTATCTGATTCTGCAACAGGTATTGTTGTTGATCTCTTAAATTCAGATAAAATTAACGCTGCTGATATACTCGAGTGGTTTGCGTTTTTTTAAAAATGGCACTTTACTTTCAAAACTAATATTTTAAAACAAATGTTAGCTACCTCAAGTGTTTTTGGCACGTGTTTACAAATTAATGTAGCATGTGTTTAGCGACAACGAGAGAATACGACCTCCAGACAAATGGAAGTTAAGTTATAAACTTACACTCGGTAATGTAGCATTCGAGACATAAGAATAAATACGAAGTTATTCAAGTAGAACACCAACAGCATATGTTTTAACGATTTTAAAGGCGTTTTCTATAGTTTTAGAGGACGAGATAAATGTGAATTCATAGTAACAGAAAAAATTGTGCTTTAGCTGGCGGTAGTTACGGAAGCGGCTCAAGTAACATTCTGCTGATGGGCATAGTTACAGCACTGAATACAGTCTTGCGTCCCACACAAGGAAGCGCTTTACCATTAGGGACGGACGCGAAAACCGCATGCCCGTCCCCGAATGGGCGGCTCGCCTTCCTCAGGGAATTGAATGGGAATACTTGGCGCTTCCGGCTTCGCGCAACACGTACAAGCGTGCCGGCAACAGCGTTCCTGTGTCCTGCGTGGAATTAACATTCCCTTGCAGAGGCTGGTAGTAGCAGTACCGTGAAGAATCCGCTATGTTCTGAGAGGCAGCTGAGACAACAGGCAACGTGGCGAGTTTTCTAGTAACTCTCCTACCTACTAGGCAGTTGCGTTAACCGCTGTGTCATCTGGACACGAAGTTTGTCGCTATTGCGCGGACTGTCCAGGCACGCCGCTCGGCTGACCCACATTCCTACATAGCACCTTCTATCCGCAGTCACTGTCCACGTCCTCCATGCTCGCTACTTTGAGATTCCCCGCAGGAGGCCAACCGTGATCGTGCATCCACACTGAAGATGGTGGCTTCTTTGTCCATCGAGGTGTGTCAATTATAGGAATGCGTGGTGTCTGTTCTTCCCGAGACATGTCCGAAAGAACAGACACCTCGCAGTCGTATAACTAAATGAAATGTTGAGCTGTACCGAGTACTTCCGCGAAGGAACGAGCAAAAGCGATGCAGGCGGAGCCTTGGACCGCACACTCGGCCTACTTGAAGATTTGCGCGCTGGGCCAGCCCTGCTATAAAGCTATTCCAGGTGGACGATGCGACATGACGAATTTCATGAAGATTAAAGACAGCATAGAACCATGTTACAAGGCATTTCATGTCTTCGGGAGTCGCCTGTGTTTCTTTTTGACCTCTTGGATCAGTTTTCACCACAAATAAAAGTCCAAAGGTTATAGGACTGGTGGATGTACAAGCAATTTTGTGTTTCTCAAACGACCGATTTAGCGATCTTCAAATACTCCGTTAGGAAGGTTCGTAATTATCAGTGCATATTGGGTGGGGCATTTGTCTTGTTTGTACCATATATCAAGTTGACATATAACTGAGATGTCGCCCAATAATTGTAGCAACATATCTGCTAGGAACTATAGATACTTGTGTCTGTTTTCAGCCCCATCAGTGAAACAGAGAGAAGCCTGCACCACACATTGATAGACTAACTGTTGTTTATGCTCTTCTCCCAGCCAAAGTGTATCAACTGACCAGTAGTACATGTTGTGAAGATTGATTTGCCCGTAGTTTGTAAACGACGTTTCATCCAGTCCACTCCCAGCTATTATGTTGCAACTGACCAGCGTCACCTGACGTCGCTAGGGAGACAGCAATGTCGCAGACTTTAGTTCTCCATGCCGCTAAGCGGTGACCATGATGTTCCTCAGTGCATTTTTCGTACTGATATTTAAAAAAAAATGTCTCTTAGCTCTGGTCCATTTTAAAACAACTGTTGTTCTTGCGGTGTCGTCCGAAGAGTGAAGTCCTGGGTTACAGTTGGCACCTCACAACGGCACCGCAAGCTACAGAGAGGCGCTGCCAGATGCACCAACGATTGACACACGCCGGCATAGACACGCCCTCAAGGGTTCCCATACGCTGCTGGAAGCTTACGTTATAGCGCAGCATCGCTCAGTCCAGTCGGTTTTCTCTCATTACCCTCACGGGCACGTTTAAACTAATAATGTAAACGAAACAGCAGACGATGCTGGTGGCGTAATAGCTCTATCAATAGAGACCAAAAAAGTCGTATATCGGAAATAATGCGTGGAGTCAGAAATTTTTGTACAGTAACAGGAAAAGTGCCACAATCAACATACTAGAAATCCTGACCGGTGAGAAATGAGTGAGGGGTGGGGGTGCATTTGGAAGCCACTTTTGTACTTTTCTCTTGACCAGATCGGTATACACACTGAAGAGCCGAAGAAACTGGTACACCTGCCTAATATCGTATCGTATGGGACAACACCCCCCCCCCCCCCCCCTCCCAAGCACGCAGAAGTGCCGCAACATGACGTGGCATGGACTTGACTGATGTCTGAAGTAGTTCTGGAGGGAACTGATACCATGAATCCTGCAGGGCTGTCCATAAATCCGTAAGATTACGTGTGGGTGGAGATCTCTTCTGAACAGCACGTTACAAGGCATCCCAGATATGCTCAATAATGTTCATGTCTGGGGAGTTTGGTGGCCACCGCAAGTGTTTAAGCTCAGAAGAGTGTTCCTGGAACCACTCTGTAGCAATTCTGGACGTGTGGGGTGTCGCATTATCCTGCTGGAATTGTCCAAGGCCGACGGAATGCAGAATGCTTAAGTATGTGTCACCTGTTCAGAGTCGTATCTAGACGTATCAGGGATCCTGTATCATGCCAACTGTACACGCCCCACACCATTACAGAACCTCCACCAGCTTGAACAGTCCCCTGCTGACATGCAGGGTTCATGGATTCGTGAGGTTGTCTCCATACCCATACACGTCCATCCGTTCGACACAATTTGAAACTAGACTCGTCCGACGAGGCAACATGTTTCGAGGAATCAACATTACAATGTCGGTGTTGACGGGCCCAGGCAAGGCGTAAAGCTTTGTGTCGTGTAGTCATCAAGGGAACACGAGTGGGCCTTCGGCTCCGAAAGCCCATATCGATGATGTTTCGTTGAACGGTTCGCACGCTGACACTTGTTGATGGCTCAGCATTGAAATCTGCAGCATTTTGCTGAAGGGTTGCATTTTTGTCACGTTGAACGGTTCTCTTCAGTCGTGGTTGGTCCCGTTCTTGTAGGATCTTTTTCTGGCCGCAGCGATGTCAGAGATTTAATGTTTTACCGGATTCCTGATATTCAAGGTACACTTCGTGAAAGAATCGTACGGAAAAATCCCCACTTCATCGCTACCTCTGAGCTGCTCTGTCCCATCGCTCGTACACTTACTGTAGCAGCAGTAACCGATCTAACAACTGCGCCAGTTGATTATTTTCTTATATAGGCATTGCCGACCGCAGCGCGCTATTATGCCTGTTTACAAATCTCTGTATTTGAATACACATGCCTATAGCAGTTTCTTTGGCGCTTCAGGGTATACAGGATGTTACAAAAAGGTACGGCCAAAGTTTCAGGAAACATTCCTCACACACAAATAAAGAAAAGATGTTATGTGGACATGTGTCCGGAAACGCTTAATTTCCATGTTAGAGCTCATTTTAGTTTCGTCCACCTACGCTCAATGGAGCACGTTATCATGATTTCATACGGGATACTCTACCTGTGCTGCTAGAACATGTGTCTTTACAAGTACGACACAACATGTGGTTCATGCACGATGGAGCTCCTGCACATTTCAGTCGAAGTATTCGTACGCTTCTCAACAACAGATTCGATGACCGATGGATTGGTAGAGACGGACCAATTCCATGGCCTCCACGCTCTCCTGACCTCAACCCTCTTGACTTTCATTTATGGGGGCATTTGAAAGCTCTTGTCTACGCAACCCCGGTACCAAATGTAGAGACTCTTCGTGCTCGTATTGTGGACGGCTGTGATACAATACGCCATTCTCCAGGGCTGCATCAGCGCATCAGGGATTCCATCCGACGGAGGGTGGATGCATGTATCCTCGCTAACGGAGGACATTTTGAACATTTCCTGTAACAAAGTGTTTGAAGTCACGCTGGTACGTTCTGTTGCTGTGTGTTTCCATTCCATGATTAATGTGATTTGAAGAGAAGTAATAAAATGAGCTCCAACATGGAAAGTAAGCGTTTCCGGACTCATGTCCACATAACATTTTCTTTCTTTGTGTGTGAGGAACGTTTCCTGAAAGTTTGGCCGTACCTTTTTGTAACACCCTTTATATACTGAAGGAAAAAAAATTGCAACACCAAGAAAGAGATGTGCAACATAAATGAAAGTTGGTAGGCGAGTTTCTACATACGAAGGATGACGGCTGTTAAAATTTCGCGCCAGTCGCGTAAGAGTGGGGCTAGTAGAGCCACCACGAGGATACAAATCACGTTTGCTTTAAATACACGCTGTAGCGGTCGTGGGCGTTAGTTACCCTTCAGTCTGGACGTGATGAACTGATTTTAGTCAAGAATGGCTTTAAGGCAACAAAGACAACTTTATCAAAACCTCACTGAGTCTGAACGAGGTCGTGTAATAGGTCTATGGGAAGCTGTATGTTTCTTCTGCGATACTGCAGAAAGACTTGGCGGGAATGTAGCCACTGTACATGATTGCTGGCAGCGATGGCCACGAGAATGTACGGTCGCAAGAAGAACGGATTCCGGACTGCCACATGCCACTACCAAGAGGGAAGAAGGAATAAAAAATACAGGGTGCCATTTAAAAAAGTCATACCGCTGTTCATATCTTTGTAAAAAACAAAGCTACAACGAAGGCAATCATGCTGATTGATGTCCCGCTGACGGCTGAAGAATATTTTCTTGAAACGTTTTGTAAATTGCATCTGGACAAACAGTTATTTAGGGTGGTCAAGATAAATGGGACACCCTGTATACAGTATTTACATTTTCTTTCCAATCATTATAAATATTTACGTACATGGAAACGAGGAGCAGCAGCATCAAGTGAAGATAAATGAACACACACACAAACGCAAATATATGCAACATTACATGAACACATATTGTGCACTGTACGTAATATGTCCACTGTTGAATGGTTGCGGGAAGTGAGCGTCCTGGTTGGCAGGATAATTTGCCAGAAATCTAAAACTAGACAGTTTGCAGATTCAAAAGTGGAGTTTTACTGGATCCAAAACTATTCACCGAGGGGCCCATATTTGTTGCATTCTCCGGTGACAGAGGGCTGCTGAAGCCAGACTGATGGGTATATTGACCGAAAAAATGGAGGAGCCGGGAAACACGTCCGGTGCGGAGGCGAGCTGGCAGGGAGAGATTGACTCAGTGGTACCTGCGCGCTCTCGCCGGTGTGCTATGCATCCCTATGTGATCATTTCCGCCCATTACATAACTGGTCGAGAGGCACTCTGCGCATTCCTCTATCAGCAGTACTCGCATAATAGCATTCCACATTCAGCAACGCTTGCTGTGGGAATGGTGCCAACGTGAACTGAGCATAGGTAGCTGCGTGTCTGACAGTATCCAGTACTGCACCAACCCAGGCTCAGCCACAGTTCTAACACAAGACGCAGTTCCAGATGAATGAGATGTGTTACACTAAAATTTAAAAAAATTATCTCTCAGTCCTTTCATTAATCTCTCAGTCTGACTGCTTACCACACACAGCCCCTCCCCCTTCCGCAGTAGGCTGGTTATGGGACTTAATTCCGATTTAGTAAGTACAATCGGCAACAAAATTAAGGACTCCATTGGAAGGTGGCTAACGTATTGCAGGGACTTAATATAGAAGAGGAAATATTGAATTTGAAAGAATATTTTAAACAAATGACAAATGGTTCAAGGGTTACAATAGTTCTGTTTTTGTGTCATACAACAGTATTAAGTCACTTCCATACAAGTGCTGTTTCGCCACTCAGTTTCAACGAAATAAAGGAGAAAGTGGCTCTTGGGTTTGGCTGATGCGGTGCTGTTGGAGTGGTGGAGGTTAGCTTCAGTAGAGACGTCATTTTCGGTTCGGTAGCTAAAGTAGCTATTCTGTATGCTACTGAGGCCTGTTAGCGATCGGTCCACCTGCAGGTTGTTCGCTTAGTGTACTGAGAGGCGGTGAAGTTTTGGTAAGGCCAGTCGTTTAATTTGTTGCACTTTGCCTGTGGAAATAATTTGTTATTTTAGAAATATAAAGTGATTTTTAGTTTCAGATATAGTGATTAGTTTTTATTGAAGAATCACCGGGACACATCCGAGTGGAAAGTGAGTTCATAAATGTTATTATACATGCATTACAGCAGACAATCATAGAAGGGGATCATGGTGTGCATGATACTGTTAAGAAGAAGGCAAGAGCGACAAAGGCAGGCAAGGTAGCTCAACGAAATGCGGCGCCATGCGATTTGGCCAAGTAATCTGCAGGATGAGACGAACCCCATTGAAATGCCCAAAAGGAACTTTATGGCGATGTGCAGATTGAGCAGGGAGGCGACCTGTAATATGGTTGAGGAACTGCATCCGTACAGGAAAGCCTGTCAAAAAGATACATGCGTTCCTTTGTACCTGAATGTACATTTGTTTAGCAACTCCTGAAATGACTAAATCAGTTAAACAATTCTTATCACTCATTAAATGCAACAGTTATTTCTTTCTTCTAGGTTTTGACTACAGTTAACTTGGATCTGATCAAATGGGTCAGGGGCTGGCAATTCAGCTGCCATGAGTCAGCCAAGCGTAAGGGCTCTCAATGTACCTGCAGTTGAAAACAATAATGGAATAACATGTCTGTTAGCTGTGTTGGCTGGCCATTTCGGGTTTGGCATGCTGTGCACACAGTGGCGTGCCATGCCAGGTGTGCAGAAGTCAGGTGAGCACGCCTGCAGCTGCGGTCTCTTGTCTTTAATTGGCTGGCCCAGGGACAAATGGCAACATGGCACATGCCCACCTGGGTCCCTCGGGAGCTATCGACTCACCACCAAAATGGCTTATGGATTTGCACGGAGGCTCGGCTGAGGTAACCTTATCGTTCCGTGTGCTCGCCTGCCAAACCGATCGACAGCGACTGAACAATACAGAATGGGGTTACCAGGCAACGGATGTTAGCTGGGGAACGGTTGGCTGGCGCATGGTATTGTCCGGATGGTGAAGATCGACAGTGTTGGTGCTGCAAAAGAAGTGTTTTCAGGCAGGATGAGCAGCCACTCAGGAGACTGCAACACTGAATGACAGGGGCACATCAATGGGAGTGCATAGGAGAACACCAGCATAAAGCAGGCAAAATTTTCAGATAATAGTGGTACAAACTGATTGTAATTTACAGTAAATTATCAGATAGAGATTGTATCATAATTCAATGGGAACAAGTTACAAAACTCTCTTTTTAAGTGACTAATATATTACACATTATTTTTGTATTTCGACCAAATAAATTATTAAAACATCATGAACTGTCTGCTACTCCCTATTACAAGGTGCCCAGCATACAAAGTTACATACTTTCATAACATAAGACATGGTATGTCCATTTACAAAACAACTAATAGTTGCCTTTGCCAAATTTTTAAATCTTAGCATAAGAGCTGTGGGGGCATGCCTAATAGATACCACACTCAAAAATGTGTTACCAGTGATGCTTGCCAGACGGCTGCTGTTCAGCTATTGCCAAAGTCTCTACTTTGCAACTTGTGTGGTATCCTCAGGTATACACAACCGACATAAAAAAGCAGACAAGAATCAGAGTTAGAGGGACAGATGCGACACTAGGGATAACCACTCGGTGTAAATAGTCCTTATAGCTCCAATGAGCAATGTACGCTATCACACGGTCAGAAGTGATCTATCTTTGTTCCCGACTTTATAAATCATTGATAGGTTTTTATAAAACAGAATTTGGTATTATTTATCAATATTGGCAGATTGTAGGGGTGGGGCAACACCAGGGAGGCTTCAGTCAAGTATAGTAGTGATACTGGTTTTGTGTGCATAGATTAGTTGGGCAGATAGCTTGATAGTGGGTGTGACTGTATCAGTGGAGGAGCTCCTGAAGAGTAATCGACTGTCAGTCAGAGTGACTTGGTAAAAAAATGGCTCTGAGCAGTATGGGACTCAACTTCTGAGGTCATCAGTCCCCTAGAACTTAGAACTACTTAAACCTAACTAACCTAAGGACATCACACACATCCATACCCGAGGCAGACTGTAGCGCCTAGAACCGCTCGGTCACCCAGGCCGGCTGACTCGGTAGGTCCACAGCTAAAATGCATGATCGTAGAAACGAAGGGCTGCTATAGTGGGTTGTGGCACAGTGTATAGCAAACTGATGAGAACAGGGGCGAACCCATGTTCATGAATTGCAACGATAGCGCGAGAGCAGAGAGGTTTTAGTATCCTCTAGAAACAGTGCGACCTCACATTCGCTCATCCCAGTGCTAAGGGATAAGGTAGAACTTAAGCAGTAAGTGGTGTGAATACAAAATTGAAAAGCGTCAGGCAGCATAGCCGAGTGTGGATGGTCTTCGCCCACGACTAAGATATCTTTGGTTTGCCGGGTGACGTGTTTCCGGGTGGCTGCCCAGGCAACTAGGAAGAAATGAAGTTGGGAACATTCAAGTTCACAATTTGCACAAGAGAAGGGCAATGGTATCTGCACATCTAGTGTGTCTGAAAGACCACACCAGTTGTACCTTGGCAGCTGTGTAACAGCATGGCAAGGTTGAATGCCATATGTGGTAAATAATCTGCATAGGTGCCGATAAATGGAAAGAGAGTTTCCAGCGTCTGCAGAAAAGTTTCGGTGGGCATTTGGTTAGAACTGAGCCTCGGCTGTAGATCTAATTGAGTGATTGTACGCAAAGTGCTGACATATAATTGGATTGCATACGTACTGTACAATAGGATTTACAACGCTTTCGTTACCTCTAAAGTGGCGCTCAGTTTCTACAACTCCTTGTATACAGGGACTATAGATTTCTTAAGTTCTTCATGTTGTTGTACAAACTCAGTAGCGACACTTCGTAATTGCCTGGCAGTGGCCAGGACGTTACCTTCAATGAGCAAGAGTCGTAAGTGCTGGCGCACAAGAGCACCATGATGGCGAGCAGCAAGAGACGTAGCCAGATAGAGGGTTCTGTTTCATTGATCGGCGTCGGCCTGATGGGGGGTACCAATTATCGTTTTTATGTCAGCTCCGCCTGCGTTGAAGCAGGCTCGCTTCAGTGACGCGGTGGGACGGCATTGCATCCGAAATCGCAAGTGGAACCACGTTCATAAGTGGCTATTAAACTCAGTCAGCCCGCAAAGGGCAGAAGGAGGAGGAAGCATTGTATGGTCTTGTCTGTTTAGAAATCTCGTGAGTTGGCATTCACGTGGGGACGGCGTAACATGACGCTCGGAGCCGTTTGCTTGATGATCGAGGTGATCAGTAGCGAAATTGACTGGCAATCGATCAAGAACAAGTCGGCAAACTTGAATAGAGTTCTAAAATGATGGTGTAGCCTTAGTCAAGCACAGGATCGAATAATAGCACCGGGGCAATATAGAGAAGCTTACAGCAATAAACAGAATCTTCTCAGACAATCGTCAAAGAGTCTCATAAATATCACAGAGAAGAAAAAGTGACGCGAAGTGTAAATACATGTATGCGCATAAGTGTAAGATGTGCTATGTTAGGGCGTGAGAATCTTACTGATGAGACAGGCTATTAGTGCTGTATAATGTAGAACCTTGTTTTGGTTAGAGCAGACATAGCTGGTGAAATTGAAATGTAATGCGGTGACAACTGCTGATGGTGATATTCAATGGAGTGTATATTTTACGATTAATTAGTAGTTTAAGTTGGAATGGCGCCCATTGTCTTTCTGATATGGCGCCATAGCATTGTATCTTTGTAAGTGTATGTGTGTATTGACACAGTTGGAGTTTCAAGTTACTCGCTCGGAATTCCTTTGAAAGAATGCATTAAGCTTATTTCAGAATCCTCTAAATCGAAATGGTACGCTTTGTAAGTGATGCCAGGAAAGGGGATGCACAAGTTGGTTGGAGCAGGTTTAATGCAGAGGGCGCGAGAAGTCAACGACAGGAGATTAGTGGAACCTATTTCAGTCCTCGTTAATAGGGTGGGTTGAACCTGACAATCGGTACGCAATAGAAACGTGTCATATAGCGGGTCATTTAGAGAGATGTGACGAAAACATGGCTACAAGTCTGAGATATACCTATTACGTTGTGCATAATTGTGCGTGACGTAGGAAGGCGTGACGTAGACTCGCAGCTGAGTGCTGCTCCTTGCATTCTTGTGCTGATACGAAGCGCGGTGTGCTGCGATCCTGTCGCTAGGACGCTGCTCATGTGCCTTCTTCTGAGTCGCAGACGCAGCAAGTTCACGGAGAAGATTGAAAACTTTGAGGTTTGACAATAACACTGTAATATTGTCAGAGACAATAAAGGACTTGGAAGAGCAGTTGAACGGAATGGACGATGTCTTGAAAGGAAGCTATAAGATAAACATCAACAAAAGCAAAACAAGGATAATGGAATGCAGTCGAATTAAATCAGTTGATGCTAACGGAAATAGATTAGAAAACGAGACACTTAAAGTAGTAGATGAGTTTTGCTATTTGGGCAGCGCAGTAACTGGTGATGGCCGAAGTAAAGAGAATATAAAATGTAGACTGGCAATAGCAAGAAAAGAATTGCTAAAGAGGAGAAATTTGTTAACATCGAATAGAGATTAAAGTGTGAGGAAGTCATTTCTGAAGATATTTGTCTGGACTGTAGCTATGTATGGAAGTGAAACATGGACGATAAACAGTTTAGATAAAAAGAGAATAAAAGCTTTCGAAATGTGGTGCTACAGAAGAATGTTGAAGATTAGATGGGTCGATCACGTAACTAATGATGAGGTACTGAACAGGATTGGGGAGACAAGGAATTTATGGCACAACTTGACCAAAAGAAGGAATCGGTTGATAGGACACATTCTGAGACATCAAGGGATTCAGTATTGGAGGAAAGCGTGGGCGCTAAAAATCGTTGAGGGAGACCAAGAGATGAATACAGTAAGCAGACTGAGAAAGATGTAGGTTGCAGTAGGAGATGAAGAGGCTCGCATACGATGGGGTAGCTTGGAGAGCTGCATCAAACCAGTCTTCGGACTGAGGACCACAACAAAAACAACAACACGCAGCAAATTAACAGACTGATAAGAAACGCTATTAAAAGGGATAAGTTACGCCATTGGGATTATAATTTCTCAAACAAAATAGTCACAGAAATGACATGCATGACGACAGCATCAAACGATAATCAAACAACATGAAAGGTACAACGAGGTGTTCCGGTGCATTGGAGAATGTAAGGTAGACGCAAGGTTAATTAGAATGAATTTTGGCGAACATCGTCTCGACCAGACATGGACAACGGTACCTACTGCCAGTTCTTGTGGGAACAACCTGTTTCTAACGAATTTCGTGTTCGGATGGCTGCCCTGCGGTCACAACTATTGTGAAGAGAGTAGTGCGGCATTTACGTGGTGTAGTGCACGTATTGTTCCGTATCAACGTTCTACAAGAAGGCAACGTAAACCACTGTAACACGCATGAGGTGCACTTCCGAAAAGGGGTTATTATTAGAAATCACTAAATTATTCAGAACAGGGGGAGTAAAATCTCAATTAGGAGCAATGTAATACCCTTAAAAGTATTTTAAGCCTAAGTTTCCCACTTATTTCAAGTGAAAAAATTAGAATTAATAAAATGATACTTCTTTTTTAATATCATCAAGTATGCTTTCTTATGCCTAATAATATCTAAGTAGAATCAAATATTTCATTCCTATTATCATTTAATTCATTATCATTAAAAAAGAATAACTCATAGTTATGGTCAAGCTCAGTGGAGAAGAGGACTGAGGCAGATTTCAACAACCTTAAAATAAAACCCTTTAAACATAGCCAGTAACTAGAGGAGCAGTGGGAGCAGTAGTCTCACAATTATAAGGTTCGCAACAATCTTCTTTCCACCCCCCTGGTTACTGGTATGCTCCCTAGAGGCACAACTAGTTTAGGTGGCTGCATTTTGTTTCTGTGACGGTCTTGGTTGCGGATTACTGTACCTACCCTATGGCGAGGACAACTGTGGGAATACCCTTTATGCGTTAGAGCTGCACTACGTACAAGAACAGCTACCTTTTTTTTCAGAAAAAAGGCGATGGCGATAGTTTGAAGTCCTCTGGCGAACGGTCGCCAGTCGATATGCTCCGTAATATTTAACGAGACATGGAACGTATGTGGAAAAGACAAGTTAGAAGACATAGGAGGGGGCGTGTTCATTGCAGCTGATAAAAATATCTTCTCTATTGAGGTTGAAATCGATTCTGGCTGTAAAGTTATCTGGTTACGCATAACTGGCCTAGGTCAACTCAAGTTAACCACCGGAAGTTTTTACCGGCCACCCTATTCCACGGTATCAATTGCAGAATCATTCAAAGGAAGTCTACGGACCAGTAGCGCGGAAATACCCGTATCATGCAATATTAGGTGGAGGCAACTTTAGCCTCCTGAATGTAATCAGGGACGTTTATGGTTTCATTGCAGTTGGTACGGACTGAGAGAGTCTTCTGAACTAATCCTGAACACGTTTTCCGAACACTACCTTCAGCTGCTAGATCAAGAACACACATGCAACTTCTTGTGAACTGGCAGGAGCCAATTCACGGAGTTTGGAGGAAGCCGAAATGCACGCGTTTAAGCTCACGCAAACTGGCGTGAGGTCTGGAACAGGACAATGTAATTAATATAGCCAATAAGGTACGTTGCTGCTGGAATACTTAACTTTAATCCATAATTGGTGTACATCGCTCTTGAGACGGTACATGTTTTACAATCTCAATATAACTGGTAATGGCGCCTTGCTAGGTCGTAGCAAATGACGTAGCTGAAGGCTATGCTAACTATCGTCTCGGCAAATGAGAGCGTATTTGTCAGTGTAGCATCGCTAGCAAAGTCTGCTGTACAACTGGGGCGAGTGCTAGGACGACTCTTTAGACCTGCCGTGTGGTGGCGCTCGGTCTGCAATCACTGACAGTGGCGACACGCGGGTCCGACGTATACTAACGGACCGCGGCCGATTTAAAGGCTACCACCTAGCAAGTGTGGTATCTGGCGGTGACACCACATTCCTCCCCCGCAAATCGGCGTACGGTTGTGTTACAAGGCTTCCGCCCGCCGTGTGGAGGACCCCATGTTGACGTATGCGACGAGGTGGGGAGCCTAACAACAGGTGAGGCTGTGCCACCCGCACCCTGCCATTCGGTCCGAGGGGATCTAGGAAACGCCTGAAAACCTAGTCCAGGGTGCACGCCAACATGCGGTGTATGCGCCCGTAGAGAGACAGGAGGGGCCGAAGGGTCGACCTCCATCAGAACGGGGCACCCGACGGGCGAAGACGACATCTGGTCCGGAGCGGGCAAAAGTTCCATGTCGGAGGACAGCTGGTCACGGGAAGCGATCGGCGGCGCGTGACCCAGGAAGGCGCCCGGCGGTTGCAGCGACGCGTCCACTGCGGGCGGCGCCGGCGGGAGAACAGATGGCGGCGGCGGCGGCGCGTCGCCATGGGGCAAAATGGAAGGCAGCGTCGGTAACACCTGGGGATGAGGCGAGCCAGTAGATGGGTCCCCAGGGCGCTGACCGGACGGCACCGTCGCTGAAAGCAGACGGGGAGCGGCAGAACCCGTGCGACGACAGAGGCGCAGCTGATTGAGATGCCGACGCACCTCACCAGAGGCCCCCAAAACCAGATACATAGCGCGGCCGAGGCAGTGCAGAATGCGCCCTGCGAGCCAACGCCGTGAACCTCGATAGTTACGATAGTAGACAACGTCGCCTGGGGCAAAAGCAGGTGTCTGCCGCTGCACAGGAACCGGATGCGGCGGATGTAGCAAAGACATCAAGGTTCGATGAGGACGACCGTGGAGCAACTCAGCCGGCGAGCGACCATCTCGGGGCTGAGAGCGATACGAGGACAAGAAGAGCAATAACGCGTCCTCCCGAGAATGCGACTCTTTGAACTTCAACATCTGTGACTTGAAAGTCCGGACCAATCGTTCAGCGGCACCGTTTGACTGAGGCAAAAACGGCGCAGACGTCAGATGTTGAATGCCATTGGCCTTGCAGAATGACTGATATTCTGCGGACATGAATTGCGGGCCATTGTCGGAAACAATAGTCTGTGGAAGACCTTCAATGCAAAAGATAGCGGATAACGCTTGGATGGTGGCAGATGACGTCGTGGAAGACATCCGGACAACAAAAGGAAAATAACTGAATGAATCTACCACAACCAACCATCGAGCATTCCAGAATGGACCAGCAAAATCGATGTATAAGCGTTGCCAAGGGGAAGTGGCTTTCGGCCATGCAAAGAATTTCCGCTGCGGTGCGGATTGTTGTTCGGCACACGCCATGCAAGAAGAGCACATATTCGTAATCGCAGCATCGATTCCGAACCAAGTACAGTGCTGACGAGCAAGTTGTTTCGTTCTCACTATACCCCAATGTCCTTGGTGGAGAAGCCGGAAGACAGAGGACTGTAACGAACGTGGGACCACGACCCTGGACTGATCATTATCAGAACGCAACAGCAAAACTCCACGTCGAACAAAAAGTCTCTCCTTGTGAGCAAAAAATCGGCGAACCAACGGATCTGCGATCCGTGACTTTGACAAGGGCCATTGCGTAGCAACAAAACGCAAAACGGTAGCAAGGACAGGGTCAGCAGCTGTGGCTGTAGCTACACGACGAAAATCAATCGGAAACGATTCGACCACGTCATCGGTTTCCGCATCAATGGACATGCAAGCAAGTTCGGAGGAATCGAGTGCTCTATCCTCAGCAACAGGCAAACGGGACAACGCATCGGCGTTTCCGTGCTTAGCAGTTTACCGATACAAGATATCGTAGTGGTACTGCGAGAGGAAAAGAGACCAGCGAATGAATTTCTGCGCTGTACGTGGAGGTACAGGCTCGTTCGGATGAAAAAGCGACGTCAAGGGTTTGTGGTCTGTGATGATGGTAAAGTGACGACCATACAAGAAATCATGAAACTTAGTAACACCAAATACGAGAGCCAAAGCTTCTTTCTCGATCTGTGAATAATTTCCTTGCGCAGACGAGAGCAATTTGAACGCAAAGGCAATAGGGCGATCATGCGATCCATCTTTGTGCGCAAGCACAACACCGATCCCGAAATCCGATGCATTCACCATCAACAAAAGGGGTTTCTGGGGATCGAATGGCGTAAGGCAAGTAGTGGAAAGCAACGCCGATTTCAACTGGCGAAAGGTGCGTTGGCATTCCGCCGTCCAGACGAACTGAACACCTTTACAGCGTAAATGATGAAGCGGAGCTGAAATGGAAGAGGCGTGGCGCACATATCTGTTATAGTAATTGATTTTTCCCAGCACACTCTGTAGCTGCTTCAAATTCTGCGGCGAAGGCAAGTCTTGTATGGCACGGAGTTGCTCTGGACTGGGATGTATGCCTTGGGCATTGAGTACATGGCGCAGATAGGGTAAGTCCCGAGCAAAAAACACACATTTCTCCTTCCGCAAGCGAAGACCATTTTGTCGCAATACCTGAAATAATGTTCTGAGATTGGTAAAATTACTAAGGGTGATGCCCAGAGAGAAGCCTGCACACGTTCAATCACACCTTGTGATTCCAAATCGTTTAATGTTCTTGCGACCTCATCACGCAATGCGTGGGGAACATCGTGATCTGAAAAATTTCGGTTGCGCGTTTACTTTCAGTTCCAAATGGGCTTCATAGTTCTTAGCGCAACCAAGGCCCGGTGCAAAAATGTCAGCAAACTCTTCACATAGACGAGAAACACTGTCTGAAGGCACAGTCTGATTCACTGATAGGACCTGATTGACTATAGACAAGTTAAACAACTGAAATAAATCTAAACCAAACAAGTTGACAGCAGAAGAAGAACGAAGTACGTAAAATGACACAAGTTGTGTTTGTCTCTTGTATATTGCAAGAAGGCTGCACTGTCCTAACACAGGGATATCCTGACCAGAATAGCTAGTTAACTTAACATTTGCGGCACGCAACGGAGGTGTGCCCAGCTGTTTGTACGTGTCGTGATTGATCAGAGAAACTGCAGCGCCGGTATCGAGCTAGAATGGTATCACGTTGTCATGAATGTCCAAATCCACAAAAAATTTATTGTCCTGCTGACGACAAGAGCGACTGTCTCGTGCAACGTGAACAGACACTGGTACAGAAACACTTGCGACTTGACGCGATTTCCGGCGATGGCTACACACTCGATTTGTGGGACGAACACAGTCACTGTTAGAGAGTGGCACTGGGCGGAGTGGAATTAACTACATGAATGTCCATGGGCGAAGGTTCACGAGCCTGAGTGTTATTGGTTCGATTCCGACATGAAGCAAAGGGCCTGGAATGATTGTGGGTGTCCGATCTAAGCTTTTTCTGGCAAACACTTTGAACATGTCCTTTTTTATTACAGAAAAAGCAAATAGCTTGGTGGGATGGGCAATTCTCACGCGAATGTCTAGTAGCACACCGCGGGCATGATTTTAGCACTGCATTCGCTTGCTTGCGCGGCACACGTAGCGGAGAGCTTGGCAGCAGCTGCACGGATGGGCGCGAGGGCTGTTTACTGTTCCGTGCAGCGCGCCTGGCGGGCCGGTTAATGTGACACACAGCTGGTGAAATTTCAAATGATTCCTGAGCAAAGTCAAGTGTGTCCTGCCTATCCAAGATGTCCATCACTTGTTGAAGGGAGGGATCGACTAGTTTCAAAATCTGTTCCCTTATACGAACATCAGAAACGTTCTGTGCAATTGCATCACGTACCATTGTATCTGAATAAGGGAGTCCACATTCACACTCAAAAGCACAATCCCTAGTAAGGCCTTGCAATGTTGCAACCCACTCCCTATTAGTCTGACCGGCCGTACGTTTTGTACAAAAGACAGTATACCTTTTTGCAACTATATTGACTGAGTCTTTGAAATATGCATCTAATGCTGACAAAATTTCGTCGTAGGACAGAGTTGCTACGTCGCATTGGGGAAACAATTTCACTATCACACGGTAGGTGGACACTCCTACACAAGAAAGCAGAAAAGGCTGCCGCTCAATACCTTGAATTCTGTAGGCGGCGAGATGGAATCCAAATTGGCGTGACCACTTCGTCCAGCTTCCCAGTGCCGCATCAAAAGGACGAAAAGGTGGTGCAACTGCGTGTTGTGGCTGCGGTAGCGGTGGAGCGGCGGCCGCCGCATAGTTTTGCATTGCACGTTGACCCTGGACGAGCTGTCCAAGGGCATCCAATAACGCCTGCGTCTGCTGATTCTGCAAGCGATAAAATTCGGACACTACATCTGGAGATTGTGGCGAAGCCATGACACAAGTAATTTAAGCAAGTATAAAGAAGAAGACCGTTTTTACAGTCGTCGCCAGTGTTGTGAATTGGCAGGAGCCAATTCACGGAGTTTGGAGGAAGCCGAAATGCACGCGTTTAAGCTCATGCAAACTGGCGTGAGGTCTGGAACAGGACAATGTAATTCAAAAAATGGCTCTGAGCACAATGGGACTCAACTGCTGTGGTCATAAGTCCCCTAGAACTTATAACTACTTAAACCTAACTAACCTAAGGACATCACACACATCCATGCCCGAGGCAGGATTCGAACCTGCGACCGTAGCGGTCGTGCGGTTCCAGACTGTAGCGCCTTTAACCGCTCGGCCACTCCGGCGGGCTAACAATGTAATTAATATAGCCAATAAGGTACGTTGCTGCTGGAATACTTAACTTTAATCCATAATTGGTGTACATCGCTCTTGAGACGGTACATGTTTTACAATCTCAATATAACTGGTAATGGCGCCTTGCTAGGTCGTAGCAAATGACGTAGCTGAAGGCTATGCTAACTATCGTCTCGGCAAATGAGAGCGTATTTGTCAGTGTAGCATCGCTAGCAAAGTCTGCTGTACAACTGGGGCGAGTGCTAGGACGACTCTTTAGACCTGCCGTGTGGTGGCGCTCGGTCTGCAATCACTGACAGTGGCGACACGCGGGCCGATTTAAAGGCTACCACCTAGCAAGTGTGGTGTCTGGCGGTGACACCACACAACTGAAATATTTTAGGGTTCGTAGCTACAATAAGACCTCCCCCTATCGACATTATCAGTATATAGAAAGGGATTAGTGATCATGATTTCGTCATGACAGTGGTGGTTACTGCAGTCAATATATTTGTTAAGAAGGCTAGGGGGTTTTCAGACGGAAAAGAACAGATAAACAGTTGTTAGCATTCTACGTAGACAATAAATGGACATAATTTAGCAGAGGAATTATGGGCAAAGTTTAAACTAATTGTAAATCACTTTCTGGAGAAATACGTGCCGAGTTAGTGAATGAAGGACGGAAAGCACCCACAGTGGTTTAATAACAAAATTCGCGAAATGCTGAGGAAGTAGAAGTAGCTGCACACTCGGATCAAAAAATAACGTGGAAATGTCGACAGGCAAAAGTTACTAGAAATTCGTGCGAATGTAAAAATATCGCTATGCGAAGCATACAACAATTTCCACTGTCCTGTCTTAGCGAAGCATCTCGCCGAGATCCCGAGAAAATTCTGTTCCTGCTTAAAACAACTATGAGGGTCGATGTCATCTATCCAGTCGTTTGTCAACCAGGCTGGTCTGGTAATAGAAATCAGGAAAACGAAAGCTTAAGTTTTAAATTTCGCCTTTAAAAATCACTTAGGCAGGGAGATCATAGAGACATACCATCGTTTGACCAGCGCACTGACTCTCCGCCGCGTGGGATTATCCGAGCGGTCTGGGCGCTGCAGTCATGGACTGTGCAGCTGGTCCGGGCATGGGTGTGCGTGTTTGTCCTTAGGATAATTTAGGTTAAGTAGTGTGTAAGCTTAGGGACTGATGATCTTAACAGTTAAGTCCCATAAGATTTCACACACATTTGAACTGACTCCCGTATGGAGGACACAGAAATAGGCATACCAGGCGCTAAGAAAGAAATGAGGAGGTTGAAAGCAAGTACGTCGCCAGGTCAGGCTGGAATTTCAGTTCGGTTTTGACAGAGAGTGTTCTTCAGCACTGGCCCCTTACATAAGTCGCATTTATTGCTAACATCTCGCCCAGCAGAAGCTCCCAAGCAACTGAAAGAAAGCGCAAGTGATTCCTGTATATACGAGGGGAAAAAGAACGGACCCGCAGAACATCGGTATGCACAATTCTTGAACATATTCTCAGTTCCAATATAATAAATGTCCTCGAGACAGAAACGCTTCTGTCTACAAATCAGCACGGATTTAGAAAGCATCTCGCATGCGAAACTCAGCTTGCCCTTTTCGCGCACGATGAATGGCAAGAGGCAGATTCCATATTCCTAGATTTCCAGAAAGCGTTTGACACGGTGCGCCCCTGTAGACTGGTAAGGAAGGTACAAGCAAACGGAATAGGTTCCCCAATATGTCCGTGAGTCGAACACTTCTTAAGTAATAGGACCCAATGCATTGTCCTCGAGGGCGAGTGTTCATCAGAGACAAGAGTATCGTCAAGAGCGCCCCAGGGATGTGTGATAGGACCGCTATTATTCGCTATATACATAAATGATGTGGCGGACAGGTTGAGCAGCTGTCTGTGGCTGTTTCCTAACGACGCGGCGGCGCACGGGAAGCTCTCGTCGTTGAGTGACTGTAGGAGGACATTGTAGTCTTGTATCGCAAGGAAGCAAGAGAGAAGATGTAGTTATGGGTGGCCGGTATCTTCTTTCTAAAGCACAAATCAAATGGTTCAAACGGCTCTAAGCACTATAGGACTTAACATCTGAGGTCACCAGTCCCCTAAAACTTAGAACTACTTAAACCTAACTAACCTAAGGACATCACACACGCCCATGCCCGAGGCAGGATTCCAACCTGCGACCGTAGCAGCAGCGCGGTTGCGGACTGAAGAGCCTAGAACCGCTCGGCCACAGCTGCCGGCTCTGAAACACAAATTCACACCTGGATTAATACGGTTCTTTATTTACATGAACATTTACTTAACTGGATCAGGGTCTATGTTCTGTGGTACAAGCTAATCAGTAATAGTCCTCTTGAAGACAATATCGGTAATCTTGCTATTAAAAACTTTAGTCTCACTGCTGGGAAAGTACAAGTCCCGCTTTAGTCACTAATCTGGTCGCTATGTGCTGTCGTAGCCTGTGACGTGAACTGAACCCGCTCTGCGATGAACTGACAGACGCTAGACTGGAAGAGTGAGTCAGTGGGGCCGTCCAGTCAGCGGCGTCGGCCTAAATACTTGCTGTCGAGAGGGCATTGGTGGCATGTTGCTTGTCAGTGTCTCTCTCAAATCTCTAGTGAGGCGCTTGATCCAGCGCCTGCTTATCGATCTTCGCGATTCCTATTTGCCGACCGGTGTGCTGGCGACAGTTTATACCTGCACAGATACAAGACGACTTAGACAAAAATTCTAGTTGGTATGATGACTGGCAGGTCGCTCAGAATGTAGAGAAATGGGCGTTAATGCAGATGAGTAGGAAAGACAATCATGCAGTGTTCTAATACAGTACTGGTTGTATACTGCTTAACACAGTCACTTCGATTAAATATCAACGTGTAACGCTGCAAAACGATATCAAATGGGACGAGAAGGTAGGGACGGTGGTAGGGAAGACGGATAGTCAGCTTCAGTTTACTGGGAGAGTCTTAGGAAAGTCTAGCTCATCTACAAAGGAGAACGCTTGTAGAACACTAGTACATCCCATTACTGAGTAGTGCTGGAGTGTTTGGGATCCTCAGCAGGTCGGACTGAAGGAAGACATCGAAGCAATTGAGAGGCGTGCTGCTCGGTCGATTCGATCGACATGCGAGTGTTATGGGTAATGTTTCGTAAACTCAAATGGGGATCCCTGGGGCGAAGACCACGCTCTATTCACGAAACACTGTTGGAAAATTTAGAGGAATGGTATTTTCAGTTGATTGTAGAACGATTCTACTGCCGCCAACGTGCATTTCTCTTAAGCACAATGTAGACAGTATAAGAGCAATTAGGGGTCGTACGGAGGCATATACACTCGTGCTCATAAATTAAGGATAATTACAGAATGTGGTACCACACAACGTGACACTACACAAAACTGGCGGTAATAGCATAGGCACATAGGGAACACACACGACACAGATCAGTAAGTCCACGGTATTGGTGATAAGTGCTACAAAACGCCACTGTTCCCTGCGCACGTACCCCGACATCAATATGGGATATGATCACCATGCTGACGTACATAGGCAGCACAACGGGTTGGCATACTCTGGATCAGGTGGTCGAGCAGCTGCTGGGGTATAGCCTCCCATTCTTGTACCAGTGCCTGTAGGAGCTCCTGAAGTGTCGTAGGGGGTTGAAGACGTACAGCGATACGTCGACCCAGAGCATCCTAGACATGCTCGATGGGGTTTAGGTCTGGAGAATGGGCAGGCCACTCCATTCGCCTGATATGTACTGTTTCAAGGTACTCCTTCACGATGGCAGCTCGATGGGGCCGTGCGTTATCATCCACCAGCAGGAAGGTGGGACCCACTGCACGCCTGAAAAGGCAGACATACTGGTGCAAAATGACGCCCCTATACACCTGATCTGTTACAGTTCCTCTGTCAAAGACGTGCAGGGGTGTACGTGCACCAATCATAATCCCGCCCCACACCATCAAACCACGACCTCCATACATGTCCCTTTCAATGACATTAAGGGTTTGGTATCTGGTTCCTGGTTCACGTCAGATGAAAACCCGACGAGAATCACTGTTCAGACTATACCTGGACTCGTCCGCGAACATAATCTGGGACTACTGTTTCAATGACCATGTACTGTGTTCTTGACACCAGGCTTTACGGGCTCTCCTGTGACCAGGGGTCAGTGGAATGCACCTTGCAGGTCTCCGGGCGAATAAACCATGTCTGTTCAGTTGTCTACAGCTGTCTGGAGACAGCTGTTCCAGTGGCTGCGGTAAGGTCTCGAGCAAGGCTACCTGCAGTACTCCGTGGCCGTCTGCGGGCCCTGATTGTGAGATATCAGTCTTCTTGTGGTGTTGTACACTGTGGACGTCCCGTACTGTAGCGCCTGGACACGTTACCTGTCTGCTGGAATCGTTGCCATAATCTTGAGATCACACTTCGTGGCACATGGAGTGCCCGTGCTATGACCTGCTTTGTTTGACCAGCCTCCAGTCGCCCTAGTATTCTACCCCTCATAACGCCATCAATATGTGTTATTTGAGCCATTTTCAACACACAGTCACCATTATCACGTCTGAAAAGTATGCACACTTACTCACTGCACCGTACTCTGACATGCACCAACACACCTCTGCGTATGTGGACTGCTGCCAGCGCCACCGTGCGACGACCGCAGGTCAGATGCACTGCATGGTCATACCCCGAAGTGATTTATCACCGCAAACCGCCCACCAGAGCGTTATTCCACCATGTATCAGCATTGTCCTTAATTTATGAGCATGAGTGTAGATAGGCGTTTTTCCGTCACTCCATTTGAGACTGGAATAGGAAAGGAAAAGATTAGTACGCTTCGCCATACACCACACGGTGGCTTGCGGAATGCGTATGTAGATGTAGATGTAGATTTAGAAGTAGATGTAGTAACCGAGAGCTATGAACACGGGTTTGTGATAGTTAGCAGCCGTCAGGGACGGCAAGTGAATGAGTGTTGTGTAGAGAGGAGAAAGACCAGCAGTCCCGGAATTCTATAGCGCTGTAGTTGTGTGCACGTAAGAATATGAATAGGTGGATGACGCTCAGATTGCAAGGATCAATGTACCATGTGTCGCTCCAGCCAATACTGTCATTCGTCCGCGTCTGTCTGTATGCGTGGAAATCTCGGCATTGATTTACTTGTTATTTTAAGTATGTCTAGGTTACTTAGCCACTGTAGATTTCATTGTGGATGGTATAACACAGATACAACAAGTATTAACGTTAAGAAGTGACACCGTGAATTTCCGAGCACATATATCTTTTTAGGGAGAGTCAGAAGCAGAAACAATGGCACAGTCCGGCGCTTAGGCAACTGCCGGAGTATACACAGTCCATCCAAAAGGTCCCAAGACTGATTTTATTCCTGCCGTATAAGCAATGCCAACGCGGTAAATACGGTGGCAGATAGACAACGGACGTGCATTCTACCAGGCAATTGTGAGCAGGCAGTGTTAAGTAATGGACGAGCGACCGTAGCGTGTCAATGGTGTTGCGTCACGAATGGCAGTGGAGCAACGAACCGATCATCTCTGAACCAAGTGTTCAAGACGTTGTCCAGAATGTTTTGAAGAAGAGAAAAAGTGTGCAAAGTTTGTCCGGCATACCTTGATTACCAAACAAACAACAATGACGCGTAAACGGCTGTTGCAACTTCATTGAAATTAAAAACGGAGGCAGTTCCATTCTGGAAAAATTCATCACGGGTGACGAGACTTGATCTCATCAATACGAACCTACCATAAAATGACAAAGCGCATGATGGGTGTCCGATACATCGCCAAGGCCGAAGAAGGTGTGCATGCGAAGCGCGTGTTCATCAACATCGTAAAGAAGGACTTATCCGACAGTTTCACGTGATTGTATGAACGTTTTGTTTGTTTTACTCGAGGGGGAGATCATGTAGAACATCTCAAGCACTAAAGCCATCATCTTAACTTTTGTTTATTTTTTATGAATCCAGTCTCGAAACATTTTGAACTGATGGGATAAGGTGTGGAACAGAGACAGAGAGCTCCAAGGTGGGGCCGCAAAGTACTCTATTCCCCATTTCACAGAGCACGCAACACAGCCGCTCCAATGTTGATGTAACTTTATTGCGCAATGAATTATTTTCAGACATTGTAAAATGGTGAGTGGATAAGGAGTATACCTCAAGGGACCACAAAATAATCTCTATGGTGGTTAAAGACTAGTGGGAAGAAACAACAGAGGGATATATGTTTCAGGATTACAAGGGCAACCTGGTTACTACTGGAAAACGAGTTTAAAGTAGTACAAAGGTAAGCACGTGATATCACGGTAGACGAAAGAGCTGATCTTTAGATATGGCCATCAGCTATGCGATGAAGTATGCTACATAGCTTACCAGGCGTAGATGGTCGATAAAGAATGTGCCACGGTCAGAACTGTGTCATTGCGGAACATCGGAACAAACACTGGAGCACATTTTGCAGGACTGCTCAAACTGAAAATTCGTGGGTACTTGGAAGAACTTCGCAGACACAACACCTGCAATAATCAACTCTCTGGAATCTTTGGATGGGCAACTATGACGGGAAATGGCTATGTCAATGTCTTCTAGCTACTGCGGGTTCTCCAGCTTTCATTATTACACACACACACATACACACACACACAGACACACACACACACACACACACACATACTGCGTGCAGTAGAGGTAAAGTTCAGAGACGATGATTCTATGTACGAGTATCAGCATGACAGTGCACCCTGCCCTAAATCAGCTTCTGCGTTGCAATATTTTGTGGACAGTAAAATTCCTGAAATGGACTGGCCTGCCCAGACTCCCAACCTGAAGCCAGTGGAACACCTTTTGGATGAATTAGAATGTTAACGTCGCTCAAGACCCCAATGTCCTACATCACTACCTTCTCTGGTTTCGGCTCTTGACGAAGAATGAGCTCCCATTTCTCCACATGCATTAACACACCCCATTGCAAGGGTCCGCTGCAGTTTTCAATCCGTTATAAAAAACGAAAGGTGGACACACTCCATATTAATGTCGCTAGCAGGTGTGCAGATACTTCTGATCAGATAGTGTATAATCGATTGTTTCGGACGGTAAGCTCATTGTCCATGATTACCTAAAGTTTCGGGTAATAAAAGTTCGTTCTCAGATAGCCTTGCAGTCACTTTGGACTGGACTATAAAATCTCTTGAAAATATATGTCTCTTTTCATAAGTGTCTTTTACTTGTATTTACTTTATCAGTTCTCTTTGCGTGATTCAAGTTCTCGGACTTGTTTCCCTGCTTCGAACTACCCATAAGGTTACTAATATTTTTTGGAAGTCAGAACCGCCTGTTATTCACAGTCTCATGATAGGTTTTGTGGGGGATAGATTCTATGACTTAATATCATAAATTCTTTCTTTAAGAGGCATTCTGAAGAGGTATTACAATCACGCTACGAGGTCAAAATACCTCGATACAGGTAACTTGTTTCAATGTTAATTTTAATATTACTTAATTAAAACATCGATAATTTACGAAATACTTTGACTTCTCACAATCCAATTTCTGATTTGTAGTCAACAACTCAAGTGAAATAATTTGACCGGTATATCAACCAAATTGGCTTCATCTTTCATTCTGAGATTTTTAAAGTGGCTTTCGTTTTTGCGTGTTTTTAGCTATTATATCCACCATGGAGACACGATTCGATCAGTGTACTACAAACACCATTTGCATGCGAACAGAACCGGCAATGTGCAGCCTGTGTGAGTCTCAAACTGTATTTTGATCCATTGACTCATTCTAAAAATTAACCTTTAGGGCCATTTGAAACTGTTCAAACGATGATTTATTTCAAAAGACACTCTGAAATTCTGACGAGTGGCTTGGTTGATGCTGTGTGACAAGACACTATTACAAAAGTAGTTGCCTCAGCTGAAGGTGGGTAGTGTTTTACTCTGGATTTCGGCAGTTACTACCAGAGTCAAAGGAGCAACAGTTTGGGTTCTGACAGCTTCAAATGGTACGGTGTTTATTTGTTCCTCAGTAGCCACCTTGAATTAAAATTTACCCAAAGTTTCTATCTTAATACATGTACAAGATACAGTCTTGTGAAATCACTCGCTCGGATACGGATAGTCGCACATGTTAACGCGTCACTTCGCGGGGAGGGCGTGGGCAGGGGCAGAGAGGGGAGATGCGCCGGCCCCAGATCGCCCGGCGTATTACCGACGAGGGACGACATGCCAGCCAGCATGGATGTGGTTTGGTTCAAATGGTTCAAATGGCTCGGAGCACTATGGGACTCAACTGCTGAGGTCATTAGTCCCCTAGAACTTAGAACTAGTTAAACCTAACTAACCTAAGGACATCACAAACATCCATGCCCGAGGCAGGATTCGAACCTGCGTCCGTAGCGGTCTTGCGGTTCCAGACTGCAGCGGGATGTGGTTTGTAGGCGTTTAACCACATCCTACTGGGTGTGTACCGGTCTTGTACCCAAGTACCTCATCAGTTACACTATTCGTAAACGTTTAGAAAACTTTCGCTTATTTAAAAAAAAAATGGTTCAAATGGCTCTGAGCACTATGGGACTTAACATCTGTGATCATCAATCCCCTAGAACTTAGAACTACTTAAACCTAACTAACCTAAGGACATCATACACATCCATGCCCGAGGCAGGATTCGAACCTGCGACCGTAGCGGTCACTCGGTTCCAGACTGAAGCGCCTAGAACCGCACGGCCACACCGGTCGGCGCTTATTTTCACATGAATAAAACTACACGCAGACAATTGGGGTACACATATCCCGTCGCGGTGTAACGGCATGGCGACAGGGAGGGCATCGGCTCACCCCTTAAATTATCCATTCCAAGCCCGTTACTATCCATGCTGAACCTGCGCCGATGCGGGACAAAGACAGAAGATATAGTCTTGTGAAATCGGGCGAATCTCTTTGAAATACATTGTGTTATAGCACACGTGTGCAGAATGCCTAGAACAACCTAGAAATGAATCGAGGGCCATTATCTGTAAGCAACAGTTTCTGGAGCGCTTTCTATTGCGAATATCGTTCTCTAAATAGCAGACTGTCTCTCATTCCATGGTTTTAGGCATTCGAAGTACACGCGGAAATTTATAGAATTTGTCGGCCAGAATGAGCTACATGTCCTGAACGAATGAGTGGGCGAAATCGACTGGTTCGCACTCCCTTGGAGGCAAGGGTCCACGCATGTGAGTGTTTCGCTGGCGCAAACTAGGTCGCCGTGCTGGTTGCACAGGCTCGGACTGTGGTGCGTGATGCGAGGCTAGCAGGCGCGGCGTCTTGCAGGTGCTGCCATGCACGGCATTCCCAGGCCAAGGACGTAACTACACTGCGGCTACTGGGGCAAAGCCACGTGGCTCCCGAGTACCAGGCCCCCCCTGACACCCAAGTGAAGAAACGAAAAAAAAAAAGCATTTTACGTTACGTTGGGCCCGCGGCATAGCATACGTCATTGTAAGACACAATGAAAATGAAAGCTTCAAAAGTAACTCCAGTAGGGTAATATATTTTATGTTTTACACGACAGGCCTGTTTTGGTTTAACTGACATTATCAAGTGACTTGGGAAAATAACATTGGTTTTATCTATACGTAAATCGTGGCTGATTTATGTGTACATTTGTATTGGTCCTACGTCTAGTTGTAAGTGACGACCGTATTGCATCTATAGTAAATTTTTATGTCAAATCGTGGTAAGTATATATTTTTTGTAATTAAGAAACGTAAAATATACGTTTTTGTCAGCTATTTTGTCAGGTCTTTGCTACGATGCTGTATGTTTACAAAGAATATACCAGAGATGATGTTCCATTTCATTGTTTTTATCACGGAAGTATAAAAAGAGGGGAGGTGGCATTACGTCACAAACTTGTAGCCGATGTCCGCCATCTTAACTAGCCCAAAACATTAGGTTCACCGCATTCATACCGCCATAGTTCACCGCAGTGACCCTTCCCCTTGACGCCACTCTTACTGTGTCGTATTACTAGAGCAAATATGCATTCAAGAAGAGAAAAACGTTCGAAATTGTCTTCTTGACACCATGTTATTCATGTAAGGTCTATAATTTTTAGAATTTAAAACAGTTATTGCGCGCACAAGACAGAAATAATGAACAAGAAGCATTCGTAAACAGTAGTCTGCTAATGTTTCATTCTACTTAAAATGGCGCCCACTGTGGCTTCAAAAGATCGTTCAGCGTAAGTCTGTAGTGCCACTTCCCTTCTTTTTTGACCTCCATCGTTTTTATTTCCCTTTGAATTCTATCTATGGTCTGTGTATGTTTTGTTTTCCATATTACTATCCATTTTCATATTCTGTTATGTCCATAAAGTTTTCGAGATAGTATTGATGTTTAAAATCAGTGTGTTCATTTAGAATTTCGTGTGGATATGTTCTTGTATGATTATATATTTCATATTCTTCGAGAATGTTCAGAGTAAATGGAAAGGAATAAAAAAATGGTTCAAATGGCTCTGAGTACTATGGGACTTAACATCTGTGGTCATCAGTCCCCTAGAACTTAGAACTACTTAAACCCAACTAACTTAAGGACATCACACACATCCATGCCCGAGGCAGCATTCGAACCTGCGACCGTAGCAGAATGATTCTGATCGAAAGATTAAGTCATAATGAATACTTGGGAGCTGCAGTAGATAAAGAAATGTCCTACACGGTAGGGATACAGGGGAAAAGAAACGAGATCTTCCAAACTTTACACATTAAAATACCATTCCTCAATAGCACATATTTGAACCAACGATCCAAACGCTGAATTTATTAGGAAATAGTACTCCTTCAATGTTATAAAGCGTTTTTCTCAAATTATACAACAGGTAAAACTAAAGTAAACAAATAGGAGTTACTTCAGAATAAAAGTTTAAAATGGGTACCTACTGCGGCACGAAGGATAAAAAAGCGGACAGACACAGAAAGGTCATGCAGGTAAATATTCGAAACAATGGATGCAGCAGACAAACGGTAAACGTAGGGGTGGCCAATCTGAAAATCCATACATACTACACGACCCAGTCCCATTAATGTGACCACCGCCTATGTTCGCTGTCAACGTGTAATAACCACTCATAGACGGCAGATGGCAGCAGCAGTAGTGGGATGGATATAAAGCGTGTCGCGGGGGGAGGGGGGGGGGGGGGGAGGACGTGGAGAATAGTGCAGTCGTTGTAATGCGGAAACGGAACGATTTACCTGACGTGCAAAAGAGCATGATCTTTGGCTTTCAGGCCAAGGGAGGAAACATTTGCGAAACGGCTAAGTCTACAAACTGTTCGCGCGTCGCCGTTTTTAAAGTATACTGTGCATGGAAAAATGACGCTATCCAAAATTGGTGCCGAGGCAACTTGGTGCACCACGGGCGACAGATGAAAGGGGTAAAGGACAGCTCATAGATGTGTACGAGCGACATGGGTGATAACTTAGTGGTGGAGAGAGGAGGTATGGAGGGGGAAATGGACAGAGGAGGACATGGACACAGATAAGGGGGAGGAGGAGGTGGACAGAGAGAGGGGGGATGAGAAAATGGATAGAGGAAGGGAAAAGTATGAGATGGATAGAGAGAGAGAGGGGGGGGGGGATAGACAGAGGGACCAGGCAAGTGAAGATGGAGAGGGAGTGGGGCGAGGAGTAGGAGATGGACAGAGGGGGAAGGAGGAGATGGAGTAACAGAAGAATAAATATGTATCCAGGCAACGCCGGGTACTCAGCTACTGTGTCGGAAAATTACAACCCCTACAAGCGTAACTGAACCACCACAGCAGAAAGACTCTCTCCATTATGTGTATAGCCTGCCTTTAACACTTATAATTATCAAGAGCTCACATTTTAGATATGCTTGCCATGTACTTGGTCACAACTGTTATCTAGCAGAAATAGACACTGACTTAATAACACTTCAGTCAAGCCACGATCTGTACCAAAAGCTCAGCACTGAAGAATGTTTCCATGTACAGAGGGAAACAGCAGAAGGGAAATAGGTTTTTAAATGAATGCACAACGTTATGTAACAAGAATAAAAACAATCGAACATTAGCTGTGCATATCCCACCACACCAGCGACATGGAGACAGCCTCAGAAAGTGGTGACGATGTTAGCTGTGTAGCAAATAGTTTCGCGGCCGCATCTCAATGGGGCGCAATAAACAAGTCTCCCCGCTAAATTTCGATTCATCTCCATACACGACCATAGTCCAGCCGACATGCTGCACTGGCCCACACGACCCAGTGAATACAGTCCTCACTTCCAAGCCTGTACCACTGTACCCGGCTCTCTAGTCTGGCCTCTCACATACAGCCATACTCCAGGGTGGTCTCAAGGGGACGTCACTGGTTATAGAGGTCGTCCTATAGCCCGTTTAAAGTGGAGAGGGATCTAATATCCTACCACTCCAACGATACAGAGACAAACAAAGAGCGGTAGCGCTATTATCTGTGTAGCTGATAGTTCTGTTTTTGATGACAGCGACTACATGTATCACAGTAACCACATCTCAATGGGATGGACGTTGGAAATAAATTCATGGCCCAGAGGCTGGAAGGGCAGTTTGCATTTTGTTGTTGAAGCCTCTGTATGCCGATTCTCTAATACACCAGTTACCTCGATTTTTGGATACAGACGTTGAATAGGAATTCTGATAGTGTGTTGTGTTCAATATTATTTTGGCATTGTTAATTGGTAATGATGTGAGCTCACGGTACTTGCAGTCGTAATGTTCGCTCCCTACTGCGTTTTCTGCTCTTGGCTTAGTGTCGATCTTGGTTTTCACGTACTGCGAGGGTCGCAGCAGCGACCAGCTTGCTTCTCTCCAAAATTTGTCCAAAATTGTAGCAGCGAACCGAAATTTTGCAAGTTTGCGTTTATTTTGCCACAAAACCGTATAATAAGGTGATAGTAGGGTAGAAACAATATAAAGAATACAGAACTTAAACAAATACACCGTGCATAACGGTAGACAAAAATGTTCTTAGTTTTTTCCAACTTAATGGATTTACAAACACATTCCGACAGCTGGTTAATGCGTTCAGTTTGGGGAGTGACCACCTCTGGCAGCAATGCAAGCCTGACAAACGACGGGCCATGCTGTGAATGCTGCGATCAAGCTCATGTCGAGGCATCAACGTCTACTCTTCCTGCTCGCATCTCTTGGAGAGTGGTTGGTGGATTGTGACGTGATACAATCTATGTCCCTAGTGCATCCACGACGTGCTCTATGGCATTCAATTTGGGAGAGTGAGCAGGCCACGCCATGTGTGCAATCTCTATGAGGTCGAGCATTATCATCCAGCGATACGATTTCTGGGCCCACAGTACCTTTCAACAAACGCAAATGAGATCCCATGACCTCGTCACGATACCTGACGGCAGTTAAACTTTGACGATTTAACCGTACGGTTTCATGAAGAGGTGTTCGAGTGGTCAACATAATCCCTGCCTACACTATTACGGATCATCCTCGATATCACTCTCTTTCCACAACGGTTCCGTCCCGAAATCGTGTTCTACGCTCCCTCCACATACAAGTCCGTCGAGAATCACTATCCAGACCAAATCGGGACTCATCAGTGAAAATAACATTGTCCACTGTTCGACACTTGAGGTGGCATGTTGACGGTCCCACCCTAGACGTTCCCTTCTGTGAAGACGCGTCAGAGGTACACATACAGCAGGTCTTCGACAATAAAGGCCACTGTGCCGAAACCTTCTGTGCACCGTTTGCCTCGCTGCAACACGCCCAGTGGATTCTACAAGGTCAGATGCCAGTTGCCATGCAGTACTAAGGAGGTAACGTCGTACTCTTACAACCAAATAACGGTTCTATGTTTCTGATGTTACACGTGGTCGGCCGGCCCTGGACTTCGGGATACTGTTTCGATCTCTATAAACTGTCACCACATCCGAAAAACAACAGAACGATTCAGTTAAGCCATCGGGCTACATCAGTTTGCGATTGTTCAAATGGTTCAAAATGGTTCAAATGGCTCTGAGCACTATGGGACTTAACATCTTTGGTCATCAGTCCCTAGAACTTAGAACTACCTAAACCTAACTAACCAAAGGACATCACACACATCCATGCCCGAGGCAGGATTCGAACCTGCGACCGTAGCAGTCGCGCGGTTCCAGACTGAAGCGCCTAGAACCACTCGGCCACACAGGCCGGCTGTTTGCGATTGTCTTGCTTCCATTCTTCCCATGGCCCTCCGCCGCAGAGAGCCTGGTAGGCGTCTTCTCTGTGCCATACTGCACTGTCTGTGACTGTGCACACCGATTGTGGATGTGGGACTACCCGGAAAACACTGTCCCGTTTGATTGGTGCCCTGACGTCATCGTTCGCTTGGTTGTCCGTTGACGAGAATACCATCTTCCGTGCAGGACCCGATGGGACGGATATCTGTTGACAGTTTGTATGATTATATCGTGGTCTCGTGGTAGTGTTCTCGCTTCCCGAGCACGAGGTCCCGGTTTCGATTCCCGGCGGGGTCAGGGATTTTTCCTGCCTCTAGATGACTGGGTGTTGTTGTGTCGTCTTCATCATCATCATTCATCCCCATTACGGTCGGAGGAAGGCAATGGCAAACCACCTCCTCTAGGACCTTGCCTAGTACGGCGGTGCGGGTCTTCCGCATCGTTCTCCTACGCTCCGTCACGGAGTATGGGACTTCATCATCATCAACATCATCGTGAATTAGACACAGGACGGGGAAATGGAGGCTTGTTGCTTTAATTTTGGACACCAGTGTAGTTACACAGTATTTTAGCAAACTAGTATCTAACTGATTAACGTAATGTTGGCAAATGGTATGTACACAGTTTTTGAACTATTTTCATCTGTATGAAAAGAATGAAAAATAAAAAGTAAAAAACGTGGGTATTTACGAAAAAGAGACTAAAATGAAAAATTTTCAAGCTATTATCCTGACTTCCCATTGACTTCTTTGCGAAATCGAATAATTAGTCCATTATTGTGGAGGATATTTTCAGGAAAGGGCTTGAGTTAGATAAACGTCCTAATCACTCCGTGTCTCCTTAAAGTTAATTTGATTGACTGAAGTTAATATTTGCTGCTGCATAGCCGAGCGCAGAGGCGTGACGTCCTTTTTTTTTTTTAAAATATATGAGTGCAGTTAGGCAGTTATCGGTTCTTCTCAACACTGCCGATATCTAAAACCATTCTAATATATAATTTATTTTTCATTCCCAGTTACACTTTTTTTTATACATGACTACGTTGTTTCGTTCTCCCTAGATCGTCGTCAGATCTAAAAACAAAGCATCACTAAATGTGTACTGTATATTATTTTACAAAAAATAGATATGTATTATACACAACTGTGGAATTTACTTACACAGTTGCGTCAGCAACCTGTAGTGTCTGTGTCAGAATCACACTTCAGAGTAGTGTACTATGCAACTATGGACCTTGTTTTAAATTGGTAACTACTGGATGGGGGGGAGAGGGGGATAGGGAGAAAGGGAGAGAGGGAAAAAAACGAACAAGAGTATTGGGAGAGGGAAAAACTGCAAGGAGGGGAAGTGGTAGGTAAGTCATGAGTTTAACGGATGTAAAGTCGGTGAAACATTATAGTAGCTTGCTTGAAAATAGACATTCTTACGCTAAAAATATAAAAAGTAAAATTATGTAAAAATATTGTTAAAATATTGAGAGTATAAAACAGTGAGGAAAGAGTGCCGTGAACATACCGGATTACATTCGGTAAAACATTGTAGTAATTTGTATAAAATTAAAAAAGCAAAATTATATAAGAATTCTCGTTAAATTACTAAGAGTTTAGAATAAGGAGCGGTTTATCATGACGATTATGGAATTACAATCGTTAAAATTTGTAGTAGCTTGTGTAGGAATAGAGAGTCTTGCATGAAAATCATAGGAAGTAAAATTACTTTAAAATTATCATTAAAATATTAAGAATGTAGAACAATGGATGGGTAAACTGTAACTACAATTATAAAACTGGAATTATGTAAAGTAACTAAAATTGATCTGTCTCAAAGTGTTAAAAGTGTATAACACTGAAAGTATAAAATCATAAAAAGTATAAAACAATAAAATGATACAAGTGAAACTATGCGCAGCATAGTTACCTGCATTTACTTCTGCTTGGTCGCGTTGTACGGCGCGGAGTTTCACGGTAGGTACGGAAGCCAATCTGTGTGCCGGCTTGCTGCTAGGAAGGTATGCGAGCAGATGCGCTTGTTCTCTCTTCTCGTTGTGGATTTGGACGATCAGAAGAGACCTTCAAAGTTTCTGAAACATGCACTCTTAATGAAATCGATCTGCTGATTTAATGTGTTGCGAGACTCTTGTAAACGGTGTGTAGAAGTCTAAGTTTCTTCCAACATTGTCAGAAAGTGTCCCTTAGGTTCAGTGGCGAAGCGTGACATTTTTTGTAGGAGAGGCTGAGAATTACGAATTTCGAAAAAAGAAAAAAGATCTTAAAACAAAAACTCGTAAAATAGAAACACTGCGAAAGTAACTCAGTTACATTTTTCTACTAAGATTGAAACTACTACAGAAGGCATTATAAATAAATGCTTAAAATATTAAACAGCTACATATTAATAAAAATATAACACGTAGTAACTCACCGTTACATCTTTTTATAGAATAGTTCTAGCCTCCTATCCTTTTTTTCTGGAAGTAAACATCGATAACACAAAATATGAACTCCTGCCGTTTGGTTGACGATTTTACAGTGCCCTTCTTTATAGCCAAAATCGCCAAGTTTGACAATCCGTCATTTGTCATTGTGTCGCGAAGGTAAGTTTTAACGCATTTTCATTTACTCATGCTTCTTTCGCAAGACGCTATGGTTGCTGGAATTGGAAGAACCAACGACATTAACTTCACACATTGAGAGAAAACGTTTTTTAATCCCTTGTTTATAATGGATTTAGGGAGCTACTGAGGCTGTAGACGTTTATCCTCATTGCTGTAAATAAACTTATGTTCTCCTTTCCGTTTTTCACTGTCAAGGAAAGGACAGGTTTTAACTAATTTTTCAACTTCACGTACTGAGAGATTGTTTGGCCTTCTACAAACTGAGAAATTTTTTCTCATTTACAAGTTCTGTAAAATCCGTTTCATGAAAGTCCTGGAATCTAGTTTCCATGTTTACTACTACTGCGTCAATTATTTCGAATGCTAGTCTTCCCGATTTCTAAATATTTGCTTTTGTTTCGTTAAAATTAATGTCAGACACTCCCGCTAAATTTATAAAGCTCTTACCTTCCACTATGCAATTCAGAATAATTTCCTCACTTCTCGGTCTTCCAACAGTCTTAATGCAGTTTCCAATTCCGAGGTTACAGCTTCTTATGTCCACAGTTTTACTTTACAAGGTGTCAAACAAGATACTTGTATGCTGGAAAATCGAATTGTACTGCTGCAGTAGAAAAAGAAATGTTCGATCGTTCTATTTAGCCCAATTGCTTGATGTAAAGAATTATCACATCATTAAATTCTGCTCTCAGGTTTGTATAGTGAAGAATAATGGTTTGTGCAGCACGTGCATGAAAATTCCTTGTTTCACAAGTTTAAATCCCCTTTTCGCATAAGTTTACATGTTTAACTGGAACGGCTAAAAATGCGTGAAATTCTGGTACATTTGCCACAAAAATTTTTACTTGCGTAATTTTTTTTACAAACATAGAGGAGGACTAGATTCCACTGATGTGCGTAGCAGTGGATGGAAAGGTCATGAGGGCTTGCATGTTTCACGATAGAATCGGGACCATAATTTTTCCCTGCCGTTGTACTGCAGTCGACGTACGTTTACGATACTGATTTTTTTTATCAATATTCCTATTGCTTAGCACTTGCAACAAAACGGTGCCTATGCATTGTGGACTCCGTTCTTTGGATACGTCATAAAACCCTACGAATCTCTCTTGTATTTCTCCTATTTCGTTATTAGCAAAACGAAAAATTATACCCATTTGACTTCTAGCTGAGACACCCAGTGTTTCGTCGACTTGTACTGATATAATAGGACTATTTTTAACTTCACTTGTTCTTTAACAACGTCCATAATACAAGCTATTAAATCACTCTGTGTGTCAGAGGAAGTGCCTTTAAATACTCCGTCGGATGCTAAATGCTCTTTCATGTATGGTTCGTCTTCTGCCAAGAAATCCAAAAGTTCTAAATAATTTCCTTTATTCACTGATACCTCAGATGCGTCATGATCTCGAAGAGCTAACTCTTGCCGTGCTGAAAAGCAGACAGTCGAAATGAACCTCTCCATTGTACGTCTATTTCGATCAACTTTCTCGCTATGTTTCAAAGTTTCCAGGCGTGTTGTTTCTGAAAGAGCATGATAAGTTCTTACTGTACCTAGCTGATTGTATTTAACAGCTGCAGTGATACGTGAAATGGAACATTCTTACTTTTTAGCTTTCGAAAGGAAATTTTGAAGACTCTCTTCGCCTTACTACGCCTTATTACTAACTGAATGCAAGGCACTAGAAAAAATCAATATAGAATCTAAGGCTTTGCGATCTGAGAATACGGACAATGCAGCTGGATGTGACTTCTTAGGAAAGGCACTGTTGGAAACAGCTAACACAAAGGATCATTCAACAAACTGCGTGACGAAGTTTTCAAAATCAGTGAAAGATGGAGCGCTGAGTGTAAACTACCTAACAAAAGGATAAAATAATAAAGAAGCAGTTCTACAAGCTTCACAAAGATGAAAAACTGACAAAGCTAGTAATTATCTTTTTTATTCAACGACTGATATAATTTATTCCCAACTAAATACGCAGTTTCAAAGACTGACGGATGTTATAGACGCATGCAGAGCAATGCAATGTTAGTTCATATCTATTGGCTCTGGCCAGTATCTTAAAAATGAAACACATTTTCAACGATATTTTCTGATGTTCTCTTCCATTTCCTGCATAGACGTTTTTGATAACTACTTAATTGAAAGAGTACATATAAAAATGTTTCTTGTAAGAGGCGTAGCAGAGCTGTTATTACTGAAAATAGATCACTGGAATCCACCTACCTTGTAGGTACAACCGTCTTGATAAATTTAACAGTATCTATGACTACTGAGCGTTCTTTTTCCGAGCTAAAATTAGTAAAAACACTACTTACGTTCTACAGTCACTCATGAAATGATTATCAGGTGCAACAAGAGTATCAATAGGAAATGAAAGAGCACAAAAAACTGATTTATCTAAAATAATAAACCATTATGCAGATAAAAAACGAGGAAAACTATCATTGAAATAAGACAGAAATTTAGATTACTAAAAACATACATTACAAAAGCAGTTTTTTATTTTATCAGGCATATTCGTGCTTATGTACTTTTCTACAACTGTACTTTCATTTCTGTTTTGACATACATACCATAATAGATGTGACCACATGGAAATTTGAAGCTCTGTTCTTCTGAATGTGAGTCCTGGAGTTACTACGGTACAATCTCGATTGTTTGACTTGGGACAGTGTGCAATGTACCTTACGTGCAGTGATGTAGTCAGACATAGTTGTTACAAGTAATCAGGGAATATATTGTTAAGGTATTATTTCATTTTACTGAACTATTAACAATATACTATTTTTTGATAATTTTTTGTTAATTGTTTATGATCTAAGTGGGATGAGAGCAGCAGTTGTCATGCAGTTGTCTGAGGACAGGATGGTGGAACGCCGACCGGAAGAGACGAATTCTGGGCGATGTTTTAGTGAGTTGGGAAAAAGGTGGGAGCGACCTCTTCTCTCCCTCTACCTTTGGTACATGCTCCGGAACCTCCAGACTTTAGCTTCACTCCTGCCCCGGTGGTCAGTCAGCATGCAGAAGGTAGATGACGGGCTGACGTAGCGGCGGTGGTGGGGATGTCCATGTGATAACCGACATCGTCAGTTGCCAGCATCAGCACTCCATGGACTACTTTATCTTATGTTTAAAAGAGAAGTAGGTTGAATTTCAGGCAGGCCGGAACGAATTTTCGCCAACAACGTTGAATATATCTGGTTATCTGACTTAGGAGTGGATCTTCATCTATAGCTGACTTGATTTCAGCTTCTGAGCGTGGGAAATCTTACAGGTTATTCTGTACAAAACTATCGATGTGAAAGCATATACAGAGTGGGAGAAATAAAAGTGGCCCAGAGAACAGAGTTCCGGGGTACAAAGAAACACAGCAGAGGAAAGGTAATACAGTACTAACCTAACTATAGCATAACCATTATCAGAGTTTGGAAGTGACCATCACTCATCTCTTGAAACTTTTGGGCCCTGGTAAGCAAGTTGCTGAAGGCGAATGGAAGGTTGAACGCTGGAATTGCTGCAGTCGTATCTGAAATGTTCCACTGTGTTTCTTGAAGACTATGATTGTTGTTGCGCCTCAGGGTGCGGGTGATTAGCGGCTGGGCGAGTTGGTGCCTACCTGACGCCCACTGAGCGTTAGGAAAACAATATTAAAGAACCAAATATTCACTACGACAACCTGACTCTGAAGGCTGAGTTACTGGATCACAGCCAACACGACATTACACCACGAAGATGATGAAGATGATGGTTTGTGGGGTGCTCAACTGCGTGGTTATCAGTGCCCATACGAATTCCCAACCTTTGCTCAGTCCAATCTCGCCACTTCCATCAATGATGATGAAATGATGAGGACAACACAAACACCCAGTCATCTTGAGCCAGGCGAAAATCCCTCACCCCGCCGGGAATCGAACCCGGCACCCCGTGCTCGGGAAGAGAGAATGCGACCGCGAGACCACGAAGAGGCAAGATGGCACGTCATTGTAATGTCTCGACTTTCTTATGTGTACTATAACCCTAATGTAACAGAGTGGCCGAAATTAGTAATCCAGTACTTGTGTTAACATAGCGATCTCGGCAAATAATATGGTTTTCACAAAAAAATTACAGCATAAACATTTGTTGTTCAACAATACGCAGATGACGCCATGGCGCCCCAGGCTACCTGCGGCAGCAAGGCGGGAGCAGCGCATGTCCTGCCTGGAATGCTCAGGCACCAGCGCACAGCCTACGTGGTCGCTGCTGTGACGACAGGAGCAGGACGTGGGCAGTCGACATAGCGCGCCACCGCGATGACGGAAGACCGGTTGCACGTCCCCGGACTGGAACCTAAGAACTCCAAGGTCGAAGGCACCAGCAGCGGTACTAAAGGCTCTCAAGTTGCCTATTGACCGAAGACGCTTAAGCCATCCCCATCGGACTCTGCATGGATGGCGGCGCTGCGGCTAACACGTCTCCACTGAAAAATGAACAATATTTTTATGAGACTGCCCCGTGCTTGTTACGCTACCATACTGGTTTCTTCACCACAACTCATAATATGCTTGCGGTCTGGAGATGGTGAAATCGTGCCATCGTAGTCGTAACTGCTCCGTCTTTTTACTGTGTCCAGAGCTTTGTGTTGTTTCGTTGTTACTGTAGGCTTGTATCATGGGAAGCAAGGTGAGGATGTTGTTTGGTGGCCGGTATCCTCCTCTATAACACAGGCTGCATGCATGTATTGATAGGATTCTTTATTCATAAGAACAAAAAGTTACTTAACTTAAGATAATCCAGGTGTTGTGGTACAAGCTCTTCCGTAATAGTCCACGTTAGCCTCACTGCTGGTGAAGTACAAGTTCCGCTATGTACACTACTCTGGTCGCTAGGTACTGACTGATTCTGAGCTAGAGGCTGAGATAACTGCGACTGTGACTCCCACTGGACTGCGACTGCTGACTCGACTCGTTGACTCACTGGATGGCCCCTCCGGTCTGCGGTGGCGATCTAAATACTGGCGGTCGAGAGGGCGTTGGCGCCACGTTTCTTGCGAGTTTGTCTTTGGCCTCTCTCCTGACAGGCACATTGCTTGCACCTACTTTGTATCTTCTCGCAACCTCTTTGCTGCCTGTTGTGCTGGCGACGGATTACGCCAGCACACGTAGCTTTGCGCCTCGGACTGCCCAGCTCAGCTACATGATAATATAACTGGCTCGTGGTGTGCTGTCATGTCAGCGGTCTCCCTTGTTGACATTCCGCTCGGCCGTTATGGCTTTACTCACTTCCCTCTGCTTCTTGCATTGCCAAGGAAGGTGTCTAAATTTTTACTTGGCTCCACCAAACACAATACTTCGCGACGCAACGGCAAGGAGACTTTTGAAAAGATTCATTAACTGAGGGGCTGGACGAGGTGGCCGAGCGGTTCTAGGCGCTACAGTCTGGAACCGCGCGACCGCTACGGTCGCAGGTTAGAATCCTGCTCGGTCATGGATGTGTGTGATGTCCATAGGTTAGTTAGGTTTAAGTAGTTCTAAGTTATAGCGGACAGGTAACCGCAGAAGGTAAGTCCCATAGTGCTCAGAGTCATTTGAACCATTAACTGGGGGCTACCCCCGTCGGAGGTTCGAGTCCCCCCGTGGACATGGGTGTGTGTGTTGTCCTTAGTGTAAGCTAGATTAAGTAGTGTGTAAGCCTAGGGACCGATGACGTCAGCAGTTTGGTTGCATAGAAACTTACCACAAATTTCCAAATGCCCCACTTGTACTGTCTCGCATAGTGCTCTCTCTCTAACATTCGAAATTGGCGACACTGAGCCTCCACAGTTGCCTAGATCAGTCTCCAGCAGAGCTTCAGTAGCGATGTTTAAATTCCCGGCAGTTCTTTTTTTCCATTCCTTATTGAGTTATTAGTTTCAGCAATTTGACTAGAAGAAAAAAAGCGGACTTTAGGGTATTGGTATTATTTTTGCAATTTATGTACTGAGTGGAAGTGTTTGTATAAGCTGAAAATGAAAAAGCAGGAAGAAGAGAAATTTCCTTTGTGCAAAGTGGGTCAAGTTTAGCAAAAACTCGAACAAGACGGACTCTGACAGCAGGAAGAATGCGACTGAAAAAGGCAAATGAGTTTCGGTGGCAAAGTAAATCCACAGTCAACAATTGGCGATTGATCTGGTAATAAATGTGCAACCAGTCGCTTTTTTAGTTGTTGATACGATTTATTCAACCATAAACATGTTTTCGAGCCACTGCAGGCTCATCATCAGATGGAGTTGTTACGAGAACATTATGCTGTGGACCAAGTGTAGCTAGATGTAGTGCTGATGCTGAGTGCACTACCTTGTGGCATCCATATCAAATCTCCTCCTATAATGTACATTATTTAGCTATGTACTCAAATATACACAGTATTTAGCTGCACTTGGTTTTACACTGATTCACACCATTGATGTGGTTGCATATTTATTACCAGATAAATCGCCATGTAAATCACAGTTGCAGTTCGACATCCAAAATGGATATACTGAAAATAATCTAAAATGTCTATAAATATTTAAAACATCTTGCAGACAAGGATGGAGAAGTGTTAGCATCTATATGCACGCCAGTTAGGAGAGATTTGCGGAAGAGAGGCATAATCAATAACGATGATATCAAGACATGCAGTGATATGTTACCGAAAAAGACAGCCATTGTAAAAAAAAGCCTTGCTGAAGTATCTGTTTGTGGTGCTGCAGATTGTGGCGTTGGTTTAAGAACTATTCAGTGTGTGGACCGTGAGGGAAAATCCCCAACGTTCGATTCTCCCAGGAAAAATAGTAAACAACACAGTTCTTTAACCACATCAAACGACTTTAACAAAGACGTTTTCAGGCAGACAATCAACGAATATTTTTGACAATGCCGCGTACCTGACACTAGGAAAAATTGAGAAAAAAGCTGACTGAAAAAATAAATATTACTGGAATTAATACATCTGTGAGACCCTTAATAAACGAAGTATGGTTTTAATAAAAATGGAAATGAGCGTTTGGCGTCATTGGCCGGGAGGCCCCTTACGTGGCGGGTCCGGCCGCCTTGGTGCAGGTCTTATTACATTCGACGCCACATTGGGCGACCTGCGCGCCAGATGGGGATGAAACGATGATGAAGACAACACAAACCCAGTCCCTGAGCGGAGGAAATCCTCGACCCAGCCGGTTCAAGTTCGTTGTTGATCCTTTCACTCAGTTATTTTGTTACAGGGGCCAATCAGCTCTCTGACAGAACACGCTGAGCTACCGTATCGGCACAATTCAGCAATCGGGGCTGACATGGTTTAAATAGAAACATCAGAAGGATGGTAAACAATTTTAACGATATTGCAGTGCCTGTGATGTTAAGAAAAGTACACTGAGCTCTTTCGGAGATGCATGCATGTCCGGAGTAACGGGCGCTGCAGCGACTACAGCCGTCATGAAATAAATGAAACGTATTCGCACTTGCAAATACTGAAACCATCAGCTATGTAATAGAATGACGATAGGACTGCCTTAACCGCTATGACTACCCGTGCACGACTATGCCATGTTCCTTTGGACATGCATGCATGTGCAAGGAACAGGCACTGCGACGACTACAACTGTCGTGAAATATATGTAATGTGTTCACAGTTGTGAACAAGGATAGCCATCATCTCTATAGTGGAATGATGACAGTGCATGTCTGTGCCGGACCAGGATTCGAACCATGATTTGCCGCTTTTTGCGAACGGTCACCTTAACCGCCTCGGTTATCCGTACACAACTCGCTGCCAGACTGAAACTTGCATATGTCGTCGTTCGCCCGTCTCAACCTGCACTCGTACACATTATGTAATACCCGCACAGGTGGAGGACATTTTTACTGAAAGTCGCTGCCTGTTATCGGCGGATAAGTATTTTGCAGAGCGTGTGTTGTTAAGACGTACTATACACTGTTCCTTCGGACATGCATGCATATACAAAGTAAGAGGAACTGCGGCGACTACAGCCGTCGTTAAATACGTGAAATATATCCGCAGTTGCGAATACGGACAACCATCAGCTGTATAATGGAATGACGACAGTGAAAATCTGTGCCGGACTGCGACTCGGACTCAGATAGCCAAAGCGGTTAAGGCGACCATTCGCGTAAAGAAGGAAAGTGGGTTCGATGTTGATTCTCAAAGAAAGTAAATTAGGTTACAGTTGTAGAAAACAAACAAATCAGAAGATTACCATTCGGAAATGAAGCCACCTAAGTTTAAAAATTGGTTTCAGATTATGTTTTTTGAATTTATTGGAGGAAGGTTCAATCTTCGTCATGGACAACGCTTAGTATCAGTCATTAGTCATGAACCGAGCTAAACAATAAAAATACACAAGGCTGACATAGCCGTTTGGCTAAGCGCAATAAGTATTGCCTTTTCACCTCCGGACACAGGAGCTGAGATGTTGGATAAGGTTCGTTTAAACAAAGGACAACCTATTTATGAGCTGGATCTACTGGTGTTGTATCCACCACTACTAAGCCTCCGCACCGAACAGCGGTGCGCTCCATTACGCGCGGCCGCACTCCTCCTTGCGCGGTCCGCTGCTAACAACGCAAGCCGCCTTCGCGCGAGCGCTTCAAAACACAGCGATTGGCCTCCCGTAACACTCATCGATTGGTCACCCAGAATATACATCGGCCCCACCCGCCGGCTCTTTTAGCTATGGAGCCTTATTTAAAGCCACTACTGACGACTACAAACCATTTCTCAGCGTGCTATGTTTCTACTTCTCAGCTCGGAAGCGCTACGGTGCGGTGGACCTGCTGTTCGAAGTTGATTCGGCTGCACTCTGGGCTTAGTATGTCAATGGACTTGTGATTTCCGCCGGAATTCTGCATTTCACTTGCACTTCCTGGACATTGGTATAACCAACATCAACTACACTATGTGATCAAAAGTATCCGGACACCACCAAAAAGATACGTTTTTCATATTAAGTGCATTGTCCTGCCACCTACTGCCAGGTACTCCATATCAGCGACCTCAGTAGTCATTAAGCATCGTGAGAGAGCAGAATGGGGCACTCCGCGGAACTCACGGACTTCGAACGTGGTCAGGTGACTGGGTGTCACTTGTGTCACACGTCTGTACGCGAGATGTCCACACTCCTAAACATCAGAAGGTCCACTGTTTCCGATGTGATAGTGCAGTGGAAACGAGAAGGGACACGTACAGCACAAAAGTGTACAGGCCGACCTCTTCTGTTGACTGACAGAGACCACCGACAGTTGAAGAGGGTCGTAATGTGTAATAGGCAAGACATCTATCCAGACCATCACACAGGAATACCAAACTGCATCAGGATACACTGCAAGTCATACGACAGTTAGGCGGGAGGTGAGAAAACTTGGATTTCATGGTCGAGCCACACATCACACCGGTAAATGCCAAACGAAGCCTCTCTTGGTGTAAGAAGCGTAAACATTGGACGACTGAACAGTGGAAAAACGTTGTGTGGAGTGACGAAACACATTACACAATGTGGCGATCCGATGGCAGGGTATGGGTATGGCGAATGCCGGGTGAACGTCATCTGCCAGCGTGTGTAGTGCCAACAGTAAAATTCGGAGGCGGCGTTGTTATGGTGTGGTCGTGTTTACATGGAGGAGGCTTGTACCCTTGTTTGGCGTGGCACTATCACAGCACAGGCCTACATTGATGTTTTAAGCAGCTTCTTGCTTCCCACTGTTGAAGAGCAGTTCGGGGATGGCGACAGCATTTTTCAACACTATCGGGCATCTATTCATAATGCAAGGCCTGTGGCAGCGTGGTTACAGGACAATAAAATTCCTGTAATGGACTGACCTGCACAGAGTCCTGACGTGAATCCTATAGAACACGACCGTCATCGACATCTGTCCACAGTGCAGCACTCCGTGAAAGCCGGCCGATGTGGCCGAGCGGTTCTAGGCGCTTCAGTCTGGAACCGCACGACCGCTACGGTGACAGGTTTGAATCCTGCCTCGGGCATGGATGTGTGTGATGTCCTTAGGTTAGTTAGGTTTAAGTACTTCTAAGTTCTAGGGGACTGATGACCTCAGATGTTAAGTCCCATAGTGCTCAGAGCCATTTGAACCATTTTTTAACTCCGTGAAGAATGGGCTGCCATTCCCTAAGAAACCTTCCAGCACCTGATTGATTGTATGCCTCCGAGAGTGGAAGCTGTCATCAAGGCTAAGAATGGGCCAACTCCGTATTGAATTCCAGCATTACCGACAGAGGGCGCCACGAAATTGTAAGGCATTTTCAGCCAGGTGTCCGCATACTTTTGATCACATAGTGTATATAATTTTCCACAAAGTGTTCATCTACAAACTGGCGCTTGGTAACAGAATTATTTGCATCAGTGTTACGTCAATAAACTGTAGAACGGTGATATATTTATTATATTATTTCTAGTTATAACCACAGGCAAATGAATGGGTGCACCAAATACTCGTGGTACTCTTACCAGGTTATAATTGCCAGTAAAACCCGATTCTGCTCGTTTGCACACACAACAAGAGCGAACTGCCAGTAAAACCCGATTCTGCTCATTTGCACCCACAACATGAGAGAAGAAGCTGTGAAAAACAGCAAGTTTAAAACTACCGATGTTGAGCACTCCACGAGACCTTGGGAAACATCATAGTCGAAGAATATCAGAAATCTGTTCGGCATGCAGAGAATCTGCAGAAGGAACATCTACTGTAATAGGGCCCGAAATCAACTGAATGATTAGTCAACAATCACAGGCAATGAGAGTAGCGAAGAAGAAGACGAATAAGAAAAATGCGATGAGGAGGATGTCACAAAAGGAGACAACTGAGATGGGACATCTGTGACATCTTACACTTTTCTCTCAAATAACTGTGCAGTTATGACATCAACATTTCGTAAGTAATGATTTAGTAAAATATTGTACAGCAATAAAAATATTATTGACGCAGTTTTGTATTAATTCAGAACCAAAACTTAAACAGCCCTATTTCGCATTGGGTTCCATAGGGAAACGATGTGCTCAGCGACTGAGCAATGTTTTGAAAAACAAAGTACGTATTTACAGCAATCAGTGGCAAATTAATCTGGCTTTACTGCAGATCTAGATTTCAGCTATCTTATAGCTAACATCAGTGCTTTTAGAATCTCTCATACAGACCAATTATGTATTTTCGTTAGCGTTCAAATTTGCTTGAAATTTCAGTAGTCATACATTTTACCCTGATATGCTTTTTGTCACTGATTTATCAACACTTCCACTTCATACAAACATATAATACGTAATATTTTCTGCAATAGTTTTACGCTCCGTATACTGTAAATAAGGAAATGAATGGTAAATCTTTTAAAATGTTTTAAATTCAAATAACGTGTCTTTAAATTTCTTACATAACGTTGTGGCTGACATAGCCTAAATCAATATTTCACCGCAAAAACGTAATTATATTGATTGTTACCAACGCAGAAACTATTAGAACGAATCGTAGAAGTACATGTGACTATCAGGTGCATGTGACTCACTGTTTGGCAACAGCGCGTTACCAACAACCCGCCATTACGCTGAACAGAGCTATAGGTTAACAGAAAGGCGAGCTACTTACCAATGTTGCTGACATTATTATCCTTGAAATGAAGGTGCAGGCATAGCTGGGCATGGGGGATTAGTTCGAAGCTGAACTCATCACTACATACAATTCTGCTCCAGTCAACGAGATCGCAAGCCGAAAACGTGTCTGGAGACACCTTGGGCAGCGGCATGATACCAACATGACTGTGTGACTGTGTGGCCATTTCGTTTCATAGCAGGACCTCTTTGGTTGTCATCCGCGGCATCCTTATAGCAAAGCGATATATCGACGATATTTTAAGCCACGTTTTGTAGCACTTCGTGGCAGCCCATCCTGGGCTTACATTTCAGCAAGATTATGCTCGCCCGCACACGACGAGAGTTTCTACTGCTTGTCTTAGTGTTTGCCAAACCCTACCTTGGCCAGAATTGTCGCTGGATCTCTCCCCAGTTGAGAAAGTTTGAAGCTTTATGAATTGGGCCCTCCAAGCGATTTAACGCGTCACTTGTACAGAATTTGGCATGATATCACTCAAGACGACACCCAACAACTCTTTCAGTCAGTACCAAGCCGAACAACTGCTTGGGTAAGGGCCAGAAGTAGAGCAACGCGTTATTGATTTGCTCAATATCTGAAGCTCTTTCTCTTGTTTAAATCATCCAAATTTTCTGAGATCTTAATTATTTGTTGTATCTACAATTAGATCACAGCTACTACCCATTCGGATAGTCCATTGGTGGTGGTTTTTTTTCTGAGAGTGTATTATATTACCTTGTGACGTGATTTATGTATTTACTGGATGCCGAACTGTGGTCAACATCGTCACCGACGGATCGTGATAGCGGAAGGCTCTGTGAAGGCAGAGCTTTGGGTTGTTGCATTATACTTTCTTGTTGGCCTATGCTAGCATCATTTCTTACATTTATTGTTTCTCTAAAAATAGTTGCATTAGAATAATAAAAGGAACAATGGTGGTGTTACGGCGTTGTACCGTAAAGTCACCTGGTGGTGTTACGATGCTTCACTGCAGGGCCCAAGTAGCGGATGCTTTGCTTCTGTGACATTCAAGATGTTTTTGTAGAAGCTGCCGACCTGTCGTTTGAAGGTTAGTGGATCTCATCCCGATGGAGATGCAAAGCGAAATTGAGAGCTCGATCATACAAGCGTTGAACACGGTTGATGTCTGCGGCGTTGTCCATGTTGTGACTGTGTGTAGGTGGCTAGTAAACGCAATCAGTCATCTACAAAAAGGTATCACATTAATAAGTTTATTTACACTAAGTAAGCTTAATGATTAAGTTATTATAACTTTGAATTCTTTAGGGTGTTCTGTAGTGTTGAGTTATTTACAAAGGTAGTAAAGTTCTTGATGGTAACAAATAATCTTGAATACAGATACACTTATATGAGTCATTGAACATTAGTAGCGTTTAGTAGGATAGTGCTATGACGACTTATTGTTCTTGTGGTGTCAACGTTAGATACCACGCTAGAGGTTGCGATAATCGATAGCGGTCCAGCACTTGCAACCTCTCTGGACTCGCTGGCGCTTGCAGCGCCGCCGTACGGCACGGACAGAGACTTGGAGACCGCACCGGCCGAGTCAGCTACAGGCCGTGAGCGAAGTCAGATTAGAATAGCCTTCAGATCGCTATGTTCGCAGCCTTTAGTTCGCGCATGTATTACGCACGTAATACCGGAACTGTGTTATCTTGCTTGTTGTATAATCCAGTAAATGTTTGTTAGTGAGTCATTTGTATTCAAGAAAGATAGTTGTTATTAGTTATGTTCCTGGAGTGCAGTAGCAGGACAGAGTTAAGTAAAAGTTATTTACTAAAGTATTCCAGTACTAATTATTATAGAATGTTCCACATTCCTACATCCACCCCACTCGTGCTAGCCTCTATCATCCCACTGCAAATCCCGGGGGTACCGATCGAAAAGCATCCTGAATTTGTGTGAGGTCATGACATGCTCCCATCGGCTTTCACGTCAGTTCTCACTGCAGTCTTTACTTCAATGTTGATAAATGTATAGACACACTGAATCTGGGGGCAAAGCTCTGTGTGGGGTTACTTAAAAAGGTGAGACGGCCAACCACAGTCATGAGCAGTGAGGTCGTGTCAGTTTAGCGTCCTTTGGTGGGGTGTATGCGTGATACTACCTATCGGAAAAGAACGACCGATGGGACAGTTGTGCTCACTCGGCGGCTCGCTGGCGGGAGATTTAAATGTAAAAACTGTATTCGCAATTGCGAATATGATCAGACTCCAGCTCTGCAACGTATTGGTGACAATGAACACTGGTGTTGGGGAGCGAGTCGAACCCGGATTTCTTGCTTTACGCGAGCCGTCGCCTTGACCGTCTCGGCCTTCGGAGCACGCTTCCAGTACCGATCCAAACTTTCATACCCACCGTTTCTCACCGTCCTGTACTCGAAAAACAGCTGTGATTCCATTGCCGTGGCATATAGCTGTGCCTGTGTTTTTACGACGTACTCTGGAATGTCCTTCAGACATCCATGCATGCATACTGTGTTGCTGTGCCTGTGTTTTTACGATGTAATCTGCAGTGTCCTTCAGACATGCATGTATGTCTGAAGAACACTGCAGAGTACGTTGTAAAACCACAGGCACTGCAAGATAAGGCCGCGACAGTAATGATTAAGTCGCTCCCTATGCGGGAGTCACAGAAACCGACGTACAGGACGTAGACACACGGTGAAGTACGAAAATTTGGTTCGGTCCTGGAGGCGTGCTCGGATGGCTGAGGCGGTCGAGGCGATCGCTCGCGTAAAGCGGGAAATCCAAATTCGACTTCCGGTCCGGCTCAAATTTTCCTTGTCACCAATACGTTGTGCAGCTGGACTGTGATCATATTCGCAAATGGTTCAAATGGTTCAAATGGCTCTGAGCACTATGGGACTCAACTTCTGAGGTCATTAGTCCCCTAGAACTTAGAACTAGTTAAACCTAAGGACATCACAAACATCCATGCCCGAGGCAGGATTCGAACCTGCGACCGTAGCGGTCCTGCGGTTCCAGACTGCAGCGCCTTTAACCGCACGGCCACTTCAGCCGGCGATCATATTCGCAATTGCAAATAAAGTATATTTATAATTTTTCATACAGCTGTCGACCGCAGCAGCGCCTGTTCCTTCAGACATGGATGCATGTCTAAAGGATATTGCAGAGTACATCATAACACCACAGGCACTGCAATACAGTAAGATTTAAATGTGCTGTCTCTCGCGTTGTTGTGAGTGGCACGCGGCGCGCCGAGTACAGTCGACGAATCTGCCGTGGATAAGCCACTCTTATCTGTCGCACGTCTAGGTGGATAGGACGCTTAGCAGTGCCGATAGCTTGGCTTTTTACTGCACTGAAGGCTAGTTTCCACTTTGCCACCACCGCCACCAGTCTCTCGTAGACTATCTGGGGCATGCGCTGCGTTAGTTGGTTACTCACTGCGGGCTTTCAAGAACAAAATAAAGGTGGTGGTGTGGCCGTCAACTACTTACCCTCCGACTCAGAGTTGCAATATTAAAAGTTTTGGCTGGTTTCATTGTCTAGGGGCTGGGATACATAGTTGCCGCATTACAGGCCAAATACTGCTGGGTCTACAATATACGATAAGAATACACACATGAATCGAATGGTCGAAGGTTTCTATCACTCGGCAATTGCGAATTATGAATGTAACATATAAATTTATAAATGAAAGACTGCAATTAAATAAAATCTACAGGTACTATTTTAACGACTTTAAATGATGAGTACGATAGTAGAAGTACTTTTGAGAATGCGGTATATTTCTGGAAGACATTTATTGGTGTCGATGGTCCAGCAATTAAATAAAATATAAGTTGAATAACAGAGAAATAATAGATTTCTACTTCACGTAATTAGTTATGGACAACAACATAGCTTGCCAGATATTCACTTGTGAACGCATACTACGTCTTCACTGCAGAAGCCACGGAAATCACACAAGAGCGTAGGTCGGCACTCCGAAATATTTCTATCCTCCGCGACCACGCGCAAACTGCTGCACACTCCAAGTCCCTCTCCGCCGACTCTGCGTCGCGCCTTCATGTCCGTACTCTCCAGCACTCCCCTCTGCTCTCTCGAAATGAAGCTCTTCTCTCACTTCCATCCAGTCTCCCCATTCAGGAGCGCTATGATTGGGTAGAGCGCTCCCGCCCTGTCTTCAAGCCAATGCACATGCACAAACATATTGAAACACATTCGAGCCACTGGATTTACATTTAAAGAACTTAAAATTAAATAAAAATTCCTACGGCTGGACCATAAACACGCTCTAACACACATTATTAAATACGTAAACAAATCAAATAAACATATATCAAAGGAATAGCAAGCTAAAGGTAGGCCAGTAGATTAATGTCTCTGTGGTTTCTAAAACACTGTAAATATTTAACAAATTTCATCATGCATAGTATATATCGGATATAAACAAAGACATAGATGAATGAATATATTTATAAGCATGCTGCCACCGTTTTTTCGCGTAACTGTGGAGTACTTATGGCCTCGCGCGATCGATAGTAATCGGCCACTTTGACCTCCAATAACACACGTACTATTCAAGTTACATGCATGTAATTTATACCGCTTTAGGTCTACACTAATAGCTTTCTAAAGACACGTTGCTCGACAAAACCGGTTGAGTCGTTTAGATTTTGGAAATTCGTTGCTGGGTGTTACTTGTATACTCCGAATACTCCGAATACTCCGAATTTAGATTACTTCCAGGTCGCCACAACCCACCCGTCACTTCACATAACGCTTCTCGTGAATAACTAAGTGTTATTTGCATACTGCGCGAGTTGGCCAAGTGGAGAGGCCGTCTTGTGTGCTGTGTTTAGACTGAATAGCATGGGATCGAGAAATGACAAGACACGCCTTGAGTGTGAAGTCACAATGATGTTTACGGCATTCGACGTCCCACATATTGTCTTCCAAGCAATCACAATATTGGCTGGTAATGGCAACAGGGTGAGGGGCTGAAGATATCCAGTGGTGTGCGCAGTATATGGCTATAGAGTGTAATTGAACTGCTTAGTCGACGAATAACTCACAACAGTGCAACGGCATAGTAATGTTGATACGAAGCAGAGCAATAGAAACGATAAACAAAGCAAACATTAGCATTATATCTACAACGACAGTTGCCGAAGTTAACATTTTGTCGTAAAGGAACCCAAGGAATTTCGCAGAGTGAGGAAGAAGTGGCAGGTGAAATATTACCGTTTCTGCAAGATGAGTCAATGAAATGAGTGGTGTCGTATACACTCGACTTTGTAGATAGTGTACATGAAGATTATAATGATGACGATACGTCTTCAACAAGTGGAAGTGCTACTGAAGCATGTGTAGCCACGCAATTCATCATTCTTATTGGACAGAGAGCCACAAATCCCGTCTTCAGTGAAACGTAGTAAAGCACAATCGTTGTCCAAAGAGCGGGTAGTAATCATAATTGGGTACATGGAAGATCATTCGCAGCATAGTAAAAGAAACACTTATGAACAAATTTCGAATAAGTCCGTAGCAATATGATCGTGTAGTGCACAAATAAAACCACGGACACTAATAGGGGGACAAGGTGTACTTGTTACGAGAACTGTTGTTTGCGCGTTTCAAGCATGCTCGATACAGTTTACAAATGGTTCAAATGGCTCTGAGCACTATGGGACTCAACTGCTGAGATCATTAGTCCCCTAGAACTTAGAACTAGTTAAACCTAACTAACCTAAGGACATCACAAACATCCATGCCCGAGGCAGGATTCGAACCTGCGCCCGTAGCGGTCTTGCGGTTCCAGACTGCAGCGCCTTTAACCACACGGCCACTTCGGCCGGCTACAGTTTACAGGATCTGTATGATAGTGACCTACTACATTATGCACACCAGATTGCGCGTGACATAAATTGCAGTGATTTCAAGAGAAGCATTATGTGGCTGCATAATTTTAGACAATGCGACAGAATTGGAAGACATAAGACAACGAAATTTCAAACAAAGCGTCGACTTGACGATTCACAGCAGACTGCGGAGTCGGCCCGAAAACTTGTAGATGAGATAAAAAAAAAACTTATCCCATCGTTCAGTAAGGAATTTGTTTGTAGCTGCGATCAATCGGGATTTGAATATGACATGCATATGAAGGAACCCACAGATGTGAAAATTACCGAACTATCAGTTTAATAAGTCACTGCTGCAAAATACTAACGCGAATTCTTTACAGACGAATGAAAAAACTAGTAGAAGCCGACCTCGGGGAAGATCAGTTTGGATTCCGCAAGAATATTGGAACACGTGAGGCAATACTGACCCTAAGACTTATCTTAGAAGCTAGATTAAGGGAAGGCAAACCTACGTTTCTAGCATTTGTAGACTTAGAAAAAGCTTTTGACAATGTTGACTGGTATACTCTCTTTCAAATTCTGAAGGTGGCAGGGGTAAAATACAGGGAGCGAAAGGCTATTTACAATTTGTACAGAAACCAGATGGCAGTTATAAGAGTCGAGGGGTATGAAAGGGAAGCAGTGGTTGGGAAGGGAGTGAGACAGTGTTGTAGCCTCTCCCCGATGTTATTCAATCTGTATATTGTGCAAGCAGTGTAGGAAACAAAAGAACAATTCGGAGTAGGAATTAAAATCCATGGAAAAGAAATAAAAACTTTGAGGTTTGCTGATGACATTGTAATTCTGTCAGAGACAGCAAAGGACTTGGAAGAGAAGCTGAACGGAATGGATAGTGTCTTGAAGGGAGGATATAAGATGAACATCAAGAAAAGCAAAACGAGGATAATGGAATGTATTCGAATTAAGTCGGGTGATGCTGAGGGAATTAGATTAGGAAATGAGACACTTAAAGTAGTAAAGGAGTTTTGCTATTTGGGGAGCAAAATAACTGATGATGGTCGAAGTAGAGAGGATATAAAATGTACACTGGCAATGGCAAGGAAAACGTTTCTGAAGAAGAGAAATTTGTTAACATCGAGTATAGATTTAAGTGTCAGGAGGTCGTTTCTGAAAGTATTTGTATGGAGTGTAGGCATGAATGGAAGTGAAACATGGACGATAAATAGTTTAGACAAGAAGAGAATAGAAGCTTTCGAAATGTGGTGCTAGAGAAGAATGCTGAAGATTAGATGGGTAGATCACATAACTAATGAGGAGGTACTGAATAGGATTGGGGAGAAGAGAAGTTTGTGGCACAACTTGACTAGAAGAAGGGATCGGTTGGTAGGACATGTTCTGAGGCATCAAGGGATCACCAATTTAGTATTGGAGGGTAGCGTGGAGGGTAAAAATCGTAGAGGGAGACCAAGAGATGAATACACTAAGCAGATTCAGAAGAATGTAGGTTGCAGTAGGTACTGGGAGGTGAAGAAGCTTGCACAGGATAGAGTAGCATGGAGAGCTGCATCAAACCAGTCTCAGGACTGAAGACCACAACAACAACAACATGAAGGATCCCTGGAAATTACAGGTAGCAAGAGAGTTGTAACAAGATCAACTAACATCAATGTCGTAAAGCATTCGTATACAGTCAAGCCGACTGTTAATCTGGATGGTAAATTGGCTGGAAACTTATTTATTGTGCTGCGAGACGTTGCTTGTGCTCTGCCCTGTACGATTCTTCCTGGTATGCGTGATCTCGCAAGTGCAGTAGGGACTATTTATGTCCCAACAAGCAAGAGTATGAAAATGGGCGTAACAGAACTTCAACTATGGCATGGGCCCTGCTTTTGGCCAATAGCTTGTCAAAGTAACTTCCTGTTGCCTGATTCCAAGTCTATGTCTAAAAATCGTACTCTTTTAGAGCAAACTATCCCTCCTGAAAAGTGTGTTACACTGCACTTCATGCATCTTGGAACCACTGGACATATTCAGCCTCTGGATGTTCGTTTTTTCCATGCCTATGTAACATATTATCGCACAATCTGCAGCTGCATTTTGAAGGGTAGCCAGTTTCACGTTAAGCTCCACGACAGACTGTTTTGCATTCGGTTGTATGTCATCACACCCCATCAGTTCTCATCACTGCGTTACACCAATATGATTATAAATGTGTTCTTTAAGAGTGGATACTTAGATGAACTTCCTGCACCGTTTGTGACTCCCAAGGAGCTCCCCTTCGACCTTGTTGATGCGAACCTTTCGATCTCTGTGGCGAGCCATTTTTCATTCGGTATTCGTGGTGCAAGTTAATGGTCTGTTTTGAACATTCCTTGAATTTGACAATTCTCATTTTGTGAAGTGCAAGACATACATCCCAAAGAAAGATGACTCTGCACTTCCCGGACACTAATCTTCCGTCGCTATATCGATGAACATGAAGATTCATTAGCAGCTAATATTTTTTCCTGTCATAACTGTTAGCTCAGTAGTTTCAAATGAACCTCACTGAAGACCGAACTGCCAACCTGGCTCACAAGGGGTTCCTTGTGAACCTTGCGGAAGCCCTGCTAGGATCCGGCGTTCTGAGGGCAGGCCATCCTGTTCCATTACATCGAAAGTTCTACCCTCCAAGTAAGATTTCAGAAAACACACTTGCGGTCTCAGGACAGATTCACAAATACTGTATACAGTGGACCCTCTTGGACATTATGACACAGAGTACAGTCAAGTAAATTTAAAAATGCTTTACTAAGTCCGTAAGCAGTTGTATGAATTTCACAAATGATCACTTCAATTAGGAAGTACTTGGTAAGGTAGCGCCTGCAGTATTTTCAAAGTACATGTAACAATTTATTGGAAATAAACATTTACCTGAAAGCGTTGCGACGTCTAAAGTTCAGTTTGCAAAACCCTGCGGTGCAGAACTTTCCTTAAACGTCCAAAACTAATTGTGGACAGACCCTCCTCTTTAAGAACTAACCTCTAAAATTTGTTGTGCAAATTTAAGTGGATAACGCAAAAATTACGGCAATAGGTATAGCTCTTAAAGTGGGGAATCCGTACAAAATTTCACTCTATCTACCGCTGTCTGGCTGGAATTCTTATGTTGGTTATTATTTTGACCTGATTGTTGATATCATTGTGGACACAGATTAAATGCCTAACAGAAACAACTATTAAATTCAATAGTCATATTTATTCATAAAAACATTACATTTACTGTATCAACATATAAAATAAATAACCAAAAACCTTTGTCAATTACATCTATTCAAATTTGCTTGAAGATTAAGTGGAAAGCAGTAAAGCAGGATCACTCCGCTATTAGTTAAATTACTTATTGTCCTCTTAGGAATTTACTTTCTCCCGAAGATCAATGACAACTGACAACTATTTAATCCTGTAATTTTCGGTCGAATTGATGACTGGGAGTAGGTGACTAAAGCCCAGAAGTCTACACATTCATTACCATTGTAAAACGCTAAGAGACAGGTGATCGTCCTGAACTCCATAAGTGTGGAATCAAACCGATCTACTTCACCAGTGCCACGATTTATGCTCACCTTATGTATGACTGCGCTGCGCCGAGCTGTGCGCCGCAGATGTGCTGGTCCCTTCGAGAAGACGGAGTCGTCGGCACCTTTGTGGGACTCCAAGATATGGCAGCCTCTACCACGCTGCTACGCTAAGCCGATCAGGACACCACATCGTCCTATCGTGAATTCTATGACGACACACTCTCGTCCTACCACGATCTTTGTCCTTGTGGCGCCAACTTAGTCCTGTCTATTCCACGCCGCCAAAAGCTACCAGTTGCCAATCGGAAAATCACGAACCACTACGGTCCGATACGAAGATTCGCTCTAAGAGAGAATCCCGCCAAAAATAGCGTGTCTTTTTCAGTCTCCAATGCCAACACTAAATCCTCCGCTATTACCAAAAAGCATTCACTTCGGCGCTGCGATCTGACTTCGCACATCTTTACACCATCCGCACGTACTCCCATCAGCGTCCACTGCCTCGCAAATGTGTTCGATAAATTCAGGGAGGATCTCTGTGAGGCTAGAATTTGTTTCCTGTGAGCTTAGATTTCTACAAGTAGCAAATACTTATCTTAAAAAGACGTCAGAAAACACAGAAAGGTGCCCCCAACTCCCGCACACAGCGCCGTACTGCCCTTCGGCTAGACATTAGCCGCAAGCTGTCTTGTGGGAGGACAATGCCCTACTGGCCTCTGTGGGTTTCTGGCCAACCTAGCTTCCAAGTATCCACTCCAGGCGCGGTTGGGACCGGTCACATACCTGCTTGGCCGAAACGTTTACCTTTACTCTGTCTCAAAAACAATTCGCACGCTCTATAGAAACGTTCATGACCCATAAAATCTGTCACTGAGTTAATAATATGCAAATTAAACAAGGCACCCTACTGCAACACATAACGGTTTATATCAGTAACTTTTTTCCCGATTTTCCCTGTTGTCAGACTCAGAATAATAAAAGTATTCTAGTTTTTTATGAAACCGACATGCAAAATGCTTGCCGCACCCTCAGATTGAATTGGCACGTGTACGACCACACTTGCAGTAAGCAAATGTCTGTGTCGGTGAACATTTGATTGAGTTACGGCAATTTCTGATCTGGAACGTCTTGTAACAAACAGTCAGAGCGTGCACACGACCGTTTCGTCAGTGGCTTGAACTGATGGTGTCCGTGTTCATCTCACATCGATCGATTAAAACATTATTTGGAAGAACGGCGATTCCAATCTCCGTCCAGCTATCCAGTGTTATTTTTTTTATTGATTTCGCTAAATAGCTTAAGGTGAATGCCAGGAGGAGTCTCTTCAAAAGGAAATGACCGATTATCTTCCTTGTTCTTCCCTCAATCAGAGCTTTTGCTCAACTTCTATTGACACCGTAATTGACTAAATTTTTAACCCCAATCTTCCTTCCTTCTTCCTCGTCTCACTGCAGTCGTCTCGCGCTTTGATACTTCCGTCTCACATACAGTCCGAACATTTCCGTGAGAGCCATCTGCTTCCATCTCTAGCCTCATTAGGTCGTATCAGTGCTCCTCTGTCGAACTTGAGTTTTTTATTCTCACTTTATCAGTCAACATCTTGAATAATTTCACGTGTTTAATATTAGGTTCCTTGAGTCGCATTTGTTCTTACATCACGTCTTATGTACAGGAGTCGCAAGGACGGTATTCCTACATTCTGTACTACTGTTTGTGAAAAATGCAACACTCAGAAGTGAAGGTCCGAACTACTCAAAAATCGGAGGATGCGTAGAACAGTGGAATTATATGGTTCAAATGGCTCTGAGCACTATGGGACTCAACTGCTGTGGTCATAAGTCCCCTAGAACTTAGAACTAGTTAAACCTAACTAACCTAAGGACATCACACACATCCATGCCCGAGGCAGGATTCGAACCTGCGACCGTAGCGGTCGTGCGGTTCCAGACTGTAGCGCCTTTAACCGCTCGGCCACTCCGGCCGGCAGTGGAATTATAAAATATTACTAAGATTGCAGGGAGGTGGCGCACACATAGGCCCAGCAGTGCCCTCATTTGTGTGTCCAGACACATCAGTGTTACGTCACGCTCATTTGGTGCAAAGCTGTCAAACAAAGTGGAAACCTGAATTCGATTGGAGCAGAATGATTGGTACCAGAAAACCGGATTTATTGTATCGTGACATTACGGCTCGTACAAGGCACGCTACTACGACAGTGATGTTTGTGTGGAACCAATGGATGGAAGAAGGCCGTACACAGTGACGAGAGGGAACTGGAGCACACAATGTGACCACAGCGCACAATAACGGCTGTCTTGGCAGCACGGCTTTAACCGAGAGAACAGCTTTGTCAATCTTGGCTCGATGTTCGAGTGCTGCATCGTGTATTGACGTGTCTGCGTCGATGGTTTTTATGCCATCTGCTGGGAGCTGGCCTGATGGGACGCAAGTGATTGTGTCGGCTTCCATTGAAGAGAAATCACCATGAATTCAGACTGCAATGTGAACGCCTTTCAGTCACATGGTGAGTCACAAAATAAAGTGTCTTTGGAAGAATACCACTTCAGATTGTCCTACAGAGATGGTCTCGTACGTGTTTGACACTACAGTAATGAACGCAGTGGAGCGGGCTCCAGTTTTAAGTAGCATAGCGGACAAAAACCAAGTGTGATGATTTTGGGGTGACATTAGCTGAACATGCAGTCTTGGCTCCTACTTACTGAGGGCAATCTGAACAGCAACCACAACATCAGGGAAATTTTAAGTTGCTCCACGTGCCCTACTTCATCAGGACAAAGCCTGGCACATGTGGCGAGGAATGTGCAACCCTTCTTCGGAGAAGAACGTGCACGACTGCTTCCCTGGCTTGCACGTTCGGCTGACTAGTCGTCCATCAGAAATGTCTGAGATATGGTCGTTTGGCAACTTGTTCATTCTCGTCCTCTTGCCACCACTGTCGACGCTTTATGGATGCGCCTACAAACCAAGAGGCAGTATGTTCCCCAGGCCATATGCAGCCCCTCTTTCATTCCATATGAAAGTACATGTACTGTTCTGTCATTCTAATCAGTCGTGTATTGTCATGCCCCTAATCCGTGAAATAAATTTCATTGTAATCACGTGTCTCCTTTTTTGTGATGCAATTTTTATGAACAGTAGTGTACATATGGAGTTTCCCCCACTGAAATTTTCTGCGTGTGCACTCCATTGCCTGTATACAGCCCGTGGCAAAGTTTCGTAATCCTCTCCACGAAATAAAGTGTAGCAAAATTATCTCCAAGGCAGATCCCGTCCTCTTTCTGACAAACAAAAGCAGAACAAAGTAAAAAGAAGGTGTAAATACAGCAATGCTAGAAGCGCTCAGAGAATTTGAAAGCCATATCTTGCATACTGAGCTGTCAAAAAACGTTAAAATGTTTTGGTCCCACGTAAAACAAGTTTATAGAAAAAGGCATCTGTTGAAATTGTCGTTAACCACGATGAAATAAAAACGGAAAATGATAAAATGACGGTCGGAAATGCTTCACTTAAGAAGATGGCAACGCAGTTCCGGCATTCAACCATCGCACTTGTAAGAAAGTTACACACATAGAAATAAGTGAGCGCGTAACTGAATATTAGCCGAAGTCGCTGAAAACATGTCACTTTACCTATGGGGTGCTCATAAACTGCTATATCGGTCATGCAGAAGTACTAGCATCTCTTCCATCACATATATTTCATATATCACTGAAACAACGAAGCGTTATTTCATTGACGTTCATATGATTGGCCACCGTTTGCTTTTAACACCAAAAGGCATGTACTACTTTATATGTACATGCGATTGTTAGCAGTACATTTCTTAAAAATTGCTCGTGTAACAAACCGATGCTTAGAATGTGCCACTGAAGATTGTTATATCTTCTTCTTCTTCTGTAGTGGTCAATCCAAGGATTGGTTTGCAACAGCTACAATGGCAGCTTGTCTCCATTCTGTGCGTCTTTCAGCTTTTCTCTTCATTTCTTTATAGGTGTTACATCCCACATCTTTCACTATTTGATCCACGTATCTCAGTCTTTTTCCCTCGACATATCCCTCTATGATTGTGTTCAGGAGTCCTTTATGTCTTAATAGATGGCCTGTAAATTGCACTCTTCTTTTAACAATGAAACTCCAGAAGCTTCTCTTCCGACCTGCTCTTTCCAGAACCACTTCGTTTGTGACCTTGTCGATACATTTTATTTTGAGCATGTGTCTATAGCACCACATTTCAAAAGAATTTAGCTTCTGGTCTTCTTCTGTCCCGAGAGTCCATGTTTCATACCCATAGCATGCCACACTCCACACATATGATTACAAAAATCTTTTCCTGATTTCAAGGCTGATGCTCTTAGATGTTAAGATGTTTTTCTTCTTGTTAAAAGCAGCTTTTGCTTGAGCAGTTCTACTTCTCACTTCTGCCTTGCTCCTTCCATCCCTGGTAATATTACTGCCCAGATAAGTAAATTTATCAACTTGTTCAAGCAGTTCATTACCTACATGAACTTGGACTTTCGCTTGATCTTTTTTGTCGCATGCCATTACGTTTGTTTTTGCTTTATTAATTCTCATATTATATTCTTCCCCAATAACTTCATCCATTCTATTCAGTAGGACTACAAGATATTCTTCACTTTCAGCCAGGACAGCTATATCATCGGCATATCTTATCATATCTATTCGTTGGCCATGAATTGCTACACCTGTCTGTGAATTTTCCCTTACTTTTTTCAGCGCCTCTTCAATGTATAGGTTAGAGATAACAGGGGATAGTGTGCAACCTTGTCGGACACCTTTCCGTATCTGCACCTCTTCTTGTTTTGTCCGTCCACGGATAACTGCTGTCTCGTTTTTGTACAGGTTCCATATCATTTTTCTATCTTTATAGTCTATTACTACTTTTTTGAGTACCTCAAACATCTTATCCCATTTAACATTATCAAAGGCTTTCTCTACATCTTTATATCAGTCTGGGATAGAAACAATGTTAAAAGTAAATCACAAGCAAGCGAAAATCGACTTTTAGTCTCCAAGAATGAAGTTACTTCGATTTATAATTTTTTTTGTAAGCTTAAACTACTTTCTGAGCCTAATGCTTCATCCTAAGGGAAATTTTCTGTCTAGTAACTTCGCTAGACAATGCATGTAGTGGCTGCCAGTCTAAAATTTCTACAATGTCACAGGAAGGAGCCTCGAGTTCTGTAGCGTTTTGTTGTCTAGTTTCAAAGGACTTTTTCGACTTTACCAATTTAAATGTGGAAACGAAGAATGCAACCACTCTAATGCAGAATCACTAGTCCAAAGTGTTGTTATCATATAAGCTACCTAAGTTTAAGTTCCAGCCATGGCCCTCAAGTTATTTAACCCAAGGCTGGAAAGGGCTCCAGCAATTGCACACTATCAGCAGCGGCTCAGAATGTGGGTAACAAGGAGGTAGAAGTAACTACAGCACATGAACCAATTCGCGGATTACATAAACGTAATTCATATGATAGATAGGGTTCATCATCGTTATTGCCATAATCCAGCTCATCGTCTTGTTATAGCCTTCTGCTACTGGCGAAATCGCCATCGTCTTACAAGTCCAGCCGCCGTCATTCGTCTGCATCATCTGTAAACTTGTAGAACGGTAGCAAAATGAATGCACCCCGATTTCAAATTCCATACCAGTCGTGCCGTGAATGTTCTCTCCAACATCAGAGTAGGATCTGCACACAGCTCAGCGCGATGTGCCTGCACCGTTACAAAGTAGGATGCATGGCCGTTGTTTGTCATAGTCAGCCCCCGCGCAAGCAACTGTACCCGCAGCCTCATTGCTCACATGTCAACAACATCGCATCCATCTCAACCCAGAAACTTCCATCTCGTGCAAAGTAGTACTGACACTAACAGTGCAACAAGCTGCAATAAAATTAAATTAGACGCAGTCACCCGCGTATCTCTCCCCATAGAAGACACGTAAGATACTATTGGCTCCCCAAAGTTACAACCAATTCAGAGGCGATTTCTACACTGCAATGGTCAAGACATTCCTTTGAAAGGTCACATGGCGATCTCAGTCACATATAAAACTGTCAGTTGTAAACTATCCCTCCTGGTTATAGTGTCACCAAACGCCTCAATTATTTTTGACAGAAATATCGTCTCCGTGTTATAATTTTCAAGTCAATGGCTGTTAATGTGTGGAAGATATTATATCTTTCAACGATTTATGAGCCATATTCCAAGGAAATGCGTCTGTATTTCGACCAGACTAGTCCGCAGCTCGTGGTCGTGCGGTAGCGTTCTCGCTTCCCACGCCCGGGTTCCTGGGTTCGATTCCCGGCAGGGTCAGGGAATCTCTCTGCCTCGTGATGACTGGGTGTTGTGTGATGTCCTTAGGTTAGTTAGGTTTAAGTAGTTCTAAGTTCTAGGGGACTGATGACCATAGATGTTAAGCCCCATAGTGCTCAGGGCCGTCGACCAGACTTAAGTTTTGTAAGAAAATTATCCACCCACATCACAATGAAAGCATTACCTGTCTCTCGTCAGTGCGGGGAATACGCTACGACGTTCCAATTTTGAGAGAGAGTCAGAAGATATAATAAGGAAAAAGTGTCATCAAACCGAAATCCTCCAACTGGTGGGCCACACTGGTAGTCGTCACGAAACCAGATGGCTCTATACACATATGTGGAGGTTTGGGATCCTCCATTAATGCCCAAATCTATACTCTTCCTTGTCTCACAGTACTTATAGTGAAACTGCTTGGGTGCCAGTTCTTCAAAAAATAAATCCAACTGACGCATACAAAAAGTCTAGAAGCGCTTTCGGTGGCAGTTGCCTTGCATGTGGCATTTCCAGTTGGATGCAATTTTCCAGCGGTGCTTCAAGCGATTGATACAAGACACTTCTCAATGTACCAACTAACGGGACGACATCTTTATCCCCGTGACTACTAGGCTGCGTCCCATCAAAACCTGTGAACGTTGTTTCAAACGCTCTACTAAAACGCATCAAAATGTAAACCGAACAAACACAGATTTTCGTACCAAAACTGATTGCTTATACTGGGTTCTGAGAAAAGATCGAATTAAAACCACAAAACAGAGTATTGAAGGCACAGGCCATTTAATATTCTCCCACTGAAATCAAGGAAATATACCTCTTCTTCGAAAAAGTGAATTATTATTGAAAATTGATCCTCTAGACGGTTAATTCCTTACATCGGTTAAGAAGAAAAGTCGCCAACTGAATGTCGAAAGAGTAAAGGTTTTTTAGTTCTAGATAGAACAAGAACGCTGTTCTAAGTTAGGGCCTTATAAAGGAAATATCTTGGAGATGAGACAGTCCTTAACGTTCGTAAAATTAAGTTTATTGTAATAAGTCACATTTCGAAAGGGTTACAATTCTCATTGATATCTGAGAGAACTAATTACCCTCACTGTATCACATAATTATTCAGTAGGATAATTCTTATTTTAAAACTACATTTTTATAAATTTGAGATTTTGCAAGGGTGTATGAGCTCCCAAAGCTCTATGATGATTCGACGTATTATTGCTCCCTAAAAGGTTTTCTATTGGTAACTCTGATGTCCTATGGCTGAATAATATAAGAAAATCGGCTTTTTGCGCCCATCTGTCAGAAAATAACCATACAGTAGATAATCTAAAACAACCTGCAGATATTACACCCTACAGATAGGGATGGCACATTGAACCTTCTAGAGGAGATTGAGATTCATGTACACTCTTTGAAATAAAACTTGACCGGCGGCCGGCCGCTTCAGAGGCTAAGTCCGCGCCGATCGCGACATGGGACAATAAAACTGGCCACCTCGCTATTTCTCTAAGTCCGGTAAGCTGCACAATCTGGCAACACTGTAGACTGCGGCACTTCCTGGAGGAAAACTTGTCCCATGATGGAGAAACTATATGCTGATTGCACCTGTGGTCTAGCGGTAGCGTGCGTTGTTTCTGTTCATAATGTCAGTGGATCGAGAGCAGCTGGCATAAAATATTTTTATAGCCTCTTCTGCCTGAATACTGAACACGTGAATGTAATAGTAGCGCAGATTCAATCTATTTCGCTTTCTGACACACCGATATCAAAATTTTGTCCAGTAACCATTTTGCGGCAGATTTCCTGCAGACTGTCCTCCTCTGGACGCCGTAATCGGCAAAGCTCCGGGATCCACTTGCTGGCTACCGGCAGTGGCCGTGGCGACAGCTGCGGCGTTGCACTCCCCCGTTCTTCATCGAAAGCGCCTGCTACCGCTCATCGCTTCTGATGATTTAAAACACTTTATTATTAAATGTTGCTCCACAGATAATTTCTACGATTTCCATTCACACTGAAAAGAACGGAGACAGACGCCGTGATTAGTAAACGGGTATTATATTACATTAATCGGTGAGAGCGGAGTATGGCCCGAAATTAAGTTTATAGACTGGGACGAAATTAAACCACGTCATTACATTCGATCAATTAATAACTGCTTCATACCTCGTTTCTTTTCCTTTCAAAGTCAATTATTTGTGCAACTTTTGGCCAATATTCGGATGTTTTCGTCAAGCCAGAGTGAGCGTCTGTGGTGTAAAGTGTATTACAGTCTTGTTTCATTCCTTATGGTAAGTCTATGTGATAAATTGTGTGAATACCTTGCAACGCATGCTCTGTAGCAGTGCAGGAACACTGCACATTTGGTGTTCCATATATGGTTTCATGAACTATTTAACGTTGATCGGAAGTGATATATGACGAACAAAGCTCAAATTCGTATCGTTGACAGTCAATTTGAATCTTTTCAGGAACCATTTTACAGTGAAGCATCTTGGCATTCGGAAAGCAGACATCCATGATATTAACATAATTTACTAAGTTGAAATTGCACGAAGATTGATGTGTAAAGGCATTGTTCAGATTTCGTATAAGGAATTTTTACTAGCAGTTTGTAACTCCATTAATTAAAATTGAAAAGTTGTACTCAGCAGCTTTCATCGAGATTGGAACTGCAATCTCATATAGCCCAAGCATCGCAACACACAAGGGAACCATTTTTTTTTTTTTTTTTTTTTTTTTTTTTTTTTTTTTTTTTTTTTTTTTTTTTCCCACTGAGTTAACGACACACTGCCGGCAACAAGCCCACGATAGTCATTGCGATATTGCCTGAGCCTCAAAACGCAACCTTAAACCCACAAACAGGTGTTATGTATGTGAAGAACGCCGTTCTTGGAGTCCAGAAATTAAATACACTTTATAGGTGTCTCATCTTACAGTGAATTATATCGTATGAGCCTTCGATGTGGAAAACGAATGTCAAGTGAATTTAGCGAAGTAATGCCGGGCTACACCCGGAAGTAAATGCTCTATCACAGTGTTGACAAATACTTGCTACGACGGTGCCAATTCTCGCCTCTCTTACGAGGCAGCTCTTCAGCGAAATGCTTGCCGTGATTCTCCGATACGGTTCTTCAGAGGGGAGACGCGCGTGCACGTTCGGTTTTCCTGCGGCGTTCTCCCCTGACAGTTTCTGACGTCGCCTTGTGGGCTATGGATACATTTGAGGCTTTCAATCATCATTAATCCAGAATGATACACGTTTCACCCTCCGGCGTGGAAGAAGGCTGTTGACGCTGACATATCATTTCAACGTTGGGAAAGCAAAACGGATGGTTCAGTGTTCCTCATTCAGCGTAAAGCATGTGAGATAATTTTCCGTAACGTTCGTAATCACCTCAAAATTCAATCGAAGTAAAAATACATCGGAAGCGTATTTGAACGGAATATAATGTAAGATATTAAACGCTTTGCTCCTCGATGTCGAATGTATCCACGTGCAATCTTTTGCAGCAACGTATAGAATGTCATGATTACCACGACAATGAAGAAATATGTTGGTAGGGATGGAAGCAAGAAGAGACTCAGTCAACAAATATTCGATTCCTCATGGCATTCATTTCATTTGACACGTAAGAAGAGGTAAAACGGGATATTACTTTCGTTAACGCGAAAGATATACCAGACATATGGATAACGAGAAAGTATGCGTCTTCATACGTTTCCTCCTTGAAATCTGTATGCTCTATTATATACTAAGTAGCTTGATTATTGTTTCCGTAATGTTACGCTCTTGTTTGGCCCTTAAAGATGAACAGGTTCCAAATGCGTGTCTCTGCATGAAAGTAGTTGTTTGAACCCTTCCTGTATTGTTTGTGTTTTTTGCTTGGAATTCATGAAGCAGACCACTGTGCCTTCTCCCCTCGAGGGTTAGGTCTCAAAACTAAACCGTTTTTTATCCAATGGCATAATTTATTCAGACAACATCAGCACAAGACTATCAAACAAAGTCATCCATTTACAGTTGCAACACTCTAACCAGCAGCTGACCGAAGGGTAATCCACGGTCATGGTCCGAAATTAGCAGCTCTCTGCTACTGTGGCCAAGTCCGTACTACATTTTCGATTCCGCAGCACCTGTTTATCTGGTAACGCTGTGTTAAAACAACAGGAATAGTTGCAGAGTTGTGCCAGCATATCTGTCCTCCATTGTCAACTTTATGTATCTCTTTTCTCCTGTAGCGTTGATCACGAGAAGTAGAAGTAAATGAGTGTATTCTGCATAACGTAACATTCAGTATTCCCTTCTTTCATAGCCACTCTTCATGTGCATCGATAGCAAATAGGGATGTGAAAACTCTTGCGAGTGAGAGAATGACAATAATAATCGTAACAAGAACAAGCAAATGATGAATGAAGTTTATTGCAATGCAGAACGAGAATGGCTGTGAAAATAAAAATCTATAAAAATAGGTTGATCATTGAGTTGGCACAATGCAAAATCTTCTTAGCATTTTGTTACTGAATTTAGTTCTGGATGTTTGCAGAAAAAAAGGAAAAGTCGATACTTCTCGCTAGTGTAATATAATGTGAACCTTAGAACACGACTCAAGCAGGTCTCCAAGTAGCTACCAAGGCAGTGCTGCAGTCTGTTCCCTGACACTGCTCTGATGACGGTTAATGCAGATAGTTCCGATTATGAAATACAAAACGTATTGCAGGTTACTTGTTAGGATCGTAACATTAAATTTGCGATGTAGATGGCACATGAACGTGACGACTATCCAGGTTACTTATCAATATAAAAAGACAATATTATTTGAATGGAGCAGGATTACTCAACATGAATTTTGAAATTGGGTTACTGACCGCACAGGTGCTAAACGTCGTCAAGAGTATACCAAGTCCCAATCGCACTAACAGTATGAAGCTCGCGGCTTTCACATTGCTATCTGCACCCTACTCCAGAGAGCCCTCGGAGGAGCTGCACTAAGTTGCCGATGTAATGGAAGACCTTCAAACCGATAACAGATCACATATTGAAAAATACAAGCGAATTCTCTTGCAGCTTAAGCTTATTGTAACTAATCTAAAATGATTGGAGAGCAACATTGTCCTATTCAAAAAAAGTAAAATGTTACACACTGTTGACGTCAAACGGACATTATATACGTCCCGTCTTGTGTCCTACTCATCTATAATATCCGGTGTACTATCAAAATGATTATATATAATGGATGCTAATGTAACGCATCGATACCAGATGGTGGGTTCACAACACTATTGATGCGAAAATAAAAAAGCAGTTCGCAAAAGCGCAGCTGTACTTTTTCGTACGTTTTCACCTCCAGATCTACCACAGATAATGTATACTGACAAACTTAGTCATTGTCCCTGTAGTTTTTTCCCTCTTGTTTCAGACCAAGTTGATTAAAAAAAGTACAAATTCGTGACTCTTACAGATGCTTCGAATCTGTTCAGTAATTTTGTCAGTAATTTTGATGTGACTTAAGATCAGTTAGGTCTACGATCATGGCAACCTCTGCGAACTTGTTAGGACACACTTACATGTGACAGGTATCACCTGATTTAAAATTTACTGAAAGGAATTGAAACATCGTTTGCAGCAAACCTGGAACAGCTTTCGGAGGCAACTACCATTTTATAAAGTCACTACAACTACGCTGCCAAGGAATTCCAGCATAAACACTCTCATTGCCACAATCGCGGCTGCAGTATATAACTGATAAACTCGCAAAATGAAAGATGAGACAAGGGGTAGCTTCTGCATGAAATGACCTTGTATTCACAAAATATTCAGAATATTTCATAGAGAAGACAAGAAAACGTCAGGCGAATTTAGCAGAATAAATCTGTCCCACAGCTGCAAATCATTGTTATGCCTACAGGATTGCCAAGTGATGCCTACAACGTTGCAGTCAGGACCACGCTGACAGCAAGAAGAACGTGTTTTCGTAGCCTGAATATTTCATGATAGGATCCAGACATCCAATCTGTCGCGAGAGATTCTGCTCTCCAAATTTTTGGCCATGTGCCTACAATTTAGTAATAACCCTCTGATGGCTATTCCCATTGATGTGATTCGGATGACGAGAAAGCCCTGCTATGGGTTATCTATATGTTTACTGAAAGCAAGCGACATTACATAATAGCAGGAAGCCTGTCATATACTTTCAGATAATGTTTCCTGAACCTCAGACATATATCATTTTAGCATCCTTACCCCATCAAAAAGGATTTCTTGTTACTGCATTTGACATACAAGTTACAACTGAAGGCCTCAGGTGTCTTGCTTCCCACATAGCAAACAATGGTTACCACTCTCACTGTCGCATGTCATACCCTAATTCCTTCAGCATCATCTGGTTTAGTTTCGACTACAGTTCGTTATCCTTAGAAATATGTCCATATTTCAAAAAGTATAAGTATCATCTCTATGTAATGTTCACTGCGGGGTTACTCAAGAAGCTTTTCGAATAGAAGCGAAAATCGCTTAGCGGATGAGAACTTTACTTCGTGGTACACCTCAGAACGAAAGAAACAAAATAACAGGAAGAACAGCAGGCTCTTCATACTGAGCGTGGGCACTGTCAACGCAGCGCCCTTAATTTGGCCATATTCCTCCGAATTTACTTCCCGATAACCCAAAGGCGCTGTCACTACAAAAATATCAGCATATTCACACAGGAATTACTATCCACATGTAATTGCTAGAATACCTTGCTACGTCAGGTATCAGGTATGTGTTATCAGACGCTCGATCTGAGCTGTTAATTTTTATTGAATCAACCTGCTGTGTTAAGGAAATTGATCAGAGTAACTGAATGAGTTTATTATTTTGGTATAATGTATGAAAACCCACTTTTCCCACTTATCGTATCCTAAATATACGTCGACTGGGTTGAGAGGACGGCCGGCGAGGCCGTGCGTTTCTAGGCGCTTCAGTCTGGAACCGCGTGACCGCTACGGTCGCAGGTTCGAATCCTGCCTCGGGCATGGATGTGTGTGATGTCCTTAGGTTAGTTAGGTGTAAGTAGTTCTAGGTTCTAGGGGACTGGTGACCTGAGAAGTTACGTCCCATAGTGCTCAGAGCCATTTGAACCATTTGTGAGTGCTCGGAACCATTAGTTTATAAGTAGGAATGTGTTGATTTACCACAATTTTTTAGTAATGGTCAATTTCAATTCATGATTTTGGTTAGTTTGTATCAAAATCTGATCTGGAAGTGCAGGAACATATTAACTCGTGGCTTCAACTAATCGAGCTGCTACGAGAAATTCATGGTAGAAAGTAATGTTCTTAATTTTGATCTGAAAAAATTAATTTTCAAAGAAGCCATTTGTAGCTTGCATGTGTTTCAATTTGTATTTTGACGGGTTTCTGAAATTCATGGATGAAGGAAAGGTTGCTAATTTAATATGAAAGAATAAGAAGTCACGTTTTGTGAAATGAGTCAGTAGAAATTTACGTGTGAAGCTGATTTTTAGAACAACAGGATTTGAAAGATACGTGGGAATCAGTGAGACCGGTTTCCTGAATTAAATAAAGGGGAACCAGCATAACAGTAATTCGTGTAGCCATGCTATGCAATCTATACACGAACTGTAAGTATTGTGAAAAGTTCTGTGTGTGTATTTATGTATCTTTTGGAAGGGAGGTTTTGGATGGTATATTATTTAATGGTCTCGAGATATTATTAGGAAATCAGTCTAAGTAACTTGTGGAGGTTTTTTTTTTCAGTTGGAATAACGTGCCGCGCACGAATATGAGCGGAACGTAAATTTCAGAATCGCGACCGCGCGAACTTTCCAACCACGCGAGACTTAGTTAACATCGAGGCACATCGATAAGTGAGAGGTGTTTTTGGGATGAGACAGTGATTGAAGAAGTTACAGAATTTTTCTAGAACTAGTCCGCGTTGAGATACGATCATTGCTTTGTCCAATGGTAATAAGAGTGATAGTGTGTGGCTGTGACATTATGAATCAAGCATTGTGGGCTATCCTTCGTTCCTTCCCGTAGGTGAGACAATGGTTATCTTCGTAAGAAACCATAGGAAGTAGAAATATCTTTATATGAGCTGTTACAAGATCATCTGTTAGGGAATTTAATCCTGTATGTTACTGGTAATACCGTTATTATGTTTTGAGAGATGAAAGTAAGACAGAATGAAACGAAATAGATTGTAGAACGGAGGAGGAGTTGTTATGCAGGTCCAGTTACGATTCCGGTTACTTACGCTTTTTCTTTAAACACCGTCAGGTGATTAACAGTGTACCAAATTTGGGGTTAATACTACAAAATCAAACATTTATCGGTTGTGCATACATTTGTTTATTTATTTCCTTGAGTAAAGAATTTAATTAGTAGTTGCTATGTGGAAGAAACACGCAGTGACACATTTAATGAGAATACACAGGGACCATTTAGCTTTAGTAGGTTTCCGGAACACTTTAGGACCACGCAACTGGTTTGACCTTTATTTTTCTTTCAGTACCCTACCCATCCTCCCTCGTTTTCTATAATTGCTCGAAGGCGTCTGGGAAGTGATAAGGCTAAATTCCTCGAGAGGTTGAGATGATCGTTGATCTCCCACCATGTATTCTCTATATTTTCCCACAGAGTTTCCGAATTCCTTGACCCAGGTGGTAACGACCTCGTAACCTCCGCCCACATATTTTCAATGGGGTTGAGGTCTGGTGATTTTGGCACGAAAGGAAGAAGTTTTATTCTCTGCTGATCTTGGAACCAGTTCTGGACTGCTAGGCTATTATGAATCTGGCTATGATCCTGTAAAGAAATGATCATCCATTAATTTCGAAATTCAGTACTTCTAATACTATGAATACTTAATTTCCATACTGTGAAAAAATTCGACAACTGCAATGGCTGTGTAGTCTAAGCTACAGGTCTATAAATCATTCGGAGGAGTCCACAGTCCAAAATACTTTGCTGATAGCTGTTGACAAGAACCTATGCTGACAAGGGGAGGGTGCTGGGACGGAGATCAGGATACAGAGCGAATGGTAATACAGTTTAAGGCGCCAGTTATAACACACAGGTAGGCCTTCTTTCGGAATATGGTTCAAATGGCTCTGAGCACTATGGGACTTAATATCTGAGGTCATCAGTCCCCTAGAACTTAGAACTACTTAAACCTAACGAACCTAAGGACACCACACACATCCATGCCCGAGGCAGGATTCGAACCTGCGACCGTAGCAGTCGCGCGGTTCCAGACTGAAGCGCCTAGAACCGCGAGACCACTCCTATGCTTTGGTAATGATGAGGTCGAGTGTAGGTTGTTCAATACAGTGCAGCAGTCTGTTGAACTGTTAGACTCGTTGCATGGTTGTAAAGCTAATCTGCTTCGCTTATTCAAAACGATTGATTGCCTTCACTATAGAATTCTTTCTTCTGTACATCCACTGTCAAAGATATATAGAAGAAAAAAATCTGTTTATAGTGAGATATTCTCTACGGACTTTACACGTGCTCGTTCGCTCAATGTGTTGCATTTACGGAAGGCGGCCGTGGCCGCTGACGTCACCTGTTCACACCTCGTGCCAACGCGGCCCCGCGCTCGGAGTAAACGCCTGCAGTTGAGGTAAATGGCTGATTTCAGGAATGTTAATAAAATAATCTTCCCTTCATATTAGTGAGAACTAAATATCACTACGAGTACGTATCTTTATGTAATGCTCATTGCTCAAGAACAATTCGTGTATGCAACGTTGCTGTTATGACTAAGATCAAGAAATCTGCAAATCGTAACCCAATTCATATATTTGCATGCACCTACGGAATATTAAACATGAAAACAGTTTGTTTCTTTGTCATATAATTTTTAATCAAGGCAATGCGGGCAGTTGCCAGCTGATATCAAAACTGAATGTAAAGGATGAATAATGAAAAAGATATACAAGAAACAAATCTCGAACCCATGAACAACTGTGTACTATCCTGGAAACATGCTGATCCGGCTATCACACAATTTCAAAGGATGAGAAAACCATCCTGTCCACTTTTCGGGGACGATATTTCCTGACAGAAAGCACACTAGGGTGAGCGGCTTTAGGTTGAGACACAAGGAACCTCAAAAACTACGTCACCAGTACGTTCACTCTCCGATTCCTAGCCCCGTCACCACGCACTTCCAGTGTCAAAGTGGCTGGCAGAAACCAGCGCGAACGACCTGGGATTTGGTGATACAGGCCTCGTCTCTCCTGTTTGACAGATGTGTTATCATTCACCCATGCCAGGAGGTGAGGAAATGCACTTACGAAGACGTTGAACACATTTTAATTTTACATGTGAACTTTACTGCGCAGTTATATTCTAAGTTACGAGAAGTGACCTGGAGAAAAAGAGTGTATACCTTGGGGGAAATGTTATAGATCATGACTGTAATGTTAGTAAAGTACTGTAAAGTATATTTTATCTCATGCTTAACTTTAAGAGAAAAATCAGTCAAGGCAGTCAACAGTGAAAAGTACAGCATGCCTCCAAGAAACGTACGAATATCGTACTGTTTTAATAAAAGGAAATATAGATCGGTTTATTGGGGCAGGCCAATTCGGGAACAAAGTAAGAACAACCAAATCAGTTACAGGTTCGTATGTGCTGCTAGTTAAAAGAGAAGAAATGAACCGATAAAGAAATAATGCCTTCATTGATTTAGGAATGGTTCGAAATGGAAGGTATAATTTTACTATTATAAAAAACTGGCCTGGATTGAGTTGATTAGCTCAATAATCAATACAAATGGAATAAAATGGGAATATGACGTCTGGAAATGAGTAAGCGAGGACGTCCTTTGTCTACATATCTGCTTCGAATATAGGGTATTAAAAACAAGAAATCCATATTTCGAGAGCTGATAGGATGGACAGAAATAAGACAAACATATTCAGTAAACAAGAGCAATGAGTCTGAAATGATTATCTTAAGAGCAATGAGCACTTCCTCACCTTTACCACTGTGAAAAACATCTGTCTTTCTACTTAAAACACTTTTCTTGTACAGAAGAAGTGCGTGTAGCTCTTACGATATGCAGTTTGTCTTGTTTTAGTCCATACTACCGACTCGCAAAGTATGGAAAACCACTTTCCTTAACACCGTGTATATATATTACAGAAGCAATACAAACAACGGAACAGTTAACATTAAAAGTTAAATTCAATTGTGAAAAGATACGCTGCATCACATTTGTTAACAATTTCCTAATCATTCCAGATTTAGAAACAAAATGAACAACATTTTGCAGGTATTACCCGAAAATCGAGAAGATAATAACACTGGAATGTAAGAACAACCACCAATGGTAATGGCAATGAGAAAAAGTAATAAACATAGGAGCACAGCAATAAAAACTGATGGCATTAAAAGTATAGCACTTCAGCCACGCCAGGACCAGAATGAGAGAGAAATAGATGCTTAACAAAAGTAAAGCGAATAAAAGTGCTAGCAAACCATTTATGTTTACGAATAATATTCTTTCAAGTAAACATACAAGTGATAGAAACATAGAAACACACTGCAAAATGGACGATGTGGAGTACTCTTTTCTTTGGAAGTGAAAGACTGAATCTGAAAAAATAAAGTATAATCCGCCTACAGGTAACAGGATACTGAATGTTGTGGAAAATGACTAAAACAAGGTAGACGGAGATAGAAACGAATCGCAGAGTCGTGTAAGAAGTAACTGTGGAGAGAAGCCTAAGAAGAGAAAAGGTAAGTAGGAAAATTTATGTATATCAGTTTTTTATACACGGCGTCTTCCTTACACATACAATTATCGAACGAGGCACTAAGAAAGAGACTAAGATGACGCCCGGGAAAGCTATATTTCACGGCCATCAATATCAAAGCAAGGTGGAGATATCAAAATTATACGTCGGACAAAGTAGATTAGTCGCTTCGATAAGAAGTAGAGCCTATCAAAGTAATGAATAAATCGTAGGAGAAACCGGAAATACTCTTAATTGTTCCACACGTCCACTGTTCACACCTGCAGAAGATATATTTCACCGTCTGGGTACAGCATTTCAGCACTCGGCTTCATAATGGCATTCAGTATGTTAATGTAGGCCTCTCCGTTGAGAATTCCTTCTATTCTCCAGAGAGGACCTGCCCCATGAGCCGAAATATAGCCCCATACAGCTACAGAGAACCGTCCACTTCTTTGTCTTTCGTTAATATACATTGGCTGGAAGCGTTGTCCTCGTGGGCGGTATACCTAACGCAAAAAACATTTGCGTGTTAATGCAAATATTCACAAATTCAGGGGTTACAATTACTTATCAGATGAGGGATGAACTACTAAAATCATGATATAGGGAACTGTTTATATTTATTATTTTGTGCTTACTACAAATGTAATGTCACTAACAGCATAAACTAATAACTTTATAGAGAAAATTTCGTGTCTCACCTGCACAGGGGAGTCGCTACAGGAAGAAAATATTTTTTCATCCGAAAAGATGACTCTGCTCCAGTCAAAGTCGATATGTTGTGCGGCAAAAGCCATGCGGTCAATCCTCTGATAGTCGGTCAATGACTGCTTTACAGCAGCTCTCCGACAATATAATCCGGCGTCTTTCAGTCTCCTCGCAACAGTCTTTCCGCTGCCGGGAAACTGAGATAGCTCTTTCAGGCCACGGCAACTGAGGAACGGATTAGCACGTATATTCTCCAAAACACGATGATCATCTGCTGCAGTAGACACACGGCGCCGGCCACTTCCTCTTTTCCGCCCTATATAGCCCCTTTCCTGGTAGTCTTTCCACCAGCGTCTAGCTGTTCTTGCCGGTACTCCACACTTTTCTCCAGCTTCTGATGCCGAGTAGTTGCCATGCTCAATCAGTGCAACCACGCGCACCCTACTCTCTCGATTCCACTGCGACTGCATTGCGACTGTCGCCCTTGTGACGTTACCATGCGTTTTATAGAGAGAACCATTTACAATTCAGTGGAGAAACAACGACTGACAAAATAAAAGAATATCTTTTTTCAGTTATCTGACACACAAAAATATAAACTTCGTTAAAATGCTTTGTCGTTTCTTTCTTAACAGTGATTCTTGACAATCATTAGGCAAAATATTAAACGATGCTGTTGTTCATTTAAGTCAGCCCACAAATAAGCAATGAAAGATAAATTAAGGTTTCTGTCCCACTTATAATATCCATGTAATCTATTTGACTTATTACTTGAGTAACATGTTGAAAAAACACTGCGCCCTCTTGACACTGCCACTCGCAGCATGTGACGTCATGAGCAGTGGGCCCAGACACGTGGTGTTTGTGTTGACGAAACAGGAATGCTGCTGCAGCCACCGTGGTGTGAAAATAGCAGTCGGTCTTGACCATGATCACATCACTCGACTACCCAGAAACTGACTCCCATTCTCAAATCCAACGAAACTAGTGAAATCTGCGTTACGCGACTTTTCATCATGACAAAAACACCCTTCCCATACGCTACCAGACTCGAAAGCATTCAGTAAATGAATTTTTCGAAATGTATATAAATCACTTCTGTATCTTGTGACGTAAAACATGGGCATTGATACTGCCCACAGTGCTGCTGCCAGCAGGCCCTTCTTCAGAAGTGGTCTTTTGTATTTTCGAATCGCTGCTCAATTTGATGCTCTAAAGCAAGCCAGAGCTTTATGGGTGTTTAACTTACGGTGTGACTAACACACGATATAACGCTTTAGGAATTATCTGAGGCCGGAAACAATGAAAAAATGTGCGTCATCAAGGAATGGGCTGAAATTAAAATCAGTGATGGTCGCAAGCGAAACGTTACCTAACGTGACCAGGTATTCTATCAATTACACGTCGGAAGGAGCTCCCATATGAGTACACTGATGCTTTTGTATCAAGATCACATTTTGTTCTATCAGGAACTAAATTCGATTGAAACTGGTCCAACTTCACGGCACTACATCAAACCCTCCGGACGCTCGCTATGGTCAACTTGCTCCTCTTAATATTATTTTGTTTCACTCGGTCTGGAGTGTGCTGCAAATTGAAAGGCTCGTTCAGCGGTTCTGAGCACTTTTATAAGCACAATTTTTTGATTGCATCACGGTAAACATTGCATGTAGATGTTATTTCTCTTTCCTTGATGTATAGCCTTTAATAAAAGGGTAATGAGCAGCAGTAAAATTACGTAAGGCTATGCAGAATGTATTAGGTCAGGAAATGAGACGGTGGTAGTCGTAGGCGTGGTTTCCCATGTGGGCAGCAAAATAACTGCTGCGCAGAAGTAAGAAGGATATGAAATGTTGTCTGGAAATAGAAACAATAGCTTTATTGAAAAATAAAATCTGCTACATCCAAAAATGAATTCAAATATCAAGGCGTATACTCCGAAAGTATTTCTCTCCGTTTCTGCTGTTATTTGATGATGTAGGTAAGCACGAACAGTGGTAATACATGGGCTTTAACCATGATACGAGTCACAGACGTGGGAATATTACTCAAAGGGTTAACAATTAGGTTTTCTGCTCTTTTTAGACATGTAGGCATACCGCCATACCTGTCATTCGGACTGCAATGCATCCGCATCCGTTCGTGAAGAATTCCTGCTAAGGAAACGGAATCTTCTTGCCACTAACGTAGTCAAGGACTCACAACGTCGTACACCTTTGTTGGCAACTGTGTTAGTATGAGAATGATTTGCGGTTGTGGGGCTACATTGTATCTGCTACATCCATTTAATATTTTCTTGTCATCTCGATCAAATATTGTCAATAATTATCACAGAAGGAGTGGTTTTGAGTTAGGAAACGTATTTCAGTTCAAAATGGTCGCTTCATGCGAAAGGTGGTCGTACTCTTCATGTTTCACGTTGGGAGCTGTATACGTCAGCTACGATTATGGTAAGGGCAGTATTTACTACTGTGCGAACAAGGCACTGCTGCAGTAAAGTGCTCAAATTGTGTAACCATAGCTGCTTTGTTTTTTCATTAGTTCCAGTTGTTCTGCAGAAGCTTGATCTTATCAATTCCTCCGCTAGTGCTCTTTTTTAAGTTCTAATGACTAAAGGACCAAACTGCTAGGGTCAACAGTCCCTAGACGTAGAAACTACTTACACTAACTTTAACTTATTCGAAGGACAACACACACATTCATGCCCGGGGGAGGACCCGAACCTCCGGCAGAAGCGGCCGTGAAATCTGTGACACGTCGCACTCGACCGCGCGGCCACACCGCGCGGCAACTACTATTCTAAAGGTCAAAACTGAGAGACTATTCTTAGCCCTCCGTATCGTATGTGTTTCGAAAACCTCTCAGGATTTGCGACAGTAGTATTCTTCGCGAATGCCAATCTACAACAACAACCAAACAAGCCTAAGTCCCTGAAGAGACTAGAATTATCTGTCAGGGACCCGAATTTGTGTTGTTTACATCATCTCGGTGTCAAACAAGACGGTAACAGTCACTGAAGCAATACACGAGGTTATTATTGATGTGCCCGCAGCTCGTGGTCGTGCGGTAGCGTTCTCGCTACCCGCGCCCGGGTTCCCGGGTTCGATTCCCGGCGGGGTCAGGGATTTTCTCTGCCTCGTGATGGCTGGGTGTTGTGTGATGTCCTTAGGTTAGTTAGGTTTAAGTAGTTCTAAGTTATAGGGGACTGATGACCTTAGAAGTTAAGTCCCATAGTGCTCAGAGCCATTTGAACTATTTAACACAAAATGACATTAAAAATTTAAGTTATTCACAAGCAGCTAGTTGAGAATATGTATTAACATTAAATGACACGACGAACCGTCTTGTTCTGCATTTGGATTCAAACCCAGCTCATGCAGACTAAGCAAAGATTTCGTGACTGACGGACACTAACAGTCATTCCCGATTAGGCATACAGAGAGTGATATACCTCGATTTTAGACAGTATCAGTTAGCAAATATCAACTTTAAATTGCATAACGCAAACATTTTTAACAGACGCGAATTCCTACCCAGCATCTATTGTCCCTGTTAACGAACGACGAGAGATGTTAAATATTGCTTCTTCACAAGTAACTTACTTGAAATGCCGTGAGGTAAAGCTGTGTATTGGACACGGATTCGAACCCGGAACCTAATCGGATTGCTATCGAAGCACAGTCAAATGTGACATATCGGAATTTTGTGGCAGTAGCTAGATGTTTTAACTGAAATGACGAGACGAAACATTAATTTTTTCCTTCCCAGGACTCCAACCCGGCACCTATCGCTGTTATATTCTAGAGAAAACGAACGTTAAATATAGGTTTGTTGCACCAGCAGTGACATGTGAGCATGTTTGAATTGAAATAATATGACGAAGAGTTCAGCGCTCACTGGGAATAGAGCCCCACACATATCGTTGTTGACTACACACAAAGAGAAGTCAGCTACCGAATTTTTCTCCACCAGCTGCTCAGAATAGCATCTTGAACTTACAGTCATCTCGCAAATAGTTCTGTGTCTCACTGGGAGTTAAAAACGTCAGATATCGTTAGTGTTGACAGCGAATGAAAATACATTAAAAATCAAAATTATTATCCACCAGCAGATAGGTGTTCTCATGATAGAGCTTGATAATACATAATTAAATCTTTAGTGCCGGCCAGGATTCGATCCCATTCACACGTAATATGTGAAGGTGTTGAGGAATCTGCAGTTTTGGACAAACAACAAATTGTAGCCGAGCTGTATTGCCACGAAGGGATCAAATTCCGCGTTAAGGGCGGTCTGAGTTGCATTCCCAGTTCAGAACCAATTTTATCGACATACAGAAGCTCAAATAAAAGATGGAATAAGTGTCCTGTGACCATACATAGCGTTTGTGTCGTCACTTGAAATAAATAACTAGTATAAGAAAGGTTACTGGTGATAGAGTTTCTACATGTCGCCACTCCAGACTTTATTGTGGTTCAACCTACCGTCTACTTGGTAAAGAAGGAATATCATCTTTAATGTGAATTTTCAGACCACGCAGCCATTATATCTCCTTCACTTGGTGTAGCCAGGAGAGAATGGAATCTGTCTCTCCCTATCTAAGATCATTGACAGAAGTGGGAATCGAACCCAGACCATAGGTATAACAACCTACCATCCGTCCAGCAGACCACGAAATCCCCCTCTCTGCGAGTCATTTTTCTATCGTAACGCAGTTGCGCCACACTGGATGAGAATTCTGACACACAGGCTCCCTATAGTAATTTGCAGCATGTTCAGTAAATTCATTTACCTGGTTGACCGAATCACCATGAACTAGCTGCCTCGGCTACCCAGTGCATACATTCGACTATTTTGTAATCACAGAAATAAAATCACGTAACTGCCACCTACACACAACTGCCAACAGTGTAGGATGCAGAAGTTTAAATAGGAAGTGTTCCTTTCCACTTGAGCTATTCTATTGCGCAATCTGTTACTAGAAAACGTCGCTCAGTCCAAAAGAAAAGCTGTAACTGTTTGTCTCTCAGAAGTCAAGACCTGGCCATATGCATAATCTCACAGTGCTGTGGAATCCAAAAGTTCTGGAGGAATAGTTGCCGAGCTCTGGAGCTGTTGTAGCTACGTGTCAGCTTGTAGCATAGATAAGATGTCGCGAGTTCGAATACATTCAGTGCCACATTTAATAAAACGCAATTCTGCTCTCTGCTGAAGTTATCAATCTAATGGAACTTTGAACTTAATTCCCTTCACTTCTCAACCCAAAGTAGTCGCATGTGGAAAAAGGACTAACTACTGTGACATTTTGTTCTGTTCAGGTTTAATAGACAGCAGGCAGCAGATGCATCTCGAAGATGTGTAGGGAGAGCGCATCGTGCCATAATATGTCAGAAAAGTATTTTCTACATTAGCTGTCGTGTGGTAGTGATATTTTATTCTTCTTCAAACTTTGACAGCTTTAACTCAGAACAAGTTTTCTACATGCATGTAATCAATAAATTGCATGTGCATTGTCAGACTGTCATAGGTAACATCAGAGAATTCGCATATATCGTTGATGATTAATTTCTCTCTCATGTTTACTATTGTTTTAACAACACTAAAGGAAACCTTACGAAAATTGTGCACTGTATTATAAGAAATGAAATAAAACTAACCATGATAACCTTACGACGAAAGTATCTGTACACAAGCATGCCTCTATCGACACGAATTAGTAAAATACTACTCACTTAGATTTTGATTGGGTCTGTGTTTAATTGGTATGCTGTGTCATACTCAAGAGGTATGCAAATGTGGCATTTCATAAATATAGTTACGTATTCCTAGAAACCCAAAATTCGCTTGTCAGCAGCGGAAAGAGGCGTTACCTGTTGTGCAGCATTGTAAGTTTTTCAACATTGCACTATGAGCTGAAAGCGTTTTCTTGCGATTTCCTTATTGATGTTTGATCTGACTGCTTGTAGCTCTTTCACAGAAGGGATAAAAACGTCACAGTCAGTGAGACTGGAACTGCGAACCGTAACAGACGCTGTTTCACAGGTCAGCACGTTACCACAGAGCTGGCGAGGAGGTACGGGTCTCAGCTTCCTATTTCGAAGGCAATAGTAACTAGAACTCGTAAACCGCTATTTAAAGGTCGAGATCAGTTGCGATTTCCACCTTCAACGACTTTCCTGGGCTGAAAACCGTAAATTTTCAATCTTTTGTTACCCTTCAAGCGATAATAACTCAGATTATTCAATGGAAATGACAGGTAAAATCAAGTGAACTTTGAGGCTTAATTCCGTGCACACCAGGAAGTAACTCGTCGATCACAGAGTTGCCAAACATACGTTGCCTTGTCGCCAAATCTCAGTTACAGTACCAGCAGGAAGAAGACGAACCGATGTGATCCTACAGCGGTCTGGGAAGTGACCATAGCTGGTGTCTCCAAGTCGCGGCTGCTACGGCCTGGAATACGTAACGCGTCTGATTCGCTTTCTGTAACTAGGTTTAGGGCCTGGAGCGTAGTTACTAATAATACTCAGAACTGACTGCAAACTGAGCATCATAAATCACTAACTCTCATTGTTGTTTTTATATTTCTTTCGTAAGTGTACTCGAAACTAAGAAAGTCATTCACAGGCGTTTTCGTGCCTCGCCGATAGTCGAGCACAACAAACAAATAAAAAAAAAAAAAGAATGTGTGTGTGTGTGTGTGTGTGTGTGTGTGTGTGTGTGTGTGTGTGTGAGAGAGAGAGAGAGAGAGAGGGGGGGAAATAAAAAGCAATGAGAGAGAGTGTAAAAAATTGTTGTAAAGAAATTGAATCATGGTATTTAAAGAACTTTTTCATTAAAATGACACGTTCCACATCATTACGAAATGTCGTATTCATGATCTATTGAACAAGAGGTAATCTAATGTAATCTAATCTAATCTAATCTAATCACATCATATTGATGATTAGCCATGAAGAGTCATGAATTACCGAAAGTTTTGCCAATACCAGTAACCAAATCTAAACTTGAAAATAAAAGACGACAATTTTTGTAATAAACCGTGACTCCTATCAAGACCCTTTCGTCCCTGTTATCTAACCACGAAAGATGTCTGATATACCTCCATTCTGAAGTAACAAAGTGTGCATGCATTTAAAGATGAAGTGCATGATGTGAAGTTCTGTGACGGAGATACGAACCCAACACGTAATCCGATTATTAACTAAGAAAAATCAAATGTTACGTATCGGTTTTTCTCACGAGCCGCTAGGTGTCTGAATCTAAAATAAGGATACAAACTTTTGTGCCTAAGCGACAATCGAACTGCACACCTACCGTGCATCCACGAATATAGCATAAGTATCAGTTGCTTACTCATGAACAGTAAGATGTGTGCGTGTTTGACCAGAAATAACGACACCTGTTGCGATTGTTGGCAACACATGAACAGACATTGAAATTGCGCGTTAATTTTCACTAGCAGGTCGGTGTGCACTTGATAAAGCTAGAAATGAAATTATGAATATTTTTGTACTGGATCAGGTTTCAGACCCACATACTTACCTTTGGAGACCTAGAGAAGATTGCAGTCTTGGGAAAAGGAACGAAATGACTGAACTATACTGTTCCGAGAGATTCAGATCCTCGAAAGAGGAGATACGAATTCGAATCACAGTCCAGCACCAAATTTTTAAACGTCTCTAGTTCAATCAAGTACAAGTAAAATAAGAGCCCTGTCCCTTTAAATGGCTATCGGTTCATTAAATAAAATAAAATTTGCTAATGTAAGTAAGCTTACTGGCGACTGTATTTCTGTTTACCATGATTTCCGCTGTGTCATTTCCCAACGTAAACCGGCTCTGCCCAGTCGGTAATGAAGGAACGTGATGTTTAATGCGGATTCTGGATTATAACGTCTTTCTCTTGAGGTTACCAGAGGTAAAATAAATATGTTTGTGCCTCTTAAAAGTAAATGCCTGAACCCACGCATTGCACCTGTGATAGCTCGTTCCACCAGACCATTGTGGTCACATTACCCAGCCCCAGGAGTGTGCTGTAACGGATGATGTGCTTAGCTTGCAAAATTAGTCACGGTGGAAAAAATGCGAGTCTATTAAATGGTCAAGTAGAAGCAAGCCTTTGACGCAGAGATTATGCTATTCTCATGTCAGCAGGATGTAAAGACTCTTCTAGGCATCATAGGCAGGATGTGAAGCTATTTTGATTTTTCACAAATTCAGCAAATTTCTTAGTTCGCGAAAATCCACTGTGAAGTGTGAAGTTGCCGGATAATTCGATTATTACTGTTATTATTAATATCATTTTAATTATACCGCTGCTGGAACTCAAGTGCTTGAACATCATTTAATGCCTTTTGGTCACTATAGAAGTAGTTTCCCATGAACAGTTTCTTTCCCTGTCTACGGAATCCTTTTCATGTTAATATCAAACACCAGCAATTAGTCGTAGATTACATTAAAACTAAAGTAATTGACGAAGACGTTACGTGGTAACAAAATCGCACTGCCTTTCTTCATTTACTTTCGCCTAGAAATGGCTATCGAGTACTGACAAACCAAAAGGCAAGTGATCTTACTGCCTTCCGATATACGTTGCTGTTAGTTCTTCCACATGATGTGGTCGACATGACCTGTTTCAAGTAGTGTATGACAGACAGTGTTTTAGAAAATCTATTGTTTCCCTTTGCAATAAACAGAAGTATTTTCATTCTAAGCTGTCCAAGTACAAAATTTTCGCAATATTAGTTCAAATTTAATATTCGCTTCTATAATGTAGGAAAGTATTTCGCAGTCGCAAACTCGCATCCGAAACGTTGACCTTACACTTAGTCGCTGACCATAAAGTCTAGCTCAGAGTGGCACCAGTTTAAATAACCTAATGTAGCGAAGACTGTTTGCCAGTGCTCTTTCTCACCGGAAAATACGCAATTCACTCATTTGGCTCCATAACTACACTGTAACAGTAATTTCTGTGTGAAATTTGTCAGTAAGCTTTCGCCTTCCAACCGGCAAAATACGGAAGAGTACGGCCGGTAAACAATTCACAAACCACGATTTAGTGCCGATAAGACGATTTCTTTAAACATTGTCGAAGCTGAGGGAATTTAGTTTCTGCTTAAATTGTCTTAAGCAGCAACGTTCACAGATATCTCAAATAGGAAAAAACTGAATATCCAGGTACGAAAGTTGTAAAACAAACTTCCCACAGTTTGTGTCAGGTTGATCTTTTCGTCTGATAACACTGCTTAAGTATTTTGTCTAAGAGGTATCACAAGTAGTATCCCTGTAGCTGTGGGAATCATTGGTTGAAAACGAGTTTAACACCAATGGGTACAGGGCTGCTAAATTTTCAAAATTATTATCAACCTAAGTCTGAGTCCATCCACAAACTGAGGCGTATTTATAATATTGGAGCTAGACTGTGTATCCTTGTCTTTCTTGAGTGGTCATTGGAAGGCGTTTACACAGACGTATACAATACTATGAATACTTCGAACGGTATGGTTAACGTTGCTCTCTTAAAAAATACATTTTGTTTTAAATTCTTCTGGATCTTAAGCGTACAATATGTGTTGTAGATACAGTCTCAGACCAAAAAATTGACCGCCGAGTCGTTCACGTAAGGTGGACAATACAGTCATGCTCCTCTCAGAATTCTATGTCTGGCAATATGCTCGATCTGGCAACATGTAGACTGCGGCACTTCCCAGAGGAAGTCTTGACTCCAGTTTTGGTACATTACTCTTGACTACGACCGTAGTCGTGAGGTAAAACGCGAGACCAGCTAATATGATATTGTAGATTCGCTTGTATTACACTCATAGCTTCAGCACCGAGAGGAAAGGGGCGATAAAAATTTTGTCGATATGTGCTTTCGGTCGCCAGACGTCATATTAGCTGGTCTCGCGTTTTACCTCAAGACTACGGTCGTGTTCCAGCAGCGGTATGAATAAAATGATATTAATAATAACAGTAATAATCGAATTATCCGGCAACTTCACACTTCACAGTGGATTTTCTAGAACTACGAAATTTGCTGAATTTGTGAAAAATCAAATTGGCTTCACATACAGCCTATGATGCCTAGAAGAGTCTTTACATCCTGCTGACATGAGAATAGCATAATCTCTGCGTCAGAAGCTTGCTTCTACTTGACCATTTAATAGACTCGCATTTTTTCCACCGTGACTAATTCTGTAAGCTAAGCACATCATCCGTTACAGCACACTCCTGGGGCTGGGTAATGTGACCACAATGGTCTGGTGGAACGAGCTATCACAAGTGCAATGCGTGGGTTCAGGCATTTACTTTTAAGAGGCACAAACATATTTATTTTACCTCTGGTAACCTCAAGAGAAAGACGTTATAATCCAGAATCCGCATTAAACATCACGTTCCTTCATTACCGACTGGGCAGAGCCGGTTTACGTTGGGAAATGACACAGCGGAAATCATGGTAAACAGAAATACAGTCGCCAGTAAGCTTACTTACATTAGCAAATTTTATTTTATTTAATGAACCGATAGCCATTTAAAGGGACAGGACTCTTATTTTACTTGTACTTGATTGAACTAGAGACGTTTAAAAATTTGGTGCTGGACTGTGATTCGAATTCGTATCTCCTCTTTCGAGGATCTGAATCTCTCGGAACAGTATAGTTCAGTCATTTCGTTCCTTTTCCCAAGACTGCAATCTTCTCTAGGTCTCCAAAGGTAAGTATGTGGGTCTGAAACCTGATCCAGTACAAAAATATTCATAATTTCATTTCTAGCTTTATCAAGTGCACACCGACCTGCTAGTGAAAATTAACGCGCAATTTCAATGTCTGTTCATGTGTTGCCAACAATCGCAACAGGTGTCGTTATTTCTGGTCAAACACGCACACATCTTACTGTTCATGAGTAAGCAACTGATACTTATGCTATATTCGTGGATGCACGGTAGGTGTGCAGTTCGATTGTCGCTTAGGCACAAAAGTTTGTATCCTTATTTTAGATTCAGACACCTAGCGGCTCGTGAGAAAAACCGATACGTAACATTTGATTTTTCTTAGTTAATAATCGGATTACGTGTTGGGTTCGTATCTCCGTCACAGAACTTCACATCATGCACTTCATCTTTAAATGCATGCACACTTTGTTACTTCAGAATGGAGGTATATCAGACATCTTTCGTGGTTAGATAACAGGGACGAAAGGGTCTTGATAGGAGTCACGGTTTATTACAAAAATTGTCGTCTTTTATTTTCAAGTTTAGATTTGGTTACTGGTATTGGCAAAACTTTCGGTAATTCATGACTCTTCATGGCTAATCATCAATATGATGTGATTAGATTAGATTAGATTAGATTACATTAGATTACCTCTTGTTCAATAGATCATGAATACGACATTTCGTAATGATGTGGAACGTGTCATTTTAATGAAAAAGTTCTTTAAATACCATGATTCAATTTCTTTACAACAATTTTTTACACTCTCTCTCATTGCTTTTTATTTCCTCCCCTCTCTCCCTCTCTCTCACACACACACACACACACACACACACACACATTCTTTTTTTTTTTTATTTGTTTGTTGTGCTCGACTATCGGCGAGGCACGAAAACGCCTGTGAATGACTTTCTTAGTTTTGAGTACACTTACGAAAGAAATATAAAAACAACAATGAGAGTTAGTGATTTATGATGCTCAGTTTGCAGTCAGTTCTGAGTATTATTAATAACTACGCTCCAGGCCCTAAACCTAGTTACAGAAAGCGAATCAGACGCATTACGTATTCCAGGCCGTAGCAGCCGCGACTTGGAGACACCAGCTATGGTCACTTCCCAGACCGCTGTAGGATCACATCGGTTCGTCTTCTTCCTGCTGGTACTGTAACTGAGATTTGGCGACAAGGCAACGTATGTTTGGCAACTCTGTGATCGACGAGTTACTTCCTGGTGTGCACGGAATTAAGCCTCAAAGTTCACTTGATTTTACCTGTCATTTCCATTGAATAATCTGAGTTATTATCGCTTGAAGGGTAACAAAAGATTGAAAATTTACGGTTTTCAGCCCAGGAAAGTCGTTGAAGGTGGAAATCGCAACTGTTCTCGACCTTTAAATAGCGGTTTACGAGTTCTAGTTACTATTGCCTTCGAAATAGGAAGCTGAGACCCGTACCTCCTCGCCAGCTCTGTGGTAACGTGCTGACCTGTGAAACAGCGTCTGTTACGGTTCGCAGTTCCAGTCTCACTGACTGTAACGTTTTTATCCCTTCTGTGAAAGAGCTACAAGCAGTCAGATCAAACATCAATAAGGAAATCGCAAGAAAACGCTTTCAGCTCATAGTGCAATGTTGAAAAACTTACAATGCTGCACAACAGGTAACGCCTCTTTCCGCTGCTGACAAGCGAATTTTGGGTTTCTAGGAATACGTAACTATATTTATGAAATGCCACATTTGCATACCTCTTGAGTATGACACAGCATACCAATTAAACACAGACCCAATCAAAATCTAAGTGAGTAGTATTTTACTAATTCGTGTCGATAGAGGCATGCTTGTGTACAGATACTTTCGTCGTAAGGTTATCATGGTTAGTTTTATTTCATTTCTTATAATACAGTGCACAATTTTCGTAAGGTTTCCTTTAGTGTTGTTAAAACAATAGTAAACATGAGAGAGAAATTAATCATCAACGATATATGCGAATTCTCTGATGTTACCTATGACAGTCTGACAATGCACATGCAATTTATTGATTACATGCATGTAGAAAACTTGTTCTGAGTTAAAGCTGTCAAAGTTTGAAGAAGAATAAAATATCACTACCACACGACAGCTAATGTAGAAAATACTTTTCTGACATATTATGGCACGATGCGCTCTCCCTACACATCTTCGAGATGCATCTGCTGCCTGCTGTCTATTAAACCTGAACAGAACAAAATGTCACAGTAGTTAGTCCTTTTTCCACATGCGACTACTTTGGGTTGAGAAGTGAAGGGAATTAAGTTCAAAGTTCCATTAGATTGATAACTTCAGCAGAGAGCAGAATTGCGTTTTATTAAATGTGGCACTGAATGTATTCGAACTCGCGACATCTTATCTATGCTACAAGCTGACACGTAGCTACAACAGCTCCAGAGCTCGGCAACTATTCCTCCAGAACTTTTGGATTCCACAGCACTGTGAGATTATGCATATGGCCAGGTCTTGACTTCTGAGAGACAAACAGTTACAGCTTTTCTTTTGGACTGAGCGACGTTTTCTAGTAACAGATTGCGCAATAGAATAGCTCAAGTGGAAAGGAACACTTCCTATTTAAACTTCTGCATCCTACACTGTTGGCAGTTGTGTGTAGGTGGCAGTTACGTGATTTTATTTCTGTGATTACAAAATAGTCGAATGTATGCACTGGGTAGCCGAGGCAGCTAGTTCATGGTGATTCGGTCAACCAGGTAAATGAATTTACTGAACATGCTGCAAATTACTATAGGGAGCCTGTGTGTCAGAATTCTCATCCAGTGTGGCGCAACTGCGTTACGATAGAAAAATGACTCGCAGAGAGGGGGATTTCGTGGTCTGCTGGACGGATGGTAGGTTGTTATACCTATGGTCTGGGTTCGATTCCCACTTCTGTCAATGATTTTAGATAGGGAGAGACAGATTCCATTCTCTCCTGGCTACACCAAGTGAAGGAGATATAATGGCTGCGTGGTCTGAAAATTCACATTAAAGATGATATTCCTTCTTTACCAAGTAGACGGTAGGTTGAACCACAATAAAGTCTGGAGTGGCGACATGTAGAAACTCTATCACCAGTAACCTTTCTTATACTAGTTATTTATTTCAAGTGACGACACAAACGCTATGTATGGTCACAGGACACTTATTCCATCTTTTATTTGAGCTTCTGTATGTCGATAAAATTGGTTCTGAACTGGGAATGCAACTCAGACCGCCCTTAACGCGGAATTTGATCCCTTCGTGGCAATACAGCTCGGCTACAATTTGTTGTTTGTCCAAAACTGCAGATTCCTCAACACCTTCACATATTACGTGTGAATGGGATCGAATCCTGGCCGGCACTAAAGATTTAATTATGTATTATCAAGCTCTATCATGAGAACACCTATCTGCTGGTGGATAATAATTTTGATTTTTAATGTATTTTCATTCGCTGTCAACACTAACGATATCTGACGTTTTTAACTCCCAGTGAGACACAGAACTATTTGCGAGATGACTGTAAGTTCAAGATGCTATTCTGAGCAGCTGGTGGAGAAAAATTCGGTAGCTGACTTCTCTTTGTGTGTAGTCAACAACGATATGTGTGGGGCTCTATTCCCAGTGAGCGCTGAACTCTTCGTCATATTATTTCAGTTCAAACATGCTCACATGTCACTGCTGGTGCAACAAACCCATATTTAACGTTCGTTTTCTCTAGAATATAACAGCGATAGGTGCCGGGTTGGAGTCCTGGGAAGGAAAAAATTAATGTTTCGTCTCGTCATTTCAGTTAAAACATCTAGCTACTGCCGCAAAATTCCGATATGTCACATTTGACTGTGCTTCGATAGCAATCCGATTAGGTTCCGGGTTCGAATCCGTGTCCAACACACAGCTTTACCTCACGGCATTTCAAGTAAGTTACTTGTGAAGAAGCAATATTTAACATCTCTCGTCGTTCGTTAACAGGGACAATAGATGCTGGGTAGGAATTCGTGTCTGTTAAAAATGTTTGCGTTATGCAATTTAAAGTTGATATTTGCTAAGGAAACGTATGAAGACGCAGACTTCCTCGTTATCAATATGTGCGGCATGTCTTTCGTGTTAACGAAAGTAAATTCCCGCTTTACCTCTTCTTACGTGTCAAATGAAATGTATGCCATGAGGAATAGAATATTTGTTGACTGCGTCCTTTCTTGCTTCCATCCTTACCAACATATTTCTTCATTCTCGTGGTAATCATGACATTCTATGTGTATGCTGCAAAAGATTGCAAGTGGACAAATTCGACATCGAGGTGCAAAGCGTTTGGTATCTTACATTATATTCAATTCGAATAAGCTTCCGGTGTATTTTTACTTCGTTTGTATTTTTAGATGATTATGAACGTTACGGAAATTTATCTCACATGCTTTATGTTGAATGAGAAACATTGAATGATCCGTTTTGCTTTCCCTACGTTGAAATGATATAATGTCGGCGTCAACAGCCTTCTTCCACGCCGGAAGCTGAAACTTGTATCATTCTGGATTAATGATAATTGAGTGTCTCATATGTATCCATAGCCCACAAGGCGACGTCAGAAACCATCAGGGGAGAACGCCGCATAAAAAGCAAACGTGCGCGCGCGTCTCCACTCTGAAGAACCGTATCGGAGAATCACGGCAAGCATTTCGCTGAAGAGCTGCCTCGTCAGAGAGCCGAGAAATGGCAGCATCGTAGCAAGTATTTGTCAACACTCTGATAGTGCATTTACTTCCGGGTGTAGGTCGGCGTTACCTCGCTAAATTCACTTGACATTCGTTTCCCACATCGAAGACTCGTACGATATAATCCACTGCAAGATGACACAATTAGAAAGTATGTTTAATTTCTGGACTCCAAGAACGGCGTTCTTCACATAAGTAACACCTGTTTGTGTGTGCATTCGAGAGGACGACGGTGCAATCCCGCACCCTGCCATCCTGATTTAGGTTTTCAATGATTTCCCTAAATCGCTTCAGGCAAATGCCGGGATGGTTCCTTAGGAAGGGCACGGCCGATTTCCTTCCCCATCCTTCCCTAATCCGAGCTTGTGCTCCGTCTCTAATGACATCGTTGTCGACGGGACGTTAAAACAGTAATCTCCACCTTCTCTGTGTGTTTAAGGTTGCGTTTTGAGGCTCAGGCAACATCGCAGTGACTATAGTCCGCCTCTGGCCGCCAGTGTGTCGTTAGTTCAGAGGTTCCCTTGTGCTTTGCAGTGCTTGTACTATAAGACATAGCAGTTCGAATCACGGTAGAAGCCGCTGACTACAACCTTTTACTTTCCATTTTAATTAATGGAGTTGCAAACTGCTAGTAAAAATTTCTTATGCGAAATCTGAAGAATGCCTTTAAACATGAACCTTCGTCCGATTTCGACTTAGTAAATTAAGTTAATATCATGGACTTCTGCTTTGCAAATTCCAAGGTGCTTCACTGTAAAATAGGTCCTGAAAAGATTCAAACCGACTTTCAACGATATAAATTTGAGCTTTGTTCGTCATATAGGTCTAACATGTCAGAAGGTTGTTTATGAAGTGCACATGTTCATTAATATAGTTCCCTTCTTCTAAATTTTTGCAACAGCATTTAACTGTAGACGTTTTCTAACACCGGCGTTAGCAATTCCTTTCCGCTCTCTGAAACCTTCAAAACGACAAATTTTTCTGGTTTAAATCTGATGACCGTAACTATCACTTCCGATCAACAATAAATACTTCATGAACCCATACATGGAACTCCAAATGTGCAGTGTTCCTGCACTGCTACAGAGCATGCATTGCAAGGTATTCACACAGTTTATCGCATAGACTTACCATAAGAAATGAAACAAGAACTGTAATACACTTTACACCACAGACGCTCACTCTGGCTTGACGAAAACATCCAAACATTGACCAAAAGTTGCACAAATAATTGAGTTTGAAAGGAAAAGAAACGAGGTATGAAGCATTTATAAATTCATCGAATGTAGTGAGGTGGTTTAATTTCGTCCCAGTCTATAAAATTAATTTCGGGCCATACTCAGCTCTTGCCGATTAATGTAATATAATACCCGCCTACTAATCAGGGCGTCTGTCTCCGTTGCTTTTGAGCGTGAATGGAAATCGTAGAAATTTTCTGTGGAGCAACATTTAATAATAAAGCGTTTTAAATCATCAAAAGCGATGAGCGGTAGCAGGCGCTTTCGATAAAGAACGGGGGAGTGCAGCGCCGCTGCTGTCGCCACGGCCGCTGCCAGTAGCCAGCAAATGGATCCCGGAGCTTTGCCGATTACGGCGTCCAGAGGAGGACAGTCTGCAGGAAATCTGCCGCAAAATGGTTACTGGACAAAATTTTGATATCGGTGTGTCAGAAAGCGAAATAGATTGAATCTGCGCTACTATTACATTCACGTGTTCAGTATTCAGGCAGAAGAGGCTATAAAAATATTTTATGCCAGCTGCTCTCGATCCACTGACATTATGAACAGAAACAACGCACGCTACCGCTAGACCACAGGTGCAATCAGCCTATAGTTTTTCTCCAGGAAGTGCCGCAGTCTGCAGTGTTGCCAGATAGTGCAGATGACCGGACTTAGAGAATTAGCGAGTTGGCCAGTTTTATTGTCCCATGTCGCGATCGGCGCGGACTTAGCCTCTGAAGCGGCCGGCCGCCGGTCAAGTTTTATGTCAAAGAGTGTACATAAGAACATCTATCATGATCTCATTCTGAATGACCCTATTGTGAATGAGCAAACAGGTTCATTCAGTAGCCCCGTCCTAGGTACTCCAAAATAGTATCTAAAGAGGCAAATCTAGCTGCCTGTGGTATGTGGATGTCTTTGATATATGCTATGAGGTCAATTATGTTTTAATTGTATATCTGTTTTTTGAACTGTAGTAAGTGGTAATAGCATCATTTACTTTTTTGCTCATTCTGTGTGTCGGGATTCTTACTGATTTTATGATTGGACATATGGGGCAGTTTTCTTTTTGGATCTCAGGTTGTGAACGACGTTTCGCTGCAATTGAATTCATGGTTATGCAGTCAATAGTTTAATGTTGATGTAAGAGGAATTCGTAGCTGTTAAGAAATTTTATTATTAAATGTAGAATAGTGTACTTTCAAGCATCTTCCAGTGACCTGAACAGCACTCACATAATGAACGTCCAAAAAGTGCGACTTTTAAAATTCGTAATAAAAATTTAGGGCGATTTCCCTACACATAATTATACTGCACTTTTCATGTTTTACTAATTTTGAAACCAGTTCATGACCGTTTTGATAGACGTCAGAAGCAGTCATTCACTCGTAAATTTTACTGAATTGTGAACAAAAAACATTCTGTCTGTCCTAGTGCAGCAAACCAACAGAGAATAGAAAACGAGGGTACAGGAAGAAAATAAGTTAACGTATAACAGTCATCCGAAGATGGATTTGTAAGAAATCCGCAGCCGGTCATGGTTTGATTCAAATAACTTCTTTAAACGATACTTTTGGCTGGATGGGTTTAAATTATAAAACTTCTGGCACTACAGCGAATGGTTTTCAAACTGTCAACTTTCGAAAAGGTAGCGGGCACTTAATTATAAATGGTTCATATGGCTCTGAACACTATGGGACTTAACTTCTGAGGTCATCAGTCCCCTAGAACTTAGAAGTACTTGAACCTAACTAACCTAAGGACATCACATACATCTATGCCCGAGGCAGGATTCCAAACGTTATATATCAAATTTTTTCACCAGTGTCGATATGAAAAACTGAAATGACGAGACGAAAAAATTATGCATTTCTGGGGTTCGAACACGGAATCTATCGTAATAGTTTTTTAGCCAAGAATAGACGTTAGACATTTCACCACTAACGAGACATGCGCATGTTTTAACTAGTAATAACACGACGAAAAGTCTTTTGCTATCTGGCAGTCGAACCCCAAACATATCGTCGTTGTTGACTGTACATGAAGTGACCTCAACTGTGGAATTCTTTTCCACCAGCAGCTGGGAGTGACGTGATTGAACCTGAATTAATGTGATGAATAGTTTTTTGTCTGACTGGGAGTCGAAACCAGCACCTATCGTTGTTGTTGACAACACACGAAGTGCGGTGTGTGCATGCCACGGTTTGAAATGAGATGATGGTGTTTTTTTTTGTTGTTTTTTTTTTTATTTTGCCGAATCATGATTCGAATCCATACAGATGTCTTTCGTGAAGATCTTGAGGAATTTGGAATCCTGGACAAACACGGAAATTATGGAACGTTATCCTACGAAGGGGTCAAATCCTGTGGAAGGGGAGACGTGAGTGTTCCGGCGTATCGACAAGCGACGGCACGAAGATAAAAAGCGCAACTGCAGAGAAGGCTGTGAGACGACGTCAGCGAATAACGCGCTGACCAGGACGCCACCACGACAGAAGCGGCATCCAGACGAAGTGAATGCAAGCGTCGCTTCTGCCAGCCTCGGCGCACAGTACTTGCAGACCAGGACATTACTTGACCGGCACTACGATAGTAACGTATGATCCATATCAATTGCTTACATGGACATTGTCTACAGCTAAGAACATCACTTATTTGTATGTCGCCCATCGTTTCCGACAACCTGTTGTAAATAAAAAGTTAAGTATTGTCAATATTCTTTATTGTAATAAAAACTATTAATGTGATTTGCTCGAATTGTTGTACAACATTCCGAGAACGCGACATCCTTTAGGCACCTTATACGAGACGAGTGCGCAGGACACCACAGTGAGTTCGAATCCCAACCCAGCATCAATATTTTTAAGATATATGTGCCCTGCGACCTTACATGACGATTGCTGCACTAAACAAAATACAATTTATAGTTTATGAAAGCTTACTACTGATAGAGTTTCCACTTGCTGCAACTTCTGCATCTGTCATGGCTCGACCTAATCCTCCTCTCCTCCAGTCGGTACCAAAGACACACCGTGCTTAATGTAGATTTAGAACCACAGTGCAACCCAACGTTGTTCAGTTGGGGTTACCAGAAGTGAAGAGGGTCTGCAATTGGAGATTAAAATGATTGCCTGAAGCATATTAAGCTAGAATCATTCCAACAGCCCACTGAACTTTATATACAGTTTGCTCACGATTTTGATGTAATGGTGGACGTGCCACACTGGATGAGAATTCTGACTCACTGGAGTATAATTAATTTCCTTTCTTCGACTTCATCACCATTCAGTAGCTGCCTCAGCTTCCCAATGCGTACTTTCGATTTCATTTTGTAATCACCGACACAAAATTACATAAAGGCCATTTGCGCAAACGGACAACACTGAACGATGAGAAAACTTTTACAGGAAGTATTGCATTTTAATTGAGCTGCTGTGCCGCTATACGTATTCGTCGTCTGGTGGTAAACCTCGCCCAGTGTAAATGCAAAGCTAGAATATCGAGCGCACTTCTCTTTTAATTACTTTAAGCCGCATTTCGTCTTATATAATCGGTTCTCTGTTGCTCAAGCTGAAAGAATGGAAGCACTGTGTGTTCGTCCCACAGGTTACTCGATTATGACGAGAAGTCTTAGCGTGCAGAGGAACGCAGGACATAGTGACTCATTTTGATAGCCATTTGGCATCCATAGGGATTGGCCGAACTGTGTTTCTGGTGTGGAAATGCTTCAAGAAATCTATGTTTCGTGCACGGACGTAGAGTTATATAAGCAACTTTCGGTTTCAGAAGGCGAGTTTTTTGATCAGACGCAGATGCTTGTCACTTTACGGCATTATCTGCCGGTATTGATAGCTGATCGGTAATTATGGATTTGTAAGTGGACTGTGTGGAGACTTAGAAGTTGGTGTTATTAATCGAAGATAATCTTGTCAAGAAAATAGATAGTGGTGGGAGATAATGGTGATATAAACGAGGCTTCTTAAAGAGACATTAAACCATATTGTTTCCGTGGGAACTGACGTGTTTCATTTGCTGCGACAACTTTTTTTTTCCGGAAACTATATCTTTGCTCAGCTTCCCGATGGAAATTGAGAGTGATAGTGGGGAGTTTTGTGTTAGCAGCGGTCCAGATTTCCGGTTCAGTGGCACGAATCTGGAACCTATCTAAAGGCAATCTGACAGCTACAGAGATGGCGGTGGAATAGACGTGATGACTAGTTTATCGTCGCCTCGGGGGTCAGGCGAGGCTGATGAGGCTTATCTAAACTATTTCGTTAGTACCAAAGTGAAGAGTATGGATCGGGCCTGCTGATAAGTTTTTCCCAGAATGTCAGGCTTGGATTGTTGTGTTGGCTGAAGAGCCAACACCGTGTTACTAGAGGAGGCCGAAATGCACGCGTTTTAGCTCACGCAGGCTGGCGTGAGGAAGGGAAGAACTATACTGACGTGAGGTCTGGAACATGACAAGGAATGAGAATTCAGAAAGCGGACGTAATTAGTTTCATACTTAACTTTAATCCATTAATGATGAACGTCGCTCTTGACGGTACATGATTTACAATATTATCTGTTCAGATTATAGAAACTGAATATGGCGCCTTGCTACGTCGTAGCAATTGACGTAGCTGAAGGCTATGCTAAACTGTCGTCTCGGCGTCTGTAAACAGTGAACCATCGCTAGCAAAGACGGCTGTACAACTGGGGCGAGTGCTAGGGAGTCTCTCTAGACTAGACATGCGGTGTGGCGGCGCTCGGTCTGCAATCACTGATAGTGGCGACACGCGGGTCCGACGTATACTAACGGACCGCGGCCGATTTAAAGGCTACCACCTAGCAAGTGTGGTGTCTGGCGGTGACCCCACATGCATCCCATAGTGTCATCACAAACCGCATCAAACCTGGACTTTGACGACGACAGTAGCGGGTGGAGAACAATCTCCACCGCGACGTCAGTTTGTCAAACTAAAGTGTGTAAAACGGCTCGATGAGATGTTCCATAGCACGTATTTATGATTGTTCGCCGTGTAGGAACGATTTCAACACCGGAATACTTACGGAAGCAATTACTTAGGTTTGTTCCCGAAATTTTTAAGTTTTTCATCAGCTTCACATCGTTTAAAACCGTTACTTTACCAATTTACGACTTTTTCAAGTTGTTCCACAGTGATTTCGTGTGTGAGACGGCTAGTCTTTTTGTCTGTTTGTCATTCTGGTTTTGCTCTGTTTATGGAAGTTAAGCAAGAGCTGATGAGCAATAGTGTCAGGTGACAAGGTCATGTGCGCAGAGGTTATCTTGATAGCGTTACTAAGCTTTTCCAATCATCTCCAAGATGAAATGAAATTACAAAATAACGTTGTTCACTGTGGAATATTTGGCCACAAGTATTCTATTATTTAACATAGCAGTTTGTTGTAATAATTACACCTTGATACTCTCATATGTGTGGGCACCTGCCCACTCGTCAGCTGCTTTCTCAGATAGCTATACAGCAAATCAAGCAAATCACATTGATAGTTTCTTTATTACAATAATGTGGATTGACAATACTTGACTTTGATTACAACGAGTTATCTCAAGCTATGGGCGACATGCAAACAGTTAGTGTCCTTCACTATATACAATGTCCATGTAAGCATTCACACTCGCTCGTAAGTCATTGCCATCGTTAATATCACTGTTCATCTAGGCCTCTCTGCTAGTGTCCGTCTTCTACTGTCCCCGAGGCTGGCAGGAGCGGCGCTTATATTCTCTTCGTATATACGAGACGAAGGTTGGATGCCATCTCAGAAGAATTGTTCCATTTACACTTGAAGATTGCAGCACTTCTTTCTCCTATATCATGGGACTGGGTGGATGGAGTGACTTCAGCCAAATTCGATTGGGTATATAAGGCTTCTACGTAGTTCCCGGCAGATGTCAAAATTTGATCGCTTGGTGCCACAACAGCCGACGCCACAGGAAATAACTGCACAACGTTCCGTGGTTAATTTCACGGAGAAGATTTTAGACGATGCGACGCTGTCAGTTTTGCGCAAAGGTCTTAATTTTGCACCTACACCAAGTGCAGTACCTCTTATAAGTTTCGTAAGTGGTGTTGAATAAGCTGTACGTCGCCTTCCTATGGTCGCTGTTGAAGAAATAAGAAGGGAAACTGGTCGGGTTCTTCTGAAAGTTCCTCCCCAACGCAGAGATATAACTGCTGAAGAAAGGGCTCCACTACGGAACCTTCGAGAAGATCCGGAAATAGTGGTGCTTAAAGCTGATAAATGTAATTCTATCGTTTTGTTACCTCGTGGGTTGTATTTGGAGAAGATATATTGTCTACTTAGTGATACTATGTATGGGGGACTTGATCAAGGCTCAACAGCACGTATGCAACGGAAGACGAGTGTACTTTTGAACTCTTCCTCGCTAGCTCCAGAGACCATCAAGCGGTTAAAACTACCGAGACTGTATGGTCTTCCTAAAGTACATACAGAAGGTCTGCCTTTACGGCTTATAGTGAGTAATACTGGCGCACCCACATATGATTTAGCCAAACATCTAGCTCCTTTGCTGAGAGCATTTGTTGGCAAATGTTCACATCATACACGCAACTCTGCTGATTTTATCAACAGACTGGCGGCTCTCCACTTAAGTAGTTCGGATCTTCTAGTGAGTTTTGATGTAGTTTCTCTTTTCACAAAAGTACCTCTTGTGGATTCTTTGGTTCTAATTGGTCAACTGTTTGAATCGGACATTACTGCTTTGTTTCGACATGCTCTTTCCTCAACTTATTTTATGTTTAACCAAGAATAAATTGAACAGTCTGACGGTGTCGCCATGTGTGAGCGTGTGGGTGCTATTCTGTCATTCTGCGCAACGGATTAATCTGAGATGTGCCCTTTACCCTGTAGCTCCTGCAAGATACAATTTCCACCCCCACACTACTACAGAAGTCAGACAGACGCTCCTAACGTTCTAAAGAGAAATACCTGAAAAACTTTCAGCAAAAATTATCTTCTGGAGTCGTCCGCTGTAAGGAAATGACACAAAAATTCACAAAATTTCTTTCGTAACTAGTGGGATACTTGGGTACTGGAGTAGTGCTAGTTAGTGTAAGAAAAACATGAACTAACGAAAATTATTATTTATTTTACAAAAACCCTGAGAAATCACAATGGCACTTCTAGTTATGAACTGAACAAGTTATTTCTGGGTTCTTTTTGGAATGTGAAGTTACCTCTTAAGGATAGGATTCACTAATGAAATTTCTATACAAAGTTTAAAATTGTTATTGACTTGGCAGAATGGCTGAGAGCTGCACATACTCAACTTGAATAATTATCCGTTAGAATGTTGCTAGGTATGGTCGAGGCTGTTGCGTGTGAAATGCAGTGAAGTGTATTGTTGTGGAGGAAATATGCGGCTCGCAAGAGCTGTAGCGCACAATACTGTAAGCTGCGATGACTGCTGTCTGCGCTGCTCGCTGCTGAGAAATAAGATAACTCTCGTTCTATCTGGATTGACCTTTGCCAATCAAACTCTCCCTACGCCTTGATGAAGTCAAGGACTCCTGTTCGCCCCCAGTCTTATTGGTGTGGTACACCAGTCAAATAACCAATCCACCACGATGCCACTCAAAAAATTCGCTTGCAGGCGATTAACTATAACTCTGTCCATTCACACCGCACAATAACTGTGGTGGCCAACACAGTGAACAACGCTTAATCGCAAGGACTCAATATAGAGTCGCACTCCGATTTGCTCTCGATGGAGGTGCTCTCCCAGTGAAGTACTGAGGAGAGACTTGTTCCTCGCTCCTTGAGTACACATATGAGCGCACACGCTCTCGTTACGTGTTCTTGCTCCAAGACCGACAATGGAACGGTCCCTCTCCATGCCAGACGTGAAGGGGTACATCTTTCGGTCTCTTCCATTACTCCTTCAGCTCAAGGCGTCAGGAATATCATCTGCCAATCAGCATTGCTCTTATAAACCGGGAGAATGACATTTCGTTTAAGGTGACCAATCCAGAAATCTGTAGCATCGGCGTTTGGCGTTTACTGTCTCCCTGTAAAAACCTCTGAAACTGCGTGCTATGTTTGTAAAGAATGCGTAGGGTGGGCGCTCCCACACAATGTAGCGGAATTTGCTTTTAAGCCAAATACGGGGTCGTTCTCCTCTTTCACTCGGGCAAACGCTGTCCTCTCCACGGGCGGTCGCCTTGCGATGTAGATAGGCTGAATCGTCCACTGGAGGGACCGGCCTCTCGGCGTGCGATACGCCTCTCCCGAACTAAAAGCTCTTGTGACCGTCGTGTCTTGAATGTGAGTATGTACACCAGCCTCGAGTATCTCAACCCCGGTGCGCACTTGTTATTTGCGTATGATTTACATGAATTCATACAACATTGACTTTATGTTATCTAGTTTGGGTTCGAATGAAGTGTCTTGATGTGTGGAATATGATTGTGAGGGCGGAATATGTAAGCAATGAAGGTCAGGAGACCACAACGTCTTACAAATGGGCAGCCCTCTGTCTCTTCTGGAGGCTAATCTTTTTATGGAGGATTCTGGGGAGACAGCACTTGAATCAGCGGTTTGTAAACCAACTATTTTTTTGAGATACATCGATGATACTTTCATAGTGTGGCCCCACACAGAAGAAAAGTTAATGGAGTTTTTTCATCATCTTAACACTATCCATGAGAATATTCGATTTACTATGGAACTAGAGAAAGATGGCTGCCTTCCATTCCTGCATGTTTTGGTTAAACGGAAGAGTGACTGCACGGTGGGACATTCTGTCTCTCGTAGGCGCACTCACACTGTTTTGTAGTTGCATTCTTCATGTTGCCATCACCCATCTCAGACCATGAGTGTACTTAAAACCCTTGTGCATAGGGTACATACGGTGTCGAGTGCAGAGAATTTGCCTAAGGAACTTGCACATTTGAGGACGGTGTTCAGAGACAATGGGTACTCGACCCGGCAAATTAAAAGGGCCTTCTCAACTAGAGCCAGGAACCGGGAAGTGGATAAAGAGGAGAACGCGCCAGCCAAGTCCCGAGCTTCTCTTCCCTTCGTTGGAAATATCTCCTTCAAGATAGCGAGGATTTTTAATAATTTTCAGGTGAAAGTGGTTTTCCGGCCGCCTTCTAAGATTTCGGATATGCTGGTATCGGTGAAGTATGATTTGTTACTGCGGAAGGAGGGAATTTACAAAATGCCATGTCAATGTGATATGGCCTATATAGGACAGGTAACGCGTACAGTGGAAGAGTGTTGTACAGAACATCAACGTTGCACTCGCCTACTGCAACCCAGTAAGTCTGCAGTTGCGGAACATTGTATTTCTAACGGAAATTCAATGGAATACGACAAACTTTCGATTTTGGCCACAGCAACAGCTTTTAGGAAGTCCATTATTAAAGAATCCATTGAAATATGCATTGCGGGAAATCTAATGAACCGTGACAGTGGTTCTCAATTGAATAACGCATGGAATCTCGTCATCTCCGAAATCTGCTCGAGACGAAGACGCCAGAAGACTTCGATGACTGTGGCCTGCGACAGTACCGACGGCTGCTGAGCATCGTAGTTCCACCAGCGAGGGTGCTGTCGCTGGGTGGTGTGGCCCTTCTGTCTCGGCGACTGCTACGCATGCGCGGCAGTACTACAGCGCATTTTATAAGCTACAGCGAAGAACGTCTTCGTCAGTCCTCGTTCGGCTCACCTGATGATGGCTGGCAGTTGTCCTGCCGAAATATCGTGCAATGAAGTTTACGACGACCGGCTGTAAGCCCGAAATATTTTTGAACAATCTGTTCAGACAGCAAGGGCAGTAACTCCCCTTTGTCAAAGTTCAGTCAGAAAAAAAGTCTATGTGAAAATGCACACCTCTGTAACGTTGTCAGCGATTGAAACATTTTGCAGTTATTTCACAGTTAATTCAAACAATCACAAATCTTTATCTTTACTAGTAACCGAATTGTCTTAGTTTTCCTCACAAAGTTCATATATTTTAAGTGTTGTAAATAAATAAAGTGAGTAGATTTAGAATTGAAACACATGTATAAAAACTTTATTTTAGTTCATACATCTGAAACTTTGATAGTGTATTGAATGACCCTGCTGTTTTAAACTTAATGCCTAAGAACAACACTCGATGGTTCAAATGGTTCAAATGGCTCTGAGCACTATGGGACTCAACTTCTGAGGTCATCAGTCCCCTAGAACTTAGAATTACTTAAACCTAACTAACCTAAGGACATCACACACATCCATGCCCGAGGCAGGATTCGAACCTGCGACCGTAGCGGTCAGCGGTTCCACACTGTAGCGCCTAGAACCGCACGGCCACTCCGGCCGGCGAACAGCACTCGGATTTCGTACAAAAGTCAATATTTCAGCATAAAGCTTCCATAGTATTTTCAAAGTTATAAATTTTCCGGTGGCTTATCTACCCGTAAATACTGGCTTCTGTTTTAGCCTGTCTACTGCACTGCCACAAACTATGCTGATGTTAGAGTTAAATAAGCATATAGGAAGTGTTGCTATTAAGTAACGGCCGTGATTCTGTGTGTTATTGTGTCTTTGTATGCCCATGTTTTTAATAATAAATTAGGCCACGTTTCCGGCACAGTGTAACTGTTATAGTGAGTGAGAGAGTAGGTACAGTGTTAAAACAGAGACAGAATACAATTGTTTCCTTTCATAACTAAAGAAACTCATTATAAGATACGTATTAGACCAACCATTTAACTAAGTACATTAAAATACTAAGTTAATTCAAATAATAACACATTACTAACACCAAAGGTAGTTTTGAGAAGTTTTTATTATTGGAAGATGCAAATAGTTAAACAGTAATTAGAGGGAGGACGCTAGACATGGCTCTCGGTAACAGGACACCACATTTCTACATCTACATTCACGTATATATGACTGCTCCAGGATTCACACTTAAGTGCCTGGCAGAGGGTTCATCGAACCACTTTCACAGTAGTTCTTGCCGTATCCTCTCTAACAACGCGGAAAAAACTAAAAAAATGTTCAAATGTGTGTGAAATCTTATGGGACTTAACTGCTAAGGTCATCAGTCCCCACACTATTTAACCTAAATTATCCTAAGGACAAACACACACACGCATGCCCGAGGGAGGACTCGAACCTCCGCCGGGATCAGCCGCACAGTCCATGACTGCAGCGCCTTAGACCGCTCGGAAGAAAAACTAACACTTAAATCTTTCTGTGCAAGCTCTGATTGTCTTATTTTATTGCAATGATCATTTCTAAGTAAGTAGATGGGTGTCAACAAAATATTTTCGTATTCGGAGGGGAATGCTGGAGATTGAAATTTCGTGAAATGTTCTCGCCGCAACGGAAAACACACTTGTTTCAATTATTGCCACACCAACTCGTGTATCCTGTCCATGACATTCTCTACCCTGTTTCGCGGTAATACAAAACGAGATGCCCTTCTCTGAACTTTTTCGATTTCCTTCGTCAATCCTATCTGGAAAGGATCCTATATTGCATAGCAATACCCTAGCAGAGGGCGAACAAGCGTAGTGTAGACAGTCACTTTAGGAGACCTATTGTATCCTTTAAAAGTTTTGACAGTAAAACGCACTCTTTGGTTTGCCTTCCATACAACATTATCTACGTGATCGTTCCAATTAAATTGCAATCCCTAGGTATTTAGTTGAACTGACAGGCGTTAGGTTCGTGTGATTTATCGTGTAACTGAAATTTAATGTTCCACGTATCTAAAATGGCTTGTCTCAGCACTAATTTCTGGGCGAGGAAAATATTAAGTTGTCAATTTTCGCTTCCTCGAAAGGTTTGTCGAGGGAGAAGTCTAATCAAAATGTGGCATGCGCAATGATCAGAAAAACTGAACGGCCACGTCTCTCATTTGACGCGTCTTTGCTTTAAGTCTCGGAAACGTATAAGCAGTAGGGCAAAGTTGGTATGGCCCCACTTGTCATTGGTAGCAAATTTATTCAAGATGGCGGATCCAATACGGCGGCCATAGATGTGGCAAAGTCGCAATGACGTCATGGTGAGAAGTTCAAATTTTGGTGGGAAAATACACTCCTGGAAATTGAAATAAGAACACCGTGAATTCATTGTCCCAGGAAGGGGAAACTTTATTGACACATTCCTGGGGTCAGATACATCACATGATCACACTGACAGAACCACAGGCACATAGACACAGGCAACAGAGCATGCACAATGTCGGCACTAGTACAGTGTATATCCACCTTTCGCAGCAATGCAGGCTGCTATTCTCCCATGGAGACGATCGTAGAGATGTTGGATGTAGTCCTGTGGAACTGCTTGCCATGCCATTTCCACCTGGCGCCTCAGTTGGACCAGCGTTCGTGCTGGACGTGCAGACCGCGTGAGACGACGCTTCATCCAGTCCCAAACATGCTCAATGGGGGACAGATCCGGAGATCTTGCTGGCCAGGGTAGTTGACTTACACCTTCTAGAGCACGTTGGGTGGCACGGGATACGTGCGGACGTACATTGTCCTGTTGGAACAGCAAGTTCCCTTGCCGGTCTAGGAATGGTAGAACGATGGGTTCGATGACGGTTTGGATGTACCGTGCACTATTCAGTGTCCCCTCGACGATCACCAGTGGTGTACGGCCAGTGTAGGAGATCGCTCCCCACACCATGATGCCGGGTGTTGGCCCTGTGTGCCTCGGTCGTATGCAGTCCTGATTGTGGCGCTCACCTGCACGGCGCCAAACACGCATACGACCATCATTGGCACCAAGGCAGAAGCGACTCTCATCGCTGAAGACGACACGTCTCCATTCGTCCCTCCATTCACGCCTGTCGAGACACCACTGAAGGCGGGCTGCACGATGTTGGGGCGTGAGCGGAAGACGGCCTAACGGTGTGCGGGACCGTAGCCTAGCTTCATAGAGACGGTTGCGAATGGTCCTCGCCGATACCCCAGGAGCAACAGTGTCCCTAATTTGCTGGGAAGTGGCGGTGCGGTCCCCTACGGCACTGCGTAGGATCCTACGGTCTTGGCGTGCATCCGTGCGTCGCTGCGGTCCGGTCCCAGGTCGACGGGCACATGCACCTTCCGCCGACCACTGGCGACAACATCGATGTACTGTGGAGACCTCACGCCCCACGTGTTGAGCAATTCGGCGGTACGTCCCCCCGGCCTCCCGCATGCCCACTATACGCCCTCGCTCAAAGTCCGTCAACTGCACATACGGTTCACGTTCACGCTGTCGCGGCATGCTGCCAGTGTTAAAGACTGCGATGGAGCTCCGTATGCCACGGCAAACTGGCTGACACTGACGGCGGCGGTGCACAAATGCTGCGCAGCTAGCGCCATTCGACGGCCAACACCGCGGTTCCTGGTGTGTCCGCTGTGCCGTGCGTGTGATCATTGCTTGTACAGCCCTCTCGCAGTGTCCGGAGCAAGTATGGTGGGTCTGACACACCGGTGTCAATGTGTTCTTTTTTCCATTTCCAGGAGTGTAGGTCAATTGCGCTACCTACACTAACCTAACACACTCCCGTCCCTCCAACCTGCTCAACCACCACCCCTTCCCTCCCTGAGACGGCTTCTGACCGTCTCGTTTAAACACGCGCCCTAGTTAGGCCTTGGCTTCCCGCCGGCGCTTTTCCGCGTGGCGGTGCCGTCTGTTCTCGTCTCATGCCCCGCCCTCTAGGTCGGTGGTGTGGAGTGGCTGAGTCGTGAAGCGGGGCAGTAGGCCATCGACTCCGGAAGTGCTTGTTGGTCTTACTTGCGATGGTTTGTGTGGTGTCGGCCGGCTCACTCCACCGTGAGGTTCTACGGCATAGCGTGTCTGACTTGGAGAAGCCGTTAGCTCCGATTATGCTTGTTCTTATCGGAAGAGAATTGAAATAAGGAGCTGCGATGTTGCTGTTACGGAGAGTAGTGGTAGTCGCCGAGGACCGTTGCTCCGGGAATGTTTTGAGCACTGAGGGCGGCAGATTTTCCTCCGGGACTGAAGTTGAGTATATTTCGCTATTGCCTTTGTGCTTTTGAATTGCTATTGCCTTGTATTAGGGTGGTGTTTGCGACTTCCTTTAGGTTGCTACCGCCGACATTGTGTGTTTTTCGCCCACCGGATTAGCTCGCCGGTTCTGAACCTACGAAGGAAAAGGTTGAATGTTAGTTCTGCACTGCGTTTGCGGAGTTTGACCTCGAGTGGGTAGGTTGTTCTTGTACTGCTGGGCTGGTTCCTCGGTTAGGCGTCGACGTGAGCGGGAATTGCTTGGTTAAAATTTGCAGTAGGCACTCCGGGCATGGTCGATGCTGTACAACGATAGTAGAACATGTTGAATCAAAGGCTGTGAATGCGAACTGTTGCTCTGTCACGTCACACTAGGAGACTGTCTAATTAGGTACTGGTGTATTGGTGGCTATCTATTGATTCTTGTGACCAATTTGGTAGTCAGTTCCAAGCCTACGTGTTCTATGTATGTGAGAGAAAGAAAAGAAATTTGTGAAGTACGTGGCTGTGCATACCTTAAAAGTTGTTGGTGCATGTGTTTATCTTAAAGATTGTTTTAATACCGTATGTTATTATCAGCCCCCTTTTAGACTGAAAATTTTACAGGGTTAGAGAGTTTTATTTGTATGTTTGCCTATATGAACAGTGTCGATTGAGCTGGTGGCTTTTACGCTAGTTTGTGAAATGTGGCAGCTTTACGCTGCGGTTTAATGGTTTGTAATTGAAGGGCATCATTTAATTCCTCTTTGGGGCTCGCCTTGTATTTTTCCGGTTTCGTACTACCTGGAGATTGTAAATCATGATATTGGGGCACGATGACTGATTGGTAGCCTTGCAGCTGCTTGTATTTCATACTCAGCAACAGTGGTTAAACTTTTGTAAATTTGCTGGACATGTTGAAACGTCTCCTTAGAAAAATTATACATGACTGTGTTTAAACTGACACACAATATTTTTAGCGCAACGCAATCTGACTTTCAAAAACCCCTACAAAAGAATGACCCTGACTAACATTAACCTATACCTTTCACAAATCACTTACCTCACAAAAATCTTCGTTACTCGAACTACTGCAATACAGCGAGCGCCACTACTGCCAGCTAAATAAAAGATTCAAACTACGGAAGGCACTAACTACTGATAGGCATAGTTAGCAAATGAAAGATTTTAATGGAGAACAAACAACGTATTTACCTTAATAGTGTTGAAAAATCATAATATACATAGCAGTTCATGACATCCAGTCTTACAAATTTCAAAACTCCGCCATTTCTCTCCCCACATCCACCACTGCTGGCGGCTCACCTCCAACTGCGCAACGCTACGCGCTGTTAACAGCCAACTGCCCAACACTACAATGCCAGACAACAATGCAAACTAGCCACAGACTGCACACAGCACAGCCAGTGATTTTCATACAGAGCGCTACGTAACGTTGCCAATAAGAAAACATAAACAGCCTACTTACATAGCCCCCATGCTCCCCACAAAAAATTTTACAAATTGTTTTGGGCAGTGGCCAATAATGATTTGATAAAATTTTTCATAGTTACAATAACAAAGATATCAAATGCACACACTTATTGATCCAATGTTGGTCAAAAGCTAAAATTATCTCACAGTCCATAAAGACAGTCCTGATCATTCATCGCAGTAAAACTGCCATTTCTTTTCTCAAACTCTGAACAGTAAAAGACAATGCACACGGAAGTAGTGGATTTTCATGCAGTCTTGAAGAAGTAGTGTTGTCCTTCCAACAGAAAGACAATGCTGACTCTTGACATGCAGACAGGTAATGGGTCACAATAGACCAAACCCACAGCAGAGTCAGTCGAAGTTTTGAAGAATATTGGTAGATAGGTCATCACAGAGCAGACCCACTGTAGTCCTGGTAGAGATTACGGTATTGATGGGCCACCAGAGGTGCAGACCCACTGCAGTCCTTGTAGAAATGATGGTATTGGTGAGTTATCAAAGGTGTAGACCCACTGTAGTCCTTGTAGAGATGGCCAGCAGCCATCTGTTTGACTGTGCAGGTGCACAATCACCATTGAAGAGTCTTGCAGATAATATAGCAAGTCCATAACCACCACTTGTGCACTCACAAAGTTTTTGGAATTGTCCTTAGAACCAGCAATGCTGTTAATCAGTCCCTTGCTGACTTATTAACACACTTACAAACACTAACAGTCCCTACTTCTCACATATTGTCCATATACTATGACCAACAGAAACGTGTGCAGTGAAATGGAACTTACAAGTAAATAATATGATGAACTGGTGTCAATTACAATTTTATAATATAAGAATACAATAACAAAGGTACAAAATACATCATTAAAGAACATAACAATACAGATAACATTTGTAGTACAGGCTTTACAAAAGAATCGAAATAACATATACATCAGTGTTACAGGAATTATGACATAAGTAAATACATAAAAGATCAGAATAACTTTCGAAACATCAACTTCACACATGAGCATTAAAACAGAACAGAATAAATAATGTCTAAACATATTTACAAAGAAAATAACATATTATCAGAAAAATTCTACAATGTAACTCTCATCAGATAAACACATAAAGACAGGAAGAACACAAATACCCAAGGGTACACAAACACGTAGTGGGATAACACAAGGAAAGGACAAGGTTTGTTTTACTGCAGTGTTTTGCAAACAAAACTTTCTTTACTTGTCGGAGATCTCCCTTCATTCTTCATTATTCCCAAAAAGTCCTATCTATACCTGCTTTCTGTACTTTTTTCGTATAACTTCTCAATGCATTTCTTCCAATTCATCGCAACTCATTCTCTTTTACAGCCTACCCCATCTTAAGCTAGCTTAAATCTACTGAGCTCAGATGCTAAACTAAGGGATGAGGCAATGCAGCAGCACAAAACAACACAAACAGCAATGACAAAAAAAATGGAAATTGTCAAAGCAAGCTACAGTAAATCTAAATTACCAAGCAATGCAACATTACAACTAATATGAGCCAATGTGCAGCAACAAGAAAAATAAATCAGTAGTAAAACTAGCTTAACAGAGGAATACAAAGTGAAATTTAGTAGCACTATGCCTGGTAAACAGCAGCAGCAAATGTAATAACTTATATCTAAACATGACAAAGCTCAAGCAAAAAAAATATTACACTAAAGATGGCCATGTCTAATACCTACGTCACATCTTAATACTAGAGTGATGCATCACAAAAACTTACTCTGCAAGAAAGTTACCAAGTCATTAAAAAATTATTTATGCAATTCCTGTGAAGGGAAATGTCTATTTGTGCTCTCTTTTCTAAGAAAGTACATCATAAACGTATTCTTTACTGGGTCTGTAGACAGAAAATACTGATATTAGTACATCTATTAAATTTTATAATAACCAATGCTGCAGTGCAGCTAGAAACTAGATATTAAAGAAAATGAGCAAATATGTACAAAGGAAGGCATGAAACATCATTCATTAGCCATATGGCATTTCATAAGGTAGTAAAAAAAATCTCTCAACTAGAAAGACAATAGATGTAAAATGTTTTTCATCATTTCATTACGCGGCATAAATTAAGAGCTCCACAGTATAATCATATATTTTCAAGTTTGAGCGTGTCATATCTGTGATGCTTTCTACAAAGAAATGTCAATAGCGAGGATAATGGCCTCCTTTTTTCTCCACCTGTGCCTCTGAAAGGTACACACTAATGGCTTTTTTCCAGGCAACTGTCGCGCAGCTGGGTGCCCATGACTCATTACGTGAAGGTGGTCACTTAACTTTCTTACAGAAATATTTACGACACCAGTTTGCATTACAGTGACAGTCTCATACAAAAAATTTCATAGGTCGAGAATTTGCGTTGCAAATGTGTAGAAACAAAATCCTATGAATATAACAGTGTTCAAAAAGTTTTCGTCGGCATTGTGATACATTCACGCATTTACACACATTTCATAACTCTTAAAGTACGATTCTTGGTTTCCAACATCCTTTTCCACAAATCAGAGTCCCTAAACACTACTCATTATTCATATATGTATTCGTCAACACTTCTTCAATATTTCATCATAATAAATACGTACCATAATCAAATTCCTCATATACGGTAGCATCATCTTATTGATCATAAACATACCTCAAAAGCATAATACACATCGTCGTCGTAAAAATAACATCATAACACCTCAGTCAAATCTCAAACACGTCATAGCTTCCTCCAACAATTTCAAACCCTAAAAAATATTCTCTGCTCATTTCAATAGTGTCATCTAACTCAAACGTACTTTAAAATCATGCTCCCTTACCAAATACATCATTCAACGCTCTCATAGTATCACAATGGTTCCGAAAAAATATGAACAGTTCACAAAGTACAGACAAAATACAATTTTGTAAGTGTGAAGTTATCCAACTGTGTAATTATGTAAACATTTGTCACTGATGTAGTAAAAAAAATGTTTGTCTCTCAGTTAAATGATCAGATAGCTGTGTAATTTGTGTGTTAGAGAAATATGGTACCAATGTGTAAAGTTGTATAAGCAAATACCATATTAGCTAGGGCTCCTTGTGCTTGCCAAACACATGGTACACAAAGTAAATGTGTACCCCCCTGAGGATTAATGTAATTATACCCTCAGGTGTTACAGATTACAGCAATGGAATGAAATGTATCACGGAAAACTTTGTTTGTAATTCAAAAATCTTAAAAAATAAATGTTGTAAGTACAAAATTAATCAGTCAAATACGTGTCCTGTAGCGCTAAATGTGCGTCTTGCTGTAAGATAATTCTGTGGAAGTGTCGTAGTTATCGTCTTCTGTAAGCAAAGTTCTGCTGAAGTCAATGTACTCACCTCATCATAAACAAAAGTGAAATGCTTTGCGTATAGATATCGTAGTTATTATGCTTATTGCCGTGATGAATAAAGTACTGTACTGTAACGTACTGTTGTGCTACGGAAAAGGCTGTCTCATTGTAGCTATACCCCAAAAGTTACTACTAAAACATGTTTTACTTTCCAGAAGAATTCAGAAAAACTGTGCAGATATAAAACAGATACACCGCAAAAGCAACAATGTAAATTGTCACTCATTAGTAGCGTCATGATAAAATCGTGTAGCTGTCACATAAACTAACCACTGTGTCATCTGGTATATCACAGAAAGTACTTTAAATCCAGAATGTATTTTCAAGTAAACCAAAATGTTGCATTAAAATCTCATTAGCACTGATAGGCATAGTTAGCAAATGACAGATTTTAATAAAGAACAAACAACGTATTTACCTTAATAGTGTTGAAAAATCATAATATACATAGCAATTCATGACATCCAGTCTTACAAATTTCAAAACTCCGCCATTTCTCTCCCCACATCCACCACTGCTGGCGGCTCACCTCCAACTGTGCAACGCTACGTGCTGTTAACAGCCAACTGCCCAACACTACAATGGCAGACAACAATGCAAACTAGCCACAGACTGCACACAGCACAGCCAGTGATTTTCATACAGAGCGCTACGTAATGTTGCCAATAAGAAAACATAAACAGTCTACTTACAATGTTGGTGTGCGATTGTTTGCATTTTAAATTTAGATTTTATGCAAGTTTACCTTTTAGAAGTATATGCATGTATTGTTGTCCCTAGGTTTTAAGCTGGATAGTATCAATTGATTTATTTAAGGTTGCTAAGTTTTAGGGAATTGCTTCGCTGTATGATAGTTCCTAATGCTTAATGTGGATTCTAAATGTACTGTGGCCCTTAGGGCTCGATTACTGATAAATTTGTTAATTTACCTTCTATTTTTGAGAACTTGCGTAACCTTAACCATCGGCCAGCCCTTCAGGCTGAGCTGTTTATTAAGTACCTGGATGAACTGGACCTTCAGCGCCCCCCCCCCCCTTTTGGAAGCTCTACAGCCCTTAAGGCTTTGAAATCCAGTTTTAATACTTAACCTCCCATGTTAGTGTACTGGGGCCCTTAAGGCCGGCTTACTGATAAATTCCTGGCCATTACTTACTTATTGCAGAATTTGTTTGACTAATTTCATTTATTACCTGGCCCTTAAGGTCGAGTTGTTAATAAGCACTTGTTATTTTCCAGTCGATATTTTTAAGATTTTCTTATCTTGTTAATTTGGCCCTTCAGCCCCTTACTTGGAAGTTGCACGGCCCTTCAAGCCTCTTTATTGTTTCACACTGCCTTGCCTAAACTGTTGGAAAATCTGCTCTTTAACTAAAGTATAGTTAACTATTTTGGTGGCCCTTCAGGCTCAAACCTTCTGTTCATTCGTTTATATTTGAATATTTTCTTTGTCTGTGGTATTGACCTTTTATATCTTAAATTTTGAAGTGAAGTGAATTTTGGTTTGCAAATTTACTAGCCCTTCAGGCTGAACACGTTATATGTATTCTTGCTAAATTGACCCTTCAGGCTTTCTTTGCGATTGCAGCCCTTAAGGCATACGCAGTATTATGTTGTGTGGTACAATGTTAAATTGTTGATGAACTAGTTTCTTAAGGTTTGATTCTCCCTATATCAATTATCTTGGCAGATTGTATATAGTATTTTAGCTAGTTTTAATAAATGCATTAGAAGTAAGGTGTTGTGTTACTTCTACCAGCACTTGGCCCTGCTTCCTCGCCTGATCCTAGTGGTTCCTTACTTCTTTGATTGTTAGAATTTTTGTCCGTCAGCCACTATTATCGGTTTCATGGAAATTGGCGGAAAAGGATTCAGTCTGTGCTGAGCTGCCAGATAGGATGGATGTAAGTCTTTATTTTGTATGCGTTTTTGATTTAAACAATTTAAGTTGTCATAGGCAGTAGCTCCATCCAGTGTGTTCACCATGTGATCTGGAGTCCAACTGGCCCAGTTCACAACAGCGCCACCAGAGGGCACTGTCATCCCTAACCCCTCTCCCCTCCTATGACGTAATCCAAGATGGCGGCCTGGAAAAAATATGGTGGGAAAAGGACTGTCTGTGTTTAGTTACTGCTCTGGTATGTAGGATGTAATTGTTTACTGTGTTCAATGGACGAGATGTCTGTGCTGGAGAAGGAGGAGTATATTAAGATCTCAGGACTGTGTCGATACCACTGATATTTGGTAAAGACGAATATGGCTAAGTTCCGCTTCACAAAGTCATCCTGATACATGCATGTGCTGTAAATGTAGATCGTTCGATTAAAGTGCGATAGCACTGATATTTGGTGAAGACAGATATGGGTTAAGTTACACTGCGCAACTCATACTGATAGATATGTGTGCCGTAAATGTAGACCATTTGACAGAAGTCTAGCCATAGTACAAGAGGCACGACCTCTTCCAACAGGCCCAGGGACTCGGGCAGGCAATGCGCTAGGCTATCCGAACCCTAGTCTCTGCGTCAGCTCAGGCCATGACCAGGGAGTATGCCGGCTTACAGCACAGTCACACGGTAGCTGCTAAGCACTTCCTGTCACTTTGAAAATACCCATGGTCTTCCTACCTCCTTCCCATACCTACTGCATGGATACCCTTCGTCGTTGAACACGAACTGCTTCAGGAGTTATTATACCTGGTGTTGGGGAATATTGTCACATACATAACTTAAATATATCACATGAACTAAATGTACCACTGCACAAAGAGAAAGAGAGAGAGAAGGGGGCTTTGTAGATGACGTGAGAGTATTTAAACAATTATGTATGGACGTCAAAAGAAAAAGCTAGCAACACAGCTGTGAAACCGTCCCAGAGACACTTGGCGCACTTTTGTGGGAAGTACTCCTATACCTGTCTTTGAGTATGAACTGCTTCAGGAGTTACTAAATCCAACTGAATACATCTGTAAATACACTTCCAATAAGATTGATGCTCAGTAGTTTGCCTCAATTTTGCGATGCATACCGCAACACTCGAACATGGACTCAAAAACAGATCGCGCCACACGTGTGAAACCGTTACTGAGACGCTTCGCCCGATTTGTGGGAAATACCCTTGTCTTTGAGCATGAGCTGCTTCATCAGTTACTAAATCCAACTGAATATGTCTCTAAATGCACTTTCAAAACGATCGATGCACAGTAGTTTGCTTCAGATTTGCAACGTACACCTCCACACTCGAATATGGACTGTAAAAAGATTGCGACAAACTTATAAAGACTTCCTGAGACTCTTCACATGCTTTTTGGGAAACAGATCTCGCAACTGATATCAGCTGCAATATCTGATTTTACGCGTCAAAAGGACGATATTGAGAAGTCGAAATAAATATAAATATCTCTGTAATACGAAAAACAGGACGGTCACCACTTTCCAAGTTTCAGCTGCTTGTTTGAAGCTATTGCCAGAGAGAGAGAGAGAGAGAAAACTTTTTGAGTCCTATGGCTACTGTGATGTTCATCAGTTTTCTGAAACGGTGAGTGGGCTTAGTTTATATTTGCTGCTGCTGGAGTGAGGGACGCTATTTTTTCCTCTCTTCTCGAAGCACTGTCTAAGCACAGACGGGAAAATCAGCACAATTATGCAAACAGAATTCGAAGGAGTGTCCTACAGATGAGAAAAATGACGAATTTTCGGTGAATTACCGATGTTCTACAGCTGCTGGTCTGGAGATGGTGTAAAGCCACAATGGTGGATGAGGTACAGCATCCCTCCAGAGATGGATGGTGTGTTTGAACTTGTCTTCGAACACTCGAACAAAGAAGACATCACATTACTCTCAGAATTTTCCATAGGTACCTTGCCCCCGTCTTGTTCAAACCCGTGTGTAGGCTCCTATGCCCTTCACAAAGGATGTCTTGTTAATGAATGGAGCATTCTAATTGGCTCTTACTGAATTTATACATGTCAAACTCCTGCTGCTGCTGGCGTGGGGGCACTGTCCGCCATTTTCTAAAGACGAGACTTTCAACGGCAAAACTATTTTGTACAGATCGCCATATTGCAGTGACAGTTAAACCACGCAACAGTGATCTACAGATCATGAAATACGGCAAGACACTTTTTCGAGCACATAACTCTGTTACTGTTGAGGAAAGCTCGAATTTTTCAGCGTGAAACCAATCTCCAAACAAGCTATATCACCATGTACGAAATTGATCTTGTAAACACACAATTCGTGTCCTGCACCATACAAAATCATCACTTCTGCATCCTGCATATAGCAGTCGACCACCAGACACTCGTATATATACCACGAAGACAGACAGACACCAAAACAGAACGTATGCACATGCGCCGTGTACACTCCTCACAGCACTAGATATTTCCCACGAGGTCGGAACTGTTACTGGACCTTACCTGCTTGCTTTCTTCACCCATCTCCAGACACTGGGATTACAAGAACGTATGTATTTTCATATGGTTTGGCAGAATACCATACCATACACGATAGTTCTCGATATCAAGCACATGGTAGTTGGCTACCGATAGCTTGCAGAACATAATTCTAAGGATAATGAGTGGAAATTATATTTATAGAAACCCGAAACTTCAGGGAGGTGGAACATGTTGCAAACTACTGAGTAACTAGAAACTTATTTCGTCTGTGAAGATCTTTACGTGATAACTCGAAAAAATAGAGGAAACTGATAGTTCCACTCGCAAATACCTATGTCAATGTGTAGGGAAGCAGCCTACTCACGCTGTAATAAATTCACATCAGTTTCCGTTGTGTGCCAGCCAGTCTGCTGTAACTAGCTCTGACGTCATAAATGTTGCGCAATACCTTAAAAATCAAGCGAATGAACTAAAACTTTTCTAGCATGTCAGGAATATTACTAAATTAATGTGTGTTAAATATCAGTTCGATAACTTCAGCCATTTCCGAGATTTGGACGTTTTTCTGGAAAAATCATTGGCGCAACAGAAAAGAGCTAGAGACTTCAAAATTTGTATTTAGATTCATCTTTCATAATGATTTAATAAAAACAGTACTTTGGATTTCACATATTAAGATTTTAGTGGAAATTCATGATTTTCTGGTTTTCGTCTCAAAACTGAAGGAAGCAAGATAGATTAAGTAGGCTAGTAAATAAGGCTAGGATGTTTAGATTTAAATAGGTTGGAGGTCCGCTATGATTATGAAGATGTGTAAAGTTTCTTTTTAATACCTATAAAATTATAGCGATAGCGGATCTCAAAAGGGACAGTTCAGAGCTCATCTGCTGCGTGCAGGGTAATTAGATTAATTCTCTCGCCCAAAGTATTTAACTTAGCCACGTCAAAATTTTATTATCAATACTTACCTGCGTGCTGAATGCACGTTTAAATTAAGAGCTTCTTCGGCCATCAGCCAAAGAAGCTATAAATAATTATGTAACTTGAAGTGGTGCGTTACTAGCCCAGCGGCTAGTCGGGAGAGCGGATTTAATCAGGCGTTCCCTCAGCCGTCCGCACCGCGGCTTTATATATAAGAACACTGGGCGAGGAAGAAAGGCCCCAGTTCTCTCCAGACGCTGAATGACACGCCATCTGTGTCGGTAGTCGCGTCGCATCAGTGTATCTGCTACAAACAGCCTCGGGTGCCGTATTAAGTTACTAGAGATATGCGGAACCATGAAAACATTTCATGCGAAGTGTTAATTCTGGAATGATTTTCATTATCTAGCTTCAGTTTGCGTACTGTCGTATTTTCACGTGCCGTCGCGGGACAGACATTCTACCAAATATTTAGCGTGACGTTTGATGAAATATTTTCGTCAAATTATGGCGAGCATTCTTTTTTAACATTTGATTCGGACATTTATAGTTGCATCAACGCATTAGACTCTGAATTGTTCTGTTAGTTAGGTTGTAGGGATACTTGTGTTGTTTATCAGTGAATTTCAGAATATACTCAACTATTTTGGAAAATCGTTTTTGATTAGAAATCCCGGACAATCTCCTAATTCCTCAGAGCTATAAGCTGCAGCTATAAGAACATTCTCAGGTAAAGTGGGCACTAGGATATCTATTTACTGGCTCCAAGTTTTATTAAATCACTTTCTGGGGGTCATGGAGTAAATAGAGAGCCAGTGTTGAGAACGGCAAAAGACAGCATTAACAACATTTTAAAAGCTAGAAACTGATTCAACACGCAAGCTTTTATATGCAGAAAATTATTATTTTACACAAAATTATCCGCCGCCCCACATATGGTGCATCGACCGGGAAACAACTAAGTGAAAGTGATTTTTAACTATTCGGATTCGCGAGTGAAATGCGACACGCAACTGAGTATAGAACAGTGAATGTGTTACGTGTGCATGTGGACGACGCAATTGGATTAACAACGCATCTGGATTGACGGAGCTGGCACTGAGTCTAGCGGTGCTGCCGGCATCGCGAGAAGCCAGTCTCGCCGCACCGCAGTCGTCCGCTGGAGCAGCCGACGCAGAGCCTGCAATTGCGGGCCACGCTAACACACAACAGCCGTCGGAGAGCCGTCTGCAGTTTAACGTGCCACGTCGCATCAGGAATCCTGGTACGCCGCGCCGGCAACGCCATACGTCGTGCAGAAGGAACTAAGTTAAGTGAAAAGCTGTTAAAAATTTTACTAACCTGCACTAAAAGACTGTCGGCGATGGAACCGCCAAAAGAAACTGAGTTTAAACTTATATCAGAACCTATGTCTGTTGAGGGAACTGTAAATTCAGACAACGGTTCAAGTGTAAACATGCATGAAAATAGTAATGTTAAAGTGAAAAATGAAGTATTGTCTCCTGACAGTAGTGTGCGAAGGGGCAATGATTCAATAATAGAGACCCCTGTAGTAAAGCGGAAAGTAGAAATTGTAAATTTATTGGATGATAGTTTCTCTGATGAATTAAAAATGAAACAGTCATCAGAGATGGTAGAGTTTAAGAAGGAGAAGTTAGAGATGACTAATCAATCAGAAGTTTCATTTAGTTTTGATGATTCTGGTATTGGAGCTAGTTTTTCGTCACCTGAGTGTGATAAAAAGCCAGCTCGTGAGCAACCCAAAGATGCTGGGGCTGTTGATCTAAATGTTATATTACAAGCAATAGCTGCCAGTAATGCAAAAATGTCAGCCAGTAATGCACAAATGACAGCTGAATTAAAGTCTGAAATGATGGCCAGTCAAACAAATTTTAATAAACGGTTTGAGGCAATGGACAATAAATTAGAATCCAATAAAGCTGAATTAGAAAATTCTTTCAAGGCTAATTGCAATAAGTTGAAAGAGGATCTGGACAGTTTGAATTATAAAATTGATTGCAATCATGAGGATATTAAGAAAAAGGTTGCTCAACAGTTTTCTGAAATGTATAAAACAGTTAAATCCGAAGTTGCTGAGGTTCGCAAAGACTTCCAAATGGAAGATGCGAAGCTGGAGCACAAGTTAACAGAAAAGATCGAAGCGGAATCTGAACTGTGCTCAGATAGATTTAAAGATGTTAATATAAAAGTAAACATATGTCAAGCAGAAGTAGAAGCAATCAAAACTGACACTACTCATATTGTGCAAAGAGTAGATAATGTTGAAATGAAAGTAGAAAATATCAGTACTAACATTGCTAACATTGAAAGTAAAGTAGCTTCAGTAACTCCTGGTAATGGTAGTATACAACAAGTTGTAGCTGCAAACGCCGCTTTTATCGGGTGTCGGCAGTTCTTGCGGTTCGATCCAGATAAAAATATCCATCCGCTAGATTTCTGGAACGATTTTGAAGATGTGATTCCACCAACTTGGTCTGAGCGAGAGAAAATCTCATTTATTAGAAGCCATTTAGCAGGTGACGCCATGCGTTGGTCAGCTGATGTTATGTTGAAATGTAAAACATTAGCGGAATTTAAAACAGCTTTTATTAATGAATATTGGTCTAGCAATAAGCAAAATGAAGTGTTGAGAGAATTTTGGAGTGGAAAACGCTTCAATGCAGGCAAGGAATCAATTAAAGAGTTTGCTAGGTCATGGATTTCACGATTGTCACATTTGGCGGAAAAGCTAAAACCAGAAATGATTATACTAGGTCTGGAAGCCAAACTGCCATGGTACTGGCAAACTAGAATTATATCTGCCCCTAGAGACAATCTGGATCGTTTCATTGAATATTTGGAACGTGTAGAACGTGTTGCTGCCAATGAGGAGCAAGCACGTAATAACCGTAATGCCAATAATAATAATAGTAATTTTAGGAACGAGCAAAATGGCAATGTAAACATCAGAACAGTAGGTGTTCGTCATCCTAAGAGAGATAGGAATTGGGGAAATAATTATCAGAACCAACAATGGCGTCCAAGGGATAATAATTTTGTTCCAAACAGAAATATGCATGTAAACAACAGTACGGAAAGTAAGGCTATGCCAGCTAACTATAATGAAAATAAAGGAAACAGCAGTAGGCCGAGGCAGGAAAACTAGTTCCCGTCTATGAGGACACTGGCGCTCACCAGGCGGTTACTTTTCCTATGCCAGTAGTTAAGGGAATTGGTAAGACAGATCAGAATACTCAAACTGAACATGTGGATGAAGAGTCGGTAGCACCTAAGGATACAACAGAAATATTAGATCACTCACAGTATTTGATAGATACCGTGTTAGAGACGCTTTCTAAGTGGGAAGAGAAAGAGAAGGCGCAGCAGTGTAACAGTAGGGATGAGCTACAAAATACTGAATTGACAGGTGAAGAAGCAGAAGAAATTCATGCTTATATTTACGATGAGGATGATGTGCTCTTATCTAAAGTGCCTGTGCAGGATGTTGATAATGTACTAATAGATTTAGGACAGGAGATAAGTGGGAATGTAGAGGGTAGGCTGTTTGGGGTCGATGAACCCAGTAGCTGTGACCAGTTGTCACTTGAGAAGGAAACCGACGATAATGGTGAAAGTGGTTTAGCTGCAACTAATGTTATGCCCGGTCTGGAGGCGCAGAATCGCTCAGACTACAGTAATTTGGGTCATGTTCAGCAAACTAAATGTAATGAAGTCGTGCGGTGTTTCGATTTAAAATTAATAGACCGACTGGAAAAGGCAGCTGAAAATGTAATTCAGGAAACCCCTACACACTGTGACCTAAATGTAATGAAGACAGATGTTGATCACTTTAGTTGGAGACAAATCCAAAAGGAACTACTAGATGAATCTGAGGAACCACCTGTACAACCTAGAATAAGCCACCCTATAATAATAGTGAATATGTTGGGTATCAATGTACGTTGTCTCTTAGACAGTGGAAGTGAGGTGAGTGCAATATCTCAATCCTTCTTTGATGCATTACCTGGTAAAGACAAACTTACTGTAATGAGGATATCAGGACTAAGAATAATTGGTGCTACTGGCAAGGTGTCAAAAACGGTAAAGCAAGAAGCTTTACTACCCTTTAACATTAATGGTAATTTAATTGATCATCCATGTTTAATTGTAAACAATCTCAGTATTGAGGTTTTAATTGGCATAGATTTCTTGTCAAAATATCAGAGTGTTGTTGACTTTGAAAGAAGCCAGTTAAAAATGGTCTTGCCAATAACAGGAGTAATTATAGTACCTTTTAGTGATAAACATGTAGTAACTGATCATGAAACTTGGGAGCTGCCTATACGAGTTCTGAAAAATAGGAGGTATTGGGACGAAGGTGTTAATCTTAATAACAATAAGCTGAATACAGAAGAAGTAGAAGAAGCAATTATTTTAGACAAGATAGAAGCTAAATTGCAGGAAATCGATAATATTTCAGACAATCAAAAGGAAGAACTGAGACAGGTTCTAAAAAGGCATCATAAAGTATTTTCAGATCGACCTGGCAGATTCATAGTAAGCCAATGAATGCTGTAGGGAGGAGGTTGTACTGTAACCTCCACACAGTGTGGCAGCTGTGCAGTCCCAGCTGTGTGAGATCTTCTTTCCTATTTCAGGTCTCACTCAATCTTCATCTTTCCTATCCCCAAAAAATTTCGACCTCTACTTTCCAACACAAAATTTTCCGGTATGATTATCACGTCAATAATAAGCCAATGAATGCTGTAGGGAGGAGGTTGTACTGTAACCTCCACACAGTGTGGCAGCTGTGCAGTCCCAGCTGTGTGAGATCTTCTTTCCCATTTCAGGTCTCACTCACTCTTCATCTTTTCTATCCACCTAAAATTTCTAACTCTTCTTTACAGCATTAAGCTAATGAATGCTGTAGGGAGGAGGTTGTACTGTAACCTCCACACAGTGTGGCAGCTGTGCAGTCCCAGCTGTGTGAGATCTTCTTTCCCATTTCAGGTCTCACTCACTTCTTCATCTTTTCTATCCACCTACAATTTCTAACTCTTCTTTACAGCATTAAACTAATGAGTGCTGTAGGGAGGAGGTTGTTCTTTAACCTCTACACAGTGTGGCAGCTGTGCAGTCCCAGCTGTGTGAGATTTTCTTTCCCTTTCAGGTCTCACTCACTCTTCATCTTTCCTATCCCCAAAAATTTCGACCTCTACTTTCCAACACAAAATGTTCCGTTATGATAATCAAGCCAGCATTAAACTAATGAATGCTGTAGGGAGGAGGTTGTTCTTTAACCTCTACACAGTGTGGCAGCTGTGCAGTCCCAGCTGTGTGAGATCTTCTTTCCCTTTCAGGTCTCACTCACTCTTCCTCTTTCCTATCCACTAAAATTTTCGACCTCTTCTTTCCAGACATGAAAATTTTCTGTCATGGCTATCAAGCCATGAGTTATGTAACCATTCTATCTACCGATTAGTGACAAAAAAAAAAGTACCTAATGTGACAAACCTAATAGTGACAAACAATAGAGAAGTATGACGTAATTAAGATAAAATTTATTGGAGTAACAAGTATGTGTAGAAACCTGGTAATATAGTAAGTACAAAGTGTTGTTTTATTGGAAATGGTCCACCAACAATAATTTAAAAAGATATATGAATTCATGTACAAGCAGGATCTGAAATGGTAGTGAAACCCAGTGTATGCTGTAGAGCTAACTAATTAATAATAAAAGAGATTGCTTAGTGTTATGAAAAATATGCAGATAAGTTGTAAGGATAAACTCACCTGGTATAGCAAGGAAAGGCAGTGTAATGGAACTGAGCAGTGTTTGTGGTTGAGACGTGAAGGACACGTCCCTGAAGTATTTATAAGGTTGGAGCTGGCCATTATTTTAGTGTAGTGTGTGACAGGATACACCTACACGTATTGAGGTTATGAGTTGGAGGCGTGAATGCGACCATAGGTACCCTTATGTTAGATGAGACAGAGCAGCTCATGGTGTCCTATAGGTTTAAGGAATTTAGCATTACGCTCGTCCATAATTATTTGATGCAGTTTAGTGGTAGGTCTGAGAGAGACTACCTGTGGTTTCAGCGTCCGATTGAGTGGAAATGGATTGCCACGTGAGCAAACTAATCAGCTGCAATACACTATGAATATGAGATAAATGTGCTTTCCTATGCATTAAATTTAAATGGAGTGAGTATTACTTAAGTTCATACACTAGCAAAGTAAGTAAGTACATAATGACAGACGTGAAACATTAATTTTAGCTCAGCATAAATACACTTCAAAGTAAGTAAGTACCTAATTGCAGATGTGGAACTGACAACAGCAGAGGACCAATAAGTGGATTTTGTAGTCAACTAAACGTAGTGTGTTTTGAACACTCAAAACTGTACTATTACCAAAAGTTACTCACATGTACAAAGAAGCTGAGAAAACAACCACTAATCATACTCATACTATCTCTAAGAATAAGGTAATCAAAGATGAGTCAGTTAAGTAAATAAGATGCAGATTTGTCAGGAATGTACCGAGCATTGGTTCAGTGTTCCGGCCCAGAACTAGTAAATACAGATTAAATATGATTTATGATTATATGCCTTGAGCATAAAATTTTCTCTTGTAAGTGACTAACGGTGTTTTGAGCCAATTGTTGACCGATTTTATGACAGTTATGTAACCACGAGAGTAGAATTGAAAAAAAATTCTGTTAACTTTGTTCCAGCAACATACTGAAGGATAAAATGTATATATCCCCATTTCATTGTGACCCACCCTTAGATATTAAGTGAACAGGGTCTGAGGCACTCTTTTTGTTTGTTCTACAGGACAAACCAGATAATGGCAGCCTGGTAGCTGCATGAAAGCGTGGAGTGACTTGGACACAACTCACAGTGACCCCTCCCCTTTCCCCCATGTAATTTAGAGAGAACGTGAAGGACGCACACCATAGCAACTTCCCCTCCTCTACCCTTGTGAATGGAAGTGTAGGACGCCAGCCAAAGCGGCTACAACCACGTGTGTAAAAATTATTTGTGAACTTTTTCTTTCAGTTTTAGAAAAGACTGCTAAGAGATAATCATCTATTTATGTATCATGTTATTTTCTTTGAATTTGTGTATGGAAAAATGTATTTAATGTAGTTAAGATTTTCATAATTTTTCAATTTGTATGTGTTTGTTTGTCTAAGGCAATATGTATGCCAAAATATTTCATTGACTTTGCTTAAAATTTTGAGTAATGACATTGTTTAAAAAGACATGAACATGCCTACAATTTAAATAATTAATGTAGGTAATCAGTTTTCTTTAATGTTTCTCCAGGTTTATATTTCAATTTTGATTTTTCATAGGGAGTTAAACTGTACTCTTGCTTCCCTTTTTGTAATTAAATTTTTTTTCATTCATTAACATTCATAAACAAAAAATTTAAGTAGAGGGTGATGTAGGGAAGCAGCCTACTCACGCTGTAATAAATTCACATCAGTTTCCGTTGTGTGCCAGCCAGTCTGCTGTAACTAGCTCTGACGTCATAAATGTTGCGCAATACCTTAAAAATCAAGCGAATGAACTAAAACTTTTCTAGCATGTCAGGAATATTACTAAATTAATGTGTGTTAAATATCAGTTCGATAACTTCAGCCATTTCCGAGATTTGGACGTTTTTCTGGAAAAATCATTGGCGCAACAGAAAAGAGCTAGAGACTTCAAAATTTATATTTAGATTCATCTTTCATAATGATTTAATAAAAACAGTACTTTGGATTTCACATATTAAGATTTTAGTGGAAATTCATGATTTTCTGGTTTTCGTCTCAAAACTGAAGGAAGCAAGATAGATTAAGTAGGCTAGTAAATAAGGCTAGGATGTTTAGATTTAAATAGGTTGGAGGTCCGCTATGATTATGAAGATGTGTAAAGTTTCTTTTTAATACCTATAAAATTATAGCGATAGCGGATCTCAAAAGGGACAGTTCAGAGCTCATCTGCTGCGTGCAGGGTAATTAGATTAATTCTCTCGCCCAAAGTATTTAACTTAGCCACGTCAAAATTTTATTATCAATACTTACCCGCGTGCTGAATGCACGTTTAAATTAAGAGCTTCTTCGGCCATCAGCCAAAGAAGCTATAAATAATTATGTAACTTGAAGTGGTGCGTTACTAGCCCAGCGGCTAGTCGGGAGAGCGGATTTAATCAGGCGTTCCCTCAGCCGTCCGCACGGCGGCTTTATATATAAGAACACTGCGCGAGGAAGAAAGGCCCCAGTTCTCTCCAGACGCTGAATGACACGCCATCTGTGTCGGTAGTCGCGTCGCATCAGTGTATCTGCTACAAACAGCCTCGGGTGCCGTATTAAGTTACTAGAGATATGCGGAACCATGAAAACATTTCATGCGAAGTGTTAATTCTGGAATGATTTTCATTATCTAGCTTCAGTTTGCGTACTGTCGTATTTTCACGTGCCGTCGCGGGACAGACATTCTACCAAATATTTAGCGTGGCGTTTGATGAAATATTTTCGTCAAATTATGGCGAGCATTCTTTTTTAACATTTGATTCGGACATTTATAGTTGCATCAACGCATTAGACTCTGAATTGTTCTGTTAGTTAGGTTGTAGGGATACTTGTGTTGTTTATCAGTGAATTTCAGAATATACTCAACTATTTTGGAAAATCGTTTTTGATTAGAAATCCCGGACAATCTCCTAATTCCTCAGAGCTATAAGCTGCAGCTATAAGAACATTCTCAGGTAAAGTGGGCACTAGGATATCTATTTACTGGCTCCAAGTTTTATTAAATCACTTTCTGGGGGTCATGGAGTAAATAGAGAGCCAGTGTTGAGAACGGCAAAAGACAGCATTAACAACATTCTAAAAGCTAGAAACTGATTCAACACGCAAGCTTTTATATGCAGAAAATTATTATTTTACACAAAATTATCCGCCGCCCCACAAATGGTATAACAGACTCCAAATCGCCCTTCTACTTTACAAAGTCAACTAAGGTGTTTCTCATATCCAGAGAACCAGCAAACCTGTCTTCCACCTGTCCTTCTCCATCTACATGCAGACAATACACACTACAGTCGATGTTCTATCAACCAAATAAAGATGGGAAATGTTCAGAAGCAGTCAGTGGAACAGTTTACATAGAAGGACATAATGGTCCAGGGCAAACACATGTCCATATTGAATCTCCTCAAATTTTTCATAGAGAACACAAGTGATCATGAAGGCTACCCAACACATATTGAGTATTAGTTCGCTATTCAGCCATCTTTAGTGCGACACGGTCAGGTCAGCTGCATTGCTGTACCCCAGCTGGTCTTTGCATTCGGATGGCTCCTGCCGTAAGCCAGAAATGTCATTCGTTCCCGTCACAGGCTACCGCCGCCACGTACTCCCAGCACATCAGGCAGAATTGTCCTAGAATACCTGCCACATATATTTGATCACTGTAGTTACAATTAAATATTACGATTTCAGCCTCAGTTTGTAAGTAGGCTGTTTAGGTTTATATGTTGGTAACGCCACCTAGCGCTCTGTATGAAAATCACTGACTGTGCTGTGTACAGTCTGTGGCTGGTTTTCATTGTTGGAATATTTGCTATTGTAGCGTTGGGCAGTTGGATGTGAGCCACCAGCAGTGGTGGATGTGGGGAGAGAGATGGCAGAATTCTGAGAGCGGACGATCTTGACGTGTGTCCATCAGAAAGAGTAAATTTGTAAGATTGTATATCATGAAATGATGACTTTTGAACATTATTAAGGTAAATACATTGTTTGTTCTCTATCAAAATCTTTCATTTGCTAACTATGCCTATCAGTAGTTAGAATCTTTTATTCAGCTGGCAGTATTGGCGCACGCTGTATTGCAGTAGTTTGAGTAACGAGGATTTTTGTGAGGTATGTGATTAACGAAAGGTATAGGTTATTGTCAGTCAGGGCCATTCTTTTCTAGGGATTATCGAAAGTCAGATTGCGTTGCGCTAAAAATATTGTGTGTCAGTTTAGTGAATGTCTGAGTACGTTCAGTTTTGCTCAGCTGTTTGAAAATCAAATAACGTAGAGGTTATCCAGCACTGTCATTTATAAAATTTTTCTAAGGGGATATTTCAAGTTGTATGACATTCGGTAATGAACGAAGTGCCAGAAATACCCCTCCTGACGACTGTGGCTGTCGAAATATGAAATCCATAGCATTCTTATGACTGGACATAATTTTCCAAGTAAAAAAATCTTTCATTCCCCTTACAGCTGTCGCGATTTTCCGCGTCAGATCCATACCTTCCTTACGACAGGACAAAGCCATTTTCTTCGCACAAGTCGGAGCACTGACCACAGTACACAAACTTTATAAACCTGCCGATCACGGCGAATCTATCACGCATCCCCTATTACTGAGTATAATACTTCGCCAATAACTAAACGCTGGCGATACGAAATAATACTGAGCAAAAATCCGCGGTGGATGGACATATCTCATTTGCTTTTCTTGCGAGTGATACCAGTGTGTCTCAGAATGAAAGACGTAATCGTCTTACATGCCACCAGATGTTAAAAACACGACCACAATGGCCATGTTGAATGGTTCCTGCACATCTTTGAAAGGCTCCTGACTGAAGGTCAGTAGTTCCAGCTCCGCACTCCCACCTAAATTTTCCCCTGTCTCTGCAATTTCTTCCTCTTCCCCATTTTTCAATCGTTTCGCAACGCTCCTCGTTACGGGTTGTGACTTCATTTTAAAATTTTGCTAACGGAAAGGATGAAATCCCGTGATAAAACTTCTAATCACTACTCTATCTACTGTATTCTGGATACAATTTTATACAAAACCCTTTCCAGAATTACATAATACAATACACAGACACAGTACAAGCAACATAAGACAAAGAACGCTGCTATTGATATCTCGTCAAAAAAAATGTTATTAATTTTGTCACTTTTCGTATTCCTCCTACAGCAACTACTTTTCAGAGATCCGAGAACTAACCGCATCCTAGGAAGGGTACGCCAATTGAATGGTTCCTGTGGTGTCACCGCCAGACACCACACTTGCTAGGTGGTAGATTAAATCGGCCGCGGTCCATTTAGTACATGTCGGACCCGCGTGTCGCCACTGTGTGATCGCAGACCTAGCGCCACCACAAGGCAGATCTCGTGATACGAAGAAGCACTCGCCCCAGTTGTACGGACGACCTAGCTAGCGACTAGATGTACGAAGCCTTTCTCTCTCATTAGCCGAGAGACAGAATAGCCTTCAGCTAAGTTAATGGCTACGAACTAGCAAGGCGCCATTAGCCTTACAGTGATTGTAATTAAAGTCTCCTGTGTATCGTCAAGAGCGATGTACCACAATGATTGATTAAAGGTAAGTATTAATCCAGCTACGTACTTTTCTTCATAGCATTAATTACGTAGCCTGTTCCAGTACTTCACGCCCGTCTGCGTTAGTCTAGCGTGCATTTTCAGCCATCTCGATCTACAAGGTGTTGGCCCAGCTGCCGACACATCACATGGCGACGAGTCTACAAAGGATCTTGTGTTTTACTTTGCCCTAATTTATTTGTGTCATGGCTTCGCCACAATCTCCAGATGTACTGTCCGAATTTTATCGCTTGCAGACTCAGCAGACGCAGGCGTTTTTGGATGCCCTTGGACAGATCGTCCAGGGTCAACGTGCCATTCAAACCGATGCGGCCGCCGCCGCTTCACCGCTACCGCAGCCACAACTCGCAGTTGCACCGCCTTTTAGGCACTACGACCCGAACCACGAGACTTGGCGGGAATGGTCCCGCCAGTTTGCCTTCCACCTCGCCGCCTACAGAATTCAAGGTAATGAGCGGCAGCCGTTTTTGCTTTCTTGTGTCGGTGTGTCCACCTACCGTGTGATAGTGAAATTGTTTCCCCGACGCGACGTAGCAACTCTGTCCTACGAGGAAATTTTGTCTGCTTTAGATGCCTATTTCCAAGAAACAGTTAATGTGGTTGCAAAACGGTATAAGTTTTTTCGTACAAAACGTACGGCTGGTCAAACTAATAGGGAGTGGGTAGCAACATTGCAAGGACTTACTAGGGACTGTGCCTTTGACTGTGACTGTGGTCTTTCTTATTCAGATACAATGGTACGTGATGCAATTGCTCAGAACGTTTCTGATGTTCGCATACGGGAGCAAATATTGAAACTAGTTAATCCCTCCCTTCAACAAGTGATAGACATATTGGATAGACAAGACACACTTGACTGTGCTCAGGAATCTTTTGAAACTTCGCCAGCAGTGTGTAACATTAACCGGCCCGCCGGGCGAGCTGCGAGGCCCGGTCAACTGCCCTCGCGCAAACAAACGCAGCTGCCGCCCCGCTATAAACCAGGTGTGCCGCGCCAGCCCTCAAATGCAGTGAAATCATGCCCGCGGTGTGCTACTAGACATTCGCGTGAACATTGCCCGTCACGCCAAGCTATTTGCTTTTTCTGCAATAGGAAAGGACATGTTCAAAGTGTTTGCCAGAAAAAGCTCCGATCAGACAATCACAATCATTCCAGGCCCTTTGCTTCGCGCCGGAATCGAACCACGGACACTCAGCATCGTGGGCCTTCGCCCATGGACATTCATGTCGTTAATTCCGATTCGTCCAGTGACACTTTCTCTAACAGTGACTGTGTTCGTCCCACAAAAACTGTGCGTCGACGTCGCCGGAAATCACGTCAATTAGCAAGTGATTCTGTACCAGTGTCTATTCAAATTGCACAAAACAGTCGCTCTTGTCGTCAGCAGGACAATAAACTTTTTGTGGACTTAGACTTTGAAGGCAAAGTGATACCATTCCAGCTCGATACCGGAGCTGCAGTTTCATTGCTCAATCACGACACGTACAAACAACTGGGCGCACCTCCGTTGCGTGCCGCAAATGTTCAGTTAAAAAGTTATTCCGGACAGACAATACCTGTGTTAGGACAGTGCACTCTTCTTGCAACATATAAGGGACAAACAAAACTTGTGTCGTTTTACGTTCTTCGTTCTTCTACTGCAGTGAACTTGTTTGGCTTAGATTTATTTCAGTTGTTTAACATGTCTATTGTAAATCAGGTGCTATCAGTGACTCAAACTGTGCCTACAGACAGAAGAAGATCATCTTGCGCACCTACGAACGTTATTTCAGGTCTTGCGACAAAATGGTCTTCGCTTGAGGAAGGACAAATGTGTGTTTTTTTGCTCGTGACTTACCATACCTGGGCCATGTCATCAATGCCCAAGGCATACATCCGAGTCCAGAGCACCTCCGTGCCATACAAGATTTACCTTCCCCTCGCAATGTGAAACAGCTACAGAGTGTGTTGGGTAAACGTAACTATTATCACAAATATATGCGCAATGCCTCTTCCATTTCAGCTCCGCTTCTTCGCTTACGCCGTAAAGGTGTTCCGTTCGTCTGGACGACGGAATGCGAACACGCCTTTCGCCAGTTGAAATCGGCGTTGCTTTCTAATACTTGCCTCACGCCTTTCGATCCCCAGAAACCCCTTTTGTTGATGGTAGATGCATCGGATTTCGGGATCGGTGCTGTGCTTGCGCACAAAGTTGGCTCGCATGATCGCCCTATTGCCTTTGCGTCCAAATTGCTCTCGTCTGCGCAAAGAAATTATTCCCAGATAGAGAAAGAAGCTTTGGCTCTCGTGTTTGGTGTTACTAAGTTCCATGATTTCTTGTATGGTCGTCACTTTACCATCATCACAGACCACAGACCTTTGACATCGCTTTTTCATCCGAACAAGCCTGTACCTCCGCGTACAGCGCAGAAATTCATTCGCTGGTCTATTTTCCTCTCGCAGTACCTCTACGATATCTTGTATCGGTCCACTGCTAAGCACGGCAACGCTGATGCGTTGTCCCGTTTGCCTGTTGCTGAGGATAAAGCATTCGATTCTTCCGAACTTGCTTGCATGTTCATTGATTCGGAAACGGATGAAGTGGTCGAATCGTTTCCGATTGATTTTCGTCGTGTAGCTACAGCCACAGCTGCTGACCCTCTCCTTGCTAATGTTTTACGTTTTGTTGCTACGCAATGGCCTTTGTCAAAGTCTCGGATCGAGGATCCGTTGGTTCGCCGATTTTTTGCTCACAAGGAGAGACTTTTTGTTCGACGTGGTGTTTTGTTGTTGCGTTCTGATAATGATCAGTCCAGAGTCGTGGTCCCACGTTCGTTACAGTCCTCTGTTTTACGGCTTCTTCACCAAGGACATTGGGGTATAGTGCGAACGAAACAACTTGCTCGTCAGCACTGTACTTGGTTCGGAATCGATGCTGCGATTACGAATATGTGTTCTTCTTGCATGGCGTGTGCCGAACAACAATCTGCACCGCCGCGGAAAGTCTTTGCGTGGCCAAAAGCCACTTCCCCTTGGCAACGCTTGCACATTGATTTTGCTGGTCCTTTCTGGAATGCTCGATGGTTGGTTCTGGTCGACGCCTTCAGTAATTTTCCTTTTGTTGTCCGGATGTCTTCCACGACGTCCTCCGCCACCATCCAAGCGTTGTCTGCAATCTTTTGCATTGAAGGCCTTCCGCAGACTATTGTTTCCGACAATGGCCCACAATTCATGTCCGCCGAATTTCAGTCATTCTGCCAGGCCAATGGTATTCAACATCTGACATCCGCGCCGTTTTCGCCTCAGTCAAACGGTGCCGCTGAACGATTGGTCCGGACTTTCAAGTCACAGATGTTGAAATTGAAAGAGTCGCATTCTCGGGAGGACGCGTTGTTGCTCTTTTTGTCCTCGTATCGCTCTCAGCCCCGCGATGGTCGCTCGCCGGCTGAGTTGCTCCATGGTCGTCCTCATCGCACCTTGATGTCTTTGCTGCATCCGCCGCATCAGGTTCCTTTGCAGCGGCAGACTCCTGCTTTTGCTCCTGGCGACGTTGTATTTTATCGCAACTATCGAGGTTCACGGCGTTGGCTCGCAGGGCGCATTCTTCGCTGCCTCGGCCGCGCGATGTATTTGGTTTTGGGGGCCTCTGGTGAGGTGCGTCGGCATCTCAATCAGCTGCGCCTCTGTCGTCGCACGGGTTCTGCCGCTCCCCGTCTGCTTTCAGCGAAGGTGCCGTCCGGTCAGCGCCCTGGGGACCCATCTACTGGCTCGCCTCATCCCCAGGTGTTACCGACGATGCCTTCCATTTTGCCCCATGGCGACGCGCCGCCGCAGCTGCCGCCGCTGCCGCCGCCGCCGCCGCAGCCGCCGGTACTCCGGCCGGCGCCGACCGCATTCGACGCTTCGCTGCAGCCGCCAAGCGCCTCCCAGGGTCACGCGCCGCCGATCGCTTCCCGTGACCAGCTGTCATCCGCCATGGAACTCCCGCCCGCTCCGGACCACATGACGTCATCGCGCGTCGGCTACCCCGACGCAATGGAGGTCGACCCTTCGGCCCCTCCTGTTTCTTTACGGGCGCATACACCGCATGTTGACGTGCACCCTGGACTAGGTTTTCAGGCGTTTCCTAGCTCCCCTCGGACCGAATGGCCGGGTGCGGGTGGCACAGCCTCGCCTGTTGTTAGGCTCCCCACCTCATCGCATACGTCAACATGGGGTCCTCCCCACGGCGGGCGGAAGCCTTATCTCACGACCGTTCGCCGATTTGCGGGGGAGGAATGTGGTGTCACCGCCAGACACCACACTTGCTAGGTGGTAGATTAAATCGGCCGCGGTCCATTTAGTACATGTCGGACCCGCGTGTCGCCACTGTGTGATCGCAGACCTAGCGCCACCACAAGGCAGGTCTCGTGATACGAAGAAGCACTCGCCCCAGTTGTACGGACGACCTAGCTAGCGACTAGATGTACGAAGCCTTTCTCTCTCATTAGCCGAGAGACAGAATAGCCTTCAGCTAAGTTAATGGCTACGAACTAGCAAGGCGCCATTAGCCTTGCAGTGATTGTAATTAAAGTCTCCTGTGTATCGTCAAGAGCGATGTACCACAATGATTGATTAAAGATAAGTATTAATCCAGCTACGTACTTTTCTTCATAGCATTAATTACGTAGCCTGTTCCAGTACTTCACGCCCGTCTGCGTTAGTCTAGCGTGCATTTTCAGCCATCTCGATCTACAAGGTGTTGGCCCAGCTGCCGACACATCAGTTCCTGTACATATTTGAAAGGCTCCTGTTACGGGGAAGGTTCGTTTCATGAAAATATCTTTGTTGATGGAACAAGTAGAAAGATTCCTGGTTATGTGGAGGGTTAATAAAAGGTTTCAAAAAATGTTTCAAATGGCTCTAAGCACTATGGGACTTAACATCTGACGTCATCAGTCCCCTAGACTTAGAACTTCTTAAGCCTAACTAACCTAAGGACATCACACACATCCATGCTCGAGGCAGGATTCGAACCTGCGACCGTAGCAGCAACGCGGTTGCGGACTGAAGCGCCTAGAACCGATCGGTCAAAGCGGCCGGCAATGAAAGGTATCTCCTTCTAACGCTTCTAGCTTATTTATCATTCTCTCTTTCTCTGATAATTACTTCTCTGATTTTCATTCTCATTATAAATATGGGATTCTATTTTAATTGTTTGGAATAACAACAAGCCAATGAATTAAACATTAATTTATTTTACTAATTACAACATTTAACATCTCGATAATAATGTCAATCTCATGGGTGCCTTTACAATTATAAGCCAACGGATAATTTACTCAGGTAATGGATGAGGACTAGATGTATTCACATTCATGTTAGTACTTGTGTGCTAGAGTCATACATTTACTGCACGTATGCATGCGTCACGATTAGTATGGTGCAACAAGTTACAAGTAATGCAGCAGAGTCGAACGCTATCCGGACTTGGTTATGAAGTTCCGAGCTAAGGTGCATTCCGCGATTCTAAATTGGCAGACGTCTGGCCGAAAGCTCCGTACACGAACGAGCTGCTACACATCGCTTAGAGGGCCACTTTTTGCTCGCCTCTAAGACGGCGGATTTCCCCAGAGCGACCAGAATTCGGCCCAGCGCAGCCTCTGTCCCTTCTGCACTACGCGGTACTTAACATCGCAGTCCAACTCCTTTCAGACTCGAACGCTAAGAGGGTTCCTTAAGCAAACTGCCGACTAGGGTCAGTCCTGCGGTGAAGCAGCACGTGTAGCTCAACTAAGAGAAACTGTCCAAGAATGGAATATTGCTGTCGCTACTCACAACGCTAATAAGACAGGCTAATTCACGTAAGGCACGTGGCATTCCCTGGACTATAAGGTCGTTACTTGAAACCTTCATAAACATTACCCACATGATGATTATTAAAATCGCCCTAAAATATATTAATTCACAACTTAAATAACAAAAAGAAACTCTCTAGTATCCTAACTAATTCAGTGTATTAAGCAAAAGGTGGATCTACACATTGCCTACCACGTGGCCACCAAGTCCACGTGTTACCCTACTATTCAAATTAACTCTCGGGATCGTGATTACTATTCCCTTCTTTCGCGATACACAAATTCCCAGAACATATAACAATTTCACAAAACATGGAAACACATTACACACACATTATTCACCCGCGTCCGGCCATCCTGATTTAGGTTTTCCATGATTTCCCTAAATCGCTCCAGACAAATGCCGGGATAGTTCCTTTGAAAGGGCACTGCCGACTTCCTTCCCCGTCCTTCCCTAATCCGATGAGACCGATGACCTCGCTGTTTGGTCTCTTCCCCCAAAACAACCCAACCCATCTTGTTCTTGCCACTGGGGCGCTCGTGCACAATGAATCTATAAGTCACACGTGTTATTCTATTCAATCTCAACACACGAACAGTATCTCACACACGCATCTTAATTTAAGATATATCCTCACCTTGAGTTTACCAGCTGTGTCTTACCATTTCATCGTGCTCTTGTGCAACACGACTCAGAGATTTACGATTACAAGGCTTCACACTATATCTTAAAATATTCAAAAGATTCTTAAATATTTCACACACGCATCTTAATTTAAAACCTATCCTTATTTCCTAACGCTGAAGTAAAAGTGTTGGTACCGTTGTGGCTCACTTAAGGTGGTCTCACCAATCATGCCACGCTTTCTTAGCGGAGCTACCCAACACGTCCACTCACCATGAAGTCCGCTGCCGGAGTGCTTTAGAACAGCACATCACCCAGCACTCTTTGTTCCCCCGGAAGTCCTCCAAAGTATCATAAAAGAAGCTCCTCTCTTACTGCCAACCTTACTCATCTTTGCTTGACCAAGACCTGAAGTTTCGACTAGCTGTTGCTCTCTTTGGAGCACCCTTACATCTCTGTCCAGCAGACGCTATCGATTGATACAATACTGAAATTGTGTAAATATTTTTCTCCCACCCACACACCCACCCACCCACCCACCCACCCACCCACCCACACACACACACACACACACACACACACACACACGCAACATAAGATATTGATTTAGGGAATTACACAGGAAATGTTGGCTTTACAAGCTGTAACATTAATAAATGACTAGTGGTTTTGCCTTCCTTGAGTTTGCTATTGCATTTTCTGTTCTAACTGGGTTTACTTTTATGATTGTCATTACATTTTCTACTCAAACTGAGTTTATTTCTGTGCGAGGGTCCAAGAACGGATCTCTCATAGTTAGTGTCACAAGCGGTCTAGGTTCTACAGGCGCACACAAGTATTGCTAACGATATCCATGTTAAATTCTATACAAGCCTTATAACTCGAAGTATGGTATTGCTTCCAAATGAAGTGGTTTTACGTACAAATCCTGCGACATTTAATGTTGTTACTGCTGCTTCCATAACATACACACTTGGTGATTTTAAATAAAAAACTAATACTGAGTATGTGTTGGGCAGCCTTTGTGTTTGGGTGTGTTTTCCGTGGAAAATTTGATAAGATTCAATATTGACGTGTGTTTGCCCTGAATGATTATTCCTTCCCATATAAATTGTTCGGCTGACTGCTTCTGCACATTTCCCATCTTTATTTGGTTGAGAGAACATCGATTGTAGTGTGTTAATAATTGGCTCCTTTTACCGACCTCCCGACTCAGCAGCATTAGTGGCAGAACAACTGAGAGAAAATTTGGAATACATTTCACATAAATTTTCTCAGCAAGTTATAGTCTTAGGTGGAGATTTCAATTTACCAGATATAGACTGGGACACTCAGATGTTTAGGACGGGTGGTAGGGACAGAGCATCGAGTGACATTATACTGGGTGCACTATCCGAAAATTACCTCGAGCAATTAAACAGAGAACCGACTCGTGGAGATAACATCTTGGACCTACTGATAACAAACAGACCCGAACTTTTCCACTCTGTATGTACAGGACAGGGAATCAGTGATCATAAGGCCGTTGCAGCATCCCTGAATATGGAAGTTAATAGGAATATAAAAAAAGGGAGGAAGGTTTATCTGTTTAGCAAGAGTAATAGAAGGCAGATTTCAGACTACCTAACAGATTAAAACGAAAATTTCTGTTCCGACACTGACAATGTTGAGTGTTTATGGAAAAAGTTCAAGGCAATCGTAAAATGCGTTTTAGACAGGTACGTGCCGAGTAAAACTGTGAGGGACGGGAAAAACACACCGTGGTACAACAACAAAGTTAGGAAACTACTGCGAAAGCAAAGAGAGCTCCACTCCAAGTTTAAACGCAGCCAAAACCTCTCAGACAAACAGAAGCTAAACGATGTCAAAGTTAGCGTAAGGAGGGCTATGCGTGAAGCGTTCAGTGAATTCGAAAGTAAAATTCTATGTACCGACTTGACAGAAAATCCTAGGAAGTTCTGGTCTTACGTTAAATCAGTAAGTGGCTCGAAACAGCATATCCAGACACTACGGGATGATGATGGCATTGAAACAGAGGATGACACGCGTAAAGCTGAAATACTAAACACCTTTTTCCAAAGCTGTTTCACAGAGGAAGACCGCACTGCAGTTCCTTCTCTAAATCCTCGCACAAACGAAAAAATGGCTGACATCGAAATAAGTGTCCAAGGAATAGAAAATCAACTGGAATCACTCAATAGAGGAAAGTCCACTGGACCTGACGAGATACCAATTCGATTCTACACAGAGTACGCGAAAGAACTTGCCCCCCTTCTAACAGCCGTGTACCGCAAGTCTCTAGAGGAACGGAGGGTTCCAAATGATTGGAAAAGAGCACAGATAGTCCCAGTCTTCAAGAAGGGTCGTCGAGCAGATGCGCAAAACTATAGACCTATATCTCTGTCGTCGATCTGTTGTAGAATTTTAGAACATGTTTTTTGCTCGAATATCATGTCGTTTTTGGAAACCCAGAATCTACTATGTAGGAATCAACATGTATTCCGGAAACAGCGATCGTGTGAGACCCAACCCGCTTTATTTGTTCATGAGACCCAGAAAATATTAGATACAGGCTCCCAGGTAGATGCTATTTTTCTTGACTTCCGGAAGGCGTTCGATACAGTTCCGCACTGTCGCCTGATAAACAAAGTAAGAGCGTACGGAATATCAGACCAGCTGTGTGGCTGGATTGAAGAGTTTTTAGCAAACAGAACACAGCATGTTGTTATCAATGGAGAGACGTCTACAGACGTTAAAGTAACCTCTGGCGTGCCACAGGGGAGTGTTATGGGACCATTGCTTTTCACAATATATATAAATGACCTAGTAGATAGTGTCGGAAGTTCCATGCGGCTTTTCGCGGATGATGCTGTAGTATTCAGAGAAGTTGCAGCATTAGAAAATTGTAGCGAAATGCAGGAAGATCTGCAGCGGATAGGCACTTGGTGCAGGGAGTGGCAACTGACCCTTAACATATACAAATGTAATGTATTGCGAATACATAGAAAGAAGGATCCTTTATTGTATGATTATATGATAGCGGAACAAACACTGGTAGCAGTTACTTCTGTAAAATATCTGGGAGTATGCGTGCGGAACGATTTGAAGTGGAATGATCATATAAAATTAATTGTTGGTAAGGCGGGTACCAGGTTGAGATTCATTGGGAGAGTGCTTAGAAAATGTAGTCCATCAACAAAGGAGGTGGCTTACAAAACACTCGTTCGACCTATACTTGAGTACTGCTCATCAGTGTGGGATCCGTACCAGATCGGTCTGACGGAGGAGATAGAGAAGATCCAAAGAAGAGCGGCGCGTTTCGTCAAAGGGTTATTTGGTAACCATGATAGTGTTACGGAGATGTTTAATAAACTCGAGTGGCAGACTCTGCAAGAGAGGCGCTCTGCATCGCGGTGTAGCTTGCTGTCCAGGTTTCGAGAGGGTGCGTTTCTGGATGAGGTATCGAATATATTGCTTCCCCCTACTTATACCTCCCGAGGAGATCACGAATGTAAAATTAGAGAGATTAGAGCGCGCACGGAGGCTTTCAGACAGTCGTTCTTCCCGCTAACCACACGCGACTGTAACAGGAAAGAGAGGTAATGACAGTGGCACGTAAAGTGCCCTCCGCCACACACCGTTGGGTGGCTTGCGGAGTATAAATGTAGATGTAGATGTAGACATGTAGATGGAGAAGGACAGATGGAAGACAGGTTTGCTGGTTCTCTGGATATGAGAAACATCTTAGTTGGCTTTATAAAGCAGAAGGGTGGTTTGGAATCTGTTATATGACTGACATAGGTGTTCGCGAGTGGAACTATCAGTTTCCTGTATTTTTCGAGTTATCACTTTAAAATCTTCACAGACGAGATAAGTTTCTAGTTACTCACTAGTTCGCAGCATGTTCCACCTCGCTGCAACTCGCTAGAGTTTGGGTTTCTAGAAATATAATTTCCAGTCTCTATCTTTGGGATTATGCTGTGCAAGCTATCGGTAGCCTACTGCTATGTGTTTGATATCGATAACTATCGTGTAAATGGAATGGTATTCTGGCAAACCATATGAAAATACATACGTTCTTGTAATCCCAGTGTCTGGAGATGGGTGAAGAAAGCAAGCAGGTAAGGTCCAGTAACAGTTCCGACCTCGTGGGAAATATCTAGTGCTGTGAGGAGTGTACACGGCGCATGTGCATATGTTCTGTTTTGGTGTCTGTCTGTCTTCGCGGTATATATACGAGTGTCTGGTGGTCGACAGCTATATGCAGGATGCAGAAGTGATGATTTTGTATGGTGCAGGACACGAATTGTGTGTTTACAAGATCAATTTCGTACATGGTGATATAGCTTGTTTGGAGATTGGTTTCACGCTGAAAAATTCGAGCTTTCCTCAACAGTAGCAGAGTTATGTGCTCGAAAAAGTGTCTTGCCGTATTTCATGATCTGTAGATCACTTTTGCGGGGTTTAACTGTCACTACAATATGGCGATCTGTACAAAATAGTTTTGCCATTGAAAGTCTCGTCTTCAGAAAGTGGCGGACAGTGCTCCCACGCCGGCAGCAGCAGGAGTTTGACATGTATAAATTCAGTAAGAGCCAATTAGAATGCTCCATTCATTAACAAGACATCCTTTGTGAAGGGCATAGGAGCCTACACACGGGTTTGAACAAAACGGGGGCAAGGTACCTATGGAAAATTCTGAGAGTAATGTGATGTCTTCTTTGTTCGAGTGTTCAAAGACAAGTTCAAGCACACCATCCATCTCTGGAGGGATGCTGTACCTCATCCGCCATTGTGGCTTTGCAGCATCTCCAGACCAGCAGCTGTAGAGCAACGGTAATTCACCGAAAATTCCCACCATTTTCCTCGTCTGTAGGACACTACTTCGAATTCTGTTTGTGTAATTGTTCTGATTTTCCCGCCTGTGCTTAGACAGTGCTTCGGGAAGTGATGAACGTCACAGTAGCTACAGGACTCAAAAAGGTATCTCTTTCTCTCTGGCAGCGCCTTCAAGTAAGTAGCTAAAACTCGAAAAGTAGCGACGGTCCTGTTTTTAGAGTTACAGAGATATTTATATTTATTTCCACTTCCTAATATCGTCGTTTTGACGTGTAAAATCAGATATTGCGTATGATATCGGTTGCGGGATCTGTTTCCCACAAAAGTGTGTGAAGGGTTTCAGGGAGATTTCACAAGTGTGACGCAATATTTTCAGAGTCCATATTCGAGTACGGGGGTATACATCGAAAAATTGAAGAAAACTACTCTCATCGATCGTTTTGGAAGTCTAATTACAGAAATATTCAGTTGGATTTAGTGACTTCTGAAGCAGTCCATGCTCAGATACAAGTAGACTTTCCACAAAAGCGCGCTAAGTGTCTTAGGAACGGTTTCAAAATTGTGCCGCTATCTTTTTCTTTTAGAGTCAGCATCACGTGTAATAACTCCTGAAGCAGTTCGTGTTCAGCGACAAATGGTATCCATGCGCCGGGTACGGAGAGGAGGGGGAAGGCCGCGGGTATTTTCAACGCGACAGGAAGTGCTTAGCGGCTACTGCATGACGGTGCCATAAGCCATCGTTCTCCCTGGCCGTGTCCTGAGCCGGCGTGGAGACTTGGGGGCAGGAAGCCTGGCGCGATGCCTGCCCGAGTCCTTGGGCCTGTTGGAAGAGTCTGCGTGCTGGAGTGGGTGAACGTCTTGCCTCTTGCGCCTGGTGTGCATCTGCACTAAAGAGATCATAGGCTGTCTCGCCTTAATTATATATACGTATATGTAGTGTCTGTTTGCTATGTCCGCGGACCTAACTGAATCACGCGCGCCCTGCCGTCGCTCAGCCCAGACGCACATGCGCGGTGGTCGGCCTTAGCTTCACGTCGCGGCCGCCGGAGGTTCATGGCGTTATCTCCGGCTGAAGACGTCGCGCCATTCAGTAGTTCTTGCCTGCAGCTCCCTCTATGGCCACCAGATATAATGGGAGCACAGACCTGACGCCACAGCCACTCGCTCTTGCTCGCTAGCTGTGTTAATATCGAAGTGTTATTATATAGATCTTATATGACAACTTTGGGCTTAGAACTTGGTTACGATTTGGATTGAACTGTGTATTTGTGAATTGTATTGTGAACTTAATTACGTAGCTATATGCTATGAGAGCAATAGACGGTGCCTGCTTCAGTGTGGAGAATAAAGATAAGTAATCTTCCCGATCGCTGGCGCCTTACTTTGAGACTTATCTTTCTCGGCCCTCAGATCTTGCGTCACACCCCGGTCACGTCCTGCTACCAATTCCAACTTATGTTTGCCACTCCAGGCAGACATAAAACTCTTCTTTCGGACACGTCTTAATTCATAATGGCTGCTGTATCAAAAAAATGATGTCTGCTCTTTCGGACACGTCTGAAAGAACAAACACCACAGATATGATCTCTTATGTGCAGACGCACACCAGGCTCGAACTCTTTTGGGGATCGGCGAAATGTAGCGAGTAATGGGGATAATGGGCAAAGGACACTAAATTAGTAGTGTTTGAATAAGTTGGGAATTTGGGTCGGCGGGAGACGTGCTAGGGTAGTCCGTGCATCTGCAGTGACCACTGTGTCCAGATGGTTCAGTGGTCAGAACATCTGCCTAGTAAGCAGGAGACCCGGGTTGGCATCCTGGTCTGGCACAAAGTTTCCACTTTTCCCATTGATTTCAATCAATGTTCACTCGCAGCCAGTGTCTGTAATTCGTTTGTGTCTCAAATTGTGATTGATTATTTGTGACCTATTTTGTTAGGGATTAAATGTACATTGTGGCGGTGCAGTGAAAATTCCTAACTTGAAGAGGTACCTGTATGACGACTATGACTACCATACCATATTACATTCTTGAATGAACATATGCAAAATATGTCAGGAGTTTGATTTGTTTATTTCCAAGACTAACATTTATAGCGAATTATATGAAGGGCAAAAGTATTTTGATTCTCTGAGAATCTCGGTAATATGCTTCTTCCAGTTCAAGTTTTTCTCAATGTGTACACCCAAAAATTTGGAGCATTCTGACCTATTTATGACTCCTGCTAATGTGATACATCTATTGTTCGTATGACTATATTTGTTGCACAGAAGTGAATATAGTGTATTTTCTCAAAATTTAGGAAGAGTCCATTTTCAGGGAACCACTTAACAATTCTTTGAAAAACTTCATTAACCACGAAAATGGTTCAAAGTGCTGTAAGCACTATGGGACTTAACATCTGACGTCATCAGTCCCCTAGACTTAGAACTACTGAAACCTAACTAACCTAAGAACATCACAACATCCATGCCCGAGGCAGGATTCGAACCTGCGACCGTAGCAGCATCGCGGTTCCGGACTGAAGAGCCTAGAACCGTTCGGCCACAGCGGCCAGCCATTAACCACATCTTCTGTTGCTTTCTCTCTAAGGGAATTTATGCACTGAACACCTCGAATTGCAGGAAAGGGAGCACTGCCTACTGCTGCTACCCCGGTCCTTGGCAGGGCGTATTACAGGACTTCACTTACCCGTTTTAGCCACTTTGCTCCAGTAGCCGCCTATGTGAGATGAGCGCCGGCCGAAGTGGCCGTGCGGTTAAAGGCGCTGCAGTCTGGAACCGCAAGTCCGCTACGGTCGCAGGTTCGAATCCTGCCTCGGGCATGGCTGTTTGTGATGTCCTTAGGTTAGTTAGGTTTAACTAGTTCTAAGTTCTAGGGGACTAATGACCTCAGCAGTTGAGTCCCATAGTGCTCAGAGCCATTTGAACCATTTTGTGAGATGAACCCAGTCTCTCTCTTTCAAAGTTAATATACAGTGTGTAAATAGGTATCAGTGCAGATATTTCTACTGGTGACTGAGGACAGTGTACTGAACAACATTACATGAGTATTAACGTCATTAGCAGACTAATAATTATAGCTATTACAAGTCGTATGTTTTACTTTGATTAGTACTTCCAAATACATTTGACAAGAGCAAGACATTAATGTTAATTTTCCCCTGGGCAGCAGATCAGATGTGTAAGTGTGGACACTTGAATGCAAAACGGTTAGCCAATACTGACAGACGGAGTCCGCTTAGTCGTGCAATTACGACTGTGAAGAAGTAAAATATGTGACTTGTTTGCGGGGAAACTGCTAGACTCAGAGAAAAACAGCCAACACACTAATGTGTACACGTATTAAGGCACCACATGTAAAAATGTCTGCACTTGTACCCTGTTAAACCCGGTATCAATCTGACCTACTGCTTGTAACGTCACAATAAACGAAAGGAAACGTGATTTTCAAGATTTTCTTCCTGTACAACTGTTCCTTGCCAGAATCGTAAAATGTACGTACACTGTATCATCCGACCCCTTCTGGCAACCGTCAGCATTTACTGCAGGCGAGGAGCACGCTGCAGCACACTTCTATTCACAACTACGTCCACAATGGAACTGCCTACGAACACATACAGCACTAAAGCAGCTATAGTGAAAAACAGAACTTCCTGTAGAAATTTCTGCATCCTAAAATGTTATCATTTCTTGCAGATGACCATTATGTGATTTTATTTCAGTGATTACAAAATCCAGCGGAAAGTACATATTGGGTAACCTAGGTAGCTTGTGAATAGCAGTGCAGTCGAACAAGAGAAATAATACAAAACTGTTGAGACTTTCGTGGCCACTTGTTGACATATCACCTTGTGGTTCTTCTGTCGATATCTGTTTGGTGAGTTTTCAGACGTTTCGCTAGCTGTTGAAACGTCAGAAACATCTTGAAGCAAATTTTGGCTTAAGCATGCGATACAGATACCAACAGCCAATATGTTAAGCAAATTAATTTGTTGAACAGGCTGCAGTTCATCTACAGGGTGTTACAATTCTCATCCAGGGTGACACATCCTCAATTACGACAAAATTGTGAGCCATCTGTAGGTAACGCTCAGTGGTCTGTTGGAATGATTCTAGTATGCTTTAGGTCTGAGTTCGATCCTCCCTTCAGATAACAACTTTTAATAGGAATGAACAGACCCTCTTCACCACCAATAACGCCAACTGAGCAACATAGGGTTGAATCGTGATTCTAAACCCACATTAAACATGAGGTTCCCTCGCTACCAATTGGAGGAGAGTCGGTTCAGATTGGGCCACGACAGAGGCGAAAGTCACGGCAAGCAGAAAGTCTCTCATTAGTAGACATTCTTAAATTATAGATTTAATTAAATTTATGAACCAACAGTCGTGTAAGAACAAACGTTTGTGTCTTATTCTATTGGAAATTCAGATACTGAAATTACTGGGATGGCCTAGGATTCGAACTCAGATCTCCCCTCCTGTGGGATTTGAACCCTTCAGGATGATCCAGTTCCATCCTTTAGTTGCTTTCTCAAGATTTCAACTCTTCAAGGTCAGAGGAAACGTGAGTATCTTGATTCGAATACTGGTCCACCGTAAAATTTTCATCATGTCTTTTTTCAAGTTTTGCCATGCGTATGCCGAACTTCTGATAAAAAATAACTATGATTTTTAATATCTCTTCGTGCACCGTCAACAATGATAGCTGTCAAATTCGACTCTGTCAGAGACAGAACTTTTCATCACATCATTTCAGGTCCAAACCTGTCACTCCCAGCTATTGCTGAAAGAGAATTCGGTAGCTAACGTCTCTTCGTGTAATCAAGAACGACGAAATGCATGGTGGTTCGACTCCCAATCAGCAGAGAACTTTTCGTCACTAATTTCTAGTTAAAACATGTTCACCTATCGACACTGGAGACATAAAACGATATTTAGAATCTATTCGTGGCTAGAAAACAACGGCGATATGGGTGAGTTCGAATCTTGGTAAGGCAAAACTTTTTCATCCTGTCATTTCAATTTCAGCCATCTCTCTACTGTTGAAAAAACTCGATAAATTACATACGACTGTGCTTGGTCAACAATATGATTAGGTGCAGGCATCGAATACCCCACCAACACAAAATAAGGTCTCGACATTTTAAATTTAAACATGCGCAAACGTTGTTATTTGTGAATGAAATCATATGAAGATATTTTGTGGTAAGTTAAGAGAGAAAATGGCACTAAAAGTAATCTGCGTGGCATGGTATCTGGCGTCTTAATCGTCATACAGCGATTACAGTTGGTCTTTTACAAAACATTAGCAGTTACGTAGTACGAACGCAGAAATGGGAATACAATCGTTTTCATTGGTCAATTTTTAAAGAAACCTTTTGCATGTGCGGAAATGGTGTCGCACCACTGCATCTACTAGATTCCAAACTTGTTTTGTATATACCCTCCCCCAGTGGTCCAGTCGATTAATACCAACTATTATTCTCCCCACGTTCAGGTCCATTACATTTCTTTAGGGCCTTACGTCACCAGTGGAGCTAGCAGCGTGCATTGCAAGTAATTACGGTTAATTGATTGGATATTAGGAAATGCACTCATTCTATAAAGGAGATTGCTTACAGAACATTCGTGCGAACCATTGGGGGAAGGTACACAGAAATCAGGTTTGGAATCTAATAGATGCAGTGGACCGAAACAATTCGCATCCTTGCTTCGTAAAAAGCTGACCATTTGTGGGTTTGTAGTACGTAACTGCACATGTTTTGTAGAAGACCCACTGTGCTCGCTGTATGCCGATTAAGACGCCAGATACCGTACCACGCAGAGTACTTTTACCAAATAAAAACAAATATTCCTCGACCCAAAATCAAACCCTCGACCCCCTGCATGCCAACCCAAAACGTTATCCGCTGCACCAACTGCACAGCACTGCTCTGTTTTCTGACAGAGGTAGTCACCGTACATGTGATAACATTGTTGCCAGATTGCCAATCTTTAACATTCACTTACTGCCCCAAATATGAAAAGGACGAAATATTATGAGAGACATTTTTGTATTGCCAGGACGTGAGAAGCCCGATTGCGCGAATTTTTCTTCACCCTGTATAAAGTTCATATAGTGTTTTTCTATTGTTCAATATTTTCACCTCCTTTGTTGAAAAGTGCTTAAGTTACAATTAAGAGCCAAGCATGTTCAATGCAAATGTTTTGATTATAAGATGGAGCATATTAAACATTTCGTAAGTCAAATAATAGTTCTACTGGTAGGAAATATGATTCTTAGCGTGAATTAACAGTTGCGCGAAGGAAGTGGTACCTATGTGAGCGTGTGCTTGAAATGAAGGCAGATCACATCACAACAGCACTTTCATGGGCCAATACTCACAGAAAAAAGGGCTTTGTAATCAGGACAGTTTTCTGAACCATTCTTCATGAACTTCGAGTTTCAATCAAATACAGGCCGCTAACAGAATCAGTTGTAGTTTGTAACCACATATTTGCGGATTGATATTTACTGTAACGTTTTTGATTCCTTTATCATATAATTTGATCCATGTCAGTTTTCGATAGTACTTACGATACATACTGCATGTTCATACACTGCCTGACAAAAAAAGTACTGCACCCAGAAGGGGAGCAGCAAACGAAATGAAACTTCGTGGTTTGAGAGAGTATGTGGTGTTATTTAAGTAATTACAAAATTGAGTCAAATGTACAAACAACTTGGCAGTATGAGCCCACTTGTCAGTATGAAGTTGCACCCTCTCTGTCCTCAATGTGTGCAATGAGTCGGTTGGGAAGGGTGCCATAAAGCCGTTGTATCCTCTCCTGAGCCAAGCTGGCCCACATATTTTGTAACTGGCCTTTGATGCCACGGATACTGTCCATGGGATGGATCTGGTCCCACACTTGTGCTATCGGGGACAAATCTGAGCCCTTGTTGGCTACAAGAGTACCTCAAAATTACGTAGATAGTTCGTAGAGACACGGACTACGTGCGAACAAGCATTCTCCCATTCAGAATTGGCACCGCAATACTGTAGCTTGGGAGTTAACACATGTGGACGCAGGATGCCTGTGACATACAACTGTGCTGTCAGTTTCCTCAGTCATTACCAGCTGTTACCTGTAGTCATACCCACACCATAACCCCAGGAGTAACACCACTTACCCCTCCAAAACAAAGAGAGATTGGCGTCTCTATCCAGGTCACCGCAGTACTCGCCGGCGATGGTCATCCGGGGTAGCACGACACGAAGACTTATGCCTCGCTTAGGCTCGTCAACACCGACATTGGACTGTTGCTAAGTAGAAACATGTTGCCTGGTCGGACAAATCTCGTTTCAAATTATATCGAGCGGATGGAGGTGTATGGGTATGGAGACAACCTCATGAGTCCATGGACCCTGCATGTCAGCAGGTGACTGTTCTAGTTGGTGGGGGCTCTGTAATGGTGTGGGGCGTGCGCAGTTGGAGTGATATGGGACCCTTGGTACGTCTAGATACGACTGTGACAGGTGACACGTTACGCAAGCATCCTGTTTGATCACCTGCATCCATTCATGTCCATTGTGCATTCTGGCGGACTTGGACAATTCCAGCAGGACAATGGCAATGCGACACCCCACACGTCCAGAATTGCTACAGAGTCGCTCTAGGATCACTCTTCTGAGTTTAAACACATCCACTGGCCACCAGACTCCCCAAACACGAACATTTTTGGGGATATCAGGGATGCCTTGCAACGTGCTGTTCAGAAGAGATCTCCCCCCCCTCCCCGAGATACTCTTATGGATTAATGGACGGCCCTGCAGGATCCATGGTGTCAATTCCCTTCAGCACTACTTCAGGCATAAGTCGAGTTCATGGCACGTTGTGTTGCGGCACTTCTGTGTTCTCGCGGGGAATCTACACGATATTAAGCACGTGTATCAGTTTCTTTGGCTCTTCGGTGTATGAATCAACATTTATTACTGTAGTTCGGTTTGCTATCACTTTTAGTAGTTTTGTGTATAGTCCTGCAAAAATCTCTTATTTTCATTTACATTAACGTGCAGTTGAAGTATTTCTTTCAACATACTCCGCAATCTCTCTCTTGAAAAGTATCACGTTTCTTTAACAGTTTCTCAGTAACATTACGTGAGTACAATCATCACTAATTTCATATAGCATTAAACTTGCATTCATTGTTTTGAGGTACAGTTTTTTTTACTTTACATGATTGGGCATGAGAAAGTTGTAAATTAGCGAAAAATTTAATTTAAGAGGTTGGTAAAGTAGATTAAATATATTCTCAAAACTGCAGCATCAGGCATTCAAGAAGTGTCTAGACTCTTTAAAAACAACCCTATTTTCTATAACACCTGTTCATATTCGACTTCTAAATGCAGACTCAGCAGCAATCCATTCAAGGGCATTGACTGGATCTAATTTAATGTGTTTTGTTGTCGGGTCACCCATTATTGCGAACTCGACATAAATTCACTAATACAGTAATGTTATTATGTTATTCTCGAAGTCAGTGATGTCTACAATTTTCAGCCTACTGAAAGAATTATAAGTCGGTAGTCTTAGTAGCTCTTCTTCGATAACTGCTTCCGGACTGGGTGCTAGAAGACAATCGTTGTCCTTCTTCAACCACAGCTGAGACTGGGTATTAGACGACACTTGTTGCTGAAACTTCTGCAACAATGAATGAGAGAAAAGCACGCCTGAGTTACAGCAAGTAAATGAATTTGGCAAATACGTTGTTGTTGCATTCTGAGATTTGACAAGGTCTGAACAGGTGGAAACTGTCAAAAGGAATGTAACTCAGAATCAGAGACATGCCTTTGTGGCTTGGGTTGCGTTACGAGAAACCTGTATGGAAGGGACAGGATAAGAAATGAAACACGCTTCAGGTCAACCCTCTAAAAGAAATAGACTGATATGCCTTGGACATAGTAAAAGAATGGGAAAGAGGAGATTGGAAGAGGCTTTGTGAACGACCTACATAACAGAAACGTTGCAAGAGGAAGAATGAGTACATATATGCGAGACTTAGATTGTATTGGAGAGTTGTGCTTGTGTTCTTGAAAGAAAAGAGTTGATCAACAATTAGAGCTATGGCAGCATGACATCAGTACCTTATTTCGAGTTGCAGCCCCCTGATTTTATAACGCACCTTGCTGTTGAAGCAGCTAGTGGTCTCTGTTTTTGGACTATTACACCACCAGAATTCTCGTCTACTTCGTCAATATTATTAATCTGAGCGTGCCCATGAGGATAGTGAAAGAAAAACGACTTTTGTAAACGTTACTTTAAAACTAATTACGTCGACAATTAGATCCAGTCTCAACGCTTTCAAGTACGGTAGTTTCGTAGTCAGAGGGCCTGACGAATACAACAATGTATTTGTTTATTTTATGCTATTAAATTCACAGAAGTGTTAGGTAAAATTAACATCAGCGTCAATTTTGCAATTTGTAAGTGCTCTATTAAGCTAGTAGCGTAATAAGGCCAGTCAGTCAATGAAGACCAAAAAAGGTCAAATACGGGAAATAATTTGTGCAGTCACAAATTTTTGTACAGTTGTCCGTGGAGTGCCATGAACAAAATACTATTCCTTGAATAACTCGAAAACTACGGTCTCCAGCGAAACCGTAAACCCAATAAAAATTTTAACTACATTAAATTTCCTGCAAAAAGGTCCTGTTAATATTTTTTTTAGGACTAATAGTTTCCGCGTATCGAGCGAAAGAATATGAAAATTTCGCCGGTGGTTTATGAAGGCCAATATAACATCGCGAGTTGCATGAAGCAACAGTGGCAGGGGCAGCTGAATCACCCTTTATAAGGCAGACATACAAAGCTAGATGGACTCTAGAACATTTAAAAAAAGAAAAAAGTTGTGGCTGAAGGTTTATCAATTAGAAAGACTGCAGTAAACGTTAAAATATTTTTCTTACACACCGCATATCAGATTAAGGAGTGGAAATGAATGAGACCCCAACTTCGGAAGAAACTCCATCCTGCACATGGACAAGCTCTAGCCGATCATGTTCAAACACCTAAAGCTACTGTTTGATTGAGGACGTGATTGCACAGGAAACACAATGCAGCGTCAGTTAAGTTTTATTGAGGTAAAGGCAGCTGTTAAAACTTGATTAGCTGCTGGAGATGTTCCACATATTTTCTCAAACTGCAACAACATACTCTTTGCAGTACATAATATTCTAAAAATTGTGTAAGATGAACATGAATGTGTGTTAAATTCATACGTTTTCTCTATGTGACAGACGATTTGTGCTGCAAGACAATGATAAATGTGATTTCAGTGCATGTGGGAGAAAAAAAAATTGAACGTGATTTGTACTCATTTATTGTGAGCAAATGTAAAAAGAATTATTATAAATTTGTGTCTAGAATGTTATACTTGGTATTCTTTCCATTCCCTCTGTAACACACTGACGGAAAAAAGGATCGCAACACCAAAAAGTAAATAATGTAGAGTAATGAAATTTCGGGAACGCATTTGACCACGTAACTTTGCAAGATCACAGGGTTAATTTAAGCTCGAGATGAGCCATTGCAAATGTGAAATACTGCTACGTTACTAACCGGTGGAGCTGCCAGAATGTTAAATGGAAGCATGCAAACGTGTTGTAGAAATGCCAGATGTCAGTTTCTGGGGCTTTTGCACTTGGTCAGTCAATACAAGGACGGTTAATGCTGTTTGTGGATGTGCCATGTGTTCTCGATGGGAGACAGATCTGGTGATCGAGAAAGCGAAGGGAACATGTCGATCCTCTGCAGAGCATGTTGGGTTAGAACAGCGGTGTGCGGACGAGCGTAGTCCTGAGGGAAAAAACTCTCTGTAATACTGTTCATGAATGACGGGACAACAAGTCGAATCACCAGACTGACGTACAGATTTGCTGTCAGCGTGCGTGAGATAACCACGAGAATACTCCTGCTATGATACGAAATCGCACCCCAGACAATAATTCCAGGTGTAGGTCCAATGTGTCTAGCATGCAGACAGGATGGTTGCAGGCCCTCAACTGGCTTCCTTCTATCCAACACACTTTCGTCTCTGGCACCGAGAGAGAACCAGACCTCCTCCTTGCCCTCCAGTGAGCTCTCGCTTGACACCCTAAAATCGCAAATGGCGGTGGTTTGATGTCAGTGGAACGCACGCTTCAGGTTATCTGGTTCGGAGCTGTCCTTGAAGTAATCGATTTGCAACAGTTAGTCGTGTCACATTGGTGCCAACTGCTGCTCAGAATGCTGCTGCAGACGCAGTACGATGCACCAGAGCCATGCGCCATACAAGATGATCATCCCTCTCGGTAGTGCCACACGGCCGCCCGGAGCCCAGTCTTCTTGCACTCGTACATTCTAGTGACCACCGCTGCCAGCACTCACGTACAGTAGCTATATTCCTTACAAGTCTATCTGCAATATCGCAGAAGGGACATCCAGCTTCTCGAAGCCCTCTTACGCGACCTCCTTGAAACTCAGTCAGGTGTTAATAATGGCGTCTTGGTCGTCACAATGGCATTCTTGACTAATATTAATTGACCACGTCCAATGTCGAAGGTAACTAACGCTCACGACCGTTACACCGTGCATTTAAAGCAAAGCTAATTTGCATCCTCATAGTGGAGCTACCAGCTCCACTCTTATCCCACTGACGTGAAATTTGAACAGACACCATCTTTCAGATGTAGAAACATCCATACTAACTTTCGTTTGTGTGACACACCTCCTCCTTGGTTTTCGATTTTCTTTTTTAGTCAGTATATAGTCTATCACTGGTGCTTCATTCACACACATACACACACACTCAGAGAGAGAGAGAGAGAGAGAGAGAGAGAGAAAGAGAGAGAGAGAGAAAGAGAGAGAGAGTAACTGGTTTCTAAATGCCAAATTACTAAATGTATTCAATGTAGCAAAGGAAGAAAGTATAGAATTTCACTGCACAGTCACTAAATCTGGAGCACAAACGTGGAGAGGACAAAGTAGGGAACGAAGTCTACAGTTTCTAGAATTCACCCAACTCGATTTAGGGGCATCACGCAAAATGTTAATCTGAATGACTGCATGGGGATTTAAAGCCACTTCTTCCGAATGCGAGTAGGGCGGCTTATACACTGTGCCACCTAGTTTGGCTGAGTGTAGCAGTGAATTAGTGCATTAACAGACCAACACGGATTTGTGTTCTGATTGTTGACCAGTTTCTGACAAAAATGTTGAAAGATACAAGCTTTTCTACTGGAAATTTGTGTAGCAACAGAAAAATTGAAAGCCAATACTTGTTTACGGTAAACATGGCTATACTTTTACCTTTAACTTCACGTAAATTTTACGATGATAAAAATTGACTGCAGTTTATTTCATTAAGCACATTTTAAATATTTGTAGCCGTCGGGGACCAGTTCTTGGCTTAATGGTGTATATTTTACGAAGGGCGTTCAAAAAGTAATGCAACACATTTTTTTTCTGCCAGTTTCGGTTGAAAAAACACGGAATTTGTTATGGGTTATCGTGTTGGTAGTGCTGACACCTCGTCACCACTTGGGGTACCCAAAGGTGTGTGTCAGCTGAGTTCCTCGCTGCCTAACAGAAGACCATAAAGAGCAACGAAGGACCGTCTGTGTGGAATTGCTTGCGTGTTACGAGGCTTATCGTGACAATGTTTTGCCGAAAATCTTCACAGGAGAACCGGAAACAAAACGGCAATCGATGCAGTGGAACCACACCACCTCCCCTCCGAAGGAAAAGTTGGAAGCCGCACTCTCAGCCGGTAAAGTCATGGAAACGGCCTTCTGGGACTCTGAAAGCATTATTGTGTTTGATGCCCTCCATTATGGTGCAACGATCAACTTTGAAGTGTATTGTGCTACCCTCAGGAAATTGAAGAAACTTCTTCAGCGTTTTTGTCGCGACAAAAATGCGGACGCAACGCAAGGCCTCGCCAAGTCTGTGCGCCAGACAGGAGCTCACGAAACTTCGTTGAGCTGTTCTTCCTCATCCATCCTGCAGCCTGTATCTCGCACATGACGACTTCCGCCTGTTTAGCCGAATGAAGGATGCACACCTCGGGAAGCAGTACGTGGACATTAAGGAGGTTATTGATGCAGTAAGGCCTTGGCTCTGATGTTAACCAGTCGAGTGGTACCATGCAGGCATACAGGCCCCCCCAGTAAGGTGGCGTAAGTCCATCCCATTGAACGGGGATTATGTTGCAAAATAGGGTTTTGTAGCTAAAGAGTGGGGAATAATATGGTGTACTGGAACCCTGAATAAAAGTAACTTGTAATAAAAAAAGTTTTGCAATAATTATTGAACGCCTCTTGTACTTTGTTCCTGTCGCAGGACATTCTTACACACTGATGAGCTAAAACATTATAACCATTGCCCACAAAGACACTATATGCCGCACTGGTTGCAAATGGGGAAATCAATTGACGTAAATGACTGTAACAGAGAGAAAATACACTCCTGGAAATGGAAAAAAGAACACATTGACACCGGTGTGTCAGACCCACCATACTTGCTCCGGACACTGCGAGAGGGCTGTACAAGCAATGATCACACGCACGGCACAGCGGACACACCAGGAACCGCGGTGTTGGCCGTCGAATGGCGCTAGCTGCGCAGCATTTGTGCACCGCCGCCGTCAGTGTTAGCCAGTTTGCCGTGGCATACGGAGCTCCATCGCAGTCTTTAACACTGGTAGCATGCCGCGACAGCGTGGACGTGAACCGTATGTGCAGTTGACGGACTTTGAGCGAGGGCGTATAGTGGGCATGCGGGAGGCCGGGTGGACGTACCGCCGAATTGCTCAACACGTGGGGCGTGAGGTCTCCACAGTACATCGATGTTGTCGCCAGTGGTCGGCGGAAGGTGCACGTGCCCGTCGACCTGGGACCGGACCGCAGCGACGCACGGATGCACGCCAAGACCATAGGATCCTACGCAGTGCCGTAGGGGACCGCACCGCCACTTCCCAGCAAATTAGGGACACTGTTGCTCCTGGGGTATCGGCGAGGACCATTCGCAACCGTCTCCATGAAGCTGGGATACGGTCCCGCACACCGTTAGGCCGTCTTCCGCTCACGCCCCAACATCGTGCAGCCCGCCTCCAGTGGTGTCGCGACAGGCGTGAAAGGAGGGACGAATGGAGACGTGTCGTCTTCAGCGATGAGAGTCGCTTCTGCCTTGGTGCCAATGACGGTCGTATGCGTGTTTGGCGCCGTGCAGGTGAGCGCCACAATCAGGACTGCATACGACCGAGGCACACAGGGCCAACACCCGGCATCATGGTGTGGGGAGCGATCTCCTACACTGGCCGTACACCACTGGTGATCGTCGAGGGGACACTGAATAGTGCACGGTACATCCAAACCGTCATCGAACCCATCGTTCTACCATTCCTAGACCGGCAAGGGAACTTGCTGTTCCAACAGGACAATGCACGTCCGCATGTATCCCGTACCACCCAACGTGCTCTAGAAGGTGTAAGTCAACTACCCTGGCCAGCAAGATCTCCGGATCTGTCCCCCATTGAGCATGTTTGGGACTGGATGAAGCGTCGTCTCACGCGGTCTGCACGTCCAGCACGAACGCTGGTCCAACTGAGGCGCCAGGTGGAAATGGCATGGCAAGCCGTTCCACAGGACTACATCCAGCATCTCTACGATCGTCTCCATGGGAGAATAGCAGCCTGCATTGCTGCGAAAGGTGGATATACACTGTACTAGTGCCGACATTGTGCATGGTCTGTTGCCTGTGTCTATGTGCCTGTGGTTCTGTCAGTGTGATCATGTGATGTATCTGACCCCAGGAATGTGTCAATAAAGTTTCCCCTTCCTGGGACAATGAATTCACGGTGTTCTTATTTCAATTTCCAGGAGTGTAGTTATAGCCCAGCGCCTGGGACAGGCGGAAACAGTGGAGCTCCTAGGCAATAACTCAAGATGTAAATTAATACCACGCTACTACAAATATCAGAGAAAATCTTATTAGAAATGAGACAGTCCTTAACGCTTTTATACTCAAATTTATTACAATTGGAGACATTTCTAAAATTTTAATGCTCTTACAAGTACCCGAGACAACTAATGCCCGTAACTCTACAACATGGAGCATTTCGTAATCCTTACTCAAAACTAATTTTTTTTCCGATAAGAGATTTTTCATGAATATATGAACTGCGAAAGTTCTATAACAGTTCGAAGTATACTTGCTCTCTAAAACGTTTTGCAACCACTTTTTAACCGCCGATCGCTTGGAAAGTGGGTTTGTAATAACTGGTTAATCACCTGATCAGATAGAAAGACTGTGATTAATAGCGTCAAGCACTCTGTGGAAACCTATCTATCGCCCTGGTTATCTAACGCAAAGTTACATTAAAAATTATGAGCAGCTAGCTGTGGATATGTTTGAACTTTAAAACACATGAGCAACTTTTTTAATCTGGATATGGATTCAAACCCAGTATCTATGGGCAATGCAAACTAAGCTAAGCTTTCATGCCTGACAGCTTCGTTCAAAGGTCTGAAACTCATAGACGTGAGCTACCTCATTCTTAGCTAATATCGGTTAGTAAATCTAATTTTGAAAATACATGTTGAAAATATTTGTACTTGCCTGGGACTCCTATGAAGCAACTATTGTCATCTTTAACTAAGCACGAAAGATGTTAAATATGGTTTCATTCACAACTAACAAACCTAAAATAACGTGACGTATAGTTTTGTGTTGGACGGTGATTCGGACCCAGCACGTAATCGGATTGTTAGCTGAACACAATGAAATGATACATGTCGCATTTTCACAGCAGTAGCGATCTGTTTTAACCTAAAACGGCGAGATGAATGGATTTTTTACCGTCCTGGGATTCGAAACTGGCATCTGTCGCCGATATATTCTAGCGAAAATTGACGTTAAATATAGATTTCTATCACTAGTAGCGAGAGGTACGCATGTTTGAAATAGGTGTTGTTGTGGACTGACAAGACAGCCAGTCCACAGTGACGGGTAACCGAAAGGCACGCGCTTAAACTCACGCAGGCTGGCGTGAGGTCTGAAACAGGATACGTAATGAATGCTATAAAGAAAAGTAAGTAGCTGCTGGAATACTTAACTTTAATCCACAATTGGTAAACATTGGTCTTGTTACTGTACATGCTTCATTAGATACATAGCAAAGGATAAATGGCGCCTTGCTAGGTCGTAGCAATTGACTTAGCTGAAGGCTATGCCAACTATCGTCTCGGCAAACGAGAGCGTAATTCTCAGTGAACCTTTCCTAGCAAAGTCGGCTGTACAGCTGGGGCGAGTGCTAGTAAGTCTCTCGAGACCTGCCGTATGGTGGCGCTCGGTCTGCGATCACTGACAGTGGCGGCACGCGGGTCCGACATGTACTAATGGACCGCGGCCGATTTAAAGCTACCACCTAGCAAGTGTGGTGTCTGGCGGTGACACCACAGGTGTAGCAGGATTAAGAGTTAAGTGCTGTCTGAAAAACGAACCCCGCACTTGTCGTTGGCTGCACATGCAAAGATGTTACTCATCGAATTATTTCAGGCAGTACCTAGGAGTGGCATATATGAACTTGAAATGGTGTGACGAAAAGTTCTGCGTGTTAACGGAAATCGAAACAATATGATACAGTTATTGTCGACAACGAATGGAGAGACATTAAAAATCGAAACTGTTTTCCACCAGCAATTAGGTGTGCTCATTCTAGAGGTTGAAAATTTTTATACTGGACCAGGATTCAAGTCCAGGCACGATCCATACGTAGAGACATTGAGGAATTTAAAATTTTGAACAGAGAAACAATTGTCAGGAATGGATCAAATCCTGCGAAGGGGAAGATCCGAGTTCGAATTCCTGTCCAGAACCTACGAACGTAACATCTCAGGCTCAAATAAAAGATGGAATATGTGTCCTGTGATATTAGATGATGCTTGACTCAAGTTTCCACATGCTTCCATCTCTGTTGTTTTCTGTCCTGACCTCTAATCGGTAGCGAAGGGAAATCACGTTTAATGTCAATTTGGAATCATGGTGCAATCTTACATTGCACACTAGAGCCTAATATGATCTGTTTGTGCTTATTAAAGACTATCGCCTGACGTGAGAATCGAACCCAGACCCTGAGTACACAATCCTATCATCGATCCAACTCTCACCGTCCTCCACATGTGGTTTGGCAATGCATGTGAGCAACACTAAATGATAATTCTGAATCTCTCACTCCCTGAAGTGGATTACATCCTTTTCAATACACTCATTTCCTAGTTTGATCGAATCACTATTAATCAATGCTCGTGGTCTAGTGGCTAGCGTTGCTACCTCTGGATCACAGGGGTCCCGGCTTCGATTCCCGGTAGGGTTGGGGATTTTATCTGCCAGGGGAGTGGGTGTTCGTGTTGTCTTCATCATTTCATCGTCATCCTCATCATTCGCGACAGTGGCTACATCGGACTGTGAAAAAAATTCAACTGTGAAAAAAATAGGGACTTTGTACGGGCGCCGATGATCGAGCAGTTGAGCGCCCCACAAACCAAACATCATCATCAACACCATTAATCAGTGCCTTGGCTATCCAATGCGTACATTCGACTTGATTTTTTAGTTAATGAAATCAGATCACGTAGCGGCCATCTACACATACAGGCTATAACTGTACGATGCGGAAGTTTTCGCAGAAACTGTTGTCTTCACTTGTGCTACTCTGCTGCACTATGTGTTCGCGGTAAACGTCGCGCAATGCTATGGGAAAGCTGTTTATTAAACCTGATTTTTACGTAAGTTAGTGAACCACAACTCGCATATCTGCTAAAAGTACCGCGCGGGATTAGCCGAGCGGTTTAAGGCGTTGCAGTCATGGACTGTGCGGCTGGTCCCGGCGGAGGCTCGAGTCCTCCCTCGGGCATGGGTGTGTGTGTTTGTTCTTAGGATAATTTAGGTTAAGTAGTGTGTAAGCTTAGGGACTGATGACCTTAGCAGTTAAATCCCATAAGATTTCACATACAGTTGAACATTTTTTTGCTAAAAGTATCAATCTGTTGGAAGCTCAGAGATAATTTACTTCGTTTACTAACTCAATGGTAATAGCAAAACCATATTAAAAACGTCAAAGAGCTGGTGGCTGGCTGTCCTGATCACAAGAATTTCTGTTCCATTGACTTACGGCCACCTGACGCTAGCCGGCGTCAGCCAAGGTGATCGCAACGCAACACTCCTCTAGCCTATGATCTACAACCGGCGTTTGTGCACTCACATTGGCAAGAGTAAGATTATTTAATATTGTAGTTTAGTTTTCAGCTTGAAATATTTTCGATAAATGGAGTATACACCGTGCAGTAACAACAACGTTGTAACCAGTGCTCTCGCAGTATATGGCATGAATACCAAGTATGTAATCTACAATTGTGGGCAAAATTCATCCGGAAAGAGGAGGTTGGTGCGAAAGTTCGGGGCGATTTTATTTGATGTGTTGGCACGCAGGTTGCTACAAGTGTGTTTATCAATTGTCATTTTTTATTTGAATAGTATAGTTCTTGGATTGACATATTGAACGTTGGGTATAAGAAGGTTATAGGTAGCGTTGTTTATGGGTCAGGAAACGGAGCGTTAAGTTTAATACTTGTGACATTTTGTTCTGTTTGTGTTTAATACTGGGGTGAAAATAGTTTCCGAATCTCGAACATTCGTACGTTGTATGGGGCGGGTCATATCGAAGAAATCATGTCAGAGAATAATTTTCTCACTTAATGTAGGATAGTTTTGACATGGAATGTTCACCACTCTCAGGAAGCTCGACGGCTGTAGCTCTGCTACTTGCGAGATAAAATGCTGCTCTCCCACGCGGCTTGACCTTAGAACCAACGCAGCTTTTGCCTTAAAGTGTGACGGTATTCCCACAGACCTAGCGACCAACCACGGTATTCAGGGTTCCTAGCGATAGCTTAGACAGTTAATTCGCAATGAAAAAGACTGAGTTAGTTGTCGAGTCTATGTGAAATGACCTTTCTTGACTCAAGACACGCATTTTGTAGTTAGACGACACACCGTAAGCGAAATCCGTTCAGAATATTTAAATGAAATATCAAATGAATTTTGCAGGATAGTTATGTGGCACTCCAGGAAGTAACTCAGTTATTACAGGGTTGCGAGACATATTCTGCAATGTTGTCAAGTCAAGTGCTAATCACCGTTACACCAGGAGGGAATACGTTTCCACAGACGATGTGTTTCTTGAGCGACCTAGAAATCCAGGAGTGAAGTTTTGTACTTCAAACAGAGGAAACAGTTGCCAAATTGACAAGTGCCTGAAATACGGTAGGTGTAAGAAATGTGTATAAGTTATCCAAAACACCATAAATTAAGAGCAGGGAATAATTACCTGGACGTCCGTCTACGCCATACCTGTCATTATTTTACGTTTGTTTTAGTCTGTAGGTTATCAGAATATTCACATGAGAATTCAACAACATATACAAGAGTCATCTGTGTATCCCCTTGGTACTGTGTGGTGGGCGAGAGATTCGCTAAAGATGCAAGGCAAGTATGGGACCTATGCCGAAGAGCACTCTCTGTAAAAGTGAACAGTGATTCTATCAGGACTCGGTGACTTATTTATTTACCAATCCCACAACTACTTCTCAGCGCCAGGGATGCCGATTTCTATGTCCTCCATGCGAGAGTGTGCGTTGTTCCAACGATTGCATGTGTCTACGAACCTGCTGCGTGAATAATATTTTAAACATGAAATTTAGTTCAGTTTTGTTTTTACTGTCTTCTATTGCCACACCAGATTGGTCGACTGTTGATTAAGAATTTTCTATGGTTCTTGGCAAGATCTTTCACTAACGTATGACAGCATAAGCTGTATGCTTCTTTTTACAGAGATATGAATTTCTAACAAGTTTTGCCTGTCGGCATTTCTGCATTCTGTTTCGAAGAGAGAGTGCAAAAGTTTCTGTTTCCTCAGCACGTTCCGAATTTTGCTGTTAAACCATAGTTCGTGTTTTCCATCCTTAATCCAATTACTCGGGACATAATCTCCAGAGCGCGGTTTACAATCCGTTTAAACTTTGCCCATTATTCCTCTACGGCTGTCATAATGGAAGTATATGGTACGCATTCATTGCGTAAGTTGGATGCTAACTACTGTCTATCTGCTGCGTGAGGTGTAATTCTCCTAGCATTATTGATGGATGTATTAACTGTAGCTACCATCTTATCTATAAATATACCATGATCACTAATTCTTATCCCCATACTGACAATGCCGACAAGTCAGGCCTGTTTGTAGCTGCAATGGCTAAAATATTTCAACTGCTTGTGGGTTGCCGAACTAGCTGCTCAAGACAGTTGTCGGAAAACGTATTAAGAATTATTTCACAAGAATGTTTATCTGTGCTACCTGCAATGAATCCTTAGACGTCCCAATCTATATTCGGTAGGTTAAAAGGGCATACAATTAATATTATACGATCGGAGATATTTCCGTACTACTGAGCATAGACTTCCGTTGAATGATTCTAGAACACTTATTGCGAAGTTGATTGGTCGGTAAAGACTTAGTTTCTGTGTTGATTCTATTTATATTTGTGACTAAGTCAAGCTCTCTATGACGTCATCATCATCATCGTCACGTGGCAAGCCTCGCCCCCTTTCCGTAAACTTTCTTCTTCTCCTTCCCTCCCTCCCCATCACTTCTTCTTCACCATCTCTGTCCAAACAGTGTATTATTAAAATGAGACAGCCAATCACAGTTTACTATTTTAGTGGGAATTACAAGGAAATAACCGATCGCAATGTTGTCAACTTGACTATATTCAAAACTATCTGGAAGCTGTGAATTTTACACCGTGGTAAGAAAAGTATTTAAGTTTTTTCACCTGACTTGTGTAAATTGACGCCATCACGCGGGCACAAAAACACACACACACACACACACACACACACACACACACACACACACACACACACACACGCACTTATGTCAAATGCTGCAGCTTCATCAGTAAGCTTCATTGCTTCATTACTTAATGTTTGAGTCAAATACTGCATGGAAGTATATTTCACCTCTCTTCCTGTTTTGAAACTCCACTTGTGTCTACGCGAACTGCTTTACCACCTCATCATCAGCATATTGAATTATGTAAACTACTGTACTGTCCAATGAGCAGTAGATTTAATTTCTGTCTTTTATAAGATTGTAGAGTAATGGGAAAGGAAAAAGCTCCAATAAAAATATCCTAGATACAAAATTTATTATAAAACATGTTACATTCCAAATGAAGTTAGATGCACACTTGGTTTATTATACACCTTTACATATGACAAGGATTATTTGGAGTTAAATAGCAGAATATCTTACTTAAACTCAGTATCTTGCTATTCATTCACACATTTCATGATTTTTTCGTGTTACAAAAATACGTTAGTATCTTTAATGTAACATTCAATGAGCTTCGTAGACTAAAACAGAAATTACTTTTTCTGCTATCACACACAGAGGAAACATACGTATTTAACATATATTTTACTTCATCTTCAACACTTTAGAATATCATGTATTGTAAACATTAGATTGTTACAGTTTGCGTAAATACTTAAGATATCGCCATGAGTGAACCTAGTTTTGACAGTTGTATGTGCCTTAGTAAAATCGAAATGGCTCTGAATTGCGTTTTGTTTACAAAATGTATGCAATGTGAATAACATTTTCTTAATTCGACAATTAAAGAGTTTTTATATTGAAACAGAATCACTTTAATGTACTAAATACTTTCATATTAATCTTGTACTCTTTCGAGAAAGTCAAGTTCATTTTAACTGACACCCAAGAATCTTGATACTACATGTGTTTTGCAGTCCTTCAGCTAGACCAACGCTGCTGCTCAAAATCTGGTGATGACGCATCTTGCTGTCAAGTTTGGATGCCTTCCCTTTCTCCAGCGTCTTAGTCTTTCAATGGATATTGCATTTTTCCCATCACCCAGATGATTCAAGCTCTGTAACATGAAAGCAGAATAATTCCTGCTTTCTTCAACAATAAGAAAAATACAAATTTTATTAGTATTAGTAGTAATGCATATTAAACTTACATTTTTTATAATTCAATGATGCATACAAACAGGACAGCAGCAACTGTATCAATAACACTAGTAGCAGGAGAACCAGTAACAACAGCGCCAATGACTTACTTGTATTAGTAATTGTCTCGAACTTAGATGTAATTTACTGCTACGACAGCAGATATCGACTTGTTCCAACAAACCCTCAAAAGCAAATTGCTTCACAAGTCTATATGTTTTGCAATGTCCTATTTCATCGACTTGACAAGTCATGACAAATTGAGATTTGCAAAATGCATAGTCAGCATGTCCGGATACTTAATTGGCATGCGTATCATATTAAACCAAGCCAGGAGTAAAATGTATTAGTTTTCATCATGTGTGTGAAACACGCTAAGCCTCATTTAATGCTTTTTTCATTTTCACATATACATTAAAATCACAGCTAATTTCGTCTTGCAGCACAGATCATTTGACAGCTTTTGCTGTCTGTAGAATATCACGTATTGCAAACAGTTGGTAGTTATGCAAACACACGTTCATCTGCTAAACTCTCACGTTCTGTGCCGACCAGCTTGTAATATGGACTCTATATCTTGGACTATATTTCCTATTCTCTTCTGAAATCGAGTACAATACCTTGCTATCTATTCCCAAGATCCACTGTGGGCTGTTTGATGTGAAAAATCCCATACAATAATTAATGAATAATAATAATTAATAAAGAAAGGTTGCCAAATCTTTTAAATGTGTAAAATACACCTATGGTTTGAGTCATTCAAATGACAGAATATTCTCATATACGAGGGCCTTTCCGAAAGTTAAGTCTTCTGCTTTTCTTGTGGTGACTTTAGATGCCCGCGCAAGATGTTGATGGTGTAGTGCTAATGCTTGAACCTTCCTCTTTCATTTGCAGGTTGTTCCGTTGTTTTGAGGTGGTTGGTGCCAGCAGAGGAGTGTTCCAAAATGGAGTCTGATATGGATGCGCATATAAAACAGCGATTTGTGGTTGAATTCCTCATTGCTGAAAAAATTTCACCGATTGAAATCCATCAATGCCTGCTAAAGGTGTATGGAGACGATACAATAGACGTAAGTAATGTAAGGCGATGGTTACGGCATTTTCAAGGTGGTGAAAACGGTATACATAACAAGCCACGGCCTGGTCGACGCTGCACAGCACCCTCGCAATGAAGAGCGTCTTGATCAGCTCATCAGTGCTGAGCGGTGGATAACGACCATAGAATTGTGTGCAAATCTGAATCTCGCCTGTAATGCCTTGGAAACAGTGTTGGAACATCTTGGATATCGCAAAGTCTGTGTGAGATGGGTCCCGCGGATGCTTACAAAATAACAAGAAACTCATCGAATGGAAATTTATCGGGACCTGCTGGACCAATATGAAGCTGAAGGTGACAATTTTATGAATAGCATTGTCACGAGCTGTGGTGTCACCACTATGAGCCGGAATCCAAAAGACAGTCCATGAAATGGCGACATACGAATTCTCTGTCAAAGGAGAAATTCAAGACACAGCCATCTGCAGGCAAAGTGATATGCAGTCTTCGACCAGAGAAGAAGACCAACTTTCACCTGCAACATGATAACGCCAGGCCGCACACCATTTTTGCGACCACACAACTCATTGCAAAATTCGACTGGACTGTCTTAGCACATCCACTTTACAGTCCCGATTTAGCGCCTTCAGACTTCCATCTCTTTGGAGCTCTGAATGATGGACGACGGGGCGAATATTTCCAAGACCCGGATGCTGTTATCAAAGCTATAAGAAAGTGGTTAGCCGCAGATAGTGCCGATTTTTACAAGCGCGGTAGGGAGGCTCTGGTTCATCGTTGGCAAAAGTGCATAACGAATGGTGGTGACTACGTGGAAAAATGGCTGTCTGTACCCGAAATACTGCTCTGTTTAGCTGTGCTGTTTTAATTTATGTATCTCCTGTGTTTCCAGAAGCAGCTGCAGCATCGCCAGTCACGAACTTTCCGCTAGCAGTTGCGTTGTATTTATAACTATTTTCCTGCTGCAATCATCGACTTCTTTCAATATGTTTCGATAAGCAAAGTGCTTAGTCAGCAAGTTAATAAGTTTCGCAATCTCCAGCTGTGTCGTCTTACACCAATTGGATGTCTTAACGTGACGAGACTTGTCGGAACAAGTATAATGCTTAGTCAGAAGGTTCAGTATTGCCAATGCCTAATATGCATCTGCATATCATATTACGCTATGTTGAGAGTCACTGAATTTTTCCATCACCTGTGTGGGGTCCATATTATGGAGCAATTACATATCTTACATTACACTTTTGGTAATTACATTCACTTTATTTTTGAGTGACATTGCGAACTTCAAGAAATAACTGTTCCTTCTCAAATGGCTCTGAGCACTATGGGACTCAACTGCTGTGGTCATAAGTCCCCTAGAACTTAGAACTACTTAAACCTAACTAACCTAAGGACAGCACACAACACCCAGCCATCACGAGGCAGAGAAAATCCCTGACCCCGCCGGGAATCGAACCCGGGAACCCGGGCGTGGGAAGCGAGAACGCTACCACACGACCACGAGATGCGGGCTGTTCCTTCTCGAAGTGTTTCTCTGTAGGTATTATTTCTTTTTAATATGAATTATTTCTTACCGCTTTCGAGGCTAGTAAGGAAACTAATCGCTCCAGCAATTGGGTTTGGTTGTTCCAGTGGGCATTGTCGATACATGCTGGTTATTTGTAGGACAGTGTCTTCCTGTCGTGAATTTCATCCTTCTCATCGTGATTATCTTCTTCTTGTACATCACCCCTACCACCATCATCATCATTTGCCTCATTCTCTTCATCATTATCTTTTTCCTCCTCCTTATCATCATCATCTTCAAACTGAAGTCGCACTGCTCTCCAGAGGGATCAGATCACGTTCAATGGGATTGCTGGACCTCGATGTTCTTAGAGAAAGGGTGAATCGTCCGGCAGGTGTCAGCAGTGTTACAGGTAGTCAAGAAAGTCACCCCGTTGATGATCTCACTGTCTTTCGCTTTCGATCACAAAATATGTGGGAATCAACGGCCTAGGGAAAGGCACTGTTTCATTGACGTCCTTTATGGAACCACTTAAGGCATTTTCGTGTCGATTCTAAGCGACACTGAGTCTGGAATGGTTTCCTCGGGCCCCATAAGAGAACCGCGTGATTTCAACACTGGGCATCGCGGTTCTGACCTCCATTGCCGGGGAGACAAAAGAAAAGGTGAAGTGTGTATAAGAAGGGATGCGGTCACTTTCCCATCGTGTGACACGGCCACTGTAGTGTTGTACTGAATTGTAGTGAAATTTGGCGCGAATGTGACATCATTAACCCACTGTACACCTCACACGAACTTATGAAACCTTTCCCCTGCTTATGGTGAACGGCTTATCCCAAACGCATGGTTTTATTCAACAATCAAGAAAAGAAACTGAGCTTAAAATCCTTAATACACAACGATATGATACAAAAGTAGGGCTTGTGTCAGCTGTGCTATGATTTTTTTAAGATCTTATGGGACCAACTGCTGAGGTCATCGGTCACTAACCTTACACACTACTTAATCTAACTCCTATCTAAGGATAACACACACACACACACCCATGCCAGAGGGAGGACTCGAACCACCGACGTGGGAAGCAGCGCGGATCGTGACAAGGCGCCCTAAGACCGCTCGGCTACCCCGCGCGGCGCTATGACTTTACTTGCATCGGAAATATACTCTATCTCGCTCAACATCTAAACTAAAGATGTGAAGATGAACCACACTGAGCCTCTTAAATTTAGAAGGGCTGCTGTTCTGTGCTCTGCATTGCGAATGATACCACCGAACACACACGGTGTGCAACACCACCAGTCGTGATGATCATTGTCACCCTGAATGCACGGCGCACACTATTTATGCGGTAATAAGGGTCAGTCTACCCCAATCTTGGTGACTGCCACTACCCCAGTCATTGTGGTTACCATTAGTCCAATCATGACGACTACCATAACACCTATCATGATGACTGCCGTTACTCCAAATCTGTGGAGGATACTATTGGGGTAATGAGAGTCAGTTGACGTGGTAAATGGCATTAATCCAATCATAGTGACCATCATTGCCCCAAATCAAATGATCATAAAAGACATTGCCAGAAGTCAGTCGACTTCACCCTGTCCAGAACTAAAGAGCCCTTGTTCAGGACGTTGTGCAAATAGTAGATAAGCTTGGTACAACATTCTCACTGTTATTATAAAAATCACATGTGGGAATCAAATAAGTGGATGCCTCATGAACCTCCATTACAGACCTACATTAACCGATTTTAAGTTATGAGGGCAAGTTGAGAAACTCTCTACTGCTGTGTGAAACCGCGATAAATGCTAAGCAAATGGATCGAGAAAATATCTTACAAATTATCAGACAACTGCTTACTTTTAGAGTGCTGGAAATAAGTATCATCACAACACTCACACACTGTAGTTAAACATTCGATAATATAATGAACAATACCTACATTCTGTTTATCCTCCTAACAATCTAATCTGGCAAGTTCTATATCGTTTAAAATCTATGTCTGCTCACGTTAGGAGTTCCATCATTTTAAACATGGGCCTGCTTACAAGTTGACGACATCGGTAGCTTTTCATAGACATTTATACAAACAACGAGCACGATTTGCTAGTTGATCATGCTATGTGATAATTGATTTATGTGGAAATTATTTTCAAAAAATCCGAAGGAACTTCCGGCATTTTGATATTCCCGTATACTTCTGTAGCACTGGTATTTGCCCAAAAAAAAAAAAAAAAAAAAAAAAAAGGTTCAAATGGCTCGGAGCAGTATGGGACTTAACATCTGAGGTCATCAGTCTCCTAGAACCTAGAACTACTTAAACCTAACTAACCTAAGGACACCACACACATCCATGCCCGAGGCATGATTCGAACCTGCGACCGTAGCGGTCGCACGGTTCCAGACTGTAGCACCTAGGCCACTCCGGCCGGCACACAAGGTACAAATAACATTTGTTGTCTACAGTTTAATATCACATACGGTTTGTAACTTCTCACTTCAAAGCCTGATTCTGAACAACTGGTGAGCCAGCGATTCTGTCTTGTCTTCACAGAGTCTAATAGTTCATAGTGCTCTAAGGAAAATTATTTCACGATCACTCGGCGACAGACTTCGGCAAAGCTATCAACTTTTATATCTCAGCGTGCAGTACAGATCAACTACTTAAAAACAATTCACTTTCTACACAACTTGCATAATTTTTTTTACTGATAACGGGATCTGTTGTTTGATTTCTAACTACACAGCTCGTAACAGATCACGTCTTTCTGTTTTTCGTGTGCCAATTACATAGCGAAAACGAAACATCGAAGAAATTATTGTTATGTTGCATGGTGTCACAAAATGTAAACGTTTTAGGATATTGCAAGAATGGAAACAAGGATAATATGGGAATAACTATTGATGGCACGTCTAAAACAACCTGGATATTTATAAGATAGCAGAAGATTATCGCGAGAGCAGAAGAATATCCTCGGAAAAGAATGCAAGTAGATGCATTATGGGCACGGTGTTGTGGATTTAATAAATTCTCGCTTGCTTTCCAGAGAAAGTGCGAACACATGCGTATTATGTTGATTTAAAAAAAAATTGTAACGCTGTTGGCTCACGTGAGCATTACATTTTTCTATCTTTCAGGCTGTCAGTTCTAGTTCTCGTAAGTCCCCGCGAGAAAAATTTGCTCTGAAAGACAGCAAATCTATGTGTCTCGCAGTTAATCCAATACGCGCTGTACGGTGCAAATACAGATGTTGTTTTTTAAATTTTGGAACGATATGACAGCGATTTGCAGACAAAATAAAGTGCTCTCGATAAATATTTGGAGCACTCTGACTGTATGCGGATGAATGCACAAGGCAAGCCTGTGCGATGTCTTTCAAACAAGAGAGCTGATACAAGAGGTACAAAATGGTTCAAATGGCACTGAGCACTATGGCACTTAACATCTGAGGTCATCAGTCCCCTAGAACTTAGAACTACTTAAACCTAACTAACCTAAGGACATCACGCACATCCATGCCGGAGGCAGGATTCGAACCTGTGACCGTAGCGGTCGCGCGGTTCCAGACTGTAGGACCTAGAACCACTCGGCCACTCCGGCCGGCGAAGAGATACAACACAGGTAGTTCGTGGTGGCATATTCCTAGATGTTATGACTGTAGCCGCTGCGCCAGAATATCAGAAAAGCTGTCACATTCGGAAGTATCTGAATTTTGTGTCATCTTCAAAAGTATCTAAACGATCTGAATTTTGAGGAAGTTGGAGTTACGCTCGAAGGTTTCGGAATTATTTGTTGGATGTGTTTATAACACGCCATTATTTAACATAATCAACTAGCATATTAAGCATATTATGGATTTAGGTCAATGATATGAGGCATGACAATATAACACTCGATGTTTCTACAAACCATTTCGAATCGTTACATGGCTCACGATTCGGCCAATGCATTTGAATCTCGGCGTGGCATAATATGACACACACATGCCAGTTAGGCATCGGCAAGACTGAACTTGTTGACAAAATGCGTTAGTCATCACCCTGACAAATTCAGTCGACGTAATGTGATAAACTTGGAGATTGAGAAACGTACTGACTTGCTGACTAAGCACCTTGCCTGTGAGAATTCAGCGAAACAGATCAGCATTTGCTGTATAAGTGGGAAAATATGTATAAATATGAGACAGCCACTATAGTTTGTCTAAAATTTCCTTAGGATTGACAGTTCGGCAGGAGCACGTGGAGGCACAGAACACAGTTAGCATGCTCCGCACGAAATTCACGCGTAATGTTAAATTTAATTCAACTCGCTCAGACAGGCAAACTATTCAATGTATAAGGATGGAACTATCATAAATTTGTTCTCGAAGAGAACACTACTATAATACACTACTGGCCATTAAAATTGCTACACCACTAAGATGACGTTCTACAGACGCGAAATTTAACGGACAGGAAGAAGATGCTGTGATATGCAAATGATTAGCTTTTCAGAGCATTCACACAAGGTTGGCGCCAGTGGCGACACCTACAACGTGCTGACATGAGGAAAGTTTCCAACCGATTTCTGATACACAAACAGCAGTTGACCGGCGTTGCCTCGTGAAACGTTGTTGTGATGCCTCGAGTAAGAGGGAGAAATGCGTACCATCACGTTTCCGACTTCGATAAAGTCGAATTGTAGCCTATCGCGATTGCGGTTTATCGTATCGCGACATTGCTGCTCGCGTTGGTCGAGATCCAATGGCTGTTATCAGAATATGGAATTGGTGGGTTCAGGAGGGTAATACGGAACGCCGTGCTGGATCCCAACGGCGTCGTATCACCAGCAGTCGAGATGACAGGCATCTTCTCCGCATGGCTGTAACGGATCCTGCAGCCAGGTCTCGATCCCTGAGTCAACAGATGGGGACGTTTTCAAGACAACAACCATCTGCACGAACAGTTCGACGACGTTTGCAACAGCATGTAATATCAGCTCGGAGACCATGGCTGCGGTTACCCTTGACGCTGCATCAGAGACAGGAGCGCCTGCGATGGTGTACTCAACGAAGAACCTGGGTGCACGAATGGCAAAACGTCATTTTTTTGGATGAATCCAGGTTCTGTTTACAGCATTATGATGGTCGCATCCGTGTTTGGCGACATCGCGGTGAACGCACATTGGAAGCGTGTATTCGTCATCGCCATACTGGCGTATTACCCGGCGTGATGATATAGGGTGCCACTGGTGACACGTCTCGGTCTCCTCTTGTTCGCATTGACGGCACTTTGAACAGTGGACGCTACATTTCAGATGTGTTACGACCCGTGGCTCTACTCTTCATTCGATCCCTGCGAAACCCTACATTTCAGCAGGATAATGCACGACCGCATGTTGCACATCCTGTACGGGCCTTTCTGCATACAGAAAATGTTCAACCGCTGCCCTGGCCAGCACATTCTCCAGATCTCTCGCCAATTGAAAACGTCTAGTCAATGGTGGCCGAGCAACTGGCTCGTCACAATACTGTGGTATCGTGTCGAAGCTGCATTGGCAGCTGTACCTGTACACGCCATCCAAGCTCTGTTCGACTCAATGCCTAGGCGTATCAAGGCCGTTATTACGGCCAGAGGTGGTTGTTCTGGGTACTGATTTCTCAGGATCTATGCACCCAAATTGCGTGAAAATGTAATCATATGTCAGTTCTGCTATAATATATTTGTCCAATGAATACCCGTTTATCATCTGCATTTCCTCTTGGTGTAGCAGTTTTAATGGCCAGTAGTGTAAATTATTAATATGATGTACGGGCAGTTTACGAAATTGCATTTTCTGACGACATTACCGAATTTTCGACGTTCAGAAAATTGTCTTGTTATTGAAGTTAGGTGAACACATTATGCGAACGAAATCTTAAGAATACATCATATTTTCATCTGTTTCAGAGCTCTTTAAGGCGACATAATTTGAGTTAAATATTACGCACAATCATTCGTTCGCTCTTCAAGTAGTAATCGGCTGTCCGTACGGTTTTGTTGCGAGAAGCAGACTGCCATGTTTGTAATGAAGCTGTTGTTGATTTTTCTACCCCACCTATAAAAACTAATACAACAAAAAAATGTGGTTATGCGTGTTTATTAGGGTGGGAAAGCCTATCTTTAATAGCCCTACCCCTATTGTGAGAAAGAACAAAAGCCATACAAAAAGCAGGGCCTCTGTGTTGCTGCAATTATATTGTAAACAGTAACATTTATTCTGTGTGATACAGACTGGATTCATGAGATGAACTTCATTTGGAATTACTTACTGGTAAGGTCTTCATCTTAACATTTCAAAACTTAGTACTGTATAGTTTTGTTATGCAGATACTTACAATGCCAACGGCCTCGTCGCAGTGGTAACTACGGTTACCCGTCAAATCACCGAAGTTAAGCGCTGTCGAGTTTGGCCAGCACTTGGGAAAGTGACTGTCCGGCTCTGGCGAGGGCTGTTAGCAAACTGTGTGCACTCAGCCCTTGTGAGGCCAATTGGGGAGCTACTTGATTGAGATGTAGTGGCTCCGGTTACAAAAGCTGACAAAGCCGGGAGAGGGGTGTGCTGACCACGTGCCCCTCCGTATTTGTATCCAGTGACGCCTATGGGCTGAGGATGACTCGGCAGTCGGTCGGTACCGTTGGGCATTCGGAGGCCTGTTCAGATGGATATGTACTAACAGCTGTACACCGCACACTTTAAACATGTAGGTGAATTCGTCTGCGCTCCAATTCTATAGTGATAATTGAAAAACTTCACTGACATCACTCTCGTCGCTATGGCAGAAGCTTGTAGCGTCACTGTCGCTGCCACCGTCACTGTTGTTATTCAAAGAAATGATCATCCCCTACACTGAATTCTGCAAAACAGTTTCATTCTGCCATGCTCTCTCCATGATGCTCTGCGTATGTTTGGCGGCTTTCTTCCACTCTTAGGAGATGATATTGCTAACAGCTTCCTTTGTGAGTGCTTTGACTGCAGAGAGGGTAAATTTATTATTAATCTTGACAACGTAACATTTAATTTTGGTCCATATTAGCTCTACTGATAGCGTAACGATTGTATGCCCGTATGTGCCTGCCAGTTCGTCGATTTCGTATTACGGGAACTGTGATTTGTGGAGAGATATTTTTTTCCATAATCTCCATCTTTTTAAGGTCATCAATTACTTCGACGATACTACGCTGAAGCCAATCAATCATTTGCCCCTTTTACTTTGCCACGGTGGGTGCCTTGTCAACAACAACCGACTGAAGAGGAGCATTATCTAGAACATTGTTGGTGGTTTTTCAGATAAGATATTAGTGATTCTACAAACCACTTTGTAAATGTAATGCGGTTCATTTTTTAACGATAATTGCCTGTATTCTTTAATTGAAAAAGTAGCAAACTGTTTGGGAGAAAGCCATGGGAGGTGCCTGCTTGAAGAAGAATAAGTCTCCCTCCCTTACCAGATGCCATTTCCACTGTTTCTTTAGTCATATCACCTGTCCAGCCCCTCTTAAAAACGTGACAAGAACTGACTCACGTTTCATCAAGCCATACAATTTCGTCGATATTCGGGCTGCAGATCTGTCACTCCATCAACAGCTTATGACCACAGAAATGCGCACGCTGAAAGAGTAGACTGTGTAAAACTGTAAACAACGATGTGCGACTACTTTGCAAAAATATTGATTTCGTAAGTGCGACCGATAACTCGGAGAGTATCGGACGTTCCCTTCTGCGATAACAATAATAAACATGACGACGAATCGCATCCTCTGCAAACTAATCTCTATTGGTAATCCGCTTATCCATACATGGTTTTAAGTTTCGATGTTTCTCCAGCTTCTCTCTCTTTCTCGAACATTTTCTTTCCAGTCTTTACAACAGTACTGTTGTTTACATTCAAAGCTGAGGCAGTTCTATCGATTACTTTGTTAACGGAGAAGAGCGAGCCTCCATTAAACCCTTATATGACAGACCCCTGTCCAAAAGAACGACGTCTAATTTTTCCACTCACAACTTGTGACGAACTTCCTACTCACATTTTTCAGTACCAAACAACAAATATCTGTAACAACAAAGAAACTTGCAACAAACAACAATAACAGCAAATAACAGTAACAACAAATAGAATAATAAATCATTCAGTCGTAAAGGCGAGCGCAAAGGAAATCACATGGCGCACCGATTACGCAGAACAGCAAGCTGACTGCACCTGAAGCACTCACAATGAAAGGAGGAAGTGCAGTGGTGGTGGGGTGAAGTTTTGGCAACTTCAAGGGACTGCTGCGGCTGTTGTATCGTGCGACTGGCGGAATGCGGACCGTACCTATAGAGTTGGCCTTCTCCCCATACTACTTTCGCCGTAGCTCGCAATCCTAAACTAACTTTGAATAGAGTATAGGAGAAAGTAAGTCGCTGGTATTGCTGCTGCTGCTGAAGTCCTCTGTACGTGCATGAGCAGGTCATCGAATTACAAAGTTTGCCGTGTACGATGAAATTAATAAAGTGAGCCGGCCGCGGTGGTCTAGCGGTTCAAGGCGCTCTGTCCGGAACCGCGCGACTGCTACGGTCGCAGGTTCGAATCCTGCCTCGGGCATGGATGTGTGTGATGTCCTTAGGTTAGTTAGGTTTAAGTAGTTCTAAGTTCTAGGGGACTGATGACCACAGATGTTAAGTCCCATAGTGCTCAGAGCCATTTGAACCAACCAATAAAGTGAAATACTCACTTGCAGGTGGGATGTTGCATATCAGAAAAGTCCATCAATTGAGAGACGTCCGCAAAATGTGCATTACGCAAATTCGAAAGATTTGGAAACAGGTTTTATAATTATTGTATGGGATTTCGCATATCAAATAGCAACACTGGATATTGGGAACAGATGGCAAGGGGTCATATTCTGATTCCGAAGAATACAGAACGTGAGGGGTTAGCAGATAAACCTGTATTTATGTAAAAATCTGCTGCCTACTTTTTACAACAGATGGTATTCTGAAAAGCTTTTAGCTGAATAATAATATGATAGCAAAAAATGTCAATCGATTTGTGCTGCAAGATAAGTTAATTCTGATTTTAGTGTTAGTGTAAAAATGTAGAAAACATTAAATTTGGTTACTGTACGTTTCACACAGGTGATAGACACCAATGAAATTGACTCTTGGCTTGTAATACACTCCTGGAAATGGAAAAAAGAACACACTGACACCGGTGTGTCAGACCCACCATACTTGCTCCGGACACTGCGAGAGGGCTGTTCAAGCAATGATCACACGCACGGCACAGCGGACACACCAGGAACCGCGGTGTTGGCCGTCGAATGGCGCTAGCTGCGCAGCATTTGTGCACCGCCGCCGTCAGTGTCAGCCAGTTTGCCGTGGCATACGGAGCTCCATCGCAGTCTTTAACACTGGTAGCATGCCGCGACAGCGTGGACGTGAACCGTATGTGCAGTTGACGGACTTTGAGCGAGGGCGTATAGTGGGCATGCGGGAGGCCGGGTGGACGTACCGCCGAATTGCTCAACAGGTGGGGCGTGAGGCCTCCACAGTACATCGATGTTGTCGCCAGTGGTCGGCGGATGGTGCACGTGCCCGTCGACCTGGGACCGGACCGCAGCGACGCACGGATGCACGCCAAGACCGTAGGATCCTACGCAGTGTCGTAGGGGACCGCACCGCCACTTCCCAGCAAATTAGGGACACTGTTGCTCCTGGGGTATCGGCGAGGACCATTCGCAACCGTCTCCATGAAGCTGGGATACGGTCCCGCACACCGTTAGGCCGTCTTCCGCTCACGCCCCAACATCGTGCAGCCCGCCTCCAGTGGTGTCGCGACAGGCGTGAATGGAGGGACGAATGGAGACGTGTCGTCTTCAGCGATGAGAGTCGCTTCTGCCTTGGTGCCAATGATGGTCGTATGCGTGTTTGGCGCCGTGCAGGTGAGCGCCACAATCAGGACTGCATACGACCGAGGCACACAGGGCCAACACCCGGCATCATTGTGTGGGGAGCGATCTCCTACACTGGCCGTACACCACTGGTGATCGTCGAGGGGACACTGAATAGTGCACGGTACATCCAAACCGTCATCGAACCCATCGTTCTACCATTCCTAGACCGGCAAGGGAACTTGCTGTTCCAACAGGACAATGCACGTCCGCATGTATCCCGTACCACCCAACGTGCTCTAGAAGGTGTAAGTCAACTACCCTGGCCAGCAAGATCTCCGGATCTGTCCCCCATTGAGCATGTTTGGGACTGGATGAAGCGTCGTCTCACGCGGTCTGCACGTCCAGCACGAACGCTGGTCCAACTGAGGCGCCAGGTGGAAATGGCATGACAAGCCGTTCCACAGGACTACATCCAGCATCTCTACGATCGTCTCCATGGGAGAATAGCAGCCTGCATTGCTGCGAAAGGTGGATATACACTGTACTAGTGCCGACATTGTGCATGGTCTGTTGCCTGTGTCTATGTGCCTGTGGTTCTGTCAGTGTGATCATGTGATGTATCTGACCCCAGGAATGTGTCAATAAAGTTTCCCCTTCCTGGGACAATGAATTCACGGTGTTCTTATTTCAATTTCCAGGAGTGTATGATGCAAATGCCAATTAGGCATAAGAAAATCTGAATTCTCTGGCAATGCATTCTGCATTACTCACCTTATCCTGACTTATCAATTCAATGAAATAGAACATTACAAAACATGTTGACGTACGAAGCACCTTGCTTGTGAGAACTTCTTGGAAAAAATCAAGAGTTGCTGCCTAAACGGGAAATCATTTATACCCATAAATGCGAGTCAACTATTAATAGAACTAATTCATTGACGCTGTTGCTGCTGGTGCTGGTGATACCACGGCTGCTGACCTCCGTGAGTGCATCATTGAATTAGAGAAAATATAAGTCTAATAATCACTGCTACTACTACTAATAAAATCTGTATTTTGCTTGTAATTTATTTCCTATAATTCAAGAGAGCCGAGATTCTTCTGCTTCCATGTTACAGAAGATGAAGCATCTGGGTAATGGCAGAAGTGCAATACGCACCGAAAGACTTTCAATACTGGAGAAGGTGGGGGGGGGGGGGGGGGGGGAACCAAGCTTGAGAGCAAGATGTGTCAACACCACCAGATTACGAGCAATAGTGCTGGTTTCTCTGAAGGTGTGCAAAACATATGTACTACCAACATTTTTGGCTATCAATGAAGATGAACTTGACTGACTCATAAGAGGCAACGTGTGCATGATATATCGTGGAACAGTGGATAGCATGGTCATAGTTGATTTCGAAAATAGTGATACGGACTAAAAATTTTTCTTACTTGCCTAGTAGAAAACTGTTTATATAAAAATATCAGTTCCTGTTCATAAGGTATCACACAGTGGAACCATAAGAAAATTATTCGCTCTCTTAAAGGAGATAATTGTGGCCCTGTGTTTTATTCGTAAGAGTGTTTATTTGTCATATGCAAAGCCAATGGATTTGGTTCCAATCTAAAACCTTTTTGGACGTGAATATGAAAATAATATAGTCACCCAAGAAGGAATGTTTTACACATCCTGAACATTTTGTTGCTTTTGGAGTGTATCATAAGTATGAAACTCTTTATTACACTAAAGTAATTCTACGCCAGCGTAAAAACTCCTTTATTGTTGCATTACGCATGTATTATTCATTTTGTACACATTTTGCAATTTAACGTCATTTCGATTTTCTTAAGGCAGATACAGTTGTTAAAACTTAAGTGGAGAAGATATCTCAAATATTTACTCAAATAGAAACAACCTGCTGCTTGCAAATAGATAATATTCTAAAAACTGTCGAAGATGAAGTAGAATATTTTGAATTCGTATGTTTCCACTGTGTATGATAGCAAAGAAAGTAATTCTGTTTCAGTATAAAAAATGGCTGATAGTTACATTAAGGATACGAAAGCGTTTTTGTGGTGTAGAAAGAAGCCATTAATGTGTGAGAAAGTATCAAATTATTGAATGTAAGGAAAAAGAAACATTGTACAATATAAACTCTGAATATTCCTTGTCATATGTAAATGTAGAAAGTCAACCAACTGTGCGTCTAACTTTCTCAAGTTTTTTTTTCTTTCCTATTCCTCTGTTAGGTTAGGTTAGTGTTTTTTAACGTCCCGTCGACAACGAGGTCATTAGAGACGGAGCACAAGCTCGGGTTAGGGAAGGATGGGGAAGGAAATCGGCCGTGCCCTTTCAAAGGAACCATCCCGGCATTTGCCTGAAACGATTTAGGGAAATCACGGATAACCTAAATCGGAATGGCTGGAGACGGGATTGAACCGTCGTCCTCCTGAATGCGAGTCCAGTGTTATTCCTCTGTAATATATTACTAAGACAGAGATGAAATTTACTGGTAATTAGGCAGTACAGTATTTGACATAAAAAGAGCGGTATTAAATATCCCGATGATGAGGTACTAGAGTATTTTGGCATAGACATCATTGGAATACGAATTCCCACTAAAATGCTAAGTTGTGATCTGCTTTCTGTTTTTAATAGTGCACTATGATTGGCCAGAGAGGGATGGGGAATGGGAGTGGAATGTGGAGGGGGGAGGGGGAGGAGCAAGGGATGGGGATGGGAGGAGAGGGGACGGATTGGGGAAAGGGGACTGGGATTTCACGTGATGATGATGATAATGACGTCGTAGAGTCTGTGCTTTCGTCACAAATGTAAACGAAGTTGGTCGGAACATGCAATATAAACAAGGTGGTCGAGAATCGGCAAAGGCATGACTACTTACGTAGGCTGGTTACTCGCGTCCCTGTGGCCGAGCGGTACTAGGCGCATCATTCTGGAACCGCGCTGCTGATACAGTCGCAGGTTCGAATCTTGCCTCGGGCTTGGATGTGTGTGGTGTCCCTAGGTTAGTTAGGTTTAGGCAGTTCTAAGTCTAGGGGACTGATGACCTCAGATGTTAAGTCCCATAGTGCTTAGAGCCCTTTTACTTGCGCCCAGATAACGTCGCAGTCAGACCTAATTTCGATCTCAGCAGACAAAATATTTTTGTCGATTGGCATGAACACTCCCTCCTATGATATCTAACCTGTATATTCGGTATACGTTACATACCTTGTTAAATAATTTCGTGCTCTCGGATAAGAGTATAATTTAAGCTTTCGTGAAGAGCAGTAAATTCAGCGACTTTGTTACCAACGCTTCAGCAGTGAACTGCTAAAATTTTAACATTTTAAGTGTTTTTACTTCATACTCGATCCCATTTCGCTCTATGCATGATCTCCACAAGTACCCTGCTACCCAAGTACACCTTCATGAAAATGGGATGGTGCCACAAACCATAAACCACATGCCCTGTCTTTCTGCAATGGTAACGTTCTCCAGTAGTGCAGGTAATATGTATGGCAAATTGTATGGCTCTATGAGTATGTCCCTCAAAATGTCTGTCCACACGCAGTTACTAAAGCAAACCTGATGTTTAGCTTTTGTAATTCCTGTGGAATTTAATCTACCCACACATGATTAATGTAATTTATTATCCCACTCTCTGTCAGTCTCATCTATAAATAAAATGCAAGTTGTGAACTATGGAACTTTAGCACTCCGGCTAACAACTCCATTGGCATAACTAATCTGGCTTGGTGGTATGGTGACCTGGGATCTTATACAACGCTGCAAATGATAAGGATAAAGCACCTTCTTATGGAAAACTGATGAATCAAGAGCGCCGTTTCACCCTTCATCAACTCAATTATCCATATACTTGTTTGAGGATCAACCTACAATTTATGATCAGAAATATCCGGAAACCCCTATGTAATGTGAAATTGAGCACTAGATGTCAGGAGACATGGATCCTCCAGTATAAAGTGAGGTGTGGTGTACTGTGTTGTTAGTAGAGAAGCAGTAGCAAAAGAATGGGTCAGGCAGGGGACCTCAGTGACTTCGAACGAGGACTAATCATTGGCTGTCACCTGACTAGCAGTTATGTGATTAACATGTCAACCCTTCTAAAGCTGCCCAAGTCGACTGTTGGTAATGTGACTGTGAAGTGGAAACGTGAAGGAACAGGTGCTGCTAAACCAAGACCAGGTAGAAATAAGCAGGTACAAAAGAGGTATTCTGTCTCGAAGTACGTTACGGATAAAGTCATTGTACTTTCCTCCTCCACATCTCTGACAAAGTCAATTACCCAATGTATAAAACGGTGGGAAATTAAAAAAAAAATAGTCCAAATGTACAAGTGTGTCTCCCGCCTGCCCTCCTATGATGTAGGCCGTTCTCCTAAGTATAAACACAGGATGGTGGACCTGAATTACTGACTATGATGTTAGGTTACCTCCCTGAGACAGAGATTGTTTTTCGTTCCCTGCAGGTCTGTTAGACAAAAGCTATTTTCCCCAAGCTATTATGCAGTCAGCGGTGTATGGATACTTCTACACTCACGGAAAAAATCACAACACCAAAAAACAATTAATTTTGAATAACGAAATTTCGGGAATACATCTGTTTAGTAACATATTTAAGTGAATAACATTGTAAGGTCAGCGGTTAATGTAAGCGTGAGACAAGCCACTGCAAATCTGAAGTGGCAGTGCATTAATAAACGATGTAGCCACCAGCCTGTTGAATGCAAGCATGCAGTCGTACATGCATTGTGTTATACAGTTGCCAGATGTCAGTATGTGGGATGGTGTTTCATGCCTGTTGCATTTAGTGGTCAATACAGGGACGGTTAATGCTGTTTGTGGATAACACTCGAGTTGTCGTCTGATGCCGTCCTGTATGTGGTCGCTGAGAGACAGATCTGGTGATTGAGGAGCCCAAAGCAACATGTCGTCACTCTGTAGAGCCTGTTGGGTTACAATAGCGATGTGTGGGCCTGCATTATCCTGTTGAAAAACACCCACTGGAATGCTGTTCATGATGGCAGCAAGACATGTCGAAACACCAGATTGACATACAAATTTGCAGTTAAGGTGCATGTGGCAACCACGACAGTACTTCCAGTTGTACGAAATTACATCGCAGATCATAGCTACAGGTGTAGGTCTAGTGTGTATAGCACACAGATAGGTCGGTTGCAGGCGCTCAACTGACCTCATTCCAACAAACACATCTCTGGCACCGAGGAAGAAATAGCTTTCATCAAAAACACAAGAGACCTCCACCCTGCCCTCCAGCGAGCTCTTGCTTGACACCAGTGAAATCGCAAATGGAGGTGGTTTGGTGTCAGTAGAATGCACGCTACAGGGCGTCTGGCTCGGAGCTGTCCTTGAAGTAACTGATTTGTACCAGATCGTTGTGCCACTATGGTGCCAACCGTTCCGCACATTGCTGCTGAAGATGTAGTACGTGCGCCAGAGCCATACGCTGGACACAATTGTCTTCCCTCTCGATAGTGCCACGTGACCATCCGGAGCCCGGTCTTCTTATGACTGTACATTCATGTGACAACCGCTGCCAGCTATCATGTACAGTGGGCACATTCCTGCCTCGTCTTTCTGCACCCTCACCGAAGGAACATCCGGCTTCTTGTAGCCCTATTACATGACCTTGTTCAAACTCAGTGAGTTGCTGACAATGGCATATCTGTCGCCTTAAAAGTATTCTTCACTAAAATCAATCATATATGTCGCCTTAAAAGTATTATTGGCTGAAATCAATTCACCACGTCCAAACTCAAAGCTAACTAACGCTCTCAATCGTTACAGTATGTATTTAAAAATGGTTCAAATGGCTCTGAACACTATGGGACTCAACGTCATCAATCCCCTAGGACTTAGAACTACTTAAACCTGTTTAACCTAAGGACATCACACACATCCATGCCCGAGGCAGGATTCGAACCTGCGACCGTAGCTGTCGCGCGGTTCCAGACTGTAGCGCCTAGAACCGCTCGGCCACCCCGGCCGGCATGTATTTAAAGCCGACCTTATTTCCATGCTCAAGCGCCGTTACTATCGGCGCTCTTATGCGACTGGTGCGATATTCGAGTAGACATCATCTTTCAGTTGTAGAAACATGCCTACCAACTTTTGTTTATATTGCATAACTCCTTCTTGGTGCTGCGACTTTTATTGCTGTCAGTGTAAAACTTCGGCATATTTCTTCTACTAAGTGGATACCTCCACTTGCATCTTTATTTAACATCATACCAGGGACAGAGACTCTGCATCAGTCTGCTTGCGCCAGCTGCCTCAGGAGGGCTGGGTCCACTAGCGAACAGCCACCACACTCGGCTGCATGGAAAAAGATCTATACAATGTAGGCAGGACCATGCAGCGCGACGGGTGGTCTACTGCAAGCTGCAGGCATCAGACATGAAGTGCACTTCCAAAGCGGTGTGTAGAAGCTCTGATTACCAACTCCAGTATGCTGCTGTGATGGCACTGCAGCCACTGTCTGACCTGTGTTTAAACGATAGGAAACCAGAAAAACGCAAGAAGCACACTTGTACTTTAACCCAAATGATAGGGTGTGAAAATTCATGTAAGTTGAAAATAACCTGTAACCCACAAATACTTCTGCTTGGAAATTGAAAAATCAACAAACGCACATTTGTCCATCTGGCAGTGGACACAACACTAGTGAGTGATTCAAAGGCCAAAACTTAGATTCAAGCTTATAAATTCACCGCTAAAAATTCGTGTGGAATAGGGTTGGTGGTTGTTTCACCAGCAGTAACATATCCATCCACCACAGAGCCCTCAAACACATGAGCTCATTCGTAGCAGGCGAGAAGCAAGAAACATGCTCAAACTTATTTACGAGTCGAATCGTAGCCATCCAAAACACAACAAATAAATATGACCGGAAAGTATGATACATTCTACAATAGTAATGGTCAATACCAAATTTGCAAATCACATTTCAAGACGAAAAACTGAACTGCCATCTCCAGCAGAACGCTCGCCATCTAGCGGATGTAATTTGAGTCAAGAGCCAGCCTCCAGCACAGCCATTTAACAGCCCCGTTAGGCTAACAAGGCAGGAGCAAGCTGCATGTCTTTATAAGTACATTACAGCCGTGTGATTCACGCAGGCTGACATGGTTCGACCTGCAGCACTGCCCCTGCTGACAGCGGTGTCTTGCGCAGTTCTGCAGGCCAGCAGCGGTATAGGGGGCGACTACGAGAGATATACGAAATACTCAACATGCGCTGCATAAGGACTTGCAGAGTATACATATCCACTTTGCTAAGGCTTGTAGCTTAGCAGAAGCTGCATGAAAGTCTGTTGCTTGGAATAACAGAATAATTTCACATGTTCCTTTGACACACTGGTTTCCATTGTAGACATGCCTTGGTCTGATGGAAATTTGGTATTGACGTAGAAAAATCTTTATGCCATCCAGGGTCGTGAACAAACTGAGCTAGTTTCCCCACCATTAAGAACAACATGCTACTTGATAGCAACTCATCAATTCAGTCATAAATCCCACATAAGTATTCCATATTTGGATCATACGGTGACATATCAGAAATATATTTAACAGCGACCTGAAGTCAGAAACTCTAGCTTATTTGCTGACACATAATGACAACATAATCGAAGGGCACTTGAAGATATCTTTCCCATTCCCGTTTCTGCTACAGAACGAAACCACTGCCACTCCCATGTCTGCAATAGATCCAAGACCACAACAATTAGGAAAGTGAGAGTTCTACAAAAATTTTTGATGAATAGTGGTGTTAGTGATATTACAGCTGGTCAATTTTCTCAAGAAATCTAAGTCTTCAATCCATTTCTCCTGCAATTTATGAAGCTAAAGAACGCATCAGGTCTATCTGTGATGATCATAATCGTAATATTTTGGTATGTTTCACGCAATTTCACGTGTTTAGTGGTACTACATCTCTCAAGTACACGATGTTTACGTGTTTATCTGTTGTTACACCTTACAGTCCTCTGGAAGTCTCGTCGTTTTACATCAGAACTTGAACAGGATGCTGCACTAACGTCTTGAACAGAATGAGTAGCACAATCTCTCTCTCTCTCTCTCTCTCTCTCTCTCTCTCTCTCTCTCTCTCTCACACACACACACACACACACACACACAATAGCTGTCAAGCAAATGGTTAGAGTACCGTATGCATAGAGCTGACAGAACCTCAGAAAAACTGTTTTACGTTGTGCGTACGACATCCTTCATATGCTGCTTTCTTATATTCTGTCTTCTGGGTGCGAAAGTGCTGATGATGATTTAACAACAGCCAGCTGTCCTTAGGACCATATGTTAACGTAAATTGACGGGTCGTGTGGACGAACAGAACAAGCTGAATGGCTCTGAGCACTATGGGACTCAACTTCTGAGGTCATTAGTGTTGTGGTTGGCAGGAGAGCGAACACTGTGTTACTAGAGGAAGCCGAAAGGCACGCGTATTAGCTCACGCAGGCTGGCGTGAGGTCTGGAACAGGACAAGGAAATTAGAATTTAGAAAAAACGGACGTAGCTGGTGGAATACTTAACTTTAATCCATTAATGGTGAACGTCGCTCTTGACGGTACATTGTTCACAGTATCAATAGTAACTGGTAATGGCGCCTTGCTAGGTCGTAGCAAATGACGTAACTGAAGGCTATGCTAACCATCGTCTCGGCAAATGAGAGCGTATTTTGTCAGTGAACCATCGCTAGCAAAGTCGGTTGTACAACTGGGACGAGAGCTAGGAAGTCTCTCTAGACCTGCCGTGTGGCGGCGCTCGGTCTGCAATCACTGATAGTGGCGACACGCGGGTCCGACGTATACTAACGGACCGCGGCCGATTTAAAGGCTACCACCTAGCAAGTGTGGTTTCTGGCGGTGACACCACAATTAGTCCCATAGAACTTAGAACTAGTTAAACCTAACTATCCTAAGGACATCACACACATCCATGCCCGATGCAGGATTCGAACCTGCGACCGTAGCGGTCTCGCGGTTCCAGACTGCAGCGCCTAGAACCGCACGGCCACTTCGGCCGGCGAGCAAGCTGAGTTCACACAATCAATGTTTATGGAACGTACGTTGTTATTCAGTTTCCAGAAAGGGTATAAGACGTTTGCGAAAACTGAACAGCTGGCTAGCGCTAGCTATATAGATCTTTGGTTGTGTACATTAACTTGATTGCCTTCCTTTGCCACAATGGGATCCAGTCTTGTTCTAAAATTAGGGTATGTTTAAATGCAAAATTGTGTAAACTTAGGATTGGGCGAAAGGCGAGAGATGTCTGCTTGCATTTCTCCCCATATGACATGGTGCTGGCCAATTCACATAGGTACCTATTGCACGTGAAAGTAGCCTCTCTGTAGCAGTGAATTTCGAGCTGTGTAAAGTAGTGTGGGGTGCTCAAAGCAGTACTGTTGCTGAGGTACATGTGGCCTATCAGTCTATGAGGGTGCCTCTGTCGTGGCTCCCAACCTGGCCTGGCGAGGCACAGCATAGTGAGATGTGGTGAAGTTGACGCTTTCCCCGGCACCCGCAACTCTACCACTGTTCGGTATGGCACGGTATTGCGACAGCGGTGTTTAAATAAAGAAGCAAGTGAATATCTTCCTATTCCTTCACCCCCCCCCCCAAATACATATCACAGTGATGAGTGTTTGACAACCATACAGGCTGCATCAGTGGGATATTCAGTTTCAGAGGTAGGGCGAGAACACTATGTTTTTGACAACCAGCGGACTACTCATAAGCTTAAACATGGGGTAAGTATATTTTTGAACCATTTTGAACGCATGGTAACTGGTGTGGATTGGTGAATTGTTTAAACTGTAAAGTCAGAGGAGGTGTGAGGGTTGTTTAAGCATAGCACAAGTGGACGTGAGGGAGAGACCTGGCTCGGTGCACAACAGCAAGTACAATCGCGGGAGACTAGGCCGGTGGGGCCTGCACAGGGTGGCAGGGGTAATGGCATGTGGAGATGGGAGTGGCACTGGGCTGGTGCAGGGGCAGCTGGGCCCTACCCTTCCCTCCACTGAGGCGTTAAACATATAAAGTGGAACAATCTAAATTTAGATTTAGGAGAAGCAGTATGCAGTGCCATACACCTCTGAGTGAATACTAGCTTGGGGAAAACATGTTACGCAGACAGCCAACTGATGTCCTTCGTCGAACAGACAGGCCGAGACCTGGTACAGGGGTGATCTTCCCCTTTGTTCCAGAATCACAGGTTTGGATCTGTAGGGAGAAACAATCATCCTTTGTCTCAGGAAATCTGCCATCATAGAGCCTCTCCAGATATTTCAGGTCTTTGATTCTGATGTCATAGAGCCTGTCCCTGTATTTCAGGTCAGCCATCTTGGATCGTCATCTTGTGTTCTGACGTCACAGCATCTGTCCCAGTATTCCAGGTCAGACAGTGTGATAATGCACCTGCTTGGATTTTTGATTTCCCGCCAATTTATACTTAAGACGACAGACCTACTGACATAGGAGTGGGGGAAAACTGCACAACAATTTGAATTTCCCACCATTTACACATAGGGCAGTTGACCTTTGGCAGAGGTGAGGAGGTGGAAGTTTGGGGAAATCTGATGACTTGTCGATGATATCAGCGATGACATTATAGGTGATATGCAGTATCCTTGATCTCTCCTAGCCTATCTACTACTGTACCACGTAGATAGTGCAGGGTTCGGGCATGTTTATGTCGATGATGTCATTGGTGATGTCACCAGTGAGTCATCGGACTACTCTCCACGCTCCTCTCACTCCTCTGTACAAAATATTGGGAAATTAAAAATCGCAGGAAATTCAAAAATTGATCAATAGAATTAGCGTGTATCCCTCAAATGCACTTATATTATGTAGGGCTGCCGGCCGCGGTGGTCTTGCGGTTCTAGGCGCTGCAGTCCGGAACCGCGGGACTGCTACGGTCGCAGGTTCGAATCCTGCCTCGGGCATGGATGTGTGTGATGTCCTTAGGTTAGTTAGGATTAAGTAGTTCTAAGTTCTAGGGGACTGATGACCTAAGATGTTAAGTCCCATAGTGCTCAGAGCAATTTTTTTTATGTGGGGCTGTTGTTTGGCAGCGAACAGTGCACTTCACTGTACCACACCTTGCCATGTGGAAAGAGACCTCTGCAGTGTAGGAAAAATACATGCGTAAAGAGTATTGTGTTATGACCCCACAGCCCGATTTGACGGTGTACCGCAACCTACAGGCATCAAACATGAAATGCACGTGCAAAGAGGAATATAGAACCTATGACTACCAACGCTAGTATGCTAATTTGAAGACACTGCAGCCACAACCCACATGACCTAAGTTAAAATGACAGTAAATTAAAGAAATGTAGGAAGCACACTTTCAGTTTAGCCCAAATGACACGGAGTCCACACGTAAATTCTGCTTGGAAATTGAAAAATGAAGAGATACCCATTTCTCCTCCCGGCGGTGGACGTTTTTAAGGTGGTTATAAGACCAAAAATTAGATTCAGGTACTACGCTTGTAAATTCACCACAAAAAATTTGTGCAGAATGGATTGTGGTTATTTCAGCGGTAGTTACTTAGCCATCGACCGCAGAGCTCTGAAACACATGAACTTATATGTAACATAAATGCAGCAAAAACCCTTCTGAATGAAACATGGTCATACCTATTTACAAGTCGAATCGTAGCCATCAAAAAGTCTGTAAATATATACGACAAGACAATATGATATTTTCTACGAGAGAAGTGGTCAATACCGTATTTGTACAACATATTTCAAGACGAGAAATTGAACAGTAATCACGAGCAGAGTCTGTCGCCATTTACTGGCATAAGACGTGCGACTGCTACGGTCGCAGGTTCGAATCCTGCCTCGGGCATGGATGTGTGTGATGTCCTTAGGTTAGTTAGGTTTAAGTAGTTCTAAGTTCTAGGGGACTGATGACCACAGCTGTTAAGTCCCATAGTGCTCAGAGCCATTTGAACTGGCATAAGATATAGTCTGGAACCCCACAGCACGGTGTCTCAGTATGAGGGAAATTGGCGTGACTCCATAAATACACTTCAGTCATATTAGGATTAACATGTCTCGGCGCTCCTCGTAAACGTTGACAACTGATGCCCTGCCAGCTGCAACCGGCCATGTATACAAATCGTGAACATAAGCTGTTGTCATGGCGTAATACTCCTATTAGCAATGTGTGATAAACACACAATATCGATCATACTAGCTTCCCTCATAACCTTCACGTGTCAAATTAATCCTTAGCAAATCATAATTCCCAATTCATCCTTCTCTGTATCTTTGATCTGTGTGCTCTACAAGCTATTTCCATCCCCTTAGTAGCATAGCCAACATCTAACGCTCTCGCTAGCTTTGCTCAGAATGCCACTGCAATTACAACGCTACTGACAACCAAGGATAACAGAGCTTGTACTCAGAACATATCGACTATCGAAAAGAACTGTCTGAAAAAGGTTTAGCTTATAAATGTGAAACACCAAAATAAACTAAAAATCTCACAAGATCCAAACTTAGAGTTAGGAGAAAGAGTATGCAGGAACTTTAGAAGTAACCATACACCCCTGACGAAATAGAAGCTTGGGGAAAACATACTAAAGTAGAACATCCTTTGTCTAACGGACAGGCCGGGACCTGCAGGGAGCGAAGGAACATCCTTTGTCTCAGGAGGTTATCTGACGTCATAGAGCCAGAACCTGCTTTCCAGGTCTTGGATTCCGACGTCATAAAGGCAGTATTCCAGGTCAGCCATCTAGGATTACGACGTCATAGTGAAAGGGCTTGTATTCCAGGTTTGGATTCTGAAATCATAGAGACAGTATACCAGTTCGGTCGTCTTGAATTTTGACATCATAGTGTCAGGACCATATATCGTCATATTGAATTCCCACATGACAACGCATCATCCTGCGTTTTTGAATTTCCCACCAATCTATACATAGGGCAATAGCCCTACATCACAGGAGTCAGTGGGAAGGGGGGGGGGGGGGGACCACACCAGCGCAATTGGGCTATTTTTTGCATTTCCCACAAGAATTTGAAATTCCAGCCAGTTTATACACAGAGAAACTTACTTTTGTCAGAAGTGTGGAGGGGGGAAAATAGGATGACTAATCTATGATGTCATCGGTGACCAACTTCTGGCCAGAACACTCCTTGTGTACCCTACTGACATCATATTCTGTTGGACACGGACTGTCAAGCATTGTAGAGAGTGTTTGTAAAAAAATCGGAGAAAATCGGCCAAAGAAATCACTTATGAGTTCAAAAGTGCTACAAGCAATCCAGTTAACACAGTGATGGTGCACAGGGAGTTAAACAGAATAGGTATAATGGTCGAGCAGTTCCAAATAAGCCACAAGCTTATGTAGTCTAGCCTAAATGACACTTGGGGTAGTGTACAGGGTGATATCACTGGATAGTGGATGACTTGAAATGGGTGATTTGGAATGATGATCTCCTTATATCCTGTGGCAATATGATGGAAGGTTCCAGACTTGGCGAATTCCTGGAGAGTGTCAGCTGCCATCATATGTAGTGCTGGCACTGATATACAGAGGGCTCAAATGGTTCAAATGGCTCTGAGCACTATGAGACTTAACTACTGAGGTCATCAGTCCCCTAGAACTTAGAACTACTTAATCCTAACTAACCTAACGACATCACACACATCCATGCCCGAGGCAGGATTCGAACCTGCGACCGTAGCGGTCACGCGGTTCCAAACTGACGCGCTTAGAACCGCACGGCCACACCGGCCGGCGCGATATACAGAGGAGGTGGTGCTATGGTATGGGGATATACATAAAAAAAATGGAATGTGTGTCAGTTTCTAAGGGATCAAACTGCTGAGGCCGTCGGACCCTAGGCTTACACACTACTTAAACTAACTTACAATAAGGACAACACACACCCGTGCCGAGGGAGGACTCGAACCTCCGGCGGGAGGGGCCGCGCGATTCGTGACATGGCGCCTCTAACCGTGTAGCCACTCCGCGCGGTAGCGTTTTTCGTGACTAGGGTGTGGTCACAATATTTTACTCAAGAAAACGCTAAAGGATATGTAGAATGATATGAACACATTTTACAGCACTGTGTACTGCGTAAGTCATGGACTGAGCCGCTGGTTCGAGTCCTCCCTTGGGCATGGGTGTGTGTGTTTGTCCTTAGGACGATTTAGGTCAAGTAGTGTGTAAGCTTAGGGACTGATGACCTTAGCAGTTAAGTCCCATAAGATTTCACACACATTTGAACATCTTTGTACTGCGTACAGTGGAGAGACAGTTAGAATACAATCTTTGTTTGTATCACCATGACAAAGCACCCTGTCATAATGCTGCACCTAGAGGCAATGGTTTGTGGGCAATAACGTTACCGAAATGGGCTAGTCTGTCCAGAGCCCCGACCTGAAACCTGAAACACCTTTCGGATGAGTTACAACGTAGACTACACTCAAGACACAAACATGCAACATCACTACCTTGTCTGGTTTTGGCTCTTGAGGACGAAAATACTGCCATTCCTTCATAGACATTCAGCCACATCTTTGAAAGTATGCTCACGAGAGTTAAAGCCATCATAAAGGCAAAGCGATGACACACTCTACGTTAACGGCCATTGACAGCTGTACAAATACTTTTGATCATATGGTGTATACTCATCGTAACACTCATTCCTCTGTATGCGGAGTGCAAAAAATCCGAAGTTAACCGTGATCGGTTTTTTTTTTTTTTTTTGCTAATCTCGGTGCCATATCTGGAGGAGGCTAGAACACGCATATGTTTTTGCCACGATATACGGACAGCTTCCAGTCGATTAACGTTGTTGGACAAATAATACAGAATACCGCTACATAGTCCAGTCATATTAATGTGACCACCTCCTATATTCGACGTCAGCGTGCAATAACCATTCACAGACGGCAGGTGGCAGCACTACCAGTGAAGGGCATATAAAGAAAGAGTGTCGGGGGACGTAGAAAACAGTGCCGTCATTGTCGTTGTGAGGAAACAGAGTGACCTGATCATTTACTTTCGAGCAAAGGTGGAAGCATTTCTGGAAGAGGCTAAGTTTTTAAGCTGTTCGCGTGCGGCTGTAGTCAAAATATACCGTGCATGGCAAAATGGCGCTATCCAAAACCAGCGCCAAGGCAGCTATGGTGCAAAATGGCTCTGAGCACTATGGGACTTAACATCTGTGGTCATCAGTCCCCTAGAACTTAGAACTACTTAAACCTGACTAACCTAAGGACATCACACACATCCATTCCCGAGACAGGATTCGAACCTGCGACCGTAGCAGTCGCGTGGTTCCGGACTGAGCGCCTAGAACCGCTAGACCACCGCGGCCGGCAGCTATGGTGCACTATAGGTCATAGATGACTGAAGTGAACGACGCCTGCGAAGATGTGTATGGGCGAACAGACGTGGAATTATTGAACAACTGGCGACACAGATGAACCAAGGGGCTACCAACGGTCTCTATTCAACGATCATTCAGAGAACGTTGCTGCGAATGGGCCTCTGCAGCCAGCGCCTTGTTCTTGCACCCATGCTGAGTGCTATCCATTGGCGATTAAGGCTGGAATTTGCACGCCAGTACTGCAACTAGACGTCCACTGAGAGACGAGAGGTGGACTTTTCAGATGAATCACGTTCTATGTTCCATCGCACAGATGACCGTTGGCGTGAAACGTCGGAAAGCAAGCACGCTACAACAATCGTCGGAAGGGTCCAGGCCGGAGGACGGAGTACTATGGGCTAGGGTATATTTTTGTCGCACTCTCTAGGTGGTCTGGTCATTCAGGAAGGCACAGTGGATCAACACAAGTATGCATCTATCCCCGGAGACCATGTCCACTCCTACATGCAGTTTGTTTTTCCTCAGTACGATGGCCTCTACCAGCAGGATAATGTAACATGTCACACAGCTAACAGTGTATGTGGGTGGTTCGAAGAGCACTGGGCTTTGTTTATTGTACGCTCCTGTCCACCAAACTCCCCGGATTTAAGCCCAGTCATTCTGTGGGACCGCCTCAATCGGCCTGGTTGCGCCATGGATCCTCAATCGAGAAACCTAGCGTAGCTGGCCACAGCACTGGAATCTGCATGGCTCCACATCCCTGTTGGTACCTCGAGGATCTCACTGACTGTCCTCCTGCACGTCTTGTAGCGGTCCGCACTGCAAAGGTGGCAGGTGGTCATATTAATGTGACTGGACAGTGTATATTTGGCGTTTAATAATCTCAATCCATTTGACTGAGTTGTTTACTCTCCACAGAGTTATTAATGTTCTGACGCTAGCACAATTTCAAAACTGGACATATGGCTATAGGTTTTCGTACTAGTTCTGACCAGCACTATCTCCTGTAAAAATGTGGGACAGGTTTTGTAAACATGCCGTATAAATCACCATATATGTGAAAATTAAAGGTTGTTTAAGATTAACGTAAAAGTAAATTTTCAGTATGATGCCACATTTATCACTAAGAAAGTGCTATTACAATTGTAAGCTAGCTCTAGTTGTGATTCATAGAACATTCAGAGTACTAAATAACAACTGAAGGCAGTGTCGTCATATAAATATCTGGGATATAAAATGAGTGCAGATAGGAAGTGAAACCATCACGAATGATCAGATGTAGTAAAACTGTCCAGTTACATTAATGTGGCCACCTGTCAAAAGCCTGAATAACGTCATTTTGTAACAGATACCGCTACTAGACGTGCAGGAAGGGAGTCACTGAGGCTCTGGAAAGTAGCGACATGGAGGGGCCGCGCGGGATTAGCCGAGCGGTCTAGGGGGGGTTCAGGCATGGACTGTGCGGCTGGTCCTGGCGCAGGTTCGAGTCCTCCCTCGGGCATGAATGTGTGTGTTTGTCCTTAGGATAATTTAGGTTAAGTAGTGTGTACGCTTAGGGACTGATGACCTTAGCAGTTAAGTCCCATAGGATTTCACACACATTTGAACATTTTTTGACATGGAGAGGGAGCCATACCGACTCCAGTGCCATGGCCAGCTGCGCTAAGTTTCTCGATTGAGGATTGATGACCCGAGCAACTCGCTCGAGGTGGCCCCACAAATTCTTGATTGGATTTAAATCAGATAATTTGGTGGCTAGTAGGGTACGGTAAATTCATCCTGTTGCTCTTCGAACCACGTACGTACACTGCGAGCTGTGCGACACGTTGCATTATCCTGCTGGTAGATGCCATCGTGCCGAGGGAGAGACGAACTTCATGTTGGGGTGGACGTGGTCCCCAAGGACAGATGCTTACCGTGTTGATCCATTTGCCTTCCAATCACCCAAGGAGTGCAATGAAAACATCCACCACACCATAACGCATGCAGGGTGTTTGCTTTCAAGCATTTCACTATGTGGACACCTACGGCCATCTGTCTGATGGAACATTAAAAGTAATTCATCTGAAAAGGCCACCTGTCGCCACTCATTGCACGTCCAATTGGGATAATGGGGTGCAAATTCAGCCTTTGTCGCCGATCAACAGAAATCAGCATGGGTGCACGAACCAAGCGCCTGTGGCGTAGGCCCATACGTAGCAACTATTGCTGAACGGTCGTTATGCAGACACTGTTAGTAGCTCCTTGGTTCATCTATGCCGTCAGTTGCTCAACAGAAGCATTTCTATTCGGACGTACACAAAAATGCTGCCGTTCTTGGCCCGAAAGCAATGATCGTGCTCTTTTGGACGTCAGATAAATCGCTCCGCCTCCGCATTACGATGACGACTGCACCTCTTTTCCGCGTCCCCCCGACACGCTTTATATACCTTCCACTGCTAGTACTGCCACCTGCCGTCTAGTGAGTGGTTATTGCACTTTAACGTCGAATATAGGAGGTGGTCACTTTAATGTGACTTGGCTGTGTAAATTAAATAACTTGATTTGATTCATTGGCACAATAGCAGGAAACTTCAGTTTGCCTACAAAAAGGATTTCTCGCGATACAGTTTGTAATGCACCTCTTTCTCCGGGGGACAAATATTAATTATTATCAGTAGTAGTATATTAAGCTACAATTTATCATTTTGAACCCGTATGGTGTCCCTGGTGTGCCTAGTCGACCACAAGCCCCGTCACGCTGTACACTCTAACAACAGAGTACATACAGGGTTGAAGACATGGAGAAAGAAAGGTATCATCACAATTTCAATTTAGAGTAATACAACTTTCTTACCTTTATTGGTCGTTGTTACACGCTCGTGGTCTACTGGTGACTCTCGCCATCCGCTGTTTGTTAAATCAATTTGAGGTCCAGGGTGTGTATTCTGCTGCGTAAGAACTGACACATATTTAAACTTCCAACTTTTATTTTGTAAATGCTGATCGTGACGATACTCAATCATTTTCAATGTAACAGCTTTTTCAATACATCATTTCGTTCCCTGTAACCTTAACCTTCTCAAAGCAAGCGTATTACAAGACGTCTCAACACCAACTGCCCATTGTCTCTACACCCGCCAACAACCGACTCCTGTTCACAGAGCTTACAAACTGTGCAGTACTGCCAACGTTGGTTGTATATCGATATTTTACACATCGCACGTATACATATGTGAAAAACATAGTATGAAAAATGAAAAGTGTTTATAATATAGTTCTGTGGCAATATTCCCTCATGATTGTCCTCATATTAACAGTTTTGTAACAAAATAATAATATTTCAGTTTTTGTTTACGTACTTTAAGTTCACTTGCTCCTTCAAATTGATTGACGGCACCTCACACCTCGTCAGCCAGTGGTATCGGTAGTTTCAGTAGTCCGTTACATTACAAGTTGTAACACTTGAACAACCTGTGAAGAATTTTACTCAAATGTTCCAGATTCGTATCAGGTCGGAATAGCAGGACACACAGATAGCATACACGGAAGGGCAGTATGACTGTTCATAGGTTTGTTAGACTCTAGAGAGAGTGTAACAAAAATGCTGAAAATTCGCAGCTAATAGAGCTACGTAGAAGATATCTAACATATTGTGAAAATCTATTCGTAAAACCATAAGAACAGTTTAGAAATGTTCAAATGTGTGTGAAATCTTATGGGAATTAACTGCTAAGGTCATCAGTCCGTAAGCTTACACACTACTTAATCTAAATTATCCTAAGGACAAACACACACACCCATGCCCGAGGGAGGACTCGAACCTCCGCCGGGACCAGCCGCACGGTCCATGACTGCAGCGCCTACGACCGCTCGACTAATCACGCGCGGCAACAGTTGAGAGAACAAAGCATACAAATATTCTTGAGGCCCTGCGTATCATTCCCTTTGAAATCACATGAACAAAATTAGACTAGTAGCAGTATTAAAAATCTTAGGAAATGGAACAACAGCTAGACTGAGGACTCTTACCAATAAAGTATATGAAGAGAGCATTTGGCCCGAAGACTTATTTAAAACCATTATAGTTTCTTTACCTACAACCACGTCAAAGAATGTAAAGTTTATAGGGCCATAAATTTCATATGCCACAAGAAACAGGTCGTATGTAGGCTTTTACTCAGAAGATTTGAAAGAAAAATTGCCGAAAACTTTTTAGAGGGTCAGTTTGCATTCAGCAAATAGTAAAGAACACTATATGCCATCGCACGTTTCACGAAAATAGGACAAGCAATAACAAAAGTTAACAGGAATCTATACACCTGTTTTCTTTATGTGAAAAGTTGTTTGACGGAGCTGGCTGGAGAATCCTCCTGAAGACCCGGAAAAGGCTGGTGTGGACTGAAAGGACAGAAGACCGGTGCAGAAACCGTATACAAGACTAAAGTTTTGGTGAATGGAAAACAAACTGGAAGAGGTGTTGGTTCAAGAGTCTTGTTCGTCACGTATGATTTTCTATTTTTATGCTGAGAAACTGTGAGAGAAGTCATTAAAGACAGCAGGAGGCATGATAATGAGAAGAGAAAGACGAAAGACGAGTAAATATGCATCTGGACAAGTACTGTTAATTGAAACAGAGGAATAACTTAAAAGTGCAGTATAAAAGTGTGGGGAATGTGGATAAAATATGTGGAAAAGGCCAAAATGGTGACACTCAACAAACATGGAGCTTCCAACAAAACTTCACTGAAAAGAAGCCCATCGAAACAATTAAAGTCGTTTATTTACTTAGGAAGTTCGATGTCCGAAGACGTAAACTATGTGGACGAAATAAGAATTGGAGCTCATATTACGAAGAGAGCTTTTGAAAGGTTGAAGGGCATCTGACGGTAATTCCGATACAACTAACATAGAGATTCGCCAAGCGTTTAGTCCGATGTGAATTATGCAGTGAATTGTAGGCAGTCAAAACGAAAGATGAAAAATACTTCCATAGTTTTCAAATGTGGTCGTGGAGAAAAATGCTTAAAGTGAAATGGACGGACAAAATGAGGAATGAGGAAGTACTTTTAAGAACAGTACAGGGAAGAAAAGTTGCTGAAGTTATAAGATTCAGGAAAAATCCTGGGCTGGTATATACAGGGTAATTGTAATTAAAGTTAAACTTTCAAAACGCTGTAGAAATAACATCACTGGTCAGAATAACGTCAAATTGCAACGGAATATTATAGGAGAAGGGGGAATACGTATGGCAGAAGAAAAAAATAGTGTGAAAATTGATCTATAGACGGCGCTTTATGTGTCAAAATACGTAAATGAAAACACCTGTCATCCGCACGATCCACTGAAGTTGATATAAACGCGACGGGTACTCGGCTTTTCCTCCTTTCGCGTCTGCGACGTTCGCAATTACTGTGTCAATGCAGGATCACTCTCTGCTTGTAAAGCGGTGTTACAATAATGATGACCGTGCACACTTCGCTCTGCAGGAGTTTCGGACACTGAATGGTTTGAAAAAAAGTAGTTGGTCCGTTGACTGCCGTGGGTCTGGAGAAATTGATTCCGAAATTCGAAAAGGCGGGTTCTTTTGGTGTGCAACCTGGTAGAGGGAGGAAACGAATTGATTCGACGTCAGTGGAAGCAGTGGCCACAGCAATGCAGGAGGGGACGAGTGGTGGTGCGCAAACGTGTAGTGCACGGAGAATTGCCCGAACATTGAACATACCCATACAGAATACGTCAATACACAGAATTGTCGAATATGGGCAATGGAAAATCCACACGCAAATCAACCAGTACCATTTCATCCCGAAATGATCACTGTGTGGTGCGGGTTTAGAGCATCATTTATCATAGGGCCATATTTTTTCGAAGTTTTCCGGTCCTGTTACCTGTACCATCACTGGTAAGCACTATGAGTGTCTTTTGCGCAACCACATCATTCCAGTTCTCCAGCAGAGTTGATGTGTGGATGGGATAATTTTTATGAAAGATGGCGCACCTCTCCACATTGCAAATCGAGTAAACAGCTGCTGAAGTACCATTTCGAAAATGATAGAATTATTATCAGCCGCCATTTCCCTACAGCCTGGCTGTCCCGATCACCTGATCTTAATCTAGTTACGTTTAAGTAGTTCTAAGTTCTAGGGGACTGATGACCTCAGATGATAAGTCCCATAGTGCTCAGAGCCATTTGAATTTTTTTCAGGCTGTGGGGCTGTCTCAAAGATGTTGTGTTCAGTGTTCCGATTGCAAACTTAGCTGCATTGAAGGCACGCTTTGCGTACACATTCTGAACTTGACTCCGGAAAAACTTCGATCAATTGTGGAACATGCTGTTACTCGATTTCAACTTGTTGCAGAAAACGGACAGCATACTGAACACGTTTTGCGCCAGTCACACGGAAATTAATAATCCGATTTGATTTTGATTGGTGCTTTTTATGCGGTTTTTGGTCTCAGGACAATTAAAAACTGATGTGACTGATGCTTTTTATGCGGTTTTTGGCCTCAGGACAGTTAAAAACTGATGTGACTGATGCTTTTTATGTGGTTTTTGGCCTCAGGACAATTAAAAACCGATTTTTTCCATCCGATGTGATATGACCTTACCGTGGTGAATGGGCTTACGTAACTAACAGTATCACACTTGTACGCCCATTTACAATGAGTAGTGCAGTTTGTTTAACGTCAGACACCTTAGGCATTGTTATATGATTCATTTGTCATTTGTAGTCGACCACTGTTAAATTATGATGCTTTCAGCGCCATCTTTTGCTACATTTTGCAACTATTTATTTTTCTTCTGAGATACGTTTTCCCCCTTCTCCTATAATATTCTGTTGCAATTTGACGTCATTCTGACCAGTGGCGTTATTTCTACAGCGGTTTGAAAATTTAACTTTATATGCAGTTACCCTGTATATTGCAAAGAAATCTCCTGCTACGAAAAGTCACGAAAGGAAAGAGAAAGAGACAGAGAGAGAGAGAGAGGAAGCAGAAGGTTTGGAGTGCTGGATGTCATTAAAAACGGGAATAGATACGATAGATTGAGGAAGAGGGTCAGCACGGATGAACATGGAAAGCGTTTAGTCAATATCTGTCGTTAAGACAGATATACCAAAGAAGAGAGGAAATAGCAGCTCGTACACAGACACACGAGTAATCGATTTATCAACGGTCCATCCGTGAGTGGAACGGGAAGAAACTTACCGGTAATACATGGTACAATAAGACTTGCTCTTTGTCCTGATTCACGGAGATGTAGAGTGAGGACCAAGCTCTCTCTGGTATTGCGCCAGCGCCGGAATCGGCCAGTCGTTAATGAAAACGTATGACCGGACACCTGTTCCTTTACAAAGGAACGAAAACAGGGGCACCCGGGCCATCGCAGGCCCCGCCCACGCGCGGCCCTAACCTGGAAATGCCAGGCAAGCCCCCACGTGGACCAGAGGCTACATTTAGGAAATGAGAACTTCGTGACATTTCACCTAAATATGTCAGCCGTCGCTGTCTTTCGAACACATATTTCATTTTCCCTTATGAATGCCAGCTTGGTTATTAAATTAACCTCTACGCACAGCTCGATAGTCCTACGAGCGAAAATTGGATTCTTAAGACCGTCTTGCGTGAGTAGATTTATAAGCTAAGTTGAGCTGGAGCAGAGTAGCTTCTCTCCATAATGTCGCAAGTATTAATTATAGTTATGTGTTCACTTTACATAGTTTCTCGTGCACCTTGAAACTAGCCCAGAGCCACAGACTACATGATTTAACACTCTTTGCAATGCCAAATTTGGAATTCATCATAATACAAACATATTTGGGTGCAACTCTAAGTTTCAAGCACTGGGTTATTGATAAATACCTCTGGGATTTCAGAATAGAACTGCGAGGAAACTACATACAGAAAACTGACACATATCATCGGATAGAGCATCCTTTCAAGATTTTAATTCACATTCTACTTTCTCAATATAGGCACCGTTAGTGAAACGGGAAACGTCAATGTGTGAATGTAATTCATTGAAATCGCTGATACGAACTGCCGAGGAACGTGCGACAGCAAGCCGCTTTGGAAATATGTCTAGTAGGCTGCCTGTCTGCAGACGCGAACTAATTCGATGCGATAATCAGGAGTGGCTCATTGGTCTACGTGTTCTGACACGTCTGTTCTCTACTGAAACTACGTCGCGGCGCGTATTACGAATCGATACTTGGAGAGATGATCTATCTACTGACTATCTTGCAGTTTTCTCGCAGTAGTCATCTGAAATCGCGGAGGTGCGGCAGTTATTAATACTACTGTACTACCTGTCAAAACGAATACTTTGAACGAGTTTCTCTGTTTTCGTTTGAGCACAGGCGTTGTTGTTGTTGTTCTTGTGGTCTTCAGTCCGAAGATTGGTTTGATGCGTTTTTCCATACTACCCAATCCTGCGCAATACTCTTCGTCTCCGAATAACTACTGCAACGTAATATATCCAGATTAATTAAATCGATATACATGTGAAGAATATCGATTTAATTAATTTGGATAAATTTTTTATATCAACGTAGTGTTAGCGGTACAATAGTTAATGGGGGTGTGTGTGTGAGTGGTTGACATGGAGCAGAACAGCAGGTTAAGTGCAGAACACTACGTTAATTTGCAAAATTTTTATGTAAAACTCAGTACAATAGTTTAAGGGGGTGGGTGATAAAGAAGAATACGCCAGAAAAGGAGTTCAATGGCATGTGAAATTCTAAAAGTGTACCAGAAGATGGTGGGAGGACATAACTGATTACTTAATTTGGTATCAAAGATGGTACAACAGTTTAAGGAAATGGGGTTGACATGGAAAACCACATAACAGAACAATAGGTTAAGTGCCGACAAAGGCCAAGGTTAAGACAGCCAGAGTGCAGTGCCGAACATTAGGTTAAGCAACCTGTTTGCCGCATGTAACTGCTTCTTGCAAGACCTACATGTTTCCAAACAGCAGAGAATGATGAGCGAGAGAAATCCAACTCACACAAACTGAATTTTTTTTATAGATAAACAATATACTTTGAATTTTCTGTTATGAGATCCTTCCTCTCCACCAATTTCCGTATATTCCTTACACTGCCTTGAATCCCCTAAGACACTATTCCATACACAGCATTCGATTTCCCTCCAAATAACCGATCAACTGAGTGTTTTTCCCGCTTGTTTCCAGAAGGGAGGGTTGGAGGGGGGGTTTATCAAAGGGGGAGAAGTTAATTAATTGATCAATTTAATTAAGTAGTGAATCAAATTGATAATAGTGAGAGGGGCCTATTCCAATAACTCAAACCTAAAAGTGTACCTGTAGCAGCGAGGGGGGAGGGAGGTTGGTGGAGGGGGCAGGGAAACAATAGGATAAGTGCCTGTCAATCAAAGGGAAGGATCGTTTTAGCAGAAAAATAGCTTAAGTACCTATCAATCAAAGGAGAACAATAGGTTAAGTACCTGTCAATCAAAGGAGAATGACAGGTTTGCCCCTGAGTGCATACCTGCCCCTGATGTATGCAATCCACACTAACAAAATGCGCCACAAATGTCCTGTCCCCCCAACTAACGTACATCCAAGAGGCCAACCTCTTGGTCTCCCAGTACTGTTTTTACCCCCTACACTTCCATCCAAAATTAAAATGATGATTCCCTGATGTCTCATAATATGCCCTATCAATTGGTCCCTTCTTTTAGTCAAGTTACGCAACAAATTTATTTTCCCTCTAATTCTGTTCAGTACTTCCTTCTTACTTAAGCGAGATATTCGTCTAATCCTCAGCATTCTTCTGTAGCATTACACATTTGAAAAGCTTCTATTCTCCTCTTGCCTCAACTGTCCGCTTTTCACTTCTGTTCAAGGCTACACTCCAGACAAATGCTTTCATAAAAGATTCGCTTTTCTTGCCATGTCCCATGGCTGTCCCATGGACTTAGCAGAGGTGGGGTGGCTTGTGTGCCTCGGCACTAGTGGTGACCGTACTGTAGGGGCATCACGACGAAGGTGTATCTGTGGAGAGGCCAGACAAACATGTTGTTTCTGAAGAGGGGCACCAGCCTTCTCAGTAGATTCACTGCAGTCAGCATTGCCTTGCTGAGCCAGTACTGAGAAAGGCTGAAATGAAGGAAAGCTGCAGCCCTTACATTTCCTAGGGACAAGCAGCTCTATTGTATGGTTAAATGACCGTGGCATCCTCTTGGGTGAAATATTGCAGAGGTTAAATAGTGGCCAAATCGGATTTCCGGACGGTACTACTCAGGAGGATGTCATCAGCAAAAACAAAACTGGCACTCTGCCGGTTGGAGCGCGGAATTTTAGATGCCTTAATCGGGTAGGGAAACTAGGAAATTTAAAAAGAGAAGTCAATAAGAGAAAATTAAGAATAGTGAGAATTAGTGATGATCGCTGGCAGGAAGAACAGGACTTCTGGTGAGGTACATCTAAAGTTATAAATACAAAATTAAATAGGAGTAAGTTTAATAAAGAATAAGAACATAGGAATGCAAGTAAGCTACTATGAACAGCATAGTGAACGCATTATTGTAGCCAGGATAGACACGAAGCCTACAACCACCACAGTAGTACAGGTTTATGTGCCAACTAGCTCGGCAGATGGTGAAGAGACTGAAAGAATGTATGGTGAAGTAAAACAGGTTATGCACGTAGCTGAGGGAGAGAAAAATTGAATTGCGATGGGGTAATGGAATACAACAGTAGGAAAAGGTAGAGAAGGAAAAATAGAAAGACAATATGGACTGGGGGAAAGGAATGAAAGAAGAATGCGCCTGGTGGAATGTTGCACAGAGCATAAATTAATCACCGCTAACACTTGGTTTACGAATCTTGAAAGAAAAATGAGTATGTGGAAGAGACTTGGAGAAAGTGGAAGGTTTCAGACTGATTATATAGTAGCAACACAGAGATTTCGAGACTAAATTTTAAACTGTACGGAGTTTTCAGAGGCAGGTGTGGTTATGAACTGTGGACTGAAACTGAAGACAGAAAGGTAGGAAATTAAGAAAATGGGACCTGGATAAGTTGATAAGACCAGAGGTTGCTGAGAGTTTCAATATGAGAATTAGGCAACGATTGACTAAAACCGGGGAAAAGGAATACAGTAGAAACGAATGGATAGCTTTGAGAGATGCAGTAGTGAAGACAGCAAAGGATCAAATAGGTGGAAACACAAGGCCTAGTAGAAACCTTGGATATCATGGGATATAATGAATTCAGTTGATGGAAGGATTTGCTGAATGCAAATGCATCAGTGCATCAGGCGGAAGGTAATACAGACGACTAAAAATGAGACTGACAGAAAATGCAAAATGGATGAGGTATGGCTAGATCAAATGCAAGTCTGTGGAAGGATGCATAACTAGAGGAAAGACAGGCACCGCTAATAGAAAAATTAAAGAGACCTGAGAAGGGCCGGCCGTCGTGGCCGAGAGGTTCTAGGCGCTTCAGTCCGGATCCGCGCTGCTGCTACGGTCGCAGGTTCGAATCCTGCTTCGGGCATGGATGTGTGTGGTGTCCTCAGGTTAGTGAGGTTTAAGTAGTTCTAAGTCTAGGAGACTGATGACCTCAGATGTTAAGTCCCATAGTGCTCAGAGCCATTTGAAACATTTTTGTCTGAGGAGGGAAGGGCTGTAGCTGTATGAATAGCGAGAGCTCAGATTGAAATCTAGTACTGAGCAAAGAAGGGAAAGCTGAAAGGTGGAAAGAATGTATAGATGGCCTATATAAGGGAAATAAACTTGAAGGCAATATTGTAGATAGGAAAGAGGAATAGATGAATATGAGATGTGAGGTATGATACTACAGGAAGCATCTGACAGAGCACTGAAACACCTAAGTCGGAACGAAGCCTCCGTAATAGACGACATTCCCTTACAACTACCGATATCGTTGGGAGAACCGACCACGACTAAACTATTCGATATGGCGTACAAGATGTATTAGACAGGCGAAACACCTGCCAGACTTCAAACGAGATATAGTAATTCTAAGTGCAAAGAACGTACGTGCTGTAGGTGTAAATTCTCACGAACAATCAGTTTAATAAGTTATGGCTGCAAACTACAAATACGAATTCTTTGCATAAAGATGAGAAACTGGTATAAGCCGGCCTCGAAGTAGATCAGTTTGAGTTCCTGAGAAGTGTAGGAACACGTGAGGCAGTACTGACCCTAAGACTTACCTTAAATGATAGGTTAAGGAAAGGCAGAGCTACATTTATAGGATTTGTAGACTCAGAGAAAGCTTTTGTTAGTGTTGACTGCAATACACTCTTTGAATTTCTGCAGGTAGTAGGGTTAAAATACAGGGAGCGAAAGGCTATTTACAATATTTACAACTCGTGCGGAAACCAGACTGTAGTTATAAGAGTCGAAGGGCATGAAAGGGAAGCAATGGTCGAAAATAGGGTGAGACAGGGTTGTAGCCTATTTCCGATGTTACTCACTCAGTACATTGAACAAGCATTAAAGAAAACCAAAGAAAAAAATTGGAAAAAGGAATAAAGTTTAGGGAGAAAAATGAAAACTGAGGTTTGCCGATGACATTGCAATTCCGTCAGTGACAGCAAAGGACTTGGAATAGCAGTTGAATGGAATACACATTGTCATGAAAGGAGTAAATACGATGAACATTAACAAAAGCAAAACAAGGGTAGTGCTATTTAGTCGAGTTAAATCAGGCGATGCTGTGGGTATCAGATTAGGAAATGAGATATTAAAAGTATTAGATTAGTTTTCATATTTCGGCAGTAAAATGACCGATGATGACGGATGTAACTTACAATAGTATGTGCAGTTAATGGGTTAATGGACATGCTGCCCGGGCACACTGTTAACATATCAACATATGTAAAAATGGTGAAATTCATCGAAAGTACTCGTTTGAGTAAAAAACGTTTGAAACACAGAGTGGATCCCGAGTTTATATGTGTTAAGACAAATTCCAAGTAGAGTGTTGGAAAAGGTGTTAAATCATTTACTGAGTGGCTTTGGGTAAGATGTAAAGTACGCGAGAGGTTTGGACGTAAGAAGGAACTGAACAGATGATTATATTTATCCCACATGATATTAAGGAGAGAATTCACTTCGTGCTAGTTCGTCCAAGTGTATAAAGTGAGTCAAGACTGTGTGCATATAATTAACAACGACCTGGGGACGGCATATGCTCGTAGTGAATATCGAATTTTTTCTCCTCCTGTGAACGCTATGTTAATTACTAATTTTTTTCGATTTTACGTGGTAATTCACCGTGAGAAGAAACTCTGATTCAGTTGAGCATGATTGTCAGCGTTAGTTTCAGTTCAGTTCTGAGAAGGAGAACGCTACGGCTCTACCAGTGTACCCGGCACCGCGCGGGGTAGCCGTGCGGTCTAAGGTCAGTCTGCTTTCGGCCGGTGAGCGGTGAGGACGTCTCGTTTACGTCCCGTCCGCAGAGTCGCGGTCCCGTCCGCAGAGTCGCGAGCGCGCGTAGTTTGTTTACTTCCTCGCCACAGCTAATACTCGCGTCCGTTAACACTGAGTCGCCATGGCTCATTCGTTCAGAAAAGCTACCATCAAGATCAGCTTCCAGCCCGACTACGCACGACCACGAGCCTTTGAAGTCGAACGATTCATCCGTGACGAAGTTCAAATACCAACACAGCACATCATCGGTATCTACCTATCCATCACGAGCAGCGTCGTTTACGTCAAGATGGTCGATGACGAGTTATGTCACGCAGTTGTGAACAGATGCACGAACACTCTCAAGTTCAAACACTCCGATGGTCACATCGGAGAGGTTACTGTTGACCATGCTGGACTAGGATTACGCACACTAAGAGTCTTCGAACTCCCTTTCGAAGTACCACCGGACGTCGTTACCTCAGCTTTCCGCCCTTATGGGACGGTTATTAGCCACGTGGCCGAAAAATGGAACACCTTCGAGACGTACCAAGTCCTCAACGGCGTCCGACAAGTGAAAATTGAATTAAAGAAACATGTGCCGTCCTACTTAGTCATAGGTGGCTGTCGAGCAATAATTATGTACGACGGCCAACCTCGTACTTGTTCTGGTTGCGGCCAGGAGGGTCACGTGCGCTCGGCGTGTATTCAACGTCGGGTTACACAACTTCCATTGCATGACACGACACCACCTCCTACGCTCACGGCCCTCCCCTTCAATTACGCAGAGGTGACACGATCGACCGTCATGACAGACGACAACCCCCCCGGAAGACAGGAAGCGTTAGAATGCGCACCTTTCGCCGGTCCTGGATTGACCAACACCATTACGGTGTCTGCAGGGGTTGAAGAACGCCGCCCATCGACTCCACATGAAGATTCAGACGAGAGAATGGAACTCGACGCTAGGGTTGTACCGACTTCTGCCTTTCTCCCTGAGGGGGATACTATACGGGAACCACAAACTCTTTCGGACACAGAAACCCACGTCCGCAAACAAAGGTCACCGAGAAAACATAAAAAGCGACGTTGCACACCCTCAGACGATTGCCTCCAGCGGACGTCTTCTCCAGTTGACGACCGGACGGCCGACGAAACGACGAGGAAAATAGATGACACGAGATCGCCCTCACCTGTCACTTTGTCTGATTTTGACAAACCCGATTCCGCCCCCTCGGACAAACGGATGGCCAGCACAGCGCCCGCCGTTGGTACACAACCGGAAACAACTGCGGATTCACCCTAGTCACTCAGCCCACAAGTGTTCTACCGCAGCCACCGTTAACATACGGACCTTGGGCGGATGACATTGAAGACGATTCTACGGCCGCTGTGGTGGATGAGGAGAGGGGTCTCTCCTCCCACACCTCGGCCCCTCCCGAGTAGCAACAGATGACGGCGCGGACGCGGCCAGCAGATCACAGGCCCCACCTTTTACGGCGACACTGACGGCAGCCGCCACTGCAGGAGACGATCTACAAACCTATCGCTTAACGACCATCAGCATTAACACCATTCGGACACGTACGAAGTTGTCGCTGCTCCAAGACATGCTCAATGCAGCAGACGTTGACATTGTCTTTCTCCAAGAAGTCTTCGTCGCCGATTTCCCGGGCATGTATGGTTATACGGCTCATGTGTCCTACGCCTCGCCAACTAACAGTGGAGTCGCCATTCTCCTCAGAGAGGGCCTCGAGGCGGACGAAGTCCGATATCTCCCCGACGCTAGAGGAATGGCCGTAACGGTGCAAGGCGTCCGGTTTATCAATGTGTACGTCCCTTCCGGAACGAATCGCCGTCGTGACCGATCGCTCTTCTTTGCAGAAGGAATAGCACCGCTTTTTCAGGGCAGGCACGGTGACTTGATATTAGGGGGCGATTTCAATTGCACCCAAGCACCTAAAGATCAGCTGCCACGCCATTCACCGTGGCCCGAACTTGGGACACTCATCGGCGATCTCCAGCTAGTAGATACATGGGAACATGTCCGAGGAAATAGACCGGGGTACACTCATATCACGAGTCACTCGTCTAGTCGCATCGATAGGATTTACGTCTCCCGTTCTCTCGCGGCAACGGTGAGTGACGCGGAGGTGTGGCCAGTAGCCTTTTCTGATCACGAGGCCTATATATGTGCCGTCACCCTTCGTCGCCAACGGGTGTGGCGCAGCCGACATCCCTGGAAATTGAACCTTGCTCATCTCGCTTCGCCGGATTGTCGACGCGTCATCGAAGACACGTGGAGTTTGTGCGTCCGCCGCCTCCCAACGTATCCTACGTCGATTAGTTGGTGGTTAACCTGCGCCAAGCCGGCCCTACGGCGAACCTTTATTACGTATGGTCGTGAGACTGCTGCTTGGAGGCGGCAGACCCTTGATTTTTATTTCACCGCCCTTCGCGAATGCGCCTCCTTGCCACCCACACCGGAACGACAGCTGACAGTTCAGCGTGCGAAAGCACAGATCGTAGCCCATATGCGCCGACACCTCGAAGGGACGATCGTCCGAGCGCGAACACAAGACAGACTCGCAACGGAACGACCCACCATGTACCACGTCATCCGAGAACGTACACTGCGAAGACGGGCGCTGATACATGCCATCACCACTGAGGACGGCCATCATCACACCACACAACGCGATATTGCTGCAGCCTTCTTCGACCATTACGCACGACTTTATTCTGCTCAATGTTCAGACCCGACGACGGTGACAGCAGTCTCACAACTGGTTTACGGCATTGTCCCACAGGATTTACAAACTAAATTATTGAACGACATTACAGAAGATGAAGTTATCGACGCCATCGGTAAAGGAGCGGCGAATAAGTCTCCTGGCCCCGACGGGCTCCCTGTGGAGTTTTATAGAACTTTCCAGTATTTACTGGCTCCCAAGTTAACAGACATCTGTCGGGAGCTTATGTCCCCCGCGGTGCCGCTCCCTGCGACCTTCGTAGAAGGAATAATTATACCGGTTCACAAGCATAAAGGTGGGGCTCGAATACAAGATTACCGCCCGCTAACACTCGTCAACTGCGACATGAAGATATTTACCAGACTATTAGCAAACCGTCTACGACCGACCCTACCTTACGTCGTCTCGCCAGATCAGACTTCCCTAGGGGGTATCAACAACATCCACACAGCACTGTGTCGATACCGTGACTTAATAGCCCTAGCCGGGGCACGCCGCATCCCGGGAGCGCTGGCATCACTAGATTTTAGCCAAGCTTTTGATCGAGTGGATCACGCGTACCTAACGTCCGTTCTCCAGCACATGCAGTACCCACAGCAATTCACAGACGTCGTGATGCGCCTCCTCCGAGAGGCGACTTCCAAAGTGCTCGTTAACGGGCGTCTCTCGCAGTCCCTCCCGATTTTCCGCTCCGTCCGTCAAGGCTGCCCCTTGTCGACGTTACTAAATGCTCTGACACTGGAACCGCTCCTCTGTGGTCTCCGTCAACTCTTCACCGGTCTTACCCTACGTGACGTCACATTTCGCTGTACAGCATATGCAGACGACCTGGTTCTCGTGTTCCGTAATCGCGACGATGTCAACAGAGCACTAGAATGGATTACCACGTACGGTGTGGCTTCCGGCAGCTGTCTCAACGTCGCCAAATCGGTCGCCATGGCCACAGGAGACGGGTTGACCCCAGCGTGTGTCGAACCCCTACAGCTTCGTGGCACTATCAAATGTCTCGGAATAGAGTTTCACGACGACATACGGCGCACCGCGGCTCTTAACTACCACCGCTTATTACAACAAATTCGGGTCCAGATCTTCCACCTTCGTCAGCGGACCCTCGACATTCTCCAAAGGACACACTTCGTCAATGTTTACCTCGCATCGTGCCTTCCACACATAGCGCGTGTTCTCCCGATGCCGTTACTGATGGCTCGCCGTCTATTAGCGGCATTCGGAGCCTACGTCAGTACAGGCATGCTCTTCAAAGTCAGTTATGAGTCACTGACCCTTCCCCCAGAAAGGGGAGGTCTTGGTCTAGTCCATGTCCACGACAGAGCTGTGGCCCTGTATGTCAGCTCACACATCAAGCTGTGGCGCCACCACCCGGAAAGTTTGACAGTTTTGCTGTTGGAGTCCTTAGCTCCGCCCTCCATTATGCCCCCACTGACGACGCAAGACATACCCCCACCCTTCTACTACTTCGGGAACTTTTACATTGAACACAGCTATGTCCGTATCGCAGTCCCACCGACGAAACAGGCGTCGGCGCGGGATATATATCATGTCCTACAGCAGAGGCGCCCACCAAACATCGTGGAGACCAAAAGCCCTCAGGTTAATTGGAAGGTGGTGTGGAAGACGATTCACGCGATTCCACTGGATACAGCCGTCCGATCCACATGGTACATCACAGTAAATGGTAAACAGATCATCCGATCACGCCTCCACAAGATAAACATGGCGGAATCGCCTCTCTGCGTAGACTGCGGGATACCAGACACGGACAAACACCGTCTCACATGTGGCGCGGCAGAAGACGTATGGCGCTTGGTGCGACAAATTTTGTCGTATTTTCTACGAGTGACTCCGGAACACATTACACCTCGGTTTCTACTATTTCCGGATCAACAGTATTTCCCGCGCGCCAAGACCAACGCTGTCACGTGGATCCGTGCGCATGCGGTACACTACTTATTTCACGATGGACCTAAAGATGTATTAGACTTTTGGAACTACCTACAAGAACGCCATTGCAAGATCGTACGGAACCCAAAATACAGACAGTATTTTTCTAATTACTTAGGGAGTGCCCTACGCGACCCTCCACGCAGCTGGATCATCAACAGGTAGGAGACGATACCCATTGAGTGAGCTGACATGACTAAGTTCGATTCTCGGTGGAACAACATGATATACGTGAAGACGTACCTGGATGATGAAGCGTAAGGAGAGTAGCGACACACCCTTCTGCATTCTGTATGAAGCACTTTTTTTTCGTTTTCCCCATATACATTACCTCGGTGTAGGAACGTGCCGAGACATTGTTTTCTTTTTCTCAGAGCACGATGCGGTGCTAGATACATTTATTTTTGTTGTGGTATAAAGTAAAACTACATTAAGAATGTATTAAAAACAGTAAATAAAAATAAATAAATAAATAATATTTCCCACAAAAGATTTCCCCTTCCCATCCCTGATTCCTTGACGGACGAGGGGGACACTGCGACCAGGCCTCGGGTTACGACCCCTGATCGCTCTGCCTTCCCCGCCCTCCCCCACCTTCTTAAAAAAAAAAAAAAAAAAAGGCTCGTTGCCACGGCTCGCGCGGCTTCCCTCCTCGAAGTTTCGAGTCCACCCTCGGGCAAGAGTGCGTGTTTTGTCCTTAGCGTAAGTTAGTTTAAGTTAGATTAAGTAGTGTGTAAGCCTATGGACCGATGACCTCAGCAGTTTGGTCCCATAGCAACTTACAACAAATTTCCAATTGTACCCTGCTTTTCAGCTGGTAAATACTCCAGTTGTTACTGTTCCCCTCATTTGGTTTGTCGTTTTTATTTCACACTCATCTAGTCAAAAGAAATTTTGTTCATTACATTCTACTACATTAAAGTTAGATACAGTGGGAATTAGTGAAGTTCAGTGCCAGGAGGGACAGGACTTATGGCCGGGTGAATACAGAGTTATAAATACAAAATCAAATAGGGGTAATACAGGTGTAGGTATAATAATGAATAAGAAAACAGAAATGCGGATAAGCTACCATGAATAGCATAGTGAACGCATTACTGAAGGCAAGATAGGCACGAAGCCCATACCTACCACAGTAGTAGACGTTTATATGCCAACTAGCTGCACAGATAATAAGAGACTGAAAAACTGTGTGATGAGATAAAAAAATTATGCAGATAGTTGAGAGAGATGAAAATTAATGGTGATGGAGGACTATAATTCGGTAGTAGGACAAGGAATAGAAGGAAAAATAGTAGGTGAATATGTCCTGGGGGAAAGGAATGGAATAGGAAGCCGCCTGGTAGAATTTTGCACAGAGCATAATTTAATCATAGCTAGCACTTGGTTTAACAATCATGAAAGAAGGCTGTATACATGGAAGAGACCTGGAGACATCGAAAGGTTTCAGATTGATTATATATTGCTAAGACAGAGGTTTCGAAAATAGATTTTAAATTGGAAGACATTTCCAGGGGCAGATGTGGACTCTGATCATAGTTTATTGGTTATGGGCTGTAGATTAAAACTGAAGAAATTTCAGAAAGGTAGAAAACTAAGGAGAAGGGACCTGGATAAAATAAAAGAACCAGAGGTTGTTGAGAGTTTCAGAGGGAGCATTAGGAAAGCCCTGACAGGAACGGGGGAAAGGAATACAGTAGAATAAAAGTGACTAGCTTTGAGCGATGAAATAGCGAAAAAGACGAGGCCAAGTAAAAACCCTTGGGTAACACAAGAGATACAGAATTTAACTGACAAAAGGAGAAAATATGAAAAGACAGTAAATGAAGCATGCAAAAGGAAATGCAAACGTCTAAAAAATGATATTGACAGGAAGTGGAGAATAAATAAGCAGGAATGGCTAGAGGACAAATGTAAAGATTTGGAAGCATGTATCACTATGGAAAAAATAGATACAACCTACAGGAAAATTAAAGAGACCTTTGGAGGAAAGGGAACCAATTGTATGAATACCAAGAGCTCAGATGAAAAGCCAGTTACGAGCAAAGTAGGGAAAGCTGAAAGGTGAAAGGAATACATGGAGGGTCTATACAAGGGTGATGTACTTGAGGCCATAATTATAGAAATGAAATACGACGTAGATGAAGATGAGATGGGAGATATGACACTGTGGGAAGAATTTTACAGAGCCCTGAGAGATCTAAGCCGAAACAAGGCCCCGGAAATAGATGACATTCCGTCAGAACTACTGATAGCCTTGGGAGTGGCAGCCATGACTAAACTCTTCTGTCTCGTGAACAAGATGTATGAAACAGGCGAAATACCCTCAGATTTCAAAAGAATGTAATAATTCCAGCCGCGCGGAGTGGCCGTGCGGTTTGAAGCCCCATGTCACGGATTGCGCGGCCCCTCCCGCCGGAGGTTCGAGTCCTCCCTCGGGCATGGGTGTGTGTGTTGTTCTTAGCATAAGTTAGTTTAAATTAATTTAAGTAGTGTATAAGTCTAGGGACTGATGACCTCAGCAGTTTGGTCCCTTAGGAATTAAAAATAATAATAATAATAATAATTCCAATTATAAAGAAAGTAGGTGATGACAGGGGTGAATTTTACCGAACTATCAGTTTAATAATACGTTGCTGCAAAATACTAACACGAATTGTCTACAGAAGAATGGAAGAACTGGAAGAAGTCGACCTCGAGGAAAACCAGTTTGGATTCCTGAGACATCTAGGAACATACTGACTCTACGACTTATCGTGTAAGATAGGTTAAGGAAACGCAAACCTATGTTTATGGCATCTATAGATTTACGACTAGAGAAAGCTTTTAACAATGTTGACCGGCATACTCTCTTTGAAATTCTGTGGGTAGCAGGGGTAAAATATAAGAAGCGAAAGGCTATTTACAACTTGTACAGAAAACAGAGGGCAGTTATAAGAGTCTAGGGGCATGAAATGGAGGCAGCAGTTGAAAATGGAGTGAGCCAGGGGTGTAGCCTATCCCACATGTTATTCAATATGTACACTGAACAAGCGGTAAAGGAAACAAAAGAAAAATTTGGAGTTCAGGAAGAAGAAATAAAAACTTTGAGGTTTTCCGATAACATTGTAATTCTCTCTAGGTCAACAAAGGATTTGGAAGAGCAGTTGAACGGAATGGACAGGGTCTTGAAAGGAGGATACAAGATAATTATCAAGAAAAGCAAAACAAGGATAATGGAATGTAGTCGAATTAAATATGGTGATGCTGAGTGAATTAGATTAGGAAACGAGATACTTAAATTACCAGATGAGTTTTGCCGCGTAGGATTAGCCGAGCGGTCAAGGGCGCTGCAGTCATGGACTGCGCGGCTGGTCCCGGCGGAGGTTCGAGTCCTCCCTCGGGCATGGGTGTGTGTGTTCGTCATTAGGACAATTTAGGCTAAGTAGTGTGTAAGCTTAGGGACTGATGACCTTAGCAGTTAAGTCCCATAAGATTTCACACACATTTGAACATTTGGAAATGAGTTTTGCTTTGTCGGCACTAAAATAACTGTAGTAGAGAGGATATAAAACGTAGACTGGCAATGGCCACAAAAACCTTTCTAACGAATATAAGTTTAATAACATCGAATATAGATTTAAGTGTTACGAAGTATTTTCTCAAGGTATTTGTGTGGAGTGCAGCCATGTACGGATGTGAAACCTGGACGATAAACAGTTTAGACAAGAAGAAAAAAGAAGCTTTTCAGAAGTCGTGCTACGGAAGAATGCTGAAGCTCAGATCGGTAGATCACGTAAGTAATGAGGGGGTACTGAACAGAATTGTGGAGAAAAGAGGTTTGTGGCAGAAAGTGTCTAGAAGAAGAGATCGGTTGGTAGGACATATTCTGAGATATCAAGGGAGCACCAGTTTAGTACTGGAGGTAAGTGTGGAGGGGGTAAAAAAGAGGGATACTAAGAGATGAATACAGCAAGCAGATTCAGAAGGATATACACTGAAGCGCCAAAGAAACTGTTATAGGCATGCGTATGCAAATACAGAGATATGTAAACAAGCAGAATACAGCACTGCGGTCGGCAACGCCTATATAAGACAACAAATGTCTGGCATAATTGTTACATCGGCTACTGCTGCCACAATGGCAGGTTATCAAGGTTTAAGTGAGTTTGAACGTGGTGTTATAGTCGGCGCAGGAGCGATGGGACACAGCATCTCCAAGGTAGCGACGAAATTGGGATTTTCCTATACGACCATTGCACGAGTGTACCGTGAATATCAGGAATCCCCTAAACCAGCAAATCTTCGACATCACTGCGGCAGGAGAAAGATCCTACTAGAACTGGTACAACGACAACTGAAGAGAATCGTTCAGCTTGACAGAAGTGCAACTCTTCCGCAAATTGCTGCAGATTTCAATGCTGGGCCATCAACAAGTGTTGGTTGGGTTGTTTGGGGAAGGAGACCAGACAGCGAGGTCAGCGGTCTCATAGGGTTAGGGAAGGATGGGGAAGGAAGTCGGCCGTGCCCTTTCAAAGGAACCATCCTGGCATTTGCCTGGAGCGATTTAGGGAAATCACGGAAAACCTAAATCAGGATGGCCGGACGCGGGATTGAACCGTCGTCCTCCCGAATGCGAGTCCAGTGTGCTAACCACTGCGCCACCTCGCTCGGTATCAACAAGTGTCAGCGAGCGAAACATTCAACGAAACATCATCGATATGAGCTTTACGCCTCGCCTGGGCGCGTCAACACCGACATTGGACTGTTGATGATTGGAAACACGTCGCGTGGTCGGACGAATTGTATCGAGCGGATGGAAGTGTACGGGTATGGAGACAGCCTCATGATTCCATGGATCCTGCATGCCAGTAGGGGTGTGTTCAAGCTGATGGAGGCTCTGTAATGGTGTAGGGCGTGTACAGTGTGAGTGATATCGGACGTCTGGTGTGTCTAGATACGACTTTGACAGATGACACGTACGAAAGCATTCTTTCTGATAACCTGCATCCATTCATGTCCATTGTGCATTCCGACGGACTTGGGCAATACCATCAGGAAAATGCGACACCCCACACGTCCAGGACTGCTACAGAGTGCCTCGAGTAACAATCTTGTGAGTTTAAACGCTTCCGCTGGCCACCAGACTCTCCAGACATGAACATTATTGAACATATCTGGGATGCTTTGCAACGTGCTGTTCGGAAGAGGTCTCCACCCTCTCGCACTCTTACGGACTTTTAGACAGCCCTGCAGGATTCTTGGTGTCAGTTCCCTCCAGTACTACTTCAGACATAAGTCGAGTCCATGCCACGTTGTGTTGCCGCACTTCTGCGTATTCACGGGGGCCCTACACGATATTAGGTACATGTACGAGTTTCTTCGGCTCTTCAGTATAGATTGCAGTAGTTACTGGAGATGAAGAGTCTTGCACAATATAGAGTAGCATGGACAGCTGCCTGAAACTAGTCTTTTGACTGAAGACCCCGACAACAACACATTCTACTTAAATTAGCCTCAATCGACTTATCTTTTTCTCATGATGGTTTAATGCCGTGTTCCATCTGAGCAAACTGAAGAAATAAATATTTTCCGAAATGTGTAAGCTACCCTCAAATTAAAAAACAAGAAAAGTGTTTTCTACAAGTGCTGTTTGTGGTATTTTCTACTCTTTGTTTCTCTGGACCGCTGATTACCTACAGTTAATAAAATTACTATGAACTTTACGTTAGAAAGAGAGTCCTAAAATAGTCCTTAATAGTTGTATGATCAAATTATTCTCTTTTATGAATAAAATAGTGACTTTTTATGACACTATACAGAATGAGGTCAGACAGAGAGAGACATTCAGGTACCCATATAGCCAGTAGTCACCTGGAACTGATGGCGAACTTAAGATTAAGTAATTACTCTTGAAAATTTACCTTTCATTATCGTGCGAGACGAGACTGCGTTTGAGATACTGGACTCATTTTCGGGAAAATGGGGCTTAAATAACGAGAATGTGGCTGATAAGGCACAGAAGCAGTTTTGCTTCTGGTACACAGATGTGATCTACATGACTGAGATGTGAGGAATTATACAACGTAGCAGTCTCTAAATTACCTTGTTTCCAAAAGAAGAAGCTCTAATTATTTAGGATGATGCTGACGATATGTTGGTGTGGGCACACGGCAGCTACAGTAGGTGTTTAACGCCCAGTTATTCAGGAGTTCCAGCAACGAACTGGTAGATTACTTGCTATAATGATAGTACGCCCTGCATAACCCTGTCACCGTATTCACGCCAAGAAACATTGCTTTTTATACATAATGTCAACAAAATGTACACATGGTGCAAGAACTCTCAACTAGCTCTTAATATACAGGAATGGAAATGCGCGGTATCCTTTCACTACAGGCCTAATGAGTCACAAATGGAATCAGTCAGCATACAACTATTTCGGAGTAAAATCGCGGAGAGGTATGATGTAAGTAAGACACATTGTAGGACCTGATTCATTGCTAGGATAATGGGGAACTGCAGATTGTTAAGACTACTAAAGCATGTAGAACTAACAGGGTTTTTGAGCTTATACTAATAAGGACGATGCGAATGGTCACAGGCTTTTCTGACTGGCGAGAAAGTCTACCAGAAGTGCTAAAAAATTGCAACTTGAAACACGCCGTACAAACCGCGAGCTCCTGCTTAGAAAACTTCAAGAACGTTCTTTCACGGTCGAAGCTACGAATATTGTTCTGCAGTCTACATATCTATCCTACAGGGATCGTGCAGATAAAGTCAAGGAAATAACTAAAAATGGTTCAAATGGCTCTGAGCACTATGGGAGTTAACTTCTGAGGTCATCAGTCCCCTACAATTTTTGAACGGCTTAAACCTAACTAACCTAAGGACATCACACACATCCATGCCCGAGGCAGGATTCGAACCTGCGACCGTAGCGGTCGGCCACCCCGGCTGGCTAAGGAAATAACTGCTCTCAAAAAGTAGTACAAGCAATTTTTTCCCCGCACTTCAACTGTGAATAGGCTGGGAGTGATTTGTAGATTATCGATGTAGGCGTAGATGTAAACCTGGATTACATTGCTCTGTACCTTGCCGTTAGTGAACAGCCAAGGAATACACTCAGTTCTCGCGCAGTACGCAGTAAATGACATCGTAGAATCGGGAGATGCACCTCCATGCAGATTAATTCGAGCTACTAGTGCTCTATAGACTTCCCACTGTATTCACGTTAAGCGATGTTCCACTGTGATATTTTGTATGGGTTGTGTTGACTGTGTGTTTTGAAATGTCATATTTTAAGGTGACCCTTCATGCGAGCAGCAGGCTGCCTCTTTTCCCAGATTTTAATTTTCAGTAACTGGTTTTCCTGCGCGACGGCAGTTTGAGGCAAGTGAACTCTGAAATTCTGTGAGCGCCGCATGGTGGACTGTCAGCTTGACACTGATTTAGAGCCAGGCTGTCTCGATGCTGCTGCCGCCCCATCCCCTCCGCCTCCCCCACCCGCCCCCACCCTCACCCCCACCCCTGACAGGAGACGGATGGTGGGGGAAGTAGTGAAGTCTCGGGTTCGATGGGGCGGCGGGCAGAGCCGAGCGCGGCCGAAGCGGCGCGGCTGGCAGTCGGCCGGCGTGCACCACATGGCTGCTGGCGCCCGACCCGGACCGTTGCCAACGGTGAGTCCGCTACCCCTGCTCAGCTACCCTGCTGCACTTTCGCGCTGGACACAGCTTGTAGCGCTCCCATCTTGAGATATCAGACCCATAAAAAGTTTTTTCTCTTCTGCGTTACATTTTTGAGATGTTACTTAACATAACCGTTTCCTATTGACGGACCTATAATTATTCAATACGACTGATGCATTCCTCAAACAAAATTACTTTAACCAGTAATTAGCAAACTTTTAATTTCACAACAGAGCTGAGAAACTGATATGTTTTAACTCATTGTGGAATTTATCAATTCAGTCCATTTCGGATACGACTTAAGTAGAGTCTTGCCGCTAGTAAAGTTGTCATTGTTGACATTTAACGAAAAATAAATTTCAAGTTATTATACAGCTTAATGACTATCGAAAGAAGAGAAAAAACTTTATTAACTATAAAATATTGTTATAGTTGAACATTTCAGTTCGAGTCATCTTCGGCGCTGCGAAGTGGAGATAATGACATTTATAATGATATAATCAACCTAACTAACAATAATCAATCTAACTATTAACAAATTAAACAATATTTGAACCAAAGCTCGATTTGTTCTGTCAGTAGTAAAATACCACTCACGATCTCAATTTTCCTTTTAATAGAAACAGAAATACTTGTTCATTGTCACCCATAGTCGTTAAGAGAAAAACATAAATAGCTTTTCTTTCGAATGCAAATTAAAGTCTCCTAAAAATAAAAAAGAAGAACCGCACGTTACTATTAACAACTAATTTCACTGTTGGCCTATACACTATCGAGCTCAGTCTGATGTTCCACACACGTTAAGGACGAAATTTTAGAGTTTTTTTGGGTACAGTGTGACTAGTTGATTTGATGCTCTTGTTGCTCTTATTTCCATCATGGATAAGTTTCCATAACTGGTCAACATTTCCGTGCTGACTCTATAATTATTGTAGTCACTTCCGTTGTTGAAGCCGCAGATAGTGCTAACAACTTAATGTGCCCAAAATCATTCGCTTTTGTAGCTTATTGGTAGCTATTTGGTGTGTTACGTTACCCAATCACCCAGGTAAGAAACTTATACCATTTGGAATATTGTACAACTTTTGCATTTGCGACGAATCCACGAATCTGGATCTAAAACTAACTTCACTAAGGAAACGCAGCACTGAGATAGTCCTGATATCCCTCAGCGTAACTTGTGATTGTTTTGTCATGCTGATGTTGTGATGCAACAGCGTTGTACCTGTTAGGTGTGTTGCCATATTTAATCAAAACACAGATATGTGTACATGAAAAAATAGTTACTGAAATTGAAAGTACAAATGTGGGAGTGTGATTTATTTATGGATGATATTGTTGTTTGCTGAGCAAAACCTTGGGAACATACGCTTCGTTACGCGTGCACTGGGAGATTTTGAACCTGTGATAAATACCAGATTTTTGGAGACCTTCTTTCAAAGTAGAGCATTTTCGGAAACTAATTACATAAAATGATTAAATTGACACGCTATATTTTATGAAAATATTTATCATGAAGTGCAAACTCCACAGAATATTGAATGAAGTAACAGATATTGAGAAAAATACCTATATAAATTTTAATGGTTTAACGTAATCTTGCTCTGCCATGCTTTCATCATGTTATTTCTTAAGACGGGAAGTTTACAAGCGATTTCGAGGAAAATTTTTGAGATAGTTACTCTCTACAGTCACAGCCTTTTTCTTTATATGGTTACCAAAAAGGCAAACAGATCTGGTTACACGGATATCTTTCTTTTGCCGTTCATTTCTCGTAATTTGGAGTAATTCAGTCGTGCGCCCATACTCTATTGCGCAGGGAGTTTTTTACCTGCGCAAAACATTTTTTTCTGACACCGTAGTTCTAGAAACGTAAATTAATGAAGATTCATATTATTTGTAGTATCTTTCCTGTGGATGAAGCACCAGGGAATCACACGGATGGCACATACGTAATGCCACTATACTAACCGGTAAAAATGGTAATTCTAGCAGCCTTTATTTGAAGGATATCTCTGGTTGAACGGCTTGAGACCATTTAGGCTCACATTCGGCGAATGTGCAGCGTCCGTCTGAAGATCGCATCATACGATTTGACGTCCTAGAGCTAACTGTAAAGCTTGGGAACCAGTGTTTTCTCATAGATTCTTCGCGCTACTTCACACGTGTGTGTGAAATCTTATGGGACTTAACTGCTAAGGTCATCAGTCTCTAAGCTTACACACTACTTAACCTAAATTATCCTAAGGACAAACACAGACACCGACGCCCGAGGGAGGACTCGAACCTCCACCAGGACCAGCCGCACAGTTCATGACTACTTCATACGTATCTCATTTAATTTAAAGTGGCATTCGCTGCTGATTTGGCATAGTAAACTTTGTAATAGCAAGTGAAGACCCAGTTTCTTTATTTTTCTACTTTGTAACTAGGAACTGTAGACGAATATTTGTATCAACGCAATTTAAAACGCCAGACGGGTTTCACCTTGAACATCTGATGCCGTCAGACTATTTTATACAAGCATTCTGCTTGAATTCTGATTTGGTCCTCAACTTCTACTTTCCCTCTTTCTTAATACACGTAGTGTATTTGGAAACATCTTTTGTTCAAAATCAAATGGCTCCAAGCACTGTGGGACTTAACATCTGAGATCATCAGTCCCCAAGACTTAGAATTAATTAAACCTCACTAACCTAAGGACATCACACACATCCATGCCCGAGGCAGGATTCGAACCTGCGACCGTAGCAGCAGCGCCGTTCCGGACTGAAGCACCTAGAACCGCTCGGCCACAGCGGCCGACAAACATCTTTTGTAATCAGGTATTATATGTCATGTGCTACTGAAGGTTTGGAACCTGTACTGTCACAAAAGTACAGTTATTTGCAAAAGCTGTAGTATACCGAACTAGTGAAGACGTTATACTGAAAGATAGTGCAGAGACTGAGCATGAAATTAAGTGCTTTTTAGATCACGAGAAAAATAATTCTATATCTAAATCATGGAGGTTCTCACGCTTAGGAACGACGTTGAAAGCCTTACTAGGATACTTCACTCTGAAGCAACAGTTTGTAGAGTGGCTAGACGGGAAACTTGTTCGGCATATTTTTAGCGATGAAATCATTGAAAACGACGTAGTATAGAGAATGAGAAGTATTTTCTACACACAAAAGATCTGCAAACAATTCCCGGAAAACGAGTGCGGTAGACTGCATCTGTAGGTAGACTGCTGAAGTAAGGCTGTGGCTCAGGCAAGATGGCGGTTACGGTGAAGAGCACCTACGGAGGCGGTTAGATGATGCCATCAGCGTAGAGGGAGGGAGGGAGGGAGAGAGAGAGAGAGAGAGAGAGAGAGAGAGAGAGTGAGAGAGAGAGAGAAAGAGAGAGAGATCTTTGATCTCTGTCTTTATCCCACGCCAAAACCTGCAATTATTTCCTATCCTAGTAACTGACAATGTTGGGACAATCCACCTTCGGGCACTGTTCTGGCACTCTCATTAAAAATTTACTTCAAAGGAACGCTATTACTCACGATTTTTCGTTTAATATTTATTTCCTTTTTTGCGTCACCTGTAATGAGCACTGTAGTGGCAGTATAGCCATCATCGTATATGCACTAACAAGTAAATCTTCACTCAGTGTTCAACACACCCTCTGAAGCACTCACCAGGCACAACAGACAGAATGGTGTAATTGGCTGTTGGCGCATCAAGTGGTACTCTCTCTATTCATATTGCACATGACCCCACCGGACATCTTGTTGGCTTCACAACACTCCAGTAACATGCTGCAGTGTGGGACGAATATTCCGTCCTGTGGCCTACGTCACAGAGTTGTCAATGCGCACTTATAATGGGAGAATATCCGTAATTATATTCTAACCCTCAGCCCCACTCCCACCCCCAGTCCTGTCTACATCAATTATATCACTACTGATTATGTACGCTAAATTCGTGGACGCGCTTGACGCAGTATTGATTAGTTCCTTCCACCATCCTTTCACTGCCATAAAAAAAACCACAATCACCTTTTATGTCAATGATTCTATATCAATACTTATCTGACAATAAATATGCAGATCGAACTCATACAAATGGAAATCATAACAATGTTATTGACTTTACGGATGCTCGTAGCGAAGCCAAATACAATCCATTAGCTTGTCTAATAATTCATGTGGGACTGCTCCGGTCGCAGGTTCGAATCCTGCCTCGGGCATGGATGTGTGTGATGTCCTTAGGTTAGTTAGGTTTAAGTAGTTCTCAGTTCTAGGGGACTGATGACCTAAGATGTTAAGTCCCATAGTGCTCAGAGCCATTTGAACCATTAATAATTCATCACAAACAGTTCGACTCAGCTTTTAAGTTAACGAAGTTGCGTTAATATTCCAGATAAATCTTTTACTCCGCAGCGCTGCGTTCGCTGTTTTGAAATCTCCTGGCAGGTTAAAACTGCCTGCAGGACCGGGAATCTAACACAGAAACTTAAACGTCGCGGGAAATGCTCTTACCGACTCAAATATCTAGGCACGACACCCGACCCATCCTCACAGCTTCAGTTCTGCCAGTAGCTCTCGCCCACTTTTTTTTCCCTCAGTATTTTGATTGGTTGGTTGATTCGCGGGAGGGGACCAGACAGCGAAGTCATCGTTCCCATCGGGTTAGGGATGGATGGGGAAGGAAGTCGGCCGTGCCCTTACAAAGGAACCATCACGAAATTTGCCTGAAGAGATTAGGAAAATCTCGGAAAACATAAATCAGGATGGCCGGACTCGGGACTGAACCGTCGTCCTCCCAAATAGGAGTCCAGTGTGTTAACCGCTGCGCCATCTCGCGCGGTAATATTTGAACTTTTGGTTTCATGAGCATATAAATAACCATAGTTTAAACACATCAGTAACAACTATCAGTTTTGGTTATTATCTACGTATAAATTTCATTCCAGTTAAAGCAAAAGAAGCGTACATTTTACAAAACTGGTATGTATACACTACGCTTATCTAAGTGTGAAGTGTAACTTAGTGTCAGTTGCACCAAAAGGTGTACTATTTTAACTTATTGTGTACAAATACACGTCACTTAAATGTTCGATTTGTCTTATCATGTATTGCGTAACTGGGGTCCGTCATCCAGGCAATGCAATTCTTCGTTTCTGCTCTGCTCCCTCGGAGCGGTCGCTATCGCCTATAGTCGTGCGTTTCCGACCTACTCCTCTCTGCCATACTCTTAGGACCTAGATTTTGACGTGGCTAATTATATGGAAACTCCTAATTCCTCGACAGTGGGGATATGAATATATACACGCTAACGTCTGTTGTTGCCAAAAGAGCGGTAACGCAGTGGGGGTCATTGTACCCTATAGCATTCAGCTGGTTTAGTGTCCCATCTACCCTGTCTGTCGTTTCGGGACATCCTGTTATATGGCTCATGTCTTGTTGTCGATCAGTCCCAGGCGATGCAAAAGTTTTTTTTTTTTTTAAACGGCCGTGATTGAATTTGATTCGGGCAATGGCTGTATAAAACCCTCTTGACACCGCGTGCTTCAGATACCAATACGATGAGGGGATAACAGAGTGTCATGTGATGTTTCCCTTTGTCATTGGCTCGTCTGCTCCATTCCTTATCCCACCTCATACGCATCGTTCCTCTAAGTCCTTGTATGAAATCCGTATGCGATTCCTTCGCATGTTATGGAGTTCCTGAACCTGCTCTTTGTTTACCCAGTTGATCGACCTGTTCGTTGCCGCGGATGCCGATGTGGCCTTTGACCCAGATTAGTGTTACTTTTTTTTGCTGATTTTGTAGCTTACTGACTTGCTGCATAATATCATTGACGACTTGGTTACTGCGTCACTCTGTAAAATGGTTTTCCAAGATCGTCTCTCCTGCTCGGACATCGGTTCAGACAATAAATTTGCCGTCAGTGCAGTTTTCTGCGTAGTTAAGTGCTTCGAAAATGGCTACTAGCTCTGCCGTAATAATAGAAATTTCCTGAGATAATTTATAACATCCACAAGCTTGTGTTGTCAGGTCTATGGATGCACATCCGGTGCCATTTGCACTTTTGGTACCGTGTGTATATAGTATTTTGGCACCCATCATGTGTCCTAAGACTTGGTATACACTATCACATGCTCTGAAGGGTTATCCTAGTTATCTTTCAAACTGTTCGCTTTGATCTGAGCGATGGATGTAAGATAACAGTTGTCTTAACAGTGTGGAGCTGCAGCGCGCACCACTTTGTGCTGGAGTTCTTCTATTTCAAAATAATCTAGAACAAATAACTGGCCACGCGGGGTAGCCTTGCGGTCTAAGGCGTCATGTCACGGTTCGCGCCGGTCCCCCGTCGGAGGTTCGAGTCCTCCTTCGGGCATGGGTGTGTGTGTTGTCCTTAGCGCAAGTTAGTTTATGTAGTGTGTAAGCCTAGGGACCGATGACCTCAGTAGTTTGGTCCCATAGTCCTTACCACAAATTTCCAACAAGTGACTGTTTTGTTTGTTGATCCAATAGCGGTTGGTAAAACAGTCGACAGCCACCGTCCGGATGTACATGAAATGTATTCGCAGTTGCGAACACGAACAACCATCAGCTGTATAGGGGAATGACAAAAATGAAAATTTTTGTCACATTGGGACTCGAACACAGATATCCCGCTTTACGCGAATTGTTTCCCTAACAGCTTTGGTCATGTATGCACGACGCAGAATCACAGCGAAACCTCCATATGTCGTCGTTTCTTCGTCACAACCTGTACTCATACACACATATGTAATTCTCGTACATGTGTGTATGTCCGAAGGAACACTGCATCGTTCTTCCTAACAACACAGGCTCTGCAGTATCGTATCTACCGCCGATACCAGGCAGTGAATTTCGCTTAAAGTGTCCTCCCCTGTAAGGAAATTACGTAATGTGTGAACGAGTACAGATTGTTGTTGTTGTTGTGGTCTTCAGTCCTGAGACTGGTTTGATGCAGCTCTCCATGCTACTCTATCCTGTGCAAGCTTCTTGATCTCCCAGTACCTACTGCAACCTACATCCTTCTGAATCTGCTTAGTGTATTCATCTCTTGGTCTCCCTCTACGATTTTTACCCTCCACGCTGCCCTCCAATACTAAATTGGTGATCCCTTGATGCCTCAGAACATGTCCTACCAACCGATCCCTTCTTCTGGTCAAGTTGTGCCACAAACTTCTCTTCTCCCCAATCCTATTCAATACTTCCTCATTAGTTATGTGATCTACCCATCTAATCTTCAGCATTCTTCTGTAGCACCACATTTCGAAAGCTTCTATTCTCTTCTTGTCCAAACTATTTATCGTCCATGTTTCACTTCCATACATGGCTACACTCCATACAAATACTCTCAGAAATGACTTCCTGACACTTAAATCTATACTCGATGTTAACAAATTTCTCTTCTTCAGAAACGTTTTCCTTGCCATTGCCAGTCTACATTTTGTATCCTCTCTACTTCGACCATCATCAGTTATTTTGCTCCCCAAATAGCAAAACTCCTTTACTACTTTAGGTGTCTCATTTCCTAATCTAATTCCCTCAGCATCACCCGACTTAATTCGACTACATTCCATTATCCTCGTTTTGCTTTTGTTGATGTTCATTTTATATCCTCCTTTCAAGACACTGTCCATTCCATTCAACTGCCCTTCCAAGTCCTTTGCTGTCTCTGACAGAATTACAATGTCATCGACGAACCTCAAAGTTTTTATTTCTTCTCCATGGATTTTAATACCTACTCCGAATTTTTCTTTTGTTTCCTTTACTGCTTGCTCAATATACAGATTGAATAACATCGGGGAGAGGCTACAACCCTGTCTTACTCCCTTCCCAACCACTGCTTCCCTTTCATGTCCCTCGACTCTTACAACTGCCATCTGGTTTCTGTACAAATTGTAAATATCCTTCGCTCCCTGTATTTTACCCCTGCCACCTTTAGAATTTGAAAGAAAGTATTCCAGTCAACATTGTCAAAAGCTTTCTCTAAGTCCACAAATGCTAGAAACGTAGGTTTGCCTTTCCTTAATCTTTCTTCTGAGATAAGTCGTAAGGTCAGTATTGCCTCACGTGTTCAAACATTTCTACGGAATCCAAACTGATCTTCCCCGAGGCCGGCTTCTACTAGTTTTTCCATTCGTCTGTAAAGAATTCGTGTTAGTATTTAGCAGCTGTGGCTTATTAAACTGATTGTTCGGTAATTTTCACATCTGTCAACACCTGCTTTCTTTGGGATTGGAATTATCATATTCTTCTTGAAGTCTGAGGGTATTTCACCTGTTTCATACATCTTTCTCACCAGATGGTAGAGATTTGACAGGACTGGCTCTCCTAAGGCCGTCAGTAGTTCCAATGGAATGTTGTCTACTCCGGGGGCCTTGTTCCGACTCAGGTCTTTCAGTGCTCTGTCAGACTCTTCACGCAGTATCATATCTCCCATTTCATCTTCATCTACATCCTCTCCCATTTCCATAATATTGTCCTCAAGTACATCGCCCTTGTATAGACCCTCTATATACTCCTTCCACCTTTCTGCTTTCCCTTCTTTGCTTAGAACTGGGTTTCCATCTGAGCTCTTGGTGTTCATACAAGTGGTTCTCTTATCTCCAAAGGTCTCTTTAATTTTCCTGTTGGCAGTATCCATCTTACCCCTAGTGAGATAAGCCTCTACATCCTTACATTTGTCCTCTAGCCATCCCTGCTTAGCCATTTTGCACTTCCTGTCGATCTCATTTTTGAGACGTTTGTATTCCTTTTTGCCTGCTTCATTTACTGCATTTTTATATTTTCTCCTTTCATCAATTAAATTCAGTATTTCTTCTGTTACCCAAGGATTTCTACTAGCCCTCGTCTTTTTACTTACTTGATCCTCTGCTGCCTTCACTACTTCATCCCTCAAAGCTACCCATTCTTCTTCTACTGTATTTCTTTCCCACATTCCTGTCAATTGTTCCCTTATGCTCTCCCTGAAACTCTGTACAACCTCTGGTTCTTTCAGTTTATCCAGGTCCCATCTCCTTAAATTCCAACTTTTTGCAGTTTCTTCGGTTTTAATCTACAGGTCATAACCAATAGATTGTGGTCAGAGTCCACATCTGCCCCTGGAAATGTCTTAAAATTTAAAACTTCGTTCCTAAATCTCTGTCTTACCATTATATAATCTATCTGATAGCTTTTAGTATCTCCAGGGTTCTTCCATGTATACAACCTTCTTTCATGATTCTTAAACCAAGTGTTAGCTATGATTATGTTGTGCTCTGTGCAAAATTGTACCAGGCGGCTTCCTCTTTCATTTCTTAGCCCCAATCCATATTCACCTACTACGTTTCCTTCTCTCCCTTTTCCTACTCTCGAATTCCAGTCACCCATGACTATTAAATTTTCGTCTCCCTTCACTATCTGAATAATTTCTTTTATCTCACCATACATTTCTTCAATTTCTTCGTCAGCTGCAGAGCTAGTTGGCATATAAACTTGTACTACTGTAGTAGGTGTGGGCTTCGTATCTATCTTGGCCACAACAATGCGCTCGCTGTGCTGTTTGTAGTAGCTTACCCGCATTCCTATTTTCCTATTCATTATTAAACCTACTCCTACATTACCTCTATTTGATTTTGTGTTTATAACCCTGTAGTCACCTGACCAGAAGTCTTGTTCCTCCTGCCACCGAACTTCACTAATTCCCACTATATCTAATTTTAACCTATCCATTTCCCTTTTTAAATTTTCTAATCTACCTGCCCGATTAAGGGATTTCTCCTGTTAACGACATCCTCTTGAGTAGTCCCCGCCCGGAGATCCGAATGGGGGACTATTTTACCTCCGGAATACTTTACCCAAGAGGACGCCATCATAATTTAATCATACAGTAAAGCTGCATGCCCTCGGGAAAAATTACGGCTGTAGTTTCCCCTTGCTTTCAGCCGTTCGCAGTACCAGCACAGCAAGGCCGTTTTGGTTATTGTTACAAGACCAGATCAGTCAATCATCCAGACTGTTGCCCCTGCAACTACTGAAAACACACATTTGGAACCACACATTTGTCTGGCCTCTCAACAGATATCCCTCCGTTGTGGTTGTACCTACGGCACGGCTATCTGTATGGCTGAGGCACGCAAGCCTCCCCACCAACGGCAAGGTCCATGGTTCATGGGGGGGGGGAGTACAGATTGTGACGCAGGAATAACGATATATGGAAATTTGGGTCTGGCAGTGGGTAACGCACTGACAGCCACCCTGTCCACACGGGCTCGTTTTTCTTAATAACACGGGCACTGCGATATCGTACTGTCCTGATATTCTGCTTAACCAACGATCTTGTGAACTGGCTACTGTCCAAGCTTCAAGAAAGCTCAAGATCTGCTGCTGGCCTAGCACTCCTGGAAGACAGGACGTGGCGATGGATTGGCTTACCTGCAGCCTGCACATTGTTAACCAGAATGAATCTTTTACTCTGTAACGTCTTGTGCGCTGATTTGAAGCCTGCTCACAGAACAAAACTGTGTGGCGGACCGGACACTCAGGCTGAAGGTAAGCCATTTCTCCACAATATCATTTCCGTCCCGGTTGTTCATCCTGTGCTCCTAGGCGATGTTTGGCGTGCGTTTGATACCTCGGAACTGACTGACCCCGTGTGTCACACATCCATGCCTTGTGGCACCTGATGATGGAACTTTAAGCTTCCGAAACCGGTCGTTCATGAGGAAGACAAAGAAGTTACAACTGAACCTCATTTTTATTCCATCAATATTTTCCTCAACTGCGGATGTTCGTATGGTCTTTTAGAAAGGATACACTAGGTGTAAAAAATAAAACTGACCAGAAAATATTGACAGTTAGACCGATGCAAGGTGGAATCATAGTGGACGTCACGGAGAGCCCCCGCTGACGTCAACACAATGCTGTGATCGATTTGTCAGGATGTGAGACACGGGTAGGAGCTCTGCCTGAGGCATAATAGCAGTAGTGTTTTCCATGCTCTGTTGTAGCTCTTCCAGATTATGAGGATTATTTGTGTACATCTGACCCCTCAATTTGCTCCACATGACAAAAACACATGCAGAGAGATCAGACGACAGAGATGGCGAGGAGATTGTAGTGTCACCGCTGATTGTGACAAGATTATCAAGACAAGGTGTGCTGTTCCTTCCTCTTGATGAAAATATCCACACAGTCGTTCATTTTTGAGTTGATCCAGATATGGCTTAAACAGTTTCTCGGCATACCAGTTAGCATTAACAGTTTGGTGAAAGTTTCGCGTTACGACGCGGAAACCAGACGATGCGCACCAAACACCGATCTTGAGATAATGCGACGGTTCTTCGGAGTAATGATGGAGATTTTGTGATTCATAATGACACATGTTCTTTTATTTCGCATACCCCGAAAGATTGAGCCAAACCTCATCTGAAGAAGTGAAAAACTGAGGATCCAAAAATCCTGATTCCACTTCACTTAGAAACCACCGGTAGAACTCAACACATGAAAGTTCGTCTGCACGCTTTAAGTCATGAACGGCAGTAAATTTGTCGTCATGCAGATTCAGATCCTTTTTCATAATGTTTCTACACGACCATCTCTTAATTCACTTGCACAGATAAACGACATTGAGCTTTTGTCATGCATTGTTCCAGGCTTTCCTTCACTTGTGCAATGTTTCCTGGTGTTCGAACTCTTTTCGGATAATTACGATTTTTATTCGCGGAGTTGAGCATTGCAGACTTTCTTTCAGGTTTTGCCAAAGCTCTTCAAGCATTAAACCCTTGCGCAAACAGCTTCGTAAAAAGTTTTCACGAATTGTGCTCCGCATAACACTCGACAATTAATAGGCGCTGTTTTATCGTGAGCACCATTTTGTGTTGCTCCTCTCACTCACCCAAACGAAATGACGCTGAAACAGAGCATGCGGGAGGCATGTGACAATAACCGACTGGTGCATCGGCATTATGGTTTCCAACATTTTCTGTGATAGCCAGTTTACTTGTTCGTTAAAAACGGTCAGTTTCACATCAGCGTTATAAATACCTGGGGACCCGTGCGAAACTTCGGCACTTTTCTCGTTTTTAATAATGACAGCAGCTGAAATAAGTGTAGTCGTTGTGGTAAGAGTAGTTGTCGGAATGAAGAGAAAACAACCTTAAGAATGAACCGAACAACGTGAAATAATAATCATGAAACTATGATTCATCCTTGTACATGTCTTGTCATGCATTCGGAATGTTTGTCTCGACTTGTACGAAGGGGCAGATATCAGGGACTGTCAGTGGGGCCACATACCTATAACTTTAACTCGACAAACATATGCAGTAACAGTAAGCACATTAGGCTGTTGCAGCAATAAGTAAATCACAATTTAAGGCAACGATGACAAATATGTTCGTCGTTTCGGGAAGTGTATTCGTTTAGAAAAGGCAGCTCGTATGACAGGTAGAGATAATGGACCTCCGCAGCGGTCATGGTTATTATCTATGACAATGCTGTATACAAATTATCCAATTAATAACTACTTTAAAAAGAAGTAAAATAGTATTTTTAATACGGTAATATGGAAAAGGAGTCTCTTGGTCATCATTAATAAGTTAGCTTCGTAAAACATAGTCATGAAGCTGGACATCCACGGTACCCTTTAGCCTATGATAGTTAAAAGTCTCATACATGTTAAAATTTTCCACAAACAGTTTTAGCGCAAAATCGGTATTCAATGTCAGAAACTGGACCTTTCTAATGACACCTTATACATCCCTGTACGATTAGAATGTGTTGAGAAAAAGGGATGTTGACTTGTGAAATAATAAATGTGATTTCCCGGTCCAGTTTTAGCTTGCCCATCCTGAATAAACAATGACAACATAGGCCTTGATCTTGTATAGGTCCTCAGCCTTCAGTGATGTTCCGTTCTCTTTATTAATTCACATACTGTCTCAGAAACTGGTACGATAGTATAGATTAACAAGCAAAGCGTTAACTGACGAAACAGGGAGGTAAGACAGATGCGGCTCGAATTCGCACTTGGTCTGGTGTTTGCCCTTACTAATTTAGGCAAATGCCGGGCTTGTTCCAGTCGCCACCGGAGTAAGTAAGGAATATAAATAGCCAAAATACGCTCTCGTAAAGAACAAAGTTTCATGATTCAAGGACAGATAGCTCACAGGACTTTTATTCTTAATATAAACTGACAATTGTGGCAGCAGGAATAGCATCCGGTCCCGAAGTTAAAATAAATTACAGCCAAATCACCAAATCATGAACTAGAATGAGCCTGTGACCACGAGACGCGCTACACACTGAGGTGACAAAACTCATGAGATATCGGTATGCACATGTGCAGATGGCGATAGTATCGGGTACACAGTATATAAAAGGGCATTCCATTGCCGGATCTGTCGTTTGTAATCTGGTGATTCAGTGAAAAGGTTTCCGACGTGACTATGGACGCGTGACGGATTTAACAGACTTTGACCGCGGAATGGTATTTCGAGCTGGACGTATGGGACACTCCATTTCGGAATTCGGTAGAGAATTCAATATTCCGTACAACGAACATATCCGTTAGGACAGTGCGGCGAAATCGGGCGTTATTGGACTATGGCAGCAGACGACCGAGGCGAGTAACTTTGCTAACAGCACAACATCGCCAGCAGCGCCACTCCTGGGCTCATGCCTGTATCGGTTGGACACAAGGCGACTGGAAAACCATGCCCTGGTCAGATGAGTCCCGATTTCAGTTCGTAAGAGCTGATGGTAGGTTTCGAGTATGGCGCAGACCTCATGAAGCCATGGACCTAAGTTGTCAACAAGGCACATCGACATACCCTGTATCAAATAACCGTACCAATAAATATATCGCTCCCCGTGTGATCACATGAATTTAATTACAGGTATTCCGCAATGAATAACTTAGTGAATTGAATTAGTTGAATAGGAGTGGGCCCAACATACGTGAAACATGGGTGCTGTGACTCGCAAAGATGATGATGGTACGGAATTCATCAAACTACTGAGTGAAACAATGGTCACTGTAAAGTCTTATTTACACTGAAGAGACGAAGTCCTTGAATAGCGATAAAATGGTTCAAATGGATCTGAGCACTATGGGACTTAACATCTGTGGTCATTAGTCCCCTAGAACTTAGAACTACTGAAACCGAACTAACCTAAGGACATCACACACATCCATGCCCGAGGCAGGATTCGAACCTGCGACCGTAGCAGTCGCGCGGGAATAGCGATATGCGCATATACAGATGGCGGTAGTATCGCGTACACAACGCACAAAAGGGCGATGGATTGGCGGAGCTGTCATTTGTATTCAGGTGATTCATGTGAACAGGTTTCAGACGCGATTATGGCCGCACGACGGGAATTAGTAAATTTTGAACGGGGCTTCAGTCTGGAAGCGCGCGACCGCTACGGTCGCAGGTTCGAATCCTGCTTCCGGCATGGATGTATGTGATGTCCTTAGGTTAGTTAGGTTTAAGTAGTTCTAAGTTCTAGGGGACTGATGATCTCAGATGTTAAGTCCCATAATGCTCAGAGCCATTTGAACCATTTTTTTGAACGCGGGACGGTAGTTGGAGTTAGACTGATGGGACATTCCATTTCGGAAATCGTTGGGGAATTCAATACTCCGAGAGCCATAGCATCAACAGTGTGCTGGGAAAACCAAATTTCAGGCATTACTTCTCACCATGGACGGCCGATAGCCTTCACTTTAACAACCGAGAGCATCAGCGTTTGCGTAAAGTTGTCAGTGCTACCAGACAAGCAACACTGCGTGAAATAACCGCAGAAATCAATGTTGGACGTACGACGGACGTATCCGTTAGGGCAGCACGCCGACATCTGGGGTTAATAGGCTATGGCAGCAGACGACGGACGTGAGGGCCTTTGCTAACAGCATGACATCACTTGCAGCGCCTCCTGGGCTCGTGACGATATCAGTTCGATCCTTTGACGACTGGTCAGATGAGTCTCGATTTCAGTTGGTAAGAGCAAATGGTATGGTTCGAGTGTGACGCAGACCGCACGATGCCATGGACCTAAGTTGTCAACAAGGCACTGTGCAAGCTAGTTGTAGCCCTGTAATGGTGTGGACTGTGTTTACATGGAATGGCCTGGGTCCTTTGGTCCACCTGAACCGATCATTGACTGGAAATGATTATGTTCTGCTAATTGGAAACCATTTGCAGACTTTCATGGAGTTCATGTTGCAAACATCGATGCATTTCTTATGAATGAAAATGCGCTGTGTCATCATGCCACTCTTTTTCGCGACTCGTTTGAAGAGCATTCTGGACAGCTCCAGCGAATAATTTGGGCACCCATATCGACTGACATGAATCCCATCGAACATTAATGGGACACAATCGTGAGGTCAGTTGGTGCACAAAATTCAGCACCGGTAACGCTTTCGCAATTATGGACGGCTATAGAGGCAGCATGGCTCAGTATTTCTGCAGGGGACCTCTAGCGACTTGTTGAGGTCATACCACGTCGAGTTACCTCACTGCGCCAGGCAAACGGAGGTCGGACACGATGTAAGGAATTATCTTGTGACTTTTGACACGTCATTGTAAGTAACAAGGAGGAACACCTCTCAAAAGTAATTTTTCGCCGCTATGTGCTAAACGTTTTATTTTTACTTATTCTTAAAGACGCAGACCTAATATGTTATGTATGGCTGACTGCGGGGTGGCTCATCTCCGCGTGGCAGAGGCGAGTGACGGTCACAGACGTCCCGGGTCGCAGGGAGCCGGCTGGCTGCCGGTGGCTGGCGCTAGCGGGTGCCCAGTGGCTCGGTGGCAGGGAGGGCCTCAGTTCGAGTCCCGGTTCAACAAGCGGCAGCTGGGGCCCATTGGCAGTTGGTCCTGTCAAGATGACAGAAAAGTGGCGGCCATTTCGCGGCGGGCAACGGTGGACTCACTAATTCCACCAAAGATCTGTCTGCCGGTATTTATAGGCGTAAGAGCGGGTCTATTGTGGTACTAAAACTGTAAGTGTCGTGTGACTAGGGCCTCCAGCCGGGTAGACCGGTCGCCAGGTGCAAGAATTTCGATTTGACGCCACTTCGGCTACTTGCGTGTCGATGGGCATGAAATGGTGATAATTAGTACAAAACAACACCCAGTCCATAAGCGCAGAAAATCTCCCACCCAGCCGGGAATCGAACCCGAGCCCTTAGGATTGACATTCTGTCGCGCTGACCATTTTTTTTTTTAATCACATTTTATTCGCTTTCGTTCGTTGCATCTGCTCGGGGCGGACGTCGTAAGACATCCGTTTTTAAGTTCGTTGTTGATCGATTAACTCAGTTTTTTTATTACAGAGGGCTGCTAACCTTCTGACCGAACACGCTGAGCTACCGAGCCGGTGTCCATTCAGCTACCGGGAGCGGACTATTGCGGTACTGCTGCTGCTGAAGCTACTATGCCACATGCCGAAGTGCCTCCTGTCTCAGCAGTTGGACAGCGACGCCCGATAAACCGACGTGGTACAATGCTGGGTTAGCGTGCTGCTGTAAGTGGCCCGCTTTACGACATCGAGGTGGTTTGCCAAGGCCTCGGTCCTTATAGCTTTTACCGAGCGAGATATAGCTTTGGTTAAGGCACTGATCTCGCACTAGAGAGGATCTACATCTACATCTACGTCCACATTTATACTCCGCAAGCCACCCAAAGGTGTGTGGCGGAGGGCACTTTACGTGCCACTGTCATTACCTCCCTTTCCTGTTCCAGTCGCGTATGGTACGCGGGAAGAACGACTGCCGGAAAGCCCCCGTGCGCGCTCGAATCTCTCTAATTTTACATTCGTGATCTCCTCGGCAGGTATAAGTAGGGGGAAGCAATATATTCAATACCTCATCCAGAAACGCAACCTCTCGAAACCTGGTCAGCAAGCTACACCACGATGCAGAGCGCCTCTCTTTCAGAGTCTGCCACTTGAGTTTGCTAAACATCTTCCTAACGCTATCACGCTTACCAATTCGTGGTACAAATTCACGTCCAGTGAATGCCGGGTGGATTCCTCTGAAAAGAGCGCGGCCTTCCCTGTGCTTGACCTACTCGAGCTCGTACACCGTCTCTAATGACCTTGTCGTCGATGAAACGTTAAACCCTTACTTCTCTTTTCTACCGTTTCGTGGTTTTTCTCAAAACTGACTTGATTAGGTACTTCAGGCTCTCAGTTACCTCCAGTTATAAGTATCGACATGTTACAGAACTCACACATTTGTACTTCTCTGAATTCTCCAAATTCAATTAAATGTAAATCAACATTAGAGTATGGATGGTGACAATAGTTATAATTACAACGTAAGCAATATAATGTTAATAAAAATAATAATAATAGAAGACATTAGATTTTTTCATAACAAGAGCAATAGGCCTATTACTAAAGTCAAAAGCTTTGTTTTCGTGTTGATGGCACCAGATCAAGAGAAATTATGACAGGCCAGCTAAGACTGGTATGATAATGACAGTAAGTATTAAGAAAAATCTGAATATTTCAGTAGACTGCTTGTGGATAAAAAACGATAGAGTAATTATAGTTTAATTTCCTGTTGGTGAAGTCATTAGAGATGAGGCACAAGCTCATATTGCCGTAAGATGGGAAAGGAATCATCCAGGCCGGCAGTTGTGGCCGAGTGGTTCTAGGCGCTTCAGTCCGGAACCGCGCTGCTACTACGGTCGCATGTTCGAATCTTGCCTCGGGCATGGATGTGTGTGATGTCCTCAGGTTAGTTAAGTTTAAGTAGTTCTAAGTCTAGGGGACTGATGACCTCAGATGTTAAGTCCCATAGTGCTCAGGGCCATTTTTTGAAACATCCATCGCTTTTTCATACAAAATATTCTGGTATCCACTGTAAAGGATTTAGGCAAATCGAGTTTGACCACATCTGGAAGGCCGGACGGGGATTTGAAATACGAGTAATGTGCTCCCGGAAACGACTCAAGGGTGCTACCACGGCGCCATCACACTCAATCTTAGCAGGTAACGTGGAGCGGAGTAAAGATATGATGGAGTGAACTGCATGTAAGTGTACTGACGCTACTGTTGTGATAGGAAGTAAACGATTAATTGCCTTGCAAATTTGCAAACATCGGTGATTTCTATGAACTTGTATGAAGCATTTTCATAGTCGGGTTCCCGATATAACAAAAGAGTTTGAATACGTGGCTATCTTACGATATTACACAAGAAGGATTTTACTTTGCTGGAGGCCAAATTTCTTCCAACTGAGAATAATGTTAACGTCGAAGACACGTCCAAGGATCAGTGGCAACTGAGCAGACCTTAGAACAAGCACTTGGGTACGTCTGGACAAGAATAGATAATACCATACTACCTGCTTGTTTTGACGTCTGTTAAATTCCCACAGTCCTTGTTTGTTTTCGACTTGAACAGCCTCTCGGTTGCATCGGGATGCGTTCGCTGAACCACATTTCACATGCATTTTCATCTTTCATACGTCCATAACGATATCGTGGTTGACGAAGCGTTGAATACTTCGTCTTTGGCACTGTTTTACGTATTTGATTCATATTTTCAGTTCTACTAGCGTTAATGATGAAATGTTTAAGTTTTGTAACTTCCCCACGTCTACGTTCCTTGCGTAGCTACTATTATTTTTCATTTTAAATTAGCTAACGAAATACACTGAGGAGTAAAAGAAACTGGTACACCTGTCAAATATCGTCTAGGGCTCCCGCGAGCACGCAGAAGTGCTGCAACACGACGTGGCATGGACTCGATTAATGTTTGAAGTAGTGCTGGAGGGAAATGACACCATGAATCTTGCAGGACTGTCCATAAATCCGTAAGAATATGAAGGAGTGGAGATCTCTTCTGAACAGCACGTTGCAAGACATCCCAGATATGCTCAGTAAGGTTCATGCCTGGGGAGTATCGTTGCCAGCGGTAGTGTTTAAAGTCAGGATAGTGTTCCTGGAGCCATAATGTAGCAATTCTGGACGTGTGGGGTGTCGAATTGTCCTGTTGGAATGCCCTAGTCCGTCAGAATGCACAATGGACATGAATGCATGCAGGTGATCAGACAGGATACTTACGTACGTGTCACCTGTCAGAGTCTTATGTAGACGTATCAGGGGTCCCATATCACTCCAACTGCACACGCCTCACATCATTACAGATCCTCCACCAGCTTGAACATTCCCCTGCTGACATGTAGGGTCCATGGATTCATGAAGTTGTCTCCATACCCATACACGTCCATCCGCTCGATACAATTTGAAGCGAGACTCACCCGACCAGGCAACGTATTTCCAGTCATCAAGAGTCCAATGTCGGTGTTGATGGGCCCAGGCGAGGCATAAAGCTTTGCGTCGTGCAGTCATCAAGGGTACACGAGTAGGCCTTCGGCATCGATAGCCCATATTGGCGATGTTTCGCTGAATGGTTCGCATGCTGACACTTGTTGATGGTCCAGCATTGAAATCTGCAGCAATTTGCAAAAGGTTTACACTTCTGTCACGTTGAACGATTCTCTTCAGTCGTTGTTGGTCCCGTTCTTGCAGGATTTTTTTCCCGGTCGCAGCGATGTCGGGGATTTGATGTTTCACCGTATTGCTGATATTAACCGTACATTCATGAAATGGTCGTACGGGAAAATCCCCGTTTCATCGCTACCTCGGAGATGCTGTGCCCCATCGCTCGTGCGAAGGCTATATCACCACGTTCAAACTCAATTAAATCTTGATGACCTACCATTGTAGCAGCGGTAACCGATCTGACAACTGCTCCAGACACTTTTCTTACATACACTACGTGATCAAAAGTATCCAGACACCTGGCTGAAAATGACTTACAAGTTAGTGGCACCCTCCATCCGTAATGCTGGAATTCAGTAGAGTGTTGGCCCACCCTTAGCCTTGATGACAGCTTCCACTCTCTCAGGCATACGTTCAGTTAGGTGCTGAAAGGTTTCTTGGGGAATGGCAGCCCATTCTTCACGGAGTGCTGCTCTGAGGAAATGTATCGATGTCGATCGCTGAGGCCTGGCACGAAGTCGGCGTTCCAAAACATCCCGAAGGTGTTCTATAGGATTAAGGTCAGGACTCTGTGCAGGCCAGTCCATTACAGGGATGTTATTGTCGTGTAACCACTCCGTCACTGGCCGTGCATTATGAACAAGTGCTCTATCGTGTTGAAAGATGCAGTCGCCATCCCTGAATTGCACTTCAACAGTTTGAAGCAAAAAGGTGCTTAAAACATGAATGTGGGCCTATGCTGTGATAGTGCCAAGCAAAACTACCAGGAGTGCAAACCTCCTCCATGAAAAACACGATCACACTGTGGTGTCACCGCCAGACACCACACTTGCTAGGTGGTAGCCTTTAAATCGGCCGCGATCCATTAGTACACGTCGGACCCGCGTGTCGCCACTGTCAGTGATCGCAGACCGAGCGCCACCACACGGCAGGTCTAGAGATACGTACTGGCACTCGCCCCAGTTGTACAGCCGACTTTGCTAGCGAAGTACACTGACCGATACGCTCTCATTTGCCGAGACGATAGTTAGCATAGCCTTCAGCTACGTCATTTGCTACGACCTAGCAAGGCGCCATAGCAGTTGATAATTAATAATATGAAGCATGTACCGTAACGAGAGATGTTCTACAATTGTGGATTAAAGTTAAGTATTACATCATCTACGTACTTTATTTGCAATTCTCAAGATATTGTCCTGTTCCAGACCTCACGCCAGTCAGCGTGTAATTAAACGCGTGCATTTCGGCCTCCTCTAGAAACACAGTGTTGGCTCTTCTGCCAACACTACACACACCATAACACTACCGCCTCCGAATGTTACTGTTGGCACTACACACGCTGGCAGATGACGTTCACCGAGCATTCGCCATACCCACGCCCTGCCATCGGATCGCCACATTGTGTACCGTGTTTCGTCATTCCACACAATGTTTTTCCACTGTTCAATCATCCAATATTTACGGTCCTTACACCAAGCGAGACGTAGTTTAGCATTTACCGACGTGATGTGTGGTTTATGAGCAGCCGCTCGACCATGAAATCCAAGGTTTCTCACCTCCCGCCTAACTGTCATAGTACTTACAGCGGATCCTGATGCAATTTGGAATTCCTGAGTGGTCTCTGTCAGTCAACAGACGAGGTCGGCCTGTACGCTTTTGTGCTGTACGTGTCCCTTCACGTTTCCACTTAACTACCACATCGGAAACAGTGGACCTAGAGATGTTTAAGAGCGTGGAATTTTTGCGTACAGACGTATGACACAAGTGACATCCAATCACCTGACCACGTTCGAAGTCCGTGAGTTCCGCGGAGGGCCCCATTCTGCTCTCTCATGGTGTCTAATGACTTCTGAGGCCGCTGATGTGGAGTACCTAGCAGCAGGTGGCAGCACAATGCACCTAATATGAAAAACGTATGTATTTGGGGGTGTCACGATACTTTTGATCACATAGTGTAGACGTTGTCGACCCCACTGTATAAGCAATGCGAAGTCCATTATAATCGTCACATCAGCCATTTGACATCGGTTGCTAGAGAAAGGCCTCCCCTAGAGTTTTCTGTGCATTGCAGGCTTCAAGACACTCATTCACTTGCTCTTGCTTGCTTTGTACTGTAACCTACCTACGGTCCATCGGTTATTGTCTCATTATTTTCTTAACTGTCAAATTCCAACAAAGAACTGCCTTGGTCAATCCAGCATCGATTCGTCTGCTCATCACCATTTAATTTACATTACCATCATAATTACTTCTTTTACTGATCCATTTATTCGTTTTCCTGTCTGTCCCTGAAATTTCCACATTAGCAACCCTTACTTTTCGAACGTATTTGGCGTTAAATTTCCATCTATCGCTTCCACAAGTCGAAACCAGTAACAGACACATATCGTAAGCTACACAAGAATTTAAAGGAACCCTGGAATTTTCTCTCTGTTGTTAATTCTTGTGCTTTACGTCATTTAAGTGATGAAACTGAAATGTTATGACTACCCAGTGCATGCTTCCGCATTCTTTCAGTCAACATTTTACTATTTTCAGGTCTTTATTTTATCAGATTTTCTTTTTACCTTTCTTTAAGTAATTTAGGAATGTTTTTGTTTTATCATAATGTATAACGTTCCTATAATCTTTTGCTTGAAAAACTCGTTTTAATAGTGGCGTAGTTCGGAGTAAGATTTTCAAAAGTTCTGTTTCAACGTATGTTTGCATAATATTCGGTTTCCGAGAAGTTGAACTTGTTGCTTAACTTCGTCTCGTACGTTTCCCTGTTCCTAAAGAAAGTTCTATAACCCACACTTGTGATTTTCTGCTTGATGAGTTTATTTCTTTATAATTTTGTACCAGTTTTAAATCTGGGTCTTACTAGTCTATGAACATCAGAAATTCTTAAGTGCTTTGGCACTGTCACATCCTGCACATCTGTATCACCGCTTCTGCACTTCCATCAGCGCTACAGCCAGTCAGTCGCTACAGCCAGTCAAACAAAATACTCTGTTTGTAATTTACTGGTGTTTACGGGCAATAGTAATTAACATATTGGATAAAAGTATCATTCAATCAAAGAAACTATCTAATTCAGTCAATTTAAGCTCTGTAAATAGGCCCTGAGGATAAGTTAAATTTGGAAGGTAGCTGGCTAAATAACTTAAAAAATCATTCTAACGACGCAGTAAATAATTAGTTTCAAAGCACTTGGAAAACAGAACCACATTGAGCCCGAGTGCGGCAATCGACAGTAAGCGTATTTTAAGAGCTAGTTTATCATGTTAAATATTAGGAATAATAGCTGTTGGGGAGATTTTCATATTCGGTATATTGAACAATGTTAGTGACGATAACTTAAAATTAGGCTGCAATATGGAAACATTTCTGAGTCAGTCTTCAAAATTCTAAAGAGTTTTATATTGACGTGACACTGAATTAATAACATGGACCAGTTGACGATGATCTACATCATCCACACAGGATAAAATAACCACTCGGCACAGCGTCCTTCGCAGGTGGGGGAAAACAAGCGCACTATTGCGCAGCATCCATTTGCAACAGAAATACCGCTCAGTACTACTGATGTAAGGTACTTTTGGATTCTCTGAATGTATCTTTATATATTGACTCTTTAAATTCCATGATAGCATTATGGTTAAATAAGTATGCTTAAACAGTGTGTGTTAGCGAAACCGACAGATACAAAATGTGAAATCGCGCTTGGTGTGCGCAAACCGCAAAGTCATGTCTGAGTTTTCACCTTTGAGTTATAAATTCGTGCATAAATTGTAGATGAATGGGTCCGGAAGCAAGAAACTGGTAGTAAGCAAATCAAAACCAAGTGTCTGGTAGCAGAAAATGTATCGTTAATCTGAATATTTTGATACAGTAGGCTAGTAAATAGACACACAGCGGAAATGAGTAGGACCGTTTTTCCTTTATTAGGCTGTAATTGCAGTCTTCATATAAAAGTCACCTCACCAACATTTAGGTGTATCAGCGATAAGAGTACGGTATCCACTGTTTACTTAATAATGAGTTTCTGAATATGTATGAACAGCTGATCTATTTGTGTACAGACAGAGATGTAATAAGAACATGCACTTTTCTGAGTTATCTGTTGCCATTCATCATTTGAAAATTACCGTAGACGTTGATTGTGTTAGATGTAAATATTAATAAACGAAAAATGATGTCACTCAAATAATTTTTATAGGCTGTAGACCCTAGTACTAATAAATAAGCAGAAAGATACCAATATGATTTTTAATAATTTAAATGTAAATGTCTACACGTGTCGCCGTAAAGCAGCAGCTGCCGTTACACGGTAAGCAGTCGTGCGTCTTCTTCGAAATGATATTTGCGGAGAAGAGGAATTCTATACCACTCCCTTTAAGCACGTCCACTTTTTTGCACCGAAAAAGTAATATACAGTATTTGTATGGGAAAGATATGAGAAGTGGAGGTATCACCGGACAAGAATTTAATTTAGTCCCTACTCTTTTAGTGTTTTGATCACATATATAGCGAAACATATTACTGTGTCTCAACATCTGTGTTTTGTGGATCCAGTACACACTGCAAGACTAGGCTATGTGTACACAGCAGAGCCATGCGTAAGACCAGCCTTCAGTAGTCTTCATAATGTCACGCTAGAAGGATACAGGAGTTGGGTAAGTACAGCACTTGACTACTGCATTAAGGGCACCTCCCCATAGATTTGCTATTGGTTCCCATGCGAACACCGATAAATGAGACGTTTCTACGCTTATCCATGTACTGGAGATGTTTTCGTGGATTTCGGTGCTGACTTCACTTTCTATTGGTCTTCACAAAAGACCGTTGCTCGTGCACGTACTTACCGGACCTTACTGCCAGGAAATGTCGATACGTATCAGGTGCTGTATGTCGCACAGCTTGCCCATTGTGACGGAGCTGTGCAGTGTATGAACGCCGAGGTAGGGACACAGCAAAAAGCACTACGCTCGCTGAAAATAATGTCAGTATGTAGGGTCTTGCAGGCGTTCCACTGCTCGAAGTGATTCGCACTGTGTTTCCGATTCCTCAGACATGGCGTGGCGTGGCAGTGCGATGGCTGGAGTTAGCTTAAATGTTACTTGTTTCTTTATTGTTTTTTCATCCCCTCACCATGAGGGCCGAGGGTGGACCGGCAGTTTCAGAGAAGAGTATTTTTGAAACTACATAAGCATAGTGTAAATGGATAAAATGATAATAAATGTACAATTTTAAAGGACATTTGCACCTTGAAGACGTAAATTATTATTGCCCATCAAAATATAAAGTTGATGGTAAACTTCATAATAAAAACGAACCATCTCACTTCATTTCACTAAAATGAGAAAAGATATATTGGAAGTGGCAAGGACATGTGGTTCGGAGCGGAGTGGTGTGGTAATGGAGTTGGTGGGTTGGAGTCTGAGAATGTATAGAGCGGAAGAGTGGGTGGCCGACGACATAGTCCACGGTTACGGGAAGGAGAGAAAGTATCCAAAAGGAGACGGGAACCCTTCTGTGTGGAAGAATACTGCAACACTTTTCGACCACAGCACTAATGGCTTAGCGGCTTGTCGGCTATGGTTCAGGAGTATACTTTCCTAAACATAAAGCCCTTGTGGATTTATAAGGTTTGATGGAATGTGTGCTTCGTCTCAAAAACCCATCATCCAGAACTGATATCTCAAATGAAATCGACAGATACTCGTGAAAGTTAAAACTATGTTTTAAATTTTCATGAATTGCCAGCTCTGAGTATACTCGATAAGAGGTAATAATTTTTTCTCATTTCCATACTTTGTGTTGCACTTGTTTGTGTGTGTTTTGTATTCCATGATAAGCAGCATCTTTAATCGTTTCAAGGTCATACTTAGTACTTTAATTAACAGTTTTCGTCTCAGACATCATCTCCTTATCACGAAGTGTAGAAGGAATGGCAAAATTATAAAAAATTGGAGTTGACAATTCCTCCCATATTTTTTAGTTTTTGTTCCATCACCTTATTGTGAAATATAGAATGACTAACAAAATGTTCAGTGTCGAAGGATGTCTCATGAACACACATACAGATGCTCAAGACGTGGTGATGGATATCCAGGATGGCAGCAGTTATGGAGAACCAACAGCATCCCTGCAGCAGAGTGAATACTTGAAGTAAGTGTCTGTTGCTTTCCCAAGCATGCACCGGGAGCGCTTGTCGTCCGTTATACACGTCCTATTTTACTTTACACTACTCGGTTAATGACTTTGGTCATACAGGTATCTACCACTCACGCAATACTGTGCTATTTATTATGCTTTGCGCAGGTTACACGTCGCAGTCTTCCAAGGGAAAAGGAGAAATGAAAGGCTTTAGTTTCTCTTCTCCTTGACCAAAATCGTTAGAGGTAGAGCATTAGCTTATTCGGCGAAAGAATGGGAAAGTAAACAGATTTAAATTGTGATTCCTCTTGCAACTGTTACCACTGACGAACAACAGCCCTCTGCAACTCCACAACAACAGCTTAATAATAAGAAGGGCGTTCAGGTGGCGTTATTATTCATTACAAACACTTCTCGAGAAGGTAAATCTAGTCACTGACATTAAATATCCTGTTTATCATTTCATTCTCTTATTTAATTGTTTTAAAGTTTTCAAAAAAAACTGTTCATGCTTTAGTTTGTACCAAAATAAAAGAAGATTATTTGATATTGCTCTCTGCCACAGGTAAGTTCTTTTCTATTTCTTGACCCATTAATAGAAGACGTTCCATTTCATTTAATTGTGTGATACGTAATACCTAGTTAGAATTAGTAGATCGGTACAGAAATTCATGCTTAAGGAACAGATTTTTGCGAGATGTCCTCGAAACTTATATCAGAAGAAATTTTCTTGCCTCCTTCGATAACGTCTTTGTAGGCTTCACATATTCATGCGAGAGACGTGATTTTGTAAATGAAAATTCGTAATATCGGTGTTACGAGCAATCTCCAAAGATGGAAAAATCCGGTTTGTTTTCTTTAGTCAGAAAAGAAAGAAGTTTTTAATGGCGTTCGTTAACAGAAATGTACAGCCGAGTAATTATTCTTTTTCCTCGTGAAATGCATTTTTTTGGCACTGAAACAAAGCACAAAAAACCCGAGATATGACAAAAAGCAAAAATATTCGTGAAAGTTGGAGAAAGAGAATGCGGAACTATACTGCCAGGAATTAAAGGTAACAGGAAAACTTGCAGGAAATTGCGCGTCACTTAAAGATTGTTGTCTGAGGGCGTGGTCTGGAAAGATAGCACTGTGCGTAAAATAAAATAAAACAAGAGACAGTACATGTGATACAAGTGAGGTAACAAATTGTGAATGGACACACCAACACCCTGTTTCTCAGGTTCCTCTTAAGCCTCTGTGTACACAAAATTTCAGAAGTGTTGTGCACATTACATGTTACTACCTTGTAGTCATATCCAGTATATGTCCACTAACTTCAACGCGTAACTGCTCTGCTTATAACAATATTTGTTGCCCACCAGCCATTATACGATGTATAGTGGGGTTTCAGGTGTACCTTTATTAGTGGCTATCCTCCTTTTTAACTGACAAGTGGTGCACCTCCATATCAGTCCTAGTGTCTCTGATCTTATCGCAGTGGTATGTACTCTGCTTACTCTTGGAAAACCATCGAAATGCGAATGTTAAGAAATTGTACTTTTATTCAGGACGATAGCAATTCAAATCCCGACCTGGCCATCCAGATTTAGTTCCTGTATGGTTTACCAAAATCTCTGAAAGCAAACGCTGGGATGATATCTTACATAGCTGATTTCCTTCCCCATCCCTCTCAGATCGGAGCGTTTGCTCTGTCTTTAATAACAGCACCGTCATTTTCTTTCGGAAAGGAGTTTTTTAAAATACAAGAACTAAACTTTTCGCATGCCACTTGATTTTCTGGCAGACTGTGGATGATGTGTTAAAATGGAAATTTGACTTCAGCGGTAAAATATTTTGCGGTTGACAGAATATTTAAAAAACTAGTTCCAATTACATTCAGTTATTCAAAAAAACTTTCTAAACAGTGATATTTTTGGGGAGAACTATGCAGAAATTACAAAATTTGTATGAATTTCTTACACTCATTTTAAGATAAATGTTATGTAATAATTCCGCATTATCAGATAATTTGTGAGAAACAGCTGTTTTCTAAGAAATACATAGTGGAAACAATTAATTTTAGGTTATTGTGAAGCAGCATAGTGTTAAAGTCCTGCATGGTAGAATTTAAAAATTGTAATAAAGGATATTTCGCAGAAATCCTTCCCAAAGAATGTTCAACAGCAGGCCTATAATATCCATTATTAATTATTTTCTTTTATTTGTCATTTTCAAGTCAATTTTATCAATATTTTTAATACAGCCAAATCATAATGAACTTCCATAGTTACCGTCTAGGATACAGTGATGTTTTTAATCAAATTTAATACTCATGAATTACAAGTCAACAGCTTTAAACGCTCCATTTATATAAAAATTCCGCCCTCGTGAACCTTGGACATTGCTGTGGAATGGATGTTAGCATACCTCAAAGATACCGACAGCCGTACACTAGGTGTCACCAAACTGGACGGGTATCTATGGCGCAGTCAGGCTAATATATGCTTCCTGAATAGCGGTAGTTGCCTTTTCAGTGTTTATATGGGGCAACAATTCGGATGATGGAGTTATCTAATTTTGTGACATTAGCCAACATGGCATTTCTGTTGTGTTTCTGTGAACAGCTGAATACAAAGGGAAACTAAAGCTGTTATATTTCCCGAGGACATGCATCTCTACTGTATGGTTAAGACTGATAACGTCCTCTTGGGTTAGATATTCCAGAGATAAATTAAGTTCCATTCGTATCTCCAGGTGGAGTCTCTCCAGAAAAAATCGAATTCTACGCTCATGTTAGAACCCTTAATCGAATGAGTAGAGTACAGATCTCGAAAAGAGTAAAGAATAAGTTGAAGTTAAATGCAATGGGAATTACTACAGTGTGTCAGGAATAACAGGCGTTCCTTTCAGGTGATTGCAGGTTTAATAATACAAAATGAAATGCAGCGTTAGATCTAAAAATAAAAAAGGAAGTGGGAATGTGGTGAACTGCTGGAAAGACAGCGTAATGAATGTAGTATCGTGGCCGAGACAGAAACCAGGATCCACAACCAAAGTATGAGTATATACGCCTCTTAATTCCACAGAGAACGAAATGAATGATAGAATATATGATCAGTATAATAAAGTATTCAATTTATTAAGGGAGATGAAAATATGTTTGTGATGCGTGATTGGAATTCGATAGTAGGGAAAGGAAATAGAAGGACAAATTGAGAAAATGGACTGGGAGAAAGGAATGAAAAGGGAAGCAGCCTTGTAGAATTTTGCACGGAGTACAATTGAACCACTAAAAACTATAGGTTTAAGAATCATGAAGAAAAGTGTATGTATGCAACAGATTTGGAGACACCGGAAGGTTTCAGATAGATTTTAGGCGATAAAGTTAAGGTAGGAGTTTAGAAACCAGATTTTAAACTAAAAAGCCTTTGCAGCAATAGATGTGAAATCTGAAATTGATTTATTTGTTATGAGTCGTCGGTTAACGCATTTCAGATCACCGAAAGGCACGAAATGTTTAGTGATATGTGATCTGGATAATCTGAAAAATCGGTGGTTTTTCAAAATTCCAGTAGGAGAATTAGGTATTCATGACAAGGATCTTGAAATATTTCATAAAATCAGTTACTTTAATCATGACTTATAAAGGCATGAAATATGAAAAATTCGAACTGAGCTGCCTCTCTGGTATCTCTAAAAATGTTTAGTCACGAAATACGTATGATGGATGAAACGAAGAGTAATTATTCTGTGCATGATATAATTTCGTTTTGAAGAATTTTTATAATATTTTTGGAACAAAATTTCGATGAAACCTCATCTCCTCTAACAAAACATGAACAACGTAAATGATACCGGCCGGCCAGTGTGGCCGAGCGGTTCTAGGCGCTTCAGTCTGTAACCGCGCGGCCGCTACAGTCGCAGATTCGAATCCTGCCTCGGGCATGAATGTGTGTGATGTCCTTAGGTTAGTTAGGTTTAAGTAGTTCTAAGTTCTAGGGGACTGATGACCTCAGATGTTAAGTCCCATAGTGCTCAGAGCCATTTGAACCATCTGAAATGATACCATCCACATCCTTTCCCATGTATCGACAAGGGTGTCAAAGTGAATTATTGTTATCATTATTATCTGCTTGAAGAACGCGGCAAAAGTATCGGTCCCTAGGAAATGAATTTATCATGCCATGACATTTCACAACATTCATATAGGGCATTCTACTACGACAATGATCATGTGCGTACCTTTGTACGACGTACGCGGAGACGACTGAGTACTGGAACAAGCAATAACATAACAAGCGATGTCAGCCATCTTGGCCGCGCCGTTGGCTCAATACAGGAGCACAACAACTGGTGTAGACGTGTTTGAGTGGTTGCTTAACGCCGTCTGCTGCGAGCTTCCATTGTCCAGACCACAAGGGCTTCAACCATCAATAGCCAACAATTGCAACGATTGCAACGCAAACGCTGATGCTAGCAAAATGGTTCAAATGGCTCTGAGCACTATGGGACTTAACATCTGTGGTCATCAGTCCCCTAGAACTTAGAACTACTTAAACGTAACTAACCTAAGGACATCACACACATCCATGCCCGAGGCAGGATTCGAACCTGCGACCGTAGCGGTCACGCGGTTCCAGACTGAAGCGCCTAGAACCGCACGGCCACACCGGCCGGCGCTGACGCTAGCATACTTGGTTGTAGACTATAGCGTTTTTAACGGCACCAGTATATATCCTAGAGTGAATACCACGTTTGTATCAGACTTTAACTAGATGAGCAGTAGGTGACAGCCTGTATTGTTGCTGTTGCATTGTCTTGTCCGACGAACATCAAGTGTGATGGTTTGAGGAGACAGGCGCTGTCGATTGCTATTGAGTGTAATCCGCACTGCAAAGAAACGTTTTAGAATCTGAGACACCAACTCTCCTCCAGGACACTCCGTATTCTATTTTTCAGCAAGACAATACTCAGTGACATGTAGCGAGGAATGTGTGAACCATTTTAGAAAAATGAATGGTCTCCTTGGTTCCCTGACTTGAAGTTGGCTTACGTGTCGCCCGCTGAACACGGCTATGATGTGAGTGATTGGCTTCTTGTACTCTCGATTCTTCACTAACCACTCCTTATGCTTTATCGACTCAAATAAAAACTACGTAGAGAGAAGTCCTCTTTAAATTTGTGCTATGAAGTTCCGCAACTCTGACTGCAATACAGAGCTTTCCGTCATATGGAACTATCAAAGTTAAAGATTAGTTCTGCAATATTAGTCATTTATATAGTCTAATGTATCTAAAGTTTACTGCCGGGTTGTTTCATCACGTGTATCCCCCTTATGGTTATATTTATTTTAAACGATAGTGTTTTGTTGGAGTGTCAGAACCCAGAGTGTTGCAACCTACACCGCAATCAAATACTATTGACTTTTTTCGATTTCACTAATTTTTTGTTCAGTAATGTTTTTAATTACTTCTGCGTCATCTGATAATCAAACCACTGAATACGATTCAACTGCCTCTGTGCAGAGTGCCTTAAGGTCACAGTTATCCAGAGACCTCGGCGTCGAGTTAAGTAATTACATCAGGACGGTTATTTCATTAAGAAATTCATAATTCTAAGCTGCGAATGTCCGTGACAGCTACAACTGCATGTCAGACCAGAACCGCAACTCTCTTATCTCTGCAATTTGCCTTCAGCCAGCAGTGCGCTGCCGGTGTTACAAATGCGGTCCGGTACACAATTTTAAGCTGTTGTCGAAAGACGGTTAGTAGTGCTAGCGAGCTCTTGAAGCACCAGTTCTGAGTTGTATTTGCTGTTGATGAAACAGCTTTATTTCTCTACTAGGTACGACAACTAAGATGTCATTTATAATAACTGATGATGGGTTAAGATATCGCGAAACAAAACGGCTCCACTTGCCGTCTAAAACCATGAGCAGCCAACAAATTAGTGACTGAAGCATTTTTCTGAAGAAAATTACAAAGAGAAAACGTAAGAGCGATCGTTAGGCACGCTAATACATCCGCAATTAAGTTTTCTCTCAGTGATTTATCTCTTCGCCATACATAATTTCGTACTCGGGGGCGTGACATGCAGTTTTAATGAAGCCTCTATTCCCGAAGTAATTTGAGATTAATGCAGAATGCACGTCATATGAATATAGCTTATTCATTTCATAAAGACACTCTGATCGCTTTAGAAGTACATTTACAGATAACTGGTATGATGTGACACTTAACAGGTTGGCCGCCCCGGGTGGCCGAGCGGTTCTAGGCGCTACAGTCTGGAACCGCGCGACCGCTACGGTTGCAGGTTCAAATCCTGCCTCGGGCATGGATGTGTGTGATGTCCTTAGGTTAGTTACGTTTAAGTAGTTCTAAGTTCCAGGGGACTGATGACCTCAGAAGTTAAGTCCCATATTGCTCAGAGCCCTTTGAACCATTTTTGAACTTACCAGGTTGAGGATATATGCGATGTTATTTCAGTGATTACAAAATCAGTATGAGACCACTTATCAGTATTGTATTGCATCCAATCTGAGTTGAATATATAAACCGATTTGATGCAAATGCGTGCCATAAGGCCTTTGTATCCGCTCTTGAGGCCGGCTGGCCCACATCTGTTGTAACTGGTTCCGTGTATGCTGGCTATTGGCACTGGGACACAGCTGACCACCGAACTGGTCCTACACATGTTCTGTGGGGGACAGAAGTGGGGATCGCGCTGCCATGGGAGTACCCCAACCCCAAGCTCACAATCCATAGAGACAGGTGCCACGTGTGAACGAGCGTTATCCCGTTGAAAAATCGGACCACGATACTGATGCATGAGAGGTAATTTTCGTCCAATTGTTGCTTCAGGAGACCATTCTATATTCTTGAGAAAACGACCTCAATCAAAATTTTATATCGCTGCTACACTCACCGTCTGTTGCCGAAATTTATCCTATTACAGTGCCAGAAAACATTCATAATGATAAATCTGGAACGACGCTATAGGTAAAAAGGTAGTGGGAGGTGTATGATTAGCATAATCAATTTCTTAAACGCACTCAAAAGCGAATGGCAAGTCGAGAAAATTTCTACTTACGAGTGACTTGATAAATGCTGAAACATCCCCTTTGAAAAATTAATGAATTACTGTGCTGATAAACCTCTACGTTATTTGATTTTCAAACAGCTGAGCAAAACTGAACGTACTCAGACATTACTCTCTTTACTTATTTTGATCAACTCTAAACTGACACACAATACAGGGGGATTCAAAAAGAATACCACAACTTTAGGAATTTAAAACTGTGCAACGACAAAAGGCAGAGCTAAGCACTATCTGTCGGCGAATTAAGGGAGCTATAAAGTTTCATTTAGTTGTACATTTGTTCGCTTGAGGCGCTGTTGACTAGGCGTCAGCGTCAGTTGATGCTAAGATGGCGACCGCTCAACAGAAAGCTTTTTGTGTTATTGAGTATGGCAGAAGTGAATCGACGACAGTTGTTCAGAGTGTTTATACCAACGTTTAATACACCACCTATCAGGAGGTTTAACACCATACTTCGTTCGAAATGCATGCATCCAGCAAGTATTTGTTCGCAGCCCGTGACAGAACACTTCATCACTGGCCTCCAAGAAGTCCTGATCTTACCCCCTGCGATTTTTTCTTATGGGGGTATGTTAAGGATATGGTGTTTCGGCCACCTCTCCCAGCCACCATTGATGAGTTGAAACGAGAAATAACAGCAGCTATCCAAACTGTTACGCCTAATATGCTACAGAGAGTGTGGAACGAGTTGGAGTATCGGGTTGATATTGCTCGTGTGTCTGGAGGGGGCCATATTGAACATCTCTGAACTTGTTTTTGAGTGAAAAAAAACCTTTTTAAATACTCTTTGTAATGATGTATAACAGAAGGTTATATTATGTTTTTTTCATTAAATACACATTTTTAAAGTTGTTGTATTCTTTTTGAATCACCCTGTATTTTTAGCGCAACGCAATCTGACTTTCAAAAATCCCTACATAAGAATGGCCCTCACTAACAATAACCTATACCTTTCATGAATCACTTACCTCACAAAAATCTTCGTTACTCGAACTACTGCAATACAGCGAGCGCCAATACTGCCAGCTAAATAAAAGATTCTAACTACTGAAGGCATCAACTACTGATAGGCATAGTCAGCAAATGAAAGATTTTGATAGAGAACAAACAATGTATTTACCTTACTAATGTTCAAAAGACATAATACATATATCAGTTCATGATATCCAGTATTACAAATTTACTTTTTCTGGCGGACACACGTCCAGATCGTCCGCTCTTAAAATTCTGCCATCTCTCTCCCCACATCCACCACTGCTGGCGGCTCACCTCCAACTGCGCAACGCTACGCGCTGTTCACATAAATATTCCAACATGCAAACCAGCCACAGACTGCACACATCACAGTCAGTGATTTTCATACAGAGCGCTACGTGACGTTACCAACATAAAAACCTAAACAGCCTACTTACATAAGAGCGCTACGTGGCGTTACCAACATAAAACCGAAACAGCCTACTTACAATGCTGAAAAAGATATCGTCTCAGTAACAGTAAAGGGATTTGATGCTTGGATGTCTCTGCGCGAAGAACTTTTGAAACGCACAGTGTACATTTTTTCCATTGATATAGACATCGTGCTCTTGATAAGGATGTGAACTGATGATGTTTGGTTTGTGGGGTGCTCAACTGCGCGGTCATCGGCGCCCATACAAAGTCCCAATTTTTTACGCAGTCCAATCTAGCCACTATCATGAATGATGATGATTATGAAATGATGAGGACAACACAAACGCCCAGTCCCTGGGCAGAGAAAATCCCCAACCCGGCCGGGAAACGAACCCGTGACCCCGTGATCCAGGGGTAGCAACGCTAGCCACTAGAGCACGAGCTGCGGACAAGGATGTCAACTGACAATCGCCATAATTTTATAGATCGTCAAATAATCCAGTAATTCCTGTATTCGTCTTGTGACAGAGGTCTATAATGCCATATCCATAGTAAGTACCTTGTAGCAGTTGGTATTTAGCTATTTATGGGTATTTCACGTAATTTCTCGATGTGAAGGAACGTTGGAGTTACATCCCATGGGCGTAGAGGTCACTGGAGATGGTCCAGTATTGGTAAGCTGCCCATATTTTAATCGAGTTCAGGTGTCTTTTGGTTTTCCTTAGCGGTTCAGCTAATATCAGCATCAGCGCTAGGAGCAACTTAGGCTTCTTTTTTCCCACATTTATGTCATAGGTTCAGAGTTATACTCAAATGGTTCTTTCATGAAGACCTAGGAGCGTCATGTCTCCAATGATGACACTGTCTAAGGGACGTTAAACAAACTCCTCTTACTCAAACTATCCCGCCGTTGAAGGAAGGATGCTAACTAACATAGGATAGGGCGATATTTCTTCTGGAAGTGAGCAATATCGAATCTGTACCGACAAGGAATGTCATTGTTTCATATTTATAGGTAAGTTCGCACGAAAAAGTTTTCGAAATAGAGCTGCGTCTACTGAGCAAAAGTAAGTACCACCGCATAATTTACGGTCCTTTTTAGTAGTTATTTGTGGCTGACAACTAACTTCTTTAGATGGCTCATGACTGCGGAAAAGCAACAGTCTTCTTTCAGAATAAGAGCCAAACAACCCAGGAACAGACATATGGTTCTTGCAATATAAGTGGAACGACCAGCAACAAATGGTCCAAATGGCTCTGAGCACTATGGGACTCAACTGCCGTGGTTATCAGTCCCCTAGAACTCAGAACTACTTAAACCTATAATAACCTAAGGACATCACACACATCCATGCCCGAAGCAGGATTCGAACCTGCGACCGTAGCAGTCTCACGGTTCCGGACTGCGCGCCTAGAACCGCGAGACCACCGCGGCCGGCCGACCAGCAACAATGAACAAAAATCGGTTCCTGAAAAAAGTAGCTGAAGAGCTTATTTGCCTGCACATCAGTATTTTGTTTCATCTTATTATCTGAAGGAAAGTTAGAGTCTTACGTCTCATGGACTCTTACAGAACATTTTACACCAGGTAAGTAAGTAAAGCAACAGACTGCCTCTGGTTTGTTTGGATGTCTTCCTCTTTTAACCGAGACAGGTTATTTTGGCCGGCCGCGGTGGTCTAGCGGTTCTAGGCGATCAGTCCGGAGCCGCGCGACTGCTACGGTCGCAGGTTCGAATCCTGCCTCGGGCATGGATGTGTGTGATGTCCTTAGGTTAGTTAGGTTTAAGTAGTTCTAAGTTCTAGGGGACTGATGACCATAGATGTTAAGTCCCATAGTGCTCAGAGCCAACCATTTGAACAAGTTATTTTGAGTGTTTCTGGAAGAGAAGAATATTACAATTATTGATATTGCTGATACATTCTGAATATCAGCCATCTGAGGACCACGATAAACTTACAACCATTACTGTTGTCCTCATTATTCACGGTATCTAGCACGAGGTTCAGCCAACTAATTGTCAGTTTCTCGTTCCGAAAAGTCCCAAATGTCACTACAGGTGTTCTTAAGAAGTTTCGGTTTTGTATGTATTATGGCTGTCCCTCCGTTTTCTATCGATCTTTCTTGACGTTCATGTACCACGGTATTCTTGTTTTCCGTTTCGAGTCAAAGATGTTGAAAATACGTTACATTCATTTGGATTCATTCAGTGTTCATATGTGGACATAAAATCGAACACTTTGTTTGAGTATAGCGTCTGTACTTTTTTTCTATTTTAGAATATAGTTCATGTTGAGAGTTTTTAAATGTAGATCACGTTTTTATAATTTGGCCCCAGTACACTACGCATAACTTTTCAATTACTTTAGTCATATTCCGCTACTGAACTTAGATGCGTGTACAGAGGGAGGACGAAAATATGGAAACACCAAAAACACAACACATTACCATGGCTAATAGGGAGAAGGGAAACCGTTGGCGTTCAAAACAGCGTCCATTAGTCTCAGAATGGATAAATATAGGTCCAATATGGCTTTTAAGGTTATCTTACACCATTTTTCCTGCAAAATAGTGGCAACTTCGGGTAATGTTGAAGGATGATAATGAGGACTGCGATTACGTACCATTCTTTCCAAAGTGGATCACAAAGGCTCCATAATAATGAGATCTAGTGATTCCTGTGGCCATGGGAGATACGACAATTCATCCCAGTGCTTACAAAACCAGTCAAGGACGTGCGAACTGTGGAACAGGACCATTTCGTCATGGACTAGAGAAGCATTAGTGGGGAACAAACACTACACCATGGGATGGGCCTGATCAGCCAGAATGGTCACGTAGTACATGGCAGTATTGGTAGCTTGCAGAGTACACATGAGACCCATGGATTACAATCATATTGTTGCCCAAATCATTCTGAACGCTAGCCATGTTTCTCTCTTGGGATGTAAACTCGGCCAGAACTTGGAAACAAGACTCATCCGACTAAATTACTTTATTCCTTTGCTCCATAATCCAGGTTTTATGGCTATGGCATCACGTTATCGCGTTACCGTCATTTGCATGACTGATGAGTGGTTTTCCAATTCCATCAGGCCCTGCAATTCCCAACTTACAGAGCTCCCTTCGTGTTGTTTTGGGGCTGATAGGATTCGCGAGTGCGATATTCAGTTCTACAGTGACTTTTGCAGCTGTTGTCCTCTAATTTTTCGTCACAGTTCTCTTCAGCGACCGTCTGTCATAACCACGCGTCCTTGTTGTGACTTAGAGGATGATGTTTTCCCGCTTTCCCCATATGGGGTATAAATCTCCTCTTGAAACACCAAACACGTGGGCTACCTTTTTTAAGGTAGCACCCAACATAGGAGCGCCAGCAATCTTCACACGTTCGAATTCACTTAGCTTCGTAATAATGCACTCATAACAGCACAGAACACTGTTTTAAGTACGACTGACACTAGAAACGTACTGGGGACATTTCAAAAGTGCCATTCATGGTCAAATACACCAGCACAACTTGCTTGCTTGGTTAGCATCTGTCCTTATATTCAGGCATGCATTTCTCTTGGTGTTTGCATATTTTTGTCCGACTCCTGTAGATGCAATGGGTTTATGGCAAAGCTGTAATTTTGGTATTTATAGAAATAACTTTTCTCATAAATGTTTCGTGTTGTTTGAAAACCCGTTTCAAATATTCTGGATCTTGATTCAGCTCATTTTTACGTAGCTAACTGGATGTAATCCACTCGTCCACCAAGTTATACTATTCCATATTAGGTGTGTAACGATGTTGTATTGTCCTTCATATTCGAGTTTCCTCCTGGTACTTCTTTCAATACAGTAACTTTTTGGTTGCCGTTTTACAATCTTCTGTCATTATACCAATAACATCTGCAACAGACATACGAGGGGCGTTCAGAAAGTAAGCTCCGATCGGTCGCGAAATGGAAACGACAATGAAAATCCGATAAAGCTTTGCACAGATGTGTTGGGTAGTGTCTCTAGTATAACCCCAGTTAGCATCACGTCGCTCTTCTCATTTCTGAGCTCGCAGTGAGTGCGTAAAGATGTCTAGAAAATAGTGTCTGCCGCCAAGTACGAAGGCCTGGTGAGAAATTTCGCCTGAAGCTATGCAGCTAACATTACATAACTGTCGTGCTGTTTCTTCTTCAAGACAATTCTCAGCCGCATTCTGCAGGGGCAATGAAGATGCTCCTGCATCGTTTTCAAATGGAAATATGAGATTACCCACAATACAGTCCGCAATTGTCTCTCCCTGAGTTTCATCTCTGGTCACATGAACCGCAGTCTTTGAAGACAACATTTTGACACAGACAACGAGGTGTAGGCCAGCGTGGAGAATTGGCGGAAAGCACTGGCGGCTGCCTTCTATGATGAGGCTATTGAAAAGTTGGTACAACGCTATGACAAAAGTCTAAGTAAGAACGGCGACTACGTAGAGAAGTAGCTGAAAGGTGTAGCTAATTGTTACAAGTAAAACATTTCTGATGTTCACTGTGGTTTCAATTTGGCAATCAATCGGAGCTTACTTTCTGAACAGGCCTCGTATTTCTACACCATTCTTCTTAGTTCCAAATCTAAAAGGTTTAAACAGGCTTAAAGTTTAAAGTCCGTGTACTTTTTATTTTTTTATTACGTCATCATTTTCATCAGCAATTCATCATCGCCGTTGTCGCCCTAGTCGTCGTCCTCATCTTTATCATCTTGGTCCAGCATAACTTCTCTTTCAGGCAGAGGGCACTAAAGAATGCTGACCTGCTGCTATCTCATCCTTCACGATTCGATAGCCTCATAGGGGGTTTATATAGGTGGCGCGGCTATAACAGCGGAATGTTTCTGCGCGCCGTGGAATGTGTGGGGAGCAGAGCTGTTGTGAGCCACGCAGGGTCAAGAAATGAGAGGGTGGTCAGCTCGGGGAGCGAGCAACAAGCAGAGTGGAGTGTGGGCCCGTGCTCAAGTGCGCGCCGCGGCTGCGGGCTCAGGTCTGCCGATCGATGCCCGCCTGCGCTTCCCTTGTCTCTGGGAGCCGCCCATTCCCTCCACTCGAGTCTTTGTGTTCTGCTGCTTAATGGATACCCCTTATCAGCGAACGGCAAATGGCTTAGGGACTGGTAATCTGCCCCACGAAACTTCTCCAGAATTTACACGGGCATAACAATGTTGATCAATATTGCAAACCGCTGATGCCATTAGAACGCGGTTTTCTCACCTCTCTTCATTAGACCCGTCGTACCTTTAGAGCCGTTACGTCTATATCTATATTCTGCAAGACACCTTACGGTGCGCGGTAGGAGGTTCTTCTTACACCACAGTTTTCCTGTATTATTCGCGGATGGTGCGTGGGAACAACGACCGTCTACATAAAATAACCGAACTGTTGGCCTGATTGTACGCTGAGTACAGCCTTTCCTACCCACGGCTCTAGGAGGGGGAGGGTGGCGAGTCCATCGCCCCTGCCCCTTTACCCCCGGAAAAGATCCCCGGTACTCAATTTGATAGAAGGCTAAGTGAACCTGGGGCCTCTCTGGAGAGACTGGAGCGAGGAAAAATCCCTCCCCATCCGGTATTGAACCCGGGATCCCCAGGGCTGGAGTCCAGTGCTCTGTCTGCTAGATCACCACGGCCACTAACTCTACGTAAGAGTTCTAATTATGTGGTTTTTCTGTCGTGGTGTTTTCACGAGATGTATGTCGGAGGAAGTAATATGTTATCGGATTTTTCTTAAAACGTAAATTCATGGAATTTTAACAGTAAACTTCTCCATGATACATAACGCCCAACTTTAAGGGAGGCGTATTCTTTATCAGTCGGTCTTGTATTTGCTTCGGTAGCACTTGTCCTGTCCACCATCCGACTTATTTTAAACCCAAAAGGCTCTAATTATATTTATCGCCTCAAGGGGAACTCACACAACCTGGGGCTAAACTACTCAAATATAATCCTCCGCATATAAATGATTTTATGTTAATCGTGAACCTGTCAGCCTCCTGACATATTTTACAGCCAGTTGTTGCTCAATGCCTCCCTCTGTAGCTCGGAACACTCTCTGGTTCATTCAATTTATTCATGTTCCATCGCCTCAATTTCCTACATTTTTAGAATTTTTCAGCTTAAGGTAATAGTGGATTCAAAGCTATTGCCGTACACTAACATCTAGGTGGAGCAAATCATACAAATACCTTGGAGCAGCCATCAACGCCGATGTAAAGTGGAGCGATCACCTAGTTTTCATTGTAGATAAATCAAATGCCATGCTTCGGTTCACTCGGGGACTGAAGTTCGTCTACAAAACACACATAACGCTTGGGGCCCGTGTGACGTCTGATTAAAAGGGAAGACTAAGTACGTATAAGAAGGTAGACAGAACAGTCAAAGGTTTGTTTGAGTGGTAGAAGTGTTTCAGAAATGTTGTAAATTATAAAGTGTCAGACACTTGCAAAGCCGGCCGTGGTGGCCTTGCGGTTCTAGGCACTTCAGTCCGGAACCGCGGGACTGCTACGGTCGCAGGTTCGAATCCTGCCTCGGGCATGGATGTGTGTGATGACCTTAGGTTAGTTAGGTTTAAGTAGTTCTAAGTTCTAGGGGACTGATGACCTAAGATGTTAAGTCCCATAGTGCTCAGAGCCATTTGAACACTTGCAGAAAGACTTTATAATCTTTTAAAAATAGATAGTGCTACGAAAATTTCAAGAACTGAATTTCAGCACGAAAATGCTCGACTCCCCTACAATTGGACTGTGAAGTTGAAACTGATATAATGACGTTGTGAAGCAGCAGAAATAAAATTCGCCACAAATATATTATAAAATTGAGTACCACATAGAAGACGAAGTGAAGGAATTCTACCATGGGAGCAAAGTAATTCATGATGTACGAGACTAGAAGGGCAAAAGACCAGCAGACCAGCATGGGCAGAGAGGGCACTCTTCGCCAAAAACAAATCTTGTATTATGAAACACACGTCTTACTCCAGGAAGAAAATTCTACACTACTGGCCATTAAAATTGCTACACCAAGAAGAAATGCAGATGATAAACGGGTATTCATTGGACAAATATATTACACTAGAACTGACATGTGATTACATTTTCACGCAATTTGGGTACATAGATCCTGAGAAATCAGTAACCAGAACAACCACCTCTGGCCGTAATAACGGCCTTGATGCGCCTGGGCATTGAGTCAAACAGAGCTTGGATGACGTGTACAAGTACAGCTGCCCATGCAGCTTCAACACGATACCACAGTTCATCAAGAGTAGTGACTGGCGTATTGTAACGAGCCAGTTGCTCGGCCACCATTGACCAGACGTTTTCAATTGGTGAGAGATCTGGAGAATGTGCTGGCTAGGGCAGCAGTTGAACATTTTCTGTATCCAGAAAGGCCCGTACAGGACCTGCAACATGCGGTCGTGCATCATCCTGCTGAAATGTAGGGTTTCGCAGGGATCGAATGAAGGGTAGAGCCACAGGTCGTAACACATCTGAAATGTAACGTCCACTGTTCAAAGTGCCGTAAATGCGAACAAGAAGTGACCGAGACGTGTAACCAGTGGCACCCCATACCATCACGCCGGGTGATATGCCAGTATGGCGATGACGAATACACGCTTCCAATGTGCGTTCACCGCAATGTCGCCAAACACGGATGAGACCATCATGATGCTGTAAACAGAACCTGGATTAATCCGAAAAAATGACGTTTTGCCATTCGTACACCCAAGTTCGTCGTTGAGTATACCATCGCAGGCGCTCCTGTCTGTGATGCAGCGTCAAGGGTAACCGCAGCCTTGGTCTCCGAGCTGATAGTCCATGCTGCTGCAAACGTCGTCGAACTGTTCGTGCAGATGGTTGTTGTCTTGCTAACGTCCCCATCTGTTGACTCATGGATCGAGACGTGGCTGCACGATCCGTTACAGCCATGCGGATAAGATGCCTGTCATCTCGATTGCAAGTGATACGAGGCCGTTGGAATCCAGCACGGCGTTCCGTATTACCCTCCTGAACCCACCGATTCCATATTCTGCTAACAGTCATTTGATCTCGAAAACGCGAGCAGCAATGTCGCGCAATCGCGATAGGCTACCTTTATCAAAGTCGGAAACGTGATAATACGCATTTCTGCTCCTTACACGAGGCACCACAACAACGTTTCACCAGGCAACTGCTGTTTGTGTATGAGAAATCGGTTGGAAACTTTCCTCATGTCAGCACGTTGTATATGTCGCCACGGGCGCCAACCTTGTATGAATGCTCTGAAAAGATAATCATTTGCATATGACAGCATCTTCTTCCTGTCGGTAAAATTTCGAGTCTGTAGCACATCATCTTCGTGGTGTAGCAATTTTAATGGCCAGTAGTGTACGAATATAAAGGACGTCTGGAGAACAACGTTGTGTATAAGAGGACCTTTGACTTTGGGGAAACGGGAAAGGAAAATAATCGAAGAATTTGAGAGGTGATGTTGTTGTTGTGGTCTTCAGTCCTGAGACTGGTTTGATGCAGCTTTCCATACTACTCTATCCTCTGCAAGCTTCTTCATCTCCGAGTACATACTGTAACATACATCCTTCTGAATCTGTTTAGTGTACTCATCTCTTGGTCTCCGTCTACGATTTTTACGCTCCACGCTGCCCTCCAATGCTAAATTGGTGATCCCTTGATGCCTCAGAACATGTCCTACCAACCGACCCCTTCTTCTAGTCAAGTTGTGCCACAAACTTCTCTTCTCCCCAATCCTATTCAATACCTCCTCATTAGTTATATGATCTACCGATCTAATCTGCAGCATTCTTCTGTAGCTCCACATTTCGAAAGCTTCTATTCGCTTCTTGTCCAAGCTAGTTATCGTCCATGTTTCACTTCCATAAACGGCTACGCTCCATACAAATACTTTCAGAAACGACTTTCTGACATTTAAATCTATACTCGATGTTAACAAATGTCTCTTCTTCAGAAACGCTTTCCATGCCATTGCCAGTCTACATTTTATATACTCTCTGCTTCTACCATCATCAGTTATTTTGCTCCCCAAATAACCAAACTCCTTTACTACTTTAAGTGTCTCATTTCCTAATCTAATTCCCTCAGCATCACCCGACTTAATTCGACTACATTCCACTATCCTCGTTTTGCTTTTGTTGATGTTCATCTTATTTTCTCCTTTCAAGACACTATCCATTCCGTTCAGCTGCTCTTCCAAGTCCTTTGCTGTCTCTGACAGAGTTACAATGTCATCGGCGAACCTCAAAGTTTTTATTTTTTCTCCATGAATTTTAATACATACTCCGAACTTTTCTTTTGTTTCCTTCACTCCCCGATGTTATTCAATCTGTATATTGTGAGGTGATATTACATACGAATCCTGAAAATTAAGTGGACTGATGAGGTAAGGAGTACAGTGGTCCTCCACAGAATCGGCGAGGGATGGAAGGTGAGGAAGACACTTACTAAAAGAAGGGACCGGATGACAGGACATGAATTAAAATGCCGGATATTATTTCCATGGTACAAAAGCAAAATTGTAGGGGACGACAGAGATCGGAATACGTACAACATGCTGACTAATGAAAAAAAAGTCCTTACGCAAAAGCATACGAGCAGTCATTCTTTCCACCACCGCCACCGAAACCGTGATGAAACCGAAATAAATCGAATATACATGCGCATGTACAATCGTAGCCTAACCTTTCAATAACTCACTTGAATTGTAGGTCGGTAAATCCGATCACTGATGGGATGTTTCCCGTAATTTAACAATTGATAAATTGGACCACACTGGATTGTTGTACCCAGATGTACCTACAGTTTTATCGACTACCCACACACATCCGTCGTCCATTATGATATTGAAGTGGTTATGGGACCGCCTCTACATTTGTGACGTACATTGAGCGTCCTAGACACTCATCCCAGAGCAGAATTCAGTGAACCACTTGTGTACTGTACCATGCAGTGGAGTACAGTCCACTTGGTCAACTTATTTTTGTTGTTCTACTATCAATCAAAATGGCTCAAATGGCTCTGAGCACTATGGGACTTAACTTCTGAGGTCATCAGTTCCCTAGAACTTAGAACTACTTAAACCTAACTAACCTAAGGACATCACACACATCAATGCCCGAGGCAGGATTCGAACCTGCGACCGTAGCAGTCGCGTGGTTCCAGACTGTAGCGCCTAGAACCGCTCGGCCACCCCGGGCCGGCTACTATCAATCATTTGACATTTTGTTTAACGTAAAACACTGCAAAACGTTTGGAGCAGATTTTTCTCCCCCTCAGGCTTGTTGCGTAAACAGTAATTGGTAATTAACAATAAAATTTACTTACTTAATACAAAATTAACAAAGAAATTACATTGTTTAAATTACGTGCTGCGGTGTTAATGGAGTGGATGGTGACGGAGGTGTGGCGGGGGGGATGACAGGGGAAAACAAAATTATATTGCGTGACCTCGCTCGAGGTGGAGGGCTGAGAAGGGCTCGTCACCAAGTGATAATAGCTGTTGCTGTTGTTATGATATTCAGCCCAGAATAAAGTGACACGCAGTGCTTCCAACCGTTGCTGTCGTTATGATGGAGAGCTCAGAATGTTGCAACTTGTTACCTGTGGAGCTCAAGGAAGCAGTCTCTGTGGTACGCGTGTATATATTTTTACATCAGTTACTACGTAATGCACATTCAGTGTGCCAGATCTTCGACGTACTATTACGGAGTTTTAGAGATTCTTTTCGGCTGGGCCCGCAGCATAGAATACGTCGTAATCAACGAGAATAAACTGTCAATGCTGCCGTCGAAAGCGTTTCACGAAAATATTCTATACAAATAGAACTTACGTGATTATAGCAATCTAGCAACAAACAGTCGACAGTTGACTCACTGATGCAGTGTGGACATGTATTTCAACTAGATGTAAGCATATACATAAACTGACCTTTATGTAAAACTTTTATAAACGTAAGTAGACTCACAAAATGTTTCTAGTAACATTGCTAATTAAACTATTACCTGAAATTATTCATTACAAAATTGTAAAGATTCATTTGCTCTCTCGGATTTCACTGAACAATTACTTTTTAACTTTATAATCGGATGTAAACATTCACGAAGTGAATTTAGCAGACATGCAGTTTATGGTAGTTTATTCAGTTTATGGTAGTATATCGACTACAGATTTTGTTGGCATCGATATATTCGAAAATAACATACAAGCACTCATTTGTTCCACAATGGCGCAACTTAAATCTGTCGTACAAAAACTGGTGTAAGGCTCTGAGCATTGATCTTTTAAACTGCGTCATCTCATTAAGAGTAGTATCATCAATATTTGTATTATGTACGAAAATTTTAATTTCGTACATGGCACCGATCCTTTTACTATTTTCAATTTCGTACAGAATTTTGTGTTCTAGTTCGATTTTCAGTGGATGTCCTTCGTCCTTAATATATGATGATACTGCTTGTTACTTCCTCAGCTTTTATTCCGTCTGCTGTATCATATTCTTCGCAAGGTGCTATGTTGCAATGAACAAATAAAACCGAATTACTGAGCATGCATCCAAACCAGGTTGTCTGAATCGTAGAGAAACACGCTATTCGCATTTAGCCTTGTATCAAGGTCTCTGACTTGTCATGTGCCTCTCTCATATATAACAAAGAAGAGAAAGTAATAAAGTAGACGAAGAAGAACACCGTGGATCCTTGACGAAAGTTTAAAGGCAGCGGAAAGGTGATAAATAACCGGCTGCAGCTGTCTTGAGCGGAATTCTCGTGGACGTGAACATGGCAGTAAAACACAAGCTGGCCTCGAATATACAGGAAGCGTTTCGCGGAGCGCCATAAAGCGAGCCCATCTGCTGTCCTACTCTTATCGATCCTCTGGCAGAGCCCGCAGTTGTTCTCGCGATTCAGAGAAAGCGAAGCCGCACAGGGACTCCGCTATGGAGGCTGTGAAAGCGGAGCGTCCGTATTATCACTATGTATTCTGAAATACGACGGTACAAAACATTATTGTGCCGTGGTGTGACGCCGGTCGAGTATAGCTTATTTCGCCCAGGAACGGACAATATTTTAGGGATGTGACTGATAACTGCATATACTTAATAATTATAAGACGCTAGTGTGCAAAACTTAAGGCAAAAAGTAACTTTCGCATGGTGTCTCACTGCCATGTAACATAGCTCGATGAAACTTGCACCATACATAGAAACAAATGCTGCAGTAGAGTACAGAAAGTAACTGAAAGAAACGAGCCATGAGGCGAATAGAAACGACATGTTCATTCAGAGCAATAATTACAGTGGTGTCATCATGATTCATGATGGTCCCCTGGACACAAAAAAAGGCGAGACATGGTTCTTAACAAGGCGTGTGACCACCAGGGACGGCAGTCCGTGCTCTGCAGCGTTCTCCACACAAGGTTGGTAAGGAGTTCTTCCCATTCCTCCACCAGAGCGGCTGACGATTGCTGGATACACTGTATCTTTGTCTGCAGACGTCGTTCACTCATGTCATCTACAACTCATGGTGCATCACCGTTGCCTCGGAGCCGGATTTGGATGGCGCCATTTTGCCATGCATGGGATATTTTAACCACGGCAGCACGCGAACAGTTTAAGAACTTAGACGTTTCGGAGATGCTTTCACTGTCGGCCCGAATGCCGATGATCATGTCCCTTTGGACGTCAGATAAATCGCTCCGTTTCCTCATTACGACACTCACTGCATTGTTGTCCGCAACCCCCTCGATACGCTTTATATAACCTTCACTGCTAGTCTGCCACCTGCCATCTGTGATTCGTTATTGCACGTTGACGTCGAACGTAGACGGTGGTCACATTAATGTGATTGGACCGTGCACATTTTCCATTCCCTTAACGTCTGCTGTAGCGAGTTATTTTGCTGCCAAAATAGCAAAACTTTTCCATTATTTTGAGCGTCTTATTTTTTAATCCAGTTAATATGGGGTCTGTCCATCCTCGCTTTTATGACGGCCTGAACTCTGCTGAGATCACTTGTAGTGAGGTATCTGAACGTCTGTGGAGGAATGGCAGCATATTCCTCCTCAAGAGCTGGAAGCAGAGAAGGTACGGATGTTGGACGCTGGGGTCTGCAGCGAAATCGACGTTATAACTGATCCTAAAGGTGTTACATTGAGTTCAAGTCGGGACTCTGGGTAGATTAGTCTATTTCACGAATCTTTTTGTCCACAAACCATTGCCTCAAATACGCTTCTTTAGGACAGGGTGCATTTTCACGCTGATACAAACAATCATCGTCTTTGAACTGTTCCTCTACTGTACGCAGTACTCAATGCTGTAAAATGCGTTCGCCGGCCGAAGTGGTCGTGCGGTTAAAGGCGCTGCAGTCTGGAACCGCAAGACCGCTACGGTCGCAGGTTCGAATCCTGCCTCGGGCATGGATGTTTGTGATGTCCTTAGGTTATTTAGGTTTAACTAGTTCTAAGTTCTAGGGGACTAATGACCTCAGAAGTTGAGTCCCATAGTGGTCAGAGCCATTTGAACCATTTTTTTTTTGTAAAATGCGTTCATATCCTTCTGCATTTAGCCGGTTTCTTGAGCGCAATAAGGAGACCACATTCTGACCACGAAAAACAGCTCCATACAGTAACACTACTGCTTCCGTACTTCACAGCTGACAGTACACGAGGTGGAAGGTAACGTCATCCAGGCATTCTTTAAACCCAAACTTTTCCATGGGATTGCCGCAGGGTATAGCGTAATTCATCACTCCAGTCATTCACTATGCAATGGCGTCGCTCTATACACAATTACAAGCATCGCATACAGTTAACCACACAAATAGGTGTCTTACGAGGAGTTACTCGACCATTGTACCCCATTCTTTCCAACTCCCTGCGCACAGTCACTGTGCTAGCTGGACTGCTGGAAGCACTTTGGAGCTCACTAGTGATTGCTTCCGCAGATTTCATGCGATTTTTTACAACGAACCTCTGCAATTCTCGATTATCCCTGCCCGTCAGTACATGAGGACTGTCTCTTCTTGGAAGCTTTAGAAGGACTGAAATAACCCTGATGGATTTGTTACTCAAGTGCCATCGAATCACTAGACCACGTCCGAAGTCCCTGGGCTCTCCTGACGGACCCATTCTGCTGTCACTGCATCTCTTCTGACAACATAAAACTCCACGGTCCCTTTTTTACTGGCGTGTCCGCCTCTCATAACATCTAGTGGTAAATTTCGCGTTACATAGTGGTACGCGGATACTTTCTATCATGTAATGTAACTGCATTGAAATATTCTTCCGGCCATCATGGTTTAAGATCTCATGCGTCTTAATGAAGGTATGGAGCTGCCTAGCACTCGAAGGAGCTGTCCGAATGGCACAGCAGGCGATAGACGTGATGTACATGTACGGGCAAGAAGTGAATACAAGAAAAATAACTTCAAGAGAAAGAACTTCACAAACGGAGCAACTCACTAACACGCTGGTCCACCTCTGGCCTTTATGTAAGCAGTTATTCGGCTTGGTATTGGTTGACAGAGTTATGTGATGTCCTGCTGAAGGATGTCGTACAAAATTCTATACAACTGGCGCGTTGATCGTCAAAAAACCGAATTGGTTGGAGGGTCCTGCCCGTAATGCCCATAATGCTGGCCAAGTTAGGTCTTGAGAAGCACGAAGACAAGTATTAGAAACGCTCGCCTTGCGTGGTCAGCGATTGTCTTGCTGAAATGTAAGCCCAGGATTGCTAGCCATGTAGCACAACAAAACAGGGTGTAGAGTATCGTCGACGCACTGCTGTGCTTGAAGGCTGCGTTGGACGAAAATCAAAGGGATCGGAATGAAACGGAATGACATCCCAGCCCATCACTCATGGTTGCCAGACCGAATGGCTGGCGACAGTCAGACCGGTACCCCATCGCTGTCTGGGGCGTCTCCAGACACGTCTGCACAGGTCACCGGGGCTCAGATCGCAGCGGGACTCATCACTGAAGACAATTCTACTCCACGCAATAAAATTTCAGGCCGAAGACGTGTCTGGGGATTGCCCGGACAGCAGTGAGGTACTAACCTGCCAGCAGTGATGGTCTTGGGTGCCATTTCTTTTTGTTGTCATCCGTGGCACCCTTACAGAACACCGGTACGTCGACGATATTTTGTGGCCGGCCGTTGTGGCCGAGCGGTTCTAGGCGCTTCGGTCGGGAACCGCGCTCCTGCTACGTCGCAGGTTCGAATCCTGCCTCGGGCATGGATATGTGTGATGTCCTTAGGTTAGCAAAGTTTAAGTAGATGTTAAGTCACATAGTGCTCAGAGCCATTTGAACCATTTTTTATATTTTACGTCCCGTTTTGTTGTCCTTCATTGCAAGCCACCCTGGGCTTAAATTTCAGCAATATAATGCTCTTTCTCGTGAATAAATCATCCAAATTTTCTGAAATTGTTGTCATTTCCTTGTCTCTACGTGTATGATCTAGCGATTTCCGTGCCAAGCGGATAATTCCTTTGTAGTGCGTCGATTTTTTTTTATGTAATGTTCTCAGTTACAACTGAGTGAAGGTTAGCCACTAACAACACAATACCTCAAGACAGCATCAGGACTGGGTCTATAGTCGTTGGCAAGAAGGTCCAAACTGGAAATTCTGCAAGTGATAGGATTTATCGTTCACTAGGTTGAGGACTGGACCACAGCTAAAGGCAGTTCAGTGCAAGTGAATATTGATCTATTGTCACTCACTATCTTCGTACTACAGTTAACTATTGTAAGGTTTCTGTTAATAAATTATTTTAAATGGTTGTCATTATTTTGGTATAGATGTTGCCTAAACTTGTTTGGCCGTGTGATGCTTTATAGGTGATGCGTGCAAACCAGCCACCTAATAGTAGCCACCACTTCGGTGGTGAATAGTTTGGTGAATACAACAAAAACGATGTAGTTTCTCGCAAATCTCTTAATGTAAATTGCAAGGCCAGAAGCGATTTGCTTTCCCCCTCATGTCAGGTTCCACTGGTTCACTGTATCCAGGTTGACTTTTCGATGTGTACAGAAAATGAAACGACATACAGATAATGTTGAAAGGAATCGAAATGATATGTATTCGTACAATTTTTTCACGCAAAATCAACATTTATAGAGATATCACCACTTCTTTGAATCCCACGAAAGACAAGGCGGAATAACATAAAACTAACTAATTCATACGTAAAATGATTCCATTATAAAGATTTCATAGAACTACTTCATCTGAACGATGGACGTTGGTCACAAAATGTACAGAAAGTTCGAGTATACCAAAAGAGGGCCGTAGGTTTGGAAACGCGGTACTTGCTCTGTGCTTGGCTCTCGAATCTGTCTACGTGCTCTATCTACGTGCACGTACGTTTCGTGTATTGCCAGCACGAACCAGGAAGTCTTCCGCGCAGGTAATCATTAATGTCAGCTGTGGGCTCAACATGATCAGAATTATTTATGAGAGAGTATTTACCAGGTAGCGGTTGGGGCCGTGGACGGCGTACAGAACGGTAAACCACGGGTTGTGGAGTCGAGTCCCTATACTGCCAATATTATTTAATTTTCAGTTTCCACGTTACTTGCACCGCAAGTAAACCGAGATGCTCAATATATTGTGTTCCTTCATATTTTCATAAAATACATGACAAGGAAAGACAAAGGAAGATTTGAGATAGCAAAGAAATTACCGAGAACGGACTGTGTTCACAGCGTCCACGTGGACTCCGTAAATAATTTTTCAAGACAGGATTGTAATGAAAGCGTACAGTATTTCGTATTCCATCAGTTTCACTTTGAACTTAGAGCAGCGATACGTGTGGTTTGCTGCAAAATACGTGATGACAGAGTACCGTCCATGAATGTAAACCAAGTTTTTCTGTGGTAACTTCGAAACAACCTTGTAACTCTAAAAATTCGGCATTTATAACGTGTGCAGCATGCCGAGAAAATTACTGATTCCCCTGGTTTATGAATAGTATATCCCAAGGACATGTAAACCATCAACTGTAGGACAATAAAATAATCTAATTTTGTATGCGAAATTGTGGTGAGCGCTTTGCAATTCTTTCCTGGAAATTTATTTATAGTGTCCTCGTGAACGCTGTAATTACAATCCTTTCTTGGAAATTTGCTATCGCAAATTTTTCTTTGCCTTTATTTTTCATTCCTTTTATGAAAATATTAATAAATTCAATATATTGAGCACTATTTTGATTTACTTTCAGTGTAAAAATCGTGAAAACTGAAAACATTGTACGTGTAGTGATTAGATTCCTTGCCCTCAGATTACCGATCTATACTTTGTCCCCTGCACCAACCGCTACATGGAAAGCACTCTAACGCAAATGTCTCATGTCGCTACCGAGCCACCCCCCCCCCCCCCCCCTGCCATCCACCGCCGGTAGCTGAGTGGTCAGCGCGACAGGATGTCAACCCTAACGGCCCAGGTTCGATTCCCGGCTGGGTCGGAGATTTTCTCCGCTCAGGGACGGGGTGTTGTGTTGTCCTAATGATTTTCACTTCATCCCCATCGACGCGCAAGTCGCCGAAGTGGCGTCAAATCGAAAGACTTGCACCCGACGAATGGTCTACCCGACGGGAGGCCCTGGTCACACAACATTTACATTTTTTACCGACCCCCGCCAAAAATACTATTTTTTTCTAATCGCTTTGCCATCTGGAACTCCCACTTCTGTCACTGATTTCTGGCCAAGCCATGCATGTACCATACATCTGGATGAAGCAGGTGATGACGAGTAGACATGGCCCCCTTGTGAGCCGCGTGGAGTCACCAGTAGCGATTTTATGCCTGTAGCCGAAACAGTTCCTCGAAGATAATGCAGAAAATCTGTTCAAAGACGTCTCAGCCTTACAGCCCGTAGCTTGCACTAAACTGAACAGTTGAACTAAGCATTTAGTAGTCTTAGATAATAGTTTCTATTGACACACATTAATCTAAATTACAATATTTACATTCTGTATGTAAAAAACCTTAAGTGCTCTACATTGTATATCAGTTATTCGACTCTGGATATGGCAGCTGTTGCTGCCTGTACGCTGTCGTTGGGTCTTACTTTCATATTTTCTGGATAAAATGAATGAAACAGACCCATTAGAATAATTCCTTGAAAAACTGCTCCTCAAACGTCCGCTCTAAAATCTTATAGGAGTTGTAACATTGGTGGCTGTAGTAGCTAGAGGTAATTTTACTGTACTATGTAGAATTAAATTCTAGAAATTTCGCTCAAGCCTTGAGACACATATCACCAAATTGCAGTTTTTTCCTTCCTGCACACACTAGTTTGAAAAACACTGTTGTATTCACCAAATATACTTGGAGTCAAACATATAAACGTGCTAAGCAGAGAACCCCTTCCCACCGAAAGCAGTTTTAAGCAAAAGCTCAACAAAAATTCATGGCAACGCAGATTAGCGACAGTCGCCAAAATTTTATCAAAAGAAATATTAGACTACTTAACTTTAGTCCGAAGATGGCGTGTGGCAGTTTCTTTAAAGTCCTTATGCATTAAACTTCGATCACTTATAGGATGTTTAGTTTGGCTTTTCTTGTCTTCAACTGCAGACACGGTCTCGTCTAGTCTAGAGGTACTGTAGTACTGTGGTACTGTTGTTGATTTTTTTTTTATTTGACACTTCTAGTTCCTTGGGACTAAAAGAAGGAGCAAATATCCGTGGCTATGGAACGAGTCAGTACACGAAATTAACGCCAGAAAAGTTAATAACAGATAATGTAAAAGTTTACAGGAATCCTATTCAGACTACAAGCTGCTGAATATATATTAGCATTATCAACAGTGAAATACAGAAATTAGCTTCATTTTTTTTCAGAAATCCCAGACATAATGCAAAGAGTGAGCCATGAGGAAATTCTTCAGTTTAGACTAGAAAGTGCGAGGAATACTATTAAGAATTTTTAATTGTAGTCGTAGCTTATTGAAAATGAACGCAGCTGAATGCTGCACGCCTTTCTGCACAAGAATCAAAGAGGTGCGATCCAAATGCAGATTGGATTTCTGCCTAATATCAACTGAGTGAAAGTTGCTAATTTTTGGAAATATGCTCATAGTGTTAGCAACAAACGACATTAAGGAAATTTGAATTTAGAGGCCAATGTCTGACTTCCCGGACCACTGAACGTGACACGACAAGAGGTTTGTGAACTTACAGTACATATTGCTCGAACTGTCAGTTTCTGAGCAAGAAATACCCTTCGTGAATGGGGAGATTTACCAGAGAATAAACTGCGATATGTCATAAGCGACTGAAAATAAACGAATTAGACTAATTTTCTTATTGTACTATAACTTATTGTACACAACAAGGATCAGTTTTTGAACAATATCGTGAACATTGGCTTTCCATGACAACTTTCCATCTATCTTCACACCTAGGAATTTGAACTGCTTTGATTCACTAACCTTATGCCCATTCCGTGTAATCACACTGTCAGTTTCAGTTGAACTGTATGTAGAAAATATAAAAACCGAGTTTTACTGTGATTTAGCATCAATTTATTTTCTGCAAGTCACGAACTTATGTCCTGAACTCCACTGTTCGGTGCACTGCCTAAGCTACATTTCACTACCAAGCTAGTGTCACCAGCAAACGGCCATTGAGCGATGACACAGACTTGAGAGGAGCCGTGTGTCCGCTTATATCCGCATTTGGCGGAGAGATGGCCACCTAGGAACAATTTGAGTGACGTATAGCAAAATCATAAAATAGTCCTTGCCTTGTGGCGCTCTCTCTGAACGCTAGCCAGGGTCGCAGGCGGGTCAGTGCTCTTCTCGCGACATCTTGCAAACAATTGGCGCAGATCAACAGGTAGATCCCGTCATTCTAGATTTTCGAAGGCGTTCGTAAGTTCACGACATTGTCAACTATCAACCGAAATATAATCATATGGTGAACCTTTGCAAATGTATGAAACATTTGATTACTAGAACCCAGTGTGTTTTGATGGACGGCTATAGTTCCACAGAAATGAAAGTGACGTCGGGTATGCGCCAAGGAAGCGTAATAGGACCGCTAATGTTCCCAATACATACAAAAGATTTATCAGATAGGATCATCCACATCTTCATCTACGTGGATACTCTGCAAATCACCTTTAAGTGTCTGGCAGAGGTTTCATCGAGTACGTGCTCTGATTTCCCTTATTTTATCATGGTGATCGTTCCTCCCTATGTAGGTCGGCGTTAACAAAATTTTTTCACATTCGGAGAAGAAAGCTGGTGATTGGAATTTCGTGAGAAGGTTCCGTCGCAACGAAAAACGCCTTTGTTTTAATGATGTCCAGCCCAAAACCTGTATCATTTCAGTGACACTATCTCTCCTATTTCGCGATAATACATAACGTGTTGCCCTTCTTTGGAATCCTCTGTCAATCCTATCTGATAAGGATCCCAGTCTTTGGTTAGCCTTCCCCACAACATTTTCTATGTGTTCCTTGCAATTTAAGTTGTTTGTAATTACACATACTAGATATTTAGTTGAATTTACGGCCTTTAGATTTGACTGATTTATCGCGTAACCGAAGTTTAAGGGATTCCTTTTAGCACTCATGTGAATGACCTCACACTTTTCGTTATTTAGAGTCAATTTCTAATTTTCGAACCATACAGATATCTTTTCTAAATCGTTTTGCAATTTGTTTTGATCTTCCTATGGCTATACTGGTTCAAATATTCAAATGTATGTGAAATATTATGGGACTTAACTGTTAAGGTCATCAGTCCCTAAGCTTACACACTACTTAACCTAAATTATCCTACGGACAAACACACACACCCATGCCCTAGGGAGGACTCGAACCTCCGCCGGGATCAGCAGCACAGTCCATGACTGTAGCGCGTAAGACCGCACGGCTAATCCCGCGCTGCCCGACTATACTAGTCGATAAACGACAGCGTCATCTGTAAACAATGTAAGACGGTTGCTCAAATTGTCTCTCAAATCGTTTATATACATAAGGAACAGCAAAGAGCCTATAACACTACCTTGGGGAACGCCAGAAATCATTTCTGTTTCACTCTATGACTTTCCGTCAGTTACTGCGAGCTGTGACCTCTCTGACAGGTAATCATGGACCCAGTCACATAACTGAGACGACAGACCATAAGCACCCAATTTTACTACAGGCCGCTTGTGCGGTACAGAGTCAAAAGCTTTCCGAAAATCCAGCAATACGGAATCAATTTGAAATCCGTTGTCAATAGCACTCAACACTTAATGCGAGTAAAGAGCTAGTTGTGTTCCAGAAGAACAATGTTTTCTAAATCCGTGTTGACTATCAGTCAATAGACCGTTCTCTTCGAGTTAATTCACAATGTTCGAACACAACATATGTTCCAGAATCGTGCTGCATATCGACGTTAATGATATGGGCCCGTAATTTAGTGGATTACTCATACTACCTTTCTTGAATATTGGTGTGACCTGTGCAACCTTCCAGTCTTTGGGTAAGGATCCTCCCTCGAGCGAACGGTTGTATGGAGCTAATGCATCAGCATACTCTGAAAGGAACGTAATTTGTATACTGTCTGGACCAGAAGACTTGCTTTTATTAACTGATTTAAGTTGCTTCACTACTCCGAGGATCTCTACTTCTACGTTACTCATGTTGGCAGCTGTTCTTGATTCGAATTCTGGAATATTTACTTCGTCTTCTTTTGTGAAGGCATTTCGGAAGTCTGTGTTTAGTAACACTGTCTTCGATAGTATCTCCATTGCTATAGCGCAGAGAAGGCATTGATTGTGTCTTGCCGCTAGCATAATTTACATACGACCAGAATCTGGATTTTCTGCCTGGTTTAGAGACGAAGTTTCGCTGTGGAAACTATTGTAAGCATCTCGCATTGAAGTCCGCGCTAAATTTGGAGCTTCTGTAAAAGATCGACAATCTTGGAGATTTTGCGTCTGCTTAAATTTGGCACGTTTTTTTATTGTTTCCGCGACTGTATTTTGACCCGTTTTGCGTACCAAGGAGGATTAGCTCCGTTGTCTGTTAATTTATTTGGTATAAATGTCTCAATTGCTCCCGAAACTATTTCTTTGGATTCAAGCCAGATCTGGTTCAAATCGTTCAAATGGCTCTGAGCACTATGGGACTTAACTTCTGAGGTCATCAGTCCCCTAGAACGTAGAACTACTTAAACCTAACTAACCTAAGGACATCACACACATCCATGCACATCCATGCCTGAGGCAGGATTCGAACCTGTTACCGTAGCGGTCGCGCGATTCCAGACTGTAGCGCCTAGAACCGCTCGGTCACCCCGGCCGGCGCCAGATCTGGGCTACACTTATACTGTTAATTTGGTAGGAGTGGAGATTGTTTCTCAGGAAGGCGTCAAGTGAATTTTGATGTACTTTTTTGAATAGGTATATTTTTCGTTTATTTTTGAAGGATTTGGAGGTTACAATATTCATTCTCGCTACGACAATCCTGTGTTCACTAATCCCTGTTTCGGTTTTGATGCTCGTTATTAACTCAGGATTATTTGTTGCTAAGAGGTCATGAGCGTTTTCACAAGCGTTTACTATTCGCGTGGGCTCATGAACTAACCGCTCTAAATAATTTTCAGAGAATCCGTTTAGTAGAACTTCGGATGATGTTTTATGCGTACCGCCGGAATAAAACATGTATTTTCGCTAACATATCGAGGGTAAATTAAAGTCACCACCAACTATAATTGTATGAGTCGGGTACGTGTTTGAAATCAAATTTAAGTTTTCTTTGAACCTTTCAGCAATTGTATCTTCTGAATTGGGGGGTCGGTAAAAGGATCCAATTACTTTTTGTTCCGATTGACAACAATGACCTCTGCCCATAGTAACTCACAGGCGCTATCCACTTCAATTTCGCGACAAGATAAACTACTTCTAACAGCAACAAACACGCCATCGCCAACCGTGTTTAGCCTATCGTTTCGGAATACTGTTAGGTTCTTCGCAGCGCTATTAGATTCCTCGCTGACAACGCTATTCAGCCGCGTGGAGTGGCCGCGCGGTTAGGGCGCCATGTCACTGAATGTGCGGCCCCTCCCGCCGGAGGTTCCAGTCCTCCCTCGGGCATGGGTGTGTGTGTTGTTCTTAGCGTTAAGTTAGTTTAAGTGGTGTGTAAGTTTAGGGACTGATGACCTCAGCAGTTTGATCCCTTAGAAATTCACACACATTTGAACAATGCTGTTCTGTACAGGAACCGCAGATGCCTTGGACGAAAGTCTCGTTTGGTTTAATGGTTGGCAGCTTTTTTATGTGTGCGTAAATATAAGATAATGCCGATAACAAAGAAGAAGAACCTGATTGTGTACATTACATGATCAGTAGTGAATACAGGGTATGACAAAAATATAGAAACACCAAAAGTACAACACATTACCATGCCTAACGCGAGGTTGTTTCTGTGTAATGGTTCAAATGGCTCTGAGCACTATGGGACTTAACTTCTGTGGTCATCAGTCCCCTAGAACTTAGAACTACTTAAACCTAACTAACCTAAGGACGTCACACACATCCATGCCCGAGGCAGGATTCGAACCTGCGACCGTAGAAGTCGCGCGGTTCCGGACTGAGCGCCTTAACCGCGAGACCACCGCGGCCGGCTCTGTGTAATCGACATACCCTTGTGGATGTCAGAATGACATGTATCAAATGACCTTATCAATAAATATATCGCTCACCAAGAATTTAATTACAAGTACTGCGTAATGGAAAACTTAGTCAACTGAATTAACTGAACAGGAGTGGACCTAACATACATGAAACATGTGTGCTGTGACTCGCAAAGATGATGGTACGGAATTCATCAAACTACTGAGTGAAACAATGGTCACTGTAAAGTCTTATTTACACTCAAGTGACAAACTCCTTGGATAACGATATGCACATATACAGATGGCGGTAGTAACGCGTACACAACGCTTAAAAGGGCAATGGATTGGCGGGGCTGTCACTTGTATTCAGGTTATTTTATTTATTTATTTTGTAATCGATATGCCAGATGCCTTACAGTACTATACACGTTCAGCATGGGAAACTTAATTAACATGCAAATGCAACAAAACATTATTCATTATAAATTTAGTTATACATATTACAGTACTTTTAAACCTATAATGCATACATGTTGTAATGTGTTAAAAAAATTAACAATTAAACATAAACAGTTAAATTACAAAGGCAAGAAATGGCACAGTCTGTGAGTCTATGCAGATCCTCTAGTTAACCGTCCCGAAAACCATGAATTTCACTCTCGATTATGTGCAGCATCGTCTGCATTTCGCCGCAGCCACAGTGAGGATCGTCCACGTAGCTCCACTCGGTCATCAGCTCGTTGCACCGTCCAACACCACTTCTCATTCTGTTTAGTGCCCCCCAGGTTCTTCGAGGGATGTCGAGGTCAGTAACACGATCAGCCGGCTTCTTAATGAGGTGTCCATTGTTAATATTTGCTTGTTGCCATAGGTGTTTCCATTCTGCTATGGTGTCCCGATTGTTCGAGAAGTGGTTCCAGAAGGGATTTCTCGACCTTAATCGTATCGGGCCATGCCGGTCAGCGTGTATTGGGAGTGTGATGTCAGCAGCAATTTTTTGCATTTCTCTTTGGATTGCGTGTTGTCTGCGGAGTGAGGGAGGTTCATTATTTGCCAGCACAGAGAGCCATGGTGTTGGTGTAATTCTCACTGTTCCAGTTATTGTTCGCAAGGTGTCATATAGGCGAAAATCCACTTTATTGACTTGCGGACTGTTGGCCCATACAGGCGCACAGTATTCTGCAACGCTGTAGACTAGAATCAAGGAGGGAGTGCGAAGTGTCGTAGCATTACTTCCCCAGGAAGAGCCTGCAAGCTTCTGGATGATATTGATTCTGCCTCTGAGTTTTTAGCTGACATCCTCCAGGTGTTCTTTGAATGTTAAGTTGCGGTCCAGTTTAACACCCAGGTATTTTGGTGCTCTTTCATCTCTTATATTCTGGCCTGCTATATTCAAGCGCAGCTTCCTGTCTGCTTGCTTGTTATTCAGTTGCACCACTGTGCTTACTGTTTTTGATGAATTACGGTTCAGATGCCAGATCCTGTAGAAGTTATGGAGCTGCACCGAGTCGGAATTTAGGCCTGATTCTAGTTTTTCGAATGACTCGCCATGGAAAGCAATAGCCGGGTCATCAGAATATGCGAAATTCATAAATTAAACAGTAAAGGAGCTAGGACAGAGCCTTGTTTCATGTGAATGATCCGCGCGGGGTAGCCGCGCGGTCTTCGGTGCCTTGCCACGGTCCGCGCGGCTTCCCCCGCCGGAGGTTCGAGTCCTCCCTCGGGCATGGGTATGTGTGTTGTCCTTAGCGTAAGTTAGTTTAAGTGAGATTAAGTAGTGCGTAAGCTTAGGGACCGATGACCTCAGCAGTTTGGTCCCTTAAAGCCTTACCACAAATTGCTTGTTGGGGCTCCACAATGGTATGGGCTGTGTTTACATGGAACTGAATGGCCCCTCAGGTCCAATTGAACTGATAATTGGCTGGAAATGGTCATGATCGGCTACTTGGAGACCATGTCACCAAACAACGATGGAACTTTCATGAATCACAATGCGCCATGTCACCGGGCCACAATTGTTTGTGATTGGTTTGAAGAACATTCTGGACAATCCTAACGAATGATTTGGCCACTCACAGCGGCTGCCATGAATTCCATCGAACATTTATAGGACATAATCGAAGATCAGTTCGTGCACAAGATCCTGCACGGGCAACACTTTCGGTATTATGGACGGCTATACGAGGCAACATGGCTCATTATTTTTGCAGGGAACTTCCAACGACTTACTGAGACCATGTCACATCGAGTTGCTGCACTACGCCGGGCAAAAGAGGTCCGACATGATATTAGGAGGTATCTCACGATTTTTGTTACCTCAGTGTATTACACGTCTTTGTAGACTTCAAATGAAACACGAACTGCATGAATTAAAATATAAACAATTGGAAAAGGTCAAATAATGGATCTGGAGGGGACAAGTTAGAATCAGAATGCATTTGGGGAAGCAATTAAGCTCGTGGAAGCCGCACAATGATTACTGATTGTTTATGAAGAAGGAAGAAAAGAACAACAGGAAGAATCATGCATGCACCTACAGCCACTATTTAGTTCATGTTGCGCTTGTGATTACTAATAGCGTACTTCAAATTTAAATGTGAAAATCCTAACGCTGATCGTTGGCCTTCAGGTACATGCTACAACTCGGCTTGCGAACACTGCTGTTGTTAACCACACTTAGAGTTACCGACAGTCGCAAGTAGCTGCTGTGGTGGCTGCAAAACTCTTGAGTCATCTGCCCTGCATCGAAGGCTGCTCTTCCTCTGAGCTCGGAGTCGAAGTTCATCTCTGGGCTGAAGCCGCCCCTGTCGAGACTCACACAGACGTGAATTTTTACTCTTTCTCAGTGTGAGTCTTGTGCACGATTTTGATCGCCGGTGACAGTGGTTCTTTCGAGAGCTGACCAATGATATACATTCTAATAAGGCAGTAGTCTTTCTTTCATACTCAATTTTAGTATGAGTATCCAGTAGTAGCGATTTTTAGTTTTTGCTTCAAAAGCAGGCAGCGTCTAACTCCCACTGTCTGTCCTATTTTGTGTTCCAGTCAATAAGGCTTCCCCCACGTACAGAGAGGCGAGCTCTGTTTTTCCACTCCAGAATTTGTTTATGTTAACCGATGATAGCTGCTCTTACAGTGCCTTAGTAAAAATCAAGAATCTGAGCTCGTCTGGCGCCAGCGTAATTGCTGCAGGTGACACACTTCCAAGCACAATGGTGCAGAACGACCCCTTCTCATTCCTGTTCTTACATGTTACCTCTAAGCTGTCCCTTGCGCAGCGTTTCCTGGAAATCAGGACTCGTATAGGGCTCAGTTCTTCTTCAGTTCTGCGCACCCTGTTACTGTTAGCTTGTGGGAAAAAGTCGTAACGCGTCTCTGGCGCTGGCGGCCACTGCAGGCTACAATTAGTCTTATCACTTAACAGGCTTCTTTCGCTCACCACGCACGCATTGTTGCCCCACCCAAGATTGCGCCTCTGCGGCGGGAGTCTGCTCACACACATGACAGTGGGCCTAGCGGCTTCCTACCTTGCGTCTCGCATCACTTGGCACGGGGGGGATGTACACTTTGAAAAGAACTTGTAGCCCCTCGGGACTAATGGCTCGACTTTGACCACCCTGTCTCTGCTCTGAGAGGCTTCACTCAAGATCCCTTCAATAGGACTCTCAACTACTCATCTAAAAAATTCTCGAGAAGAAGATATCAGCATTTTATTTTAGTAGTTAGATATGGCAATCATTGACGCTAAGTTGATTAATACTCGTACTTTCATTTCACTGTTGAAATTAATTAACATTAGCGCAGTTTAGATAAGAACGGTCGTGTATCACTAATTCAGTGAGGAAACACATTGCCATTGCAAACAGCTTCCAGGTCCTGTATGCTTTTGATGGGAATCCTATACTATTCTCCCTGAAAAGTAGTGGCAAGTTCAGTTAACGGTGCCGGCCGAAGTGGCCGTGCGGTTAAAGGCGCTGCAGTCTGGAACCGCAAGACCGCTACGGTCGAAGGTTCGAATCCTGCCTCGGGCATGGATGTTTGTGATGTCCTTAGATTAGTTAGGTTTAACTAGTTCTAAGTTCTAGGGGACTAATGACCTCAGCAGTTGAGTCCCATAGTACTCAGAGCCATTTGAACCATTTTTTTCAGTTAACGGTGATAGAGGTGGACAGCCATCACGTACACTTCTCCCCGAAGTAGACCACAAAGTCTCAATACTATTGAGACCAGGTGACTGTGGTGGCCGTGAGAGATCGACAATTCATTCTCGTGCTCACAAAACAGTCCAGGACTATGCGAGCTGTGTGAATTGGGGCCCTGTCGTCTTGGAACAAACATTGTATCACAGAGTGGGCCTGATCAGCTAAAATTGTCACATAATCCTTGGCAGTAAAGTGACCTTGCAGAGTGCCCATGGAGGCCATGGAATACCATGATATGGACGTCTAAATCATCACCGAATCTCAGTCATGTTGTACTCTTGGAACGTAAGCCCGGTCAGAAGTTGCAAACAGTATAGAACAAGACTCATCCGATCAAATGACTTTCTTCCGTTCCTCCACAGTCTTACGTTTTATGGCTTCAGCACCACGTTTTCCTACACTGAAGCGCCAAAGAAACTGGTATAGGCATGCGTATTCAAATACAGAGATATTTAAACAGGCAGAATACGGCACTGCTGTCGACAACGCCGATATAAGACAATAAGTGTCTGGCGCAAATTGTTAGATCGGTTACTGCTGCTACAGTGGCAGGTTATCAAGATTTAAGTGCGTTTTAACGTGGTGTTATGGGCGGCGCACGAGTGACGAGACAACATCTCCGAGGTAGCGATGACGTGGGTATTTTCCCGTTGACCATTTCACGAGTGTACCATGAATATCAGGCATCCGGTAAAACAGCAAATCTCCGACTTCGTTACAGCCGGAAAAAGATCCTGCAAGAACTGGACCAACGACGACTGAAGAGAATCGTTCAACGTGACAAAAGTGAAACCCTTCCGTAGATTGCTGCAGATTTCAGTGCTGGGCCATCAACAAGTGTCAGCGTGCGAACCATTCAACGAAACATCATCGATATGGGCTTCCAGAACCGATGGCCTACCCGTGTACCCTTGATGACTGGACGACACAATGCTTTACGCCTCGCCTGGGCCCGTAAAGAGCAACATTGGACTATTGATGACTGGAAACACGTGGCCTGGTCGGACGAGTCTCGTTACAAATTGTATCGAGCGGATGGACGTGTACGGTTATGGAGACAGCCTCATCAATCCATTGATCCTGCATCTCAGCAGTGGACTGTTCAAGCTGGTGGAGGCTCTGTGATGGTGTGGGGCGAATGCAGAAGGAGTGATAGGGACCCCTGTTACGTCTATATATGACTCTGACAGGTGACACGTACGTCTAATCACCTGCATCCATTCATCTCCATTGTATATTCTGACGGAATTGGGCAATTCCAGTAGGAAAATTCGACACTTCACACGTTCAGAATTGCTACAGAGTGACTCCAGAAAGACTCTTCTGAGTTTAAACACTTCCACCGGGCACCAAACTCCCCAGACATGAACATTATTAAGCATTCCTGGGATGCCTTGCAACGTGCTGTTCAGAAGAGATCTACACCCTCTCGTACTCTTACAGATTTATGGACAGCCCTGCAGGATTCATGGTGTCAATTCCCTCCAGCACTACTTGAGACTTTAGTCGAGTCCACGCCACGTCTTGTTGCGGCACTTCTGCGTGCTCGCGTGGGCCCTACGCGATATTAGGCAGGTGTACCAGTTTCTTTGGCTCTTCAGTGTGTTACGGGAATCTGCATCACTGGTGAGTGGTTTTGGTATTCCTGCTTCATTGCATTTCCTTTGCTTGTGAAGCTTCCTTCGTGTCATTTTGCTGCTGACAGGGTTTCTCGAGTGCGACATTCAGTTCCGCAGTGACTTTTTCAGCTGGTACAGTGCCTCTTGAAACACTTAACACTTAGCCTCCCTTGATTACGGAAGCATCCGCCATACGAACACCACCAGTTTGCCTACTTTGGACTTCACTTAGCTCTGTCACAATGCACTCACTACTAAGCAGAACTATGTTCTGATCACGACTGGCACTTGCAACGTACTGAGCACATTTCACAGGTGCCATTCGTGGTCAAATACTACAGTACGACCTACAGTCTTGGCTGGCATCTTAATTTATTTTCAAGTATACATTTCTTGCGGTGGTGTCATATTTTTGTCCAACTCTGTTCCCTGAGCACGTCAGATTTTGTAATTATTTAGGGGTAATTCTAAGAAACTATATGGAATAGGTAGATCATGTAAAATCAGTATTAGAGAAGGTGAATGGAACACTCAGATTTGTAGGAAGGATTCAGGGAAAATTCAGTTCATCTCTAAGTGATTTCGCCTAAACGACGGCCGGCCGCGGTGGCCGTGCGGTTCTAGGCGCTTCAGTCTGGAACCTCGCGACTGCTATGGTCGCAGGTTGAAATCCTGCCTCGGGCTTGGATGTGTGTGATGTCCATAGGTTATTTAGGTTTAAGTAGTCCTAAGTTCTAGGGGACTGATGACCTCAGATGTTAAGTCCCATAGTGCTCAGAGCCATTTGAACCTAAACGACGCTAGTGCGACCATTTGTAGAGGCCATGGAATACCATGATATGGACGTCTAAATCATCACCGAATCTCAGTCATGTTGTACTCTTGGAACGTAAGCCCGGTCAGAAGTTGCAAACAGTATAGAACAAGACTCATCCGATCAAATGACTTTCTTCCGTTCCTCCACAGTCTTACGTTTTATGGCTTCAGCACCACGTTTTCCTACACTGAAGCGCCAAAGAAACTGGTATAGGCATGCGTATTCAAATACAGAGATATTTAAACAGGCAGAATACGGCACTGCTGTCGACAACGCCGATATAAGACAATAAGTGTCTGGCGCAAATTGTTAGATCGGTTACTGCTGCTACAGTGGCAGGTTATCAAGATTTAAGTGCGTTTTAACGTGGTGTTATGGGCGGCGCACGAGTGACGAGACAACATCTCCGAGGTAGCGATGACGTGGGTATTTTCCCGTTGACCATTTCACGAGTGTACCATGAATATCAGGCATCCGGTAAAACAGCAAATCTCCGACTTCGTTACAGCCGGAAAAAGATCCTGCAAGAACTGGACCAACGACGACTGAAGAGAATCGTTCAACGTGACAAAAGTGAAACCCTTCCGTAGATTGCTGCAGATTTCAGTGCTGGGCCATCAACAAGTGTCAGCGTGCGAACCATTCAACGAAACATCATCGATATGGGCTTCCAGAACCGATGGCCTACCCGTGTACCCTTGATGACTGGACGACACAATGCTTTACGCCTCGCCTGGGCCCGTAAAGAGCAACATTGGACTATTGATGACTGGAAACACGTGGCCTGGTCGGACGAGTCTCGTTACAAATTGTATCGAGCGGATGGACGTGTACGGTTATGGAGACAGCCTCATCAATCCATTGATCCTGCATCTCAGCAGTGGACTGTTCAAGCTGGTGGAGGCTCTGTGATGGTGTGGGGCGAATGCAGAAGGAGTGATAGGGACCCCTGTTACGTCTATATATGACTCTGACAGGTGACACGTACGTCTAATCACCTGCATCCATTCATCTCCATTGTATATTCTGACGGAATTGGGCAATTCCAGTAGGAAAATGCGACACTTCACACGTTCAGAATTGCTACAGAGTGACTCCAGAAAGACTCTTCTGAGTTTAAACACTTCCACCGGGCACCAAACTCCCCAGACATGAACATTATTAAGCATTCCTGGGATGCCTTGCAACGTGCTGTTCAGAAGAGATCTACACCCTCTCGTACTCTTACAGATTTATGGACAGCCCTGCAGGATTCATGGTGTCAATTCCCTCCAGCACTACTTGAGACTTTAGTCGAGTCCACGCCACGTCTTGTTGCGGCACTTCTGCGTGCTCGCGTGGGCCCTACGCGATATTAGGCAGGTGTACCAGTTTCTTTGGCTCTTCGGTGTGTTACGGGAATCTGCATCACTCTGCGGACATTGTGCTGCCACCGACGTGTATTTCACGTAGAAATAGAATACTATGAGAGAGATTGACGCACCTACAGAGTCACGCAGCCTGTCATTTTTTCCCTCGCTAAGTACACGAATGGAAAGAAAATCGGTATTATTGATACGATAGACCCTCCACCGTGTGCTGTACAAAAGCGCGAGGAGTATATATGTATATGTAGATTACTGACTACGGAAAAGTCACCAAGCAATACAGGGTGATTCAAAAAGAATACCACAACTTTAGGAATTTAAAACTCTGCAACGACAAAAGGCAGAGCTAAGCACTATCTGTCGGCGAATTAAGGGAGCTATAAAGTTTCATTTAGTTGTACATTTGTTCGCCATTTCAGCCAATAAAGTTTTTGGTCCCTTTTTCTTCGAAGGTCCTACTGTAACTGGACTACAGTATCTGGAGATGTTAGAGAATTGGCTGTTCCCTCAGCTCGAACAAGAAGCACAACAATTCATATTTCAGCAGGATGGAGCGCCACCACATTGGCACTTATCTGTCCGTAACTACCTGAACGTCAACTACCCGAGGCGATGGATCGGCCGCCAGGCAGCCCGTGACAGAGCACGTCACCACTGGCCTCCAAGAAGCCCTGATCTTACCCCCTGCGATTTTTTCTTATGGGGGTATGTTAAGGATATGGTGTTTCGGCCACCTCTCCCAGCCACCATTGATGATTTGAAACGAGAAATAACAGCAGCTATCCAAACTGTTACGCCTCATATGCTACAGAGAGTGTGGAACGAGTTGGAGTATCGGGTTGATATTGCTCGTGTGTCTGGAGGGGGCCATACTGAACATCTCTGAACTTGTTTTTGAGTGAAAAAAAACCTTTTTAAATACTCTTTGTAATGATGTATAACAGAAGGTTATATTATGTTTCTTTCATTAAATACACATTTTTAAAGTTGTGGTATTCTTTTTGAATCACCCTGTATATTGCGAATAATCGTAGCAGCTGACTAAAGGTGTGACCAAAGAACAAGATCAGTGTGAATTATAACTATAAATGGTTCAAATGGCTCTAAGCACTATGGGACTTAACATCTGCGGTCAACAGACCCCTAGACTTAGAACTACTTAAACCTAACTAACGTAAGGACATCACACACATCCATGCCCGAGGCAGGATTCGATCCTGGGACAGTAGTAGCAGCGCCGTTCTGGACTGAAGCGCCTAGAATCGCTCGGCAATTAAAACTACAGTCATAACCAGTGGAATGAGATATATCTCTCTACTTAAGGCGTGTAGCACTTCATTTCACCCTAATGAGGGCAGTAGCGCTTCGTGAGATACTTTTTATGAGGATGGAAATAGTTGCGGAGACATCATAACTCGAGACCGTTTAACCAGGACCATAACTTTTGGAGAATGGTTGGAGCTTGGTCCAAGCGCACATATCTATACTTCTCGCTCGGTGGCGACCGAGATGTGCTCAACAGGATTGAGGTCAAGTGCCCTAGGGGTAAGGAAGCAACGGAAGCGAGGGGACAAGGAGAGCGACCAAGCACCCTCATAAGCGTGGAGTGGTTCTCAAACCATTCCGAAACAGCGCGGGAGGAATTCTGAAGGTGCACTGGACGCGTGATTTAGCGACCTCGGCTACTGAGGTGGATTCTGAGTGTGGACGGAGGAGGAATAAGTTTCTCTTTAAGGAGCGAAGAGGAGCGAACGGATAGACCAGGAAAGAGTGAGCCACTGTATTTAGAAGGAAACTGAACACCTGCTTAATCCATTCTATTCAGTATTAACGACTGGTACGGTCATCAGTTATATACTTAATACACACATCAAAAAAGTTTTGCATCACCCCGGTTACCAGAACTCTTGAAGATAGACGTTGACTGTGGATATTGTATCACAGACACAGTCCCTCTGACTGTTCAGAGATGTCACTTAACCCGCCCAAATACGTAAACAACCAAGCATGAGCAGAAACTATTAGATGGAGGGGGTCCGACAGCGGATCAGTTTCAGTTATTCCACCAGGAAGCAGGTACACGGCTACATGCCTAGACGGTCAATACCGTGGTTTGATCGCGTCCGCATTGTTACTTTGTGACAGGATTGGCTCTCAACAAGGGAAGTGTCCAGGCGTCTCGGAGTGAATCAAAGCGATGTTGTTCCGACTTGGAGGAGATGCAGAGAAACAGTAACAGTCGATAACATGCCTGACTCAGGCCGCCCAAGGGCTACTGCTGCAGTGGATGACCTCTACCTACGGATTATGGCTGGGAGGAACCCTGACAGCAACGCGACCATTTTGAATAATGCTTTTCGTGCAGCCACAGGAATTCGTGTTACAACTCAAACTGTGCGTAATTTGCTGCATGATGTGCAACTTCACTCCCAATGCCCATGGCGAAGTCCATCTTTGCAACCACGACACTATACAGCGAGTTACAGGTGGTCCCAACAACATGCCGAATGGACAGCTCAGGATTGGCACCACGTTCTCTGCAACAATGAGGGTCGCATATGCCTTCAACCAGACAATCGTCGGAGACGTGTTTGGAGGCAACCCGGCCAGGCTGAACACCTTAGACACAATGTCCAGCGAGTGCAGCAAGCTGGAGGCTCCCTGTTGTTTTGGGGCGGCATTATGTGGGGCCGACGTACGCCGCTGGTGGTCATGGAAGGCGCCGTAACGGCTGTACGATACGTAAATGCCATTCTCCGACAGAAGTGCAACCATATCGGTAACATATTGGCGAGGAATTCGTCTTCATGGACAACAATTCACGACCCCATCGTGCACATCTTGTGAATGACTTCCTTCAGGATAACGAAATCGCTCGACTAGGGTGGCCAGCATGTTCTCCAAACATGAATCCTATCGAACGAGCTGTTTATGGACGACGTAACCCACCAACCACTCTGAGGGTGAGGGATCTACGCCGAATCGCCGTTGAGGAGTGGGTCAGTCTGGATCAACAGTGCCTTGATGAACTTGTAGATAGTATGCAACGACGAAAACAGGCATGCATTAATGGAAGAGGACGTGCTACTAGGTATTAGAGGTATCGGTGTGTACATCAGTCTGGACCACCTCCACTGAAGGTCTCGCTGTATGTTGGTACAACAAGCAATGTGTGGTTTTCATGAACAATAAAAAGGGCGGAAATGATGATTATGTTGATCTCTATTCCAGTTTTCTGTACAGGTTCCGGAACTCTCGGAACCGAGGTGATGCAAAACTTTTATTGATGTGTGTATATCATGTACACCATAAATGTTCGTGAGTGCTTTACGGGGTCCCACCTCTCACCATTTGAGAGTATGTCAATCATTGTCGAACACGATCGTTTTCGTGGTTCAGGTGTTATGGTGTAAGAAGCCTTTATGCTGCATGTGTTTATTGCCCTCCAAATGTTCGAACACGGTACACGCACTTGTAAAAGTTATTGTGACACTGTAGTCCTTCCGCAAGTGCGTCTTTTTAGGTGTGCAATCGTTTTTACGAATGACAATGAGCGACAGCATCATAGGACGCAGGTGGAAGAACGAGAGGATATTCGGTAAATGGATAGCCTGCCGGCTCCCTTGACTTAAATCAGGTAGACCGCGCGTGGGATACGTTGAGGAGACGTACCTGGCACACCCACATTCACCATCGACCATCCAGCAGTTGTCAACATCGCTGTGGAGGAATGTGACGCCGTGAAGCGAAGAACTCATTACCGGCCTTGTGGCTGGCAAGAGAGGACGTTGCAGAGCATGCATTGCTGACCGTATTGATCACACACCCTATGAAGAACCATGTCCCGCGTTTGTAATGTCTAGGGAGTCTTCATAAATAGCGGTGACTTCAGTGTCATTATTGTCTTTGAATAAATGTGTCATTTCTGTTCATCTCATCGCGTTTAGTTCAGTTAGCTTCTGTACTGTACTGTCGCTAAATCGTTCTATGTATGGTCCAAGTTTCATCGAGCGGTGTTACTTGACAGTGATACATAATGCGAATGTTACCTTCTTCCTTAAATTTTGTGTGCAAGTGTATTTTCTTCTTCCATTTTAGAAAGGTTCACCGTACCTTTTTATTACACCATATGCAGCAAAGCAACCGCACTACTAACAGATAGATGCGCTTCAACCTTCCAATGACAGTTACGCACGTAATGTGAGAGCTAAGGCCACGGCCCTGAACAGCTGAGGTCACAGCTCTGTACAAGTTTCCTGTGGCTCGGGTCGGCTGAGCGCTAACAACTGCTGTTGACTCGGTGTATGCTCATCCACCTGTTAGGCGACAAGCAGGCAGTTTTAAAACTAGTAGATCTCGCGAGACTCACACGTGGAAAGCTCCACGTATAAATTACATTTCGCCAGCACAAACTGATCTTCCATATTGAACAGATGAAAGCAGATTGGAACAATACGAACTAGCAACTGAAGTACACCATTTGAACTTTCAGGGGATTGACATTTAAAAAGTAATTCTAAGAATGAAAGTGCTATCTATAGCTGTCTCACCCCACTGACGATAATGCTACTATCTTGGCTCTAGTCCTCTGCAACAGTCTGGTAAACCATTGAAATTCGAAGGACTAGTGATAGTGTATTCAACAATTTGCTTTCCAGTTGGCCCGCAGCTTGCATGAGGTCGAAAAAGGACATTTTATTTTAGGTACATGCTTTTGTTGCATTATTTACGCTTTATAATGTTAAAACGCACAAACTAGCTCTTCGTGTAACTTGTCTTATTATGAGTAAATAAATAAATAGTACAGTAAAAAACTTTTGCTTAAAACAAGATTAGTGATAAATTGCTACAAACAAGAAGGGGAAACTGGTTTCAATAACATTCCATAGTGCTAGAAGCTGTGATCATCATTGTTATTATCATTTGCAACCAGCTGTATTTACTTATTTTGTCTACTTGCGATCGATTTCAAAGCACAAAAGTCTTCATTTGTCATATAGATTTATCTGTCGAGTAGAGTCAAAGTTAAATGATTGTGGAACCTATTTGTAATTTATGTGACTATTCTGAAACGAGGAAAACGTCCTGGGAAGCACCCTTTCTAGCAAAACCTATAAAAATTTGAAAATTATGCCAAATACGGGAAAGATTATCTGAAGCATGTGATGTAGTAAGCGTGTACAGAAGGTTGGTAGCTTCCTGAAAGCAAAAATGAAGCGATAGGGGACACTGGCTTAGCTTTCCGACATGTATAAAGCGAGAGTATGCTGAAAAGTAATGCCTCCTAATTTTTAACTCTGTTGTCAATATCAGCTGAGGTATTACATGCCATTCATTTTACTTGATCGAATTTCGTGCTTCGCTGACGCATGTTGCAACCCTCTGCCGCTAGAGGGCTCCGACTGTAGTGTTTTGCATGGCGGTGTGTAACGTTAACTATGTCGGTGCGTGAGAAACAGCGTGCTGTAATCGAGTTTCTAACCGCAGGAAACTGAAAGCACGTATTCATCCTCACACGGAGCACCCTCTCCTCCAGCACGACAATTCCAGGACACACACGAGTGCTACAACACCTGCAACAATCCCACGCCTTGGGTTCTCTGTCATCGATCATCCTCCATACAGTTCAAACTTCGCCCAATCTGATTTTCACCTGTTACCAAAACTTAAGGAACAGCTTCGAGGACCTCACTTTGATAGTGATGGAGCAGTGCAATCATAGGTGAGGTTGTGGCTCCTTCAACAAACATATACAACAAACGTTAACAAACAGCTACAGTAACAGCATCAACAAACTGGTCTCTCGCTGGGTGAAATGAGTTCGTCGCCAGGGTGAGTGCGTCGAGGTTAAAAATTTAGAATGTTAATAAAATTCTTTTTACTTTGAAAACTTTAAGAGTTTCCACATAAAAAAATCGGAGGCATTACTTTTCAGCACGCCCTCGTACCTATCGAGGCTGCGCAGTGGTAAGGAACTGAACTCGAATGTTGGAGGACGACGATTAAAAGACAGATTTAGATATTCTGTGGCTTCTGTAAATCGCTTGCAAATTTTCAATGGTTACTTTAAAAGGGACACGGGCGATTTTCTTCTCAATATTTTACCAGTTCGAGGTCGTACTCCGCCTATAAGGATTTCGTCGTCTCAGGGACGTTAAAGCATAATATTCTTTCCTTCGCTACGCAAGGGAGAGCGTTGTACGTTGGTACATTTGCAAATGATGGAATTCACTTTTTATTTGCTACGATATTTTTCTGAAATTACAAAAATCACTCCTGAAAATTAAGGTTTTTCCAATTGTGAAAATGTGTCCCAAGGTACGACATTATCATATACCTAGGGACAAATATTCTATTGAAATTTAAAAGCGTTGCATTCGAAATAATATCTAGACAGTACTGTAGTTTATCTCTCTGTTACATTATTACTCTACAGCACATCAATAATCAGTAAGTAAAATCAGATTAAGCAGAAGTATTATCAAAAACCAGTTACAAGTTAAATATACTTTTAAATTGAAGATACTGTAAATTAACATAAATTTCACTTTCAAGACAGGTAAAATTGCTAAGGCATTAAAGAAACTCAATCCACTTGAAAGTATGATATGTTCCATGGTAAAAGGCCTTCTTCAGTTTCAAGGTACAAGATGATGCACGACCGATGAAGTATGGCTTAACTGTGCCCAACATAGCATTCCGTGACTGAAGAATTAGTAAATGTTCGAAATAGCTTTAGTATATTATACAGTCCTTAAATTTATAGAAGTCGAAATATTTGTAAATACTGCACAAAAAGCAACCTCATGCCCAATAACAACAAAAACTGCAGAAAACTGGTAGAAACTGTATACGGTCGCCTCTAGTGCGCATTCCTCCTTGTGATTCTAAACTCAGCCGCTGGACTGAAGTACCTACCAAAAATAATATAATAATAATGCGGCTAATAATTGTATTTATTTAAATTTCAACATCGTAATAGTGAACGGAAAAAAAGGAACTGTGTCTCGTACGAAACTTGGAGTAGTCCTGGCTTGTAGAAAGCGTTTCCATGGAACTGAGGCCAGACAGGTGAAGAAACATTGCTCTGAGACGGTGGGCGGAGGTGAAGGCCGTGTTCCACATCTTACAATACCGTTACCCAAAAGAGATAAGGGGAGAAAATTTCGATTGACACCCGGATATAGTTCTGTGAATGCGTCAGCAAATATCGAATCTGTTCTCTCACTTATTAACGAGATTTTTGTACAGACGTATTCCATATTTGGAATAATATCGACCACCAGCAGTGGGTTCCGTGGATCGATACCTCCTTTCCCAGGTCGCTGCAACATCATAAGGAATATGACATTCCTGCTAGGAACGTGATCTTAAAGTAAATTCCACGTATCACCGCGTGTTAGCTGTTAGCTGTTACCAATTAAAATTTCATTGCTACTCCAACAACGAAAAGAAACTGAATGAATTTGTTGTAGGTACTTCGACCATGTGCAGGTTTAAAAATTCATCGCCTTTGTCTGTGGCCGAGCGGTTCTAGGAGCTTCAGTCCGGAACCGCGCTGCTGCTACGCTCGCAGGTTCGAATCCTACCTCGGGCACGGATGTGTGTGATATCCTTAGGTTAGTTAGGTTCAAGTAGTTCTGCGTCTAGGGGACTGATGACCTCAGATGTTAAGTCCCATAATGCTTAGAGCCATTTGAACCATTTGAACAAATTCATAATATCATCAGTAAAACCGTTTCCGTGTTACGTTCGTTGTGTATTTGGATTGGAAACTGCTGGTATAATTGATGATAATTAATTTAATATAAGCCATTGAGATTGGCACTGAAAATTTCGCTGAGCAGATTGTATTAGGAGAAATTCCGAGATACACGTACCCGAGATACCAGATGTACCACAAATACTATCTCTTACCGTGGGCACTGTCACCTCTGTAGGAAGTACAGGACCTGTTACCACTCGTTTACTTGATTATTCAGTAGTAGGTCTACGGACCCTGCAGAGGGACGCTGGGACAAGGAAGAAGTCAGGGTGCTCCACGTATCTGCTAACCAAGGAGTTTGTGGTGCTGTTTCTTACTGAAACTGAAACTAAACAGTGACACATAATTCACCTCTTGGAAAACCTACTGTGTCCAGTGTCAGGGAGAAGCAACTGCAAAATTGTATGAGTTTGTCAATCTTTGCCAGTTCGAACAAACGGCAAATATTAGTGCTCCTTAGGGAAATGGCAGCAAGAAATGGGAAGGATCACTTTATGCAGTATGTGTGGATGCCTCAATGAAAAGAGGTTATTCCAGCAGCTGCTGACGAAAAGGGTGCAACCAAGAGTAGATGTCCGTCGTCTGGGCTCTAAAGTCATACTTGTTGGATTATTCCAGCAGCTGACAGGGAATGTTGGGAAGAGCAGGCTCGCTCGCGGAATTCCAACAAAGCTCACAATGTGTAGCACTGTGCGCAAAACTGATCGTGGCCGTCTGGTTCTGAGGCATGTGGAAGGCTTGAGGTAAAGGCTGCAAAGGTTCTGTGACAAGCTGAGTTGCCAGTTCTTAGATTTTTAGAGTTCTCAAATTTTTTAGATTAGACAACTTTGCATCCAATCTAGATAATGGTAGCTATAGGAGAACGCGAACTATTAATGTAAAATCCAAAGAAATGCGCACGACAGATGAGACTATAAAACTGATACTGATCAACTGCCGATGCATTGCCACAGACTCTTCAATCACTTCCTGTAAGTAATGTAGCTCACATAATAGTAGGCACAGCTGGCTAAAGTTCTAAATGGCAGCGGTGAGATTTTTGGGGTAAATTTAAGTGTTATCGTATGTATAGGGTATTGGGAATGAAGGTGGTGTATACATCGGTGTAGATAGGAAACTCAAATCCACCGAGATAAAAGTGGAAGCTGCATGCCAGATTGTTTGATTAAGATGCAACATCAAGGGCAGGCGTAAATGTGTAGCTGGATCCCTCTATCGAGCATCAGACTGGCCCCAGATGAAACCAAGAACATTAGAGAAAACATCCCTTCCATAATATGTACGTTCATTAATTACATTGTCATCATTGGAGGATATTTCTCATCCAACAATTGATTATGTTAATTACAGCTTTGCAAGAGCTGAGGCATCTTGCGAATCAAAGATAAATGGGATGCACTCCCTGAAACTCGTATCACAGACCACGAAGTAGTTTTCGTAACAATGATTAGTTAAGAACACACGGTAACTGAAAGAAATGTGCGTGAAGAATGCAACGATTACCGCAGCAGAATCTTATCGAACGACCTCTCACAAAACGCCAAGAGACTCTGTTCATATGGAAAGGTTGTCAGTAGCACCAAAATTAGTGTCCAGGCACTTACGGATGACACAGGAACTGAAACTGACAGTAGCAAAGTAAAGCCATACTATCTCATTTCACTTTTTTTTTTTAAGGAAAGAAGAAATCAAGATTACTGCCGGAGTATATTTCTCCTACCACTAAGAAAGTTAGTGGTATAGATGTTGGTGTCACTAGTGTTGAGAAACAGCTGACATCGGTAAAGCTGAACAAAGTTCAGCCCCAATTGAATCCCTATCACATTCTACACTGAATTTACGACTGATATTCTATCTTATATTGATAAACATTTCAAAGTAGTGCAGAGATGGCAGCTTGCTTTAAATGTTCATAAATGTGAACTTGTGCACTATACAAAACTTAAAAACAAGTATTCTATGACTATAATGTCAGTGAGTCACAACTGGAATCAGTCAATCCATACAATGCATGTAATAGCATGCAGGGATATGAAATGGAGTGATCATATCGGTTCACTCGTAGATAGATCAGGTGACAGACTTCCATTCTTTTGTAAGATATTGTGAAAGTGCAGTCAGTCTATGAAGAAGATTGCTCATAAAACACTCTTGGCACCCATTCTCGAATATTGCTCAAGTCTGTTTGACTATAGGCTTAACAGGAATATTGAAGTTATGCAAGGAAGGACAGCACTACTGGTGACATGGTCGTTTGACTCTTGAGAGCGTCTCGGAGATACCGAACAACCTGAACTGGCAGACGTTTCTACATTTACAGCTATATCCGTACTTACTACTCTGTAATGAGCCGCCGGAGACCGTCGGTCCGCTAATAACAAAATACTCGGAAGGTATCCCAGAACAACCTCTGAAAGATTGTCGGTGGAGTTCTGGTCCACCCTGCATATTGAAAATAGAAATATAATCATTAGTTCTTTGTGAAGCTGTTTGATAAATAAGTACCAGATATCAGTTTTAACATTTCGTTTACCACATATACAATGCAGTTTAAGTATTACTTTACGTAGTACAGCATTATGTTCCACACTTGTCAGTATGCTCTCAGTATAAACGAATCTAACGTATTGGGCAAAAATAGGTGCAAAGATCCATTTTATTACACGACTGCCAAACAGTCACGGGAAACATTCACTTCCGTTAAACATCTGGGAGTATGCGAACGGTGCGACTAATTGTAATCGTTCCGTGCTCTTTGAGCGACCCTCCTCGTAGCATGTGGTGATAGCTACGACCAAGTCGTACACTGATTACACCCAGTGGGATCCCATTGTCTGAAAATATGGGTTCTGAGGAGAGGTAGGAGAGAGACAGGAGACATGGATGTCCCGTAGACATCCGCCTGCCTTTGTTTTCCTTCGGAATAATCTATTTCTCATGTCCTCGCGACGTTTTGGAGCGTCATGGAGAGGCATACCGTAACATACTCCCTCTGCAGTCGGCGCAGCTATTCTGCTGGTATTATCATACAAGTGCTAGTGCCTGGCGGAAGTAACAGCATCTTCTTTGTTATGGGGTATACACACTTCCCTAAAGTCTCCCACTTCACCGGATATGAGTGTACTTCATAGCATTCGTTTCTGCCGGTAATGCTTGCTACAGGTGACACACAGAAGGTCCACACATCCTTGGCTACAGAAGTGGAACAGGACCTTTTGCGCGACGCTCCTTCCAGCCATCTCTGGCGGTGTCGTTGCCCCAAGGTGGGAAACTCCAATTATCCTCCTATCTTCTCCACGCCGGCCGATCCCTTGATCTTCGTGTGTACGCGTGGGTTGCGTGGAAGCGGCTTGCTCGCCTTATCGCGCGCCACTTTTCCCTTCCTACTGCTCCCGTTTAGGGACCGACGCCGGTAACGGTGGTAAAGCTTCCTGCGCGACTTGAAAGGGTAAGATACGCCAGAAGTGGAGGACTGTGGCACGGGAAGAGGATTGCAATTTACTGGCGAGGTCATCTCGACTAATTGGTATGGACCCTACTGCTGCGCATAAAAATTCATCGTTTCGTCTTTTGGGTGTAAGGGCTCGTCAGCATCATCCACTGCGCTACCCTACCCTGCCGTTCTAGGGCCTTCGTGTCTGCTCCTTGTGTTGGAGCCACATTGTTCATACATGTTTAAAAAAATTCTGCCCTAATGAATCGTTTTCCCCCACTCTTGATTTCACTCTCTCAAACGTTGACATCTCCCGTCCACATGTACCTCACACGGCGTGTGTCCGCCCGTACTCTCGGGCACCTTGGATCGTAAGTTCCCACTACTTGAGGTAACAGGGTAGCCTAGTCATTATGATAACTGTTCACATAATGACTCAATGTCTTCCCTATTTTCCTTTGAATCCTTTTGCATTCTGACATTTGCTTGTGGGTGTAACACGCTAGTCCCTAATTAACTAAACCGTATAACAAAATTGCTTCACTGGGTCTGACATGAATGAAGTTGGTACTATGGCCTGTAATTAAGGACGCTGGTGTACGGAACTTCAGTAGACAGTAATTAACCATGGCTTGTGCCTCTGTCTCGGCTTTCTGATTAGGAATAGCTACTATTAGCGAACAACGGGAAACGTGATCGAGTGTCCAGAATTACCTAATTAGTTAATTACATGGCCCATAGATCATTTTAACGGTTCTTTTATCGAAATGAAGTGGAGCGAGTAAGTTTACATGATATGTATACATGTTAGGTGTTAACATTAATAAATACATTATTTTAGTCCTGCTCATTCACCTACACAAACTACAATTTTTTTTAACCTGAGCATTTCAAAAGGTTTGCTAGTCTCCAGTAGTCTCTGGAGCGGAATACATAATAGCAAGGCATGTACAATGAATTGTGGTTGCACTGAAAGTATCCAGCAGACCACATCGGTGACTTACGCCTTTCACCATTTCACAGAAGTCATACGTATGTGTTGTAACACTATAACTCATTTATTGACTTTTACCGCCTAGCGTATTACCTCGGGGGATGGATCTTTCAAGTCCTAACAGCCACCTGAAACCTGCATGGTCCGTTATGACCTAAGATCCCATACAAATAACATTCCATATACAAGACTCAATGTCTCTTTCTCCGTCGAAGATAATTTTTTTCTGGAATGAGATTTTCACTCTGCAGCGGAGTGTGCGCTGATATGAAACTTCCTGGCAGATTAAAACTGTGTGCCCGACCGAGACTCGAACTCGGGACCTTTGCCTTTCGCGGGCAAGTGCTCTAACCATCTGAGCTACCCAAGCTCGACTTACGGCCCGTCCTCACAGCTTTAATTCTGCCAGTACCTCGTCTCCAACCTTCCAAACTTTACAGAAGCTCTCCTGCGAACCTTGCAGAACTAGCACTTCTGAAAGAAAGGATACTGCGGAGACATGGCTTAGCCACAGCCTGGGGGATGTTTCCAGAATGAGATTTTCGCTCGGTAGCGGAGTGTGCACTGATATGAAACTTCCTGGCAGATTAAAACTGTATGCTGGACCGAGACTTGAACTCTGGACCTTTTCTTTTCGCGGGCAAGTGCTCTACCGTCTGAGCTACCCAAGCACGATTCAGGGCGCGTCCTCACAGCTTTACTTCTGCCAGTACCTCATCTCCTAGCTTCCAAACTTTACAGGTTCGCAGGAGAACTTCTGTTAATTGCACATTTAAGCCCAATCGAGAATCTGTGGGACCCAGTGCAGCTGGCCACGGCACTGTAGTGGCTCCACATTCCTTACCTTCGAGAATCACATTGATTCTCTTTCTACACGTCTCGCAGCAGTCAACACTGCAAAAGGTGGTTATCCAGGCTTTTGACAGGTAGTCACAATAATGTGATTGGACAGTGTATTATGAGGGGTCTGTCCGGACACCCTTGCGACTAATTACGTATCCTAATATTGTACTTCTTTCAGAGTGATGTGATATTCTCCAAACTGAGTGTAAGGTCCACCATGTGCAATCGCTTTCCTTAAACAATTCTCTTAGCTGTAAAATATGCATTTCTATATTCTTAGAAAAAGACAGTTTCCTCCTCTAAATGCATTATACATTGTAAGGGTTTTAATCCTCACTATATCGTATCTAAGAGGCTATATCGTATCTAAGTGGCGCTGAAATGTGGCAGTTGTTTCTTCTCGATATAAATGGCATAGGCCATTACTGATAATGTCGCATATGCTGTCTTTGGGCGATCTTTTTGTGCTTCTTCTAACTAGATAACCATTCCACAGATCCATGGTAGAAGAGTGTCGGCACTGCGCCACGTTATCCAATGTTTTCTTTATATTCAAGACTGGTTATGCATCCATAACTACGTGTTTGCTGACATACTGATAGACGCATTAAAAGTGATATTTCCTTTCCCCATCTGCGTTTCTCTTTGGGACTATTAACACAGGCGCCCCAGGAACTGGTACTTTCCTCAGTAATATGCTCTTGTAGTTGTCAGTTGATAAATTCTTCCACCACCATTTGCAGGTGATTTGTTACACAGTACAGTTTATGGTACACAGGCATTTTATTCCCAGTTTCGATTTTGTGTTGTGTTTCTGGAGTCACTTGCAAAGACCTGCTAGGATGAAACGTATTCTTATATTTCAGCAATAACTGTTCCGTCGCCATTTCCTTTACTCCTTCCAAGTGAGCTACACTCCCCCATAATGCAGCTGAACTAAAAGTTGGCGTTACCAAAACTATTTATCCCAAAGGCACTACCTCTCTGCTGTCTATTTTCTGTATGTGTCCTACACTCCTGCTTAGTAAACACTGTTTTTGTCTAATTCCTCATTTTCCTGTTGTAGCTGCACTACATGCGATACTTTTACTGGCATATAGGTTTCTACACTTACCTACAATAACTGTACCACTGTACCTTGAGGAACACTGTCACGTATATTGATGCTTAGTGAACACGCACGCAGTTTACATGGTTTCCCTAGTACCTGGGGTGAACTTTGTGGCAGTATGGGATTGTTGGCAGTTTCCTGCAGATGGGACAGTATTCCATCGGGCTCTAACAAGGTTAATTCTAGCGTGATGTTCAAGCAAGAAATCTAACCCTAAGATTTCGAAGTAACTATTGCCTGTATGATGCAAAACTTCCATACAAGCCCGGTAACTGTTCGCCGCAACCTGAAAATTCAACACCTCTGCACTTCAGCGAACGTACATTTCCACCCACTCCACTTACCTTACATCGTGAGAGAAGCAACTTACTATTGCTCATGAGGTCCAAATTGGCCACGGACAACTTCGATCCTTTGTCCAATAAAAATTCTTGTTTCTTTCCATCTGCTAAGCTCTCTAAACAAAATTCCGCCACTGTGCACGTTTCGGCTGTGCATATATTTGTTGGAAGTGCTGCATGGCGACTACACGGCCATCATTTTCACTTAACAATGGATAACTATTCACACCTGGCGTTCACATATAAGCAGTTCTGTCTGCATTCCCTCGTTACATGGCCGATTCACCCACATTTCCTACACCGCGGTTCACGGCGTTCCTGCTATTGACCTATCCGTCCACATTGTAACGTATAACTCCCGCGGTGAAAATTCCCTCCCTATCCCGAACTCAGGTCACTACGTCTATCTTTTCTAATGCTTTCATAGTAGCTATGTCCTCCACTAAGTTGTAAGGAAACTCTTCCCGTGCTTGTCTTGAGACATCGCATGGCAACCCCACACAAAAATGAATTTAATTCCCTCTGTTCTGCCTCCTGTAGGAGGCCTCTGTCGGTAATCATGTTGCCCGTCAACTCCTGTGTATTGACGTTTAACTTCATAATCCTGTCTACAAAATTTTCAATGGGCTCCCCCAGTCTTTGCACATATACTTAACTGTTCTCTATGATGCCTATAAGTCCTTTTCCTTCTGTGGTGCTGCACAATTCCCGCCCTCAAAATTTCAAATATCCGCATAATCCTTAATTCTTCGTGATACATCACGTGTGCATTAGTGGCTCCCACCAAACGTATTCTGGCCAGACATAGCAGTTGTTCTTCTTAATTACATCATAGCTTCAATTTGTCAACGGGTTGTGTATGAAAATCAGTATGTCCTTTTCTGCTTTATCCGAAATGGAGAGACTGTGATAGCGGTATTGGTGTCTTAGATGGGCACTGACATTCTATACTACTATTGTTCTCGCCTGTCTTCTCTGAATGCATCTAACTGCTTGCGTAGTTCTGTGGCTGCAGCTGAAACGGATATTAATCGGACGATTGCGAAGGCCCGACAGCAGCTTAGGCCACTTCAAAAGAAAAGTTTCGCTACACAGAGACGTTGGGATGGTCGCATCGGCGTTTATCGGATCTTCCCGCTCGTAAACAACAATGGAATACGTTACAGCGTCAGAGGGCACCTGAAAGTTGACCTAGGGACTCAGAGAGTGTTTCGGATTAAACACTTGTCAGTATGAGTACATCTTCCACATTCCACTGAAATTTGTGGTGATGATTACGGAGCAAGAGTCGGGTAAGCCTAGAGTGGCGGTATCACAAATAACCCATGCAAGTGTCTGTTTGAGAAATGCGCCTACGTAACAGATATAAATGCTGCTATCGAGAGCTCTATATTTTTCGTAGCAAATGAAGGCACGATTATTGAGGGTCTTCGTTCCATGTGCTTGCGGCGACTTGTGCTGAAACAAAGTATTCTTGCGACAATAAGAACAGTAAATATTTCGGCCTTGCAGCTACACCGTGTGAAAAGTGAAGCAGTTCCTAGTCCGAGCTCCAGTACATTAGTGCAAAGTGTGATACTGACCAAGAATTAGCCGGCCAGAGTGGCCGTGCGGTTCTAGGCGCTACAGTCAGGAACCGAGCGACCGCTACGGTCGCAGGTTCGAATCCTGCCTCGGGCATGGATGTGTATGATGTCCTTAGGTTAGTTAGGTTTAATTAGTTCTAAGTTGTAGGCGACTGATGACCTCAGAAGTTAAGTCGCATAGTGCTCAGAGCCATTTGAGTCATTTTTTGAACCAAGAATTACCATGAAGCCTATATTTTGGATTCTTCAACACATGTCAAACTGTAATATCCAGTTTTGTCCGATCACAAGAGGAAATCCCAGAGGGAATCTAATCTGGAGTGTAAATTTTGAAATGAAAAGAAGAAAGATATACTAAAACGATTATGGTTCAAATGGTTCAAATGGCTCTGAGCACTATGGGACTCAACATCTGACGTCATCAGTCCCCTAGAACTTAGAACTACTTAAACCTAACTAACCTAAGGACATCACACACATCCATGCCCGAGGCTGGATTCGAACCTGCGACCGTAGCAGTCACGCGGTTCCGGACTGAAGTGCCTAGAACCGCACGGCCACCGCGGCTGGCAACGATTATGAGAAACGGGATTTCAGTAATGAAAGACATACTTTCCATTGCTATTTATGTTGTAGACAAGACGAAGTATTAATCGTCATTTTGTTGTTAACCAAATATGTTTCATCTAATTATTTTGGACATCTCCGGTAGTCTAAAAAGGAAATGATTATTATCGTAATTACATGCTGAAGTATAAATATTTTTCTTTGAGTCACTTGAATTCAGATATGTGATGCTTCATAGCCCTACCGTTCCTGATGCGTGCTACGTAGTTCAGCGAACACGTTTATATCTAGAGGTCTGAGTCCATAAATGCACCAGAAGAACAAATGGACATATATAAAATATAGACGAGTCCTCGGTCTGGTCATAACTACTGCAAAAAAAAAAGAGCTAACCTGAAATTGTTGCTATGAACCACTGTATGTCAAACCCGAATCGACTCAAAACAAAGTGCCTACAGTCAAGAAAATAATTGTTACAACAATAATTTCCCTTTTAGATCGCCAAACATGCCTTATACAGCACTGAACTAGTAACTGCGGAAGAATGGCTGTCAATGTGAGCAGTAAGCTCCATGTAGTGACATTACATTTAAGGTCGCAGGGTGAGGGAACTGGGTGTTCATCACGAAGTGAGCTGCCCCTTAAAACTATATGTAACTCCGGTGATGTGACATTATAATTGCTTGTATACAGCCCGACAAAGACAAGAGTGCCTCGAAGGGCAACTAATCATTTTGGAGCTACGTATTGTGGAATACGTCCGGGATAGCTTTGTTTCTTGTTCATGTGCATTCCGTCTCAGGATGGGAATGCCTACGGTAAAATATTGCATTCAGTCTTCTGTTTTTGAGTTAACCGTATTTCAAGACTAGCTCTGTCATTAAAACTCAGTATGGCCAAACGGTCTGATAGTCACCCTGTCATGTTTCTAAACAGAATTCTCCAGTGAATTAGCACCGCTGTTTAGCACAATTTACCACAGATCGCTTGAGCGGACATATGTTCTCCACAATTGCAGAAGAGTACAGGCCACATCCAGCTATGAAGAAAGAAGTAGAAATGATTCATGAACTATCGTCCTAAGTCACTCAATATGTCTGTGGAAGAATAGCAGAACATATATTCTGAGTTCATACATTATGACCTACCTCGAATAAAATAACATTCTCCATGGAAACAAGCATGCGAAATAAAACTCTCCCTCTTCTCACACCATATCCCCATTACCACGGATTTAGGAACTTATAGCGATATGCACACATACAGATGGCGGTAATATCACGTACACAAGGTATAAAAGGGCACTTCTTTTGCAGAGCTGTCGTTTGCACTCAGATGACTCATGTGAAAAGATTTCCGAAGTGATCATTGCCGCACGATGGGAATTAATAGACTTTGGATACGGAATGGTAATTGGAGCTAAACGCAAGAGACATTCCAGTTCAGGCAGTGGCCGACGGCTTTCACTTAACGACCGAGAGCAGCGGCATTTCCGTAGAGTTGTCAGTGCTAACAGACAAGCAACACTGAGTAAAATAGTTGCAGATATCAATGTGGGACGTACGACGAGCGTATCCGCCAGGACAGTGCATTGAAATTTGGCTTTAATGAGCTATGGCAGCAGACGACCGACGCGAGTGCCTTTGCTAACAACACGACTTCCACTGCAGCGCCTCTCCTGGACTCGTGACCGTATCGATTGGATCCTAGACAACTGGAAAGCCGTGGCCTGGTCAGATGAGTCAAGATTTCAGTTGTTAAGAGCTGATGGTCGGATTCGAGTAGGGAGCAGACCCCACGAAGCCATGGACCCAAGTTTTCAACAAGGTATTGTACAAACTGGTGGTAGTTCCGTAATGGTGTACTCTACTTTTATTGGGAATGGACTGGGTTCTCTGGTCCAATTGAAGCAATTATTGACGGGAAATGGTTATGTTTGGCTACTTGCAGACCATTTGCAGCCATTAATGGAATTCATGTTCCCAAACAACGATTGTATTTTTATGTATGACAATGCACTATGTCACCGGATCACGATTCTTCGTGATTGGTATGAAGAACAAGCTAGACAGTTCGAGCGAACGATTTGGCAAACTAGATTGCCCGGCATGAATCTCATCGAACATTTATGGGACGTAATCAAGAGGTCAGTTCGTGCTCAAAAACCTGCACCGGCAACATTTTCGCAATTACGGACGGTTACAGAGGCAGCATATCTCAATATTTCTGTAGGGGATTTCCAACTACTTCTTGAGTCCATGCCACGTAGAGTTGTTGCGCTACGCCGGGCAAAAAGAGATCGGACGCGATATTAAGAGGTATCCCATGACTTTTGCCACTTCAGTGTGTGGCGACAGTTAACAAACACACAGGTTCAAGAGCTCAGATCAGCGCTCAGGAATCTTATAGAAAATTTTCAGACTAGTGAAGGAGTTGTCTGTGCCACACAACAGAGCATCAAACAGGTTAATGCGGCACACCTTGCCGCCTTTTATTCTACAGCAAATGTGACAACTGCACTTATTGAACTTTGGTTAATGAACATGAATTTTGCCTCAGAATAGCGTAGAGCGCAATCTGGATCTATTAACTTCAATTACTATGTATGAGGTTAATGATTCGTTCCGAAAAGCCCCAGGGCACAAGTCTGTTGGTCCTTAAATCCATTGATACAGAGAGTCCACGGCAGTGTTCCTAGCCAGCACCTTATCTATATCTCTCACCCATGGAAAACATCTGGTTGCTGGTTACCTAGAAACCAGCGTGGCACCACTCTCTTGGCATTACGTGAAGAACTGTGGCACAGAGGTGAAGTAGCATGAAATGACCAAGCCAAGCTTAGTTAGACTCTAAGCCCAGCTGAGCTAGAGTCATTTTTGCTATTGGAAGTGGCAACTCCATGTTCTGAATTTCACTTCCAAATTTAATCAGGTATTACTGCTACTGTACTGTACACGCAAAATAAGGAAAATTTCGTTAATTTCTATCCTTCCCGGTGTCAATTTTAACGTCAAATAATGTAGAATAAGAACGCTAGACGAATTAAGCGACTGTTTATTTGCAAGGTCCGACGCCGTAAGTTCGCGTGGCATGCATATAGATATAACATCTACATCGACATCTTACTCCTCAAGCCTCCTAACATTGTGTGGCTGAGGATATTTCTGGTACCACTAACTATTGCCCCCTACCCTGTTCCACTCGCGAATGGCGCGTGGGGAGAATGATTGTCGGTAAGCCTCCGTATTAGTTCTAATTTCTCGAATTTTGTTGCCCTAGTCCTTTCGCGAGATGTGTGTTGGAGGTAGCAATATGTTGTCCAACTGCTCCCGGAAATCGGTCTCCCGAAATTTCTATAGAAAACCTCGCCGAGATGCACAACGCCCACTGGAGTTTATTCAGCATCTCTGTAACGATCTCGTGTCGATTAAATGATCCCGTGATGAAACACCCCGCTCTTCGTTGGATCTTCTCTATCTCTTCTATTAGTCCTACCTGACAAGGATCCCAGACTGATGGACAATACAAATCGGTCGAACAAGCACCTTGTAAGCCACTTCCTTCGCGGATGAGTTTCATTTCCTTAAGATTCTTCCTATGAATCTCAGTATAGTATCTGCTTTTCCTACTATTTGTTTTATCTAGTCATTCCACTTAAGATCGCTGCGAATAGTTACTCATAGATATTTTAAGGGAGATGCTGTCCTCAGAAATTTGTCATCAGTAGTGTAAAAGGTTAAAACTGTGGCAGAATTGAAGCTGTGAGTACGGGTCGTGAGTCATGCTTGGGTAGCTCAGTTGGTAGAGCACTTTCCCGCGAAAGGCAAAGGTCCCGAGTTCGAGTCACGGTCCGGCACACAGTTTTAATCTGACAGTAAGTTCCATACCAACACACACCCCGCTGCAGAGTGAAAAACTCATTCTGGATCAATAGTGTAGTTGTACAGTAAATACTAGCCTCGAGGCGCTTGTGCCGTAGATATAAATGGCGTTTCTGGTGCAGAGTTGTACTATGGTGAAGGCATTAGTGGGTAAGGGTAGTGTTTAAAAGAGAAATTATAAAGAGTTCACGTCCTACAGACAATGGGTGACACAGAAAATGACTTTAAACCGACGTACACAGACTGGAGATAGGAGGGTAAACGGGAGAATTAGTATACATCTGACTACTGATGTCTAGAACAGAAATACATACAAGCCGTATTCTTCGCCCTATCCAGCAAGAGCAATGACATAATATGTCCAGTACTACGAAGGAAATGCGTAAAAACTGTAATATCGACAAAACTCACCAACGACTTATGTCCCCTGAAGACGAACAGCAGAATGGAAAAGGTAGCAAAACCAACATGAACCTGTAATGAATAAGCACAGGGATCAGTGCTAAATTCAGTTCCTTTTAAATTAAATTTGTAGGCCTTCCTTGATATTTTTAATGGGTAATTACGGTCCAACCAGACGTGCGTGACGTGTGAACAAAACATAGAAAAAGTCACAGAGAACTGGCTTAAGCCACACAAAGGCTGTAAACGTGGTTCACGAAAAGTGGCCTAGAAACAGCTGTATAGAAACGATATAAATCAGCCATTGCCATCTCCGCAATGCGCAGTATACAAATATTTCAATATACGCGGCTAAATAAAACTTTCCAGCGATGATAACAATCCGGTATTTCTTGCTATCTATTTATAATAATTACTTCGTGTAGCTCAATTGCCAGGTAGAAGTATTTCAATTGGACGCCACTTGAGCGTCTTGCGTGTCTCTAATATACCCTTCTTATCCAACGAGGGAAATGTGACCTACGGTTTAATGTGGGATCTGAACCACATGTCGTTCCTGGCGATACCTCACATCGTTTAGACGTGACCGCTAAGTTGAAAACAGACTAAAAATTTCAGTGGTCAGACCGGAATTCGATTTATCCGCCTAAACAGGGCAAGCGATTTTGAGCTAAAACGTCTCCCGCCTACGAGAATATACATAATGAAGCACGAGTGCAGGTTGTAGACTCATGACTAAGGATGTATGGAAGTTTGGGTCTGGCCATGAGTTTTTCTCGGATAGCCTAATAGTAAGGCGACCGCTCGCGATAAGCGGGAAATCCGGGTTCGTGTCCCGGTGAGGCACAAAATTTCATTGTCGTCACTCTATTATACTGCTGATGGTTGTCCATATTCGCAACTACGAACATTTCATGTTCTCGTCATTGCTCCCTTACATAATATGATGGATTGTTGTTGTATTTTTGCCCGCATCTCGTGGTCGTGCGGTAGCGTTCTCGCTTCCCACGCCCGGGTTCCCGGGTTCGATTCCCGGCGGGTCAGGGATTTTCTCTGCCTCGTGATGGCTGGGTGTTGTGTGCTGTCCTTAGGTTAGTTAGGTTTAAGTAGTTCTAAGTTCTAGGGGACTGATGACCATAGATGTTAAGTCCCATAGTGCTCAGAGCCATTTGAACCATTTTTGTTGTATTTTGTCCAATTGTTCTTTGATGTTTCCGTTCTCGGTCCCTTAGTACATCTAACTAGTGTTTATTACGAATCTGAATAGAGCACAGATATTGCCGGAGCTGTGGAATTTACCTGATGGTGTTTTTCGGGAATACTGTCTGTCGCCCACAATGATTTCTCCTGGCGACGGTTCGCCGGCGCGCGTGGCTGGCATTTCCTATCGTTTTACAGCGCATTTACAAATATGAGTGGTGTCTGTTCTGTCGGATATGCTCGACAGATCAGATACCACTCATATCTATAATTCTATGGGCGCGACGGCTGGGTGCGGAGAGCACGAAGTTGGGGGTTTGGGTCTGTGCAAAAAAGTGTTTACGTTAACATGATCAATGACGCTACGTACGAGCACGTTTTAAATGCGACCGAACAGGGGCTCCATTTCCGTCAAGCTGACGGTAACGTCGGCGTGGTCGAAGTCGAACTTGCGGGATTAGGCATTACATCTATTCCTGTGTTGGAACTGCCATTCGAGGTACTTGCAGAGGAAGTTATATAAGCTTCCCAGTCATACGGTGCTGTTTATGATCATAAGGCAAAACGTTGGGCCACTTCCGAACACACCCTGTTCTTAACGGGATGCATCGTATCAGGACTGATCTGCGCAGCCATATTCCATCTTATTTGACCAACAGCGAATGTCAAGCCACAATCATGTACGACGGACAGCCGCGTACTTGTTTTGGGTGTGGAAAAGAGGGTCACATGAGATCCGAATGTCGGCAGCGACGGATAACGTAGCTACCAACTGGGAGTGGTACTTGCCTCGTCGTCTGCGATACTTCTTGTTACATATGCGATGACTCTACAGCAGCCGCCGGCCGCCTGGCGGCTCTCAGAATCAGGTGAACATCTGATGGGTTGTGGTCCGATCCTTCCTGAACCGGTTGTGGGCGAGATCACTGACGATGTGAGTTCAGCCATGCCTCAGTTCCGGTGGTTGCTCTAGCTGCGCCCGTGGCCGACGCTGACTCCTTGGTCTGCCTGCGTGACAGGCGCGACTCCCTGTAGTCTTCGGCCACGGGGGGATTACTGTGTAAACAATGCTGTCCTAAACGACGCAAACGGAGGCGCCGTACGAGGTCAGGACGAGACTCTTCTCCCTATCCACAAGATACACTACCTGTTGAGCAAATAAACGTTTCCTTGTCTGACACCGTGGTCGACGGCGTCATCAATGCCACTGTGTAACGGCGGCTTGCAATGGCTCTCGCATCGACAGACGGTATGTGCCTGCTTGTGAAGTCTCTACAGAAGAAGGAACGATACCAACCAATCTGGAGATGGTCGGCAGGCGTTGAACATATGGATACCACGGCGACGGAGTCGCCGCTGGCGTGGAGTGAGGATTTTGAAGAAACAGTAGATCCCGTACATGAATCTCCTCCATTAGGGAAGGCAAGCTGCTGGTGTCAAATTCTGCACCGTGCAAGGGGCACCGGCTGCGACAGCCGCCCGGTGCTCCGCATCTCCACAGCAGCCACCTGTAGCCCCCCCCCCCCCCTCCCCCCTGGGAGGATGCAGCTCCACGCATACCGTATCGTAACACTGAATGTCAACTACGTCCGCGCTTCCGTCAAGATCCATCTCCTGAAAGAAATTATATGGGCTCCCTCACTGGCCTTAGCATTCTTACAGGAAGTTCATTTAACAACGTTACCACGGATAGCAGTATATGACTGCTATGCGTCTTAGGGTGTTCACTTCGACCATAGAGTGGGGAGGTATGTTCGCGAAGGCATCCCCATTGACGACATCATGTATTTCCCATCTGCCAGTGGTACGACGTTTACGATTCATTCCATGCGTGTCATCATTAATGTCTATGCGCCGTCTGGTACTGGGCGTCGACGTCAGAGAGCACTATTTTATGAGCAGGAGATTGCCCCACTGTGTTGGGTGTACTAGGACGGAAAGATCAATACCCGAGTTTTACAACGTACCAGAAGCTGCGTCTCATTGTTCGCGTTCTAGCCCTACGAGATATCAGGGAGGTACACGTTGCAGACGATCCGGGATTCACGTCTCACACGAGCCATTCGGCGAATCGGTTAGACTTGGTTATGTAGCCGGTTGTGTCTCTCTTGGTGTGACTGATGCAGTGCTCGATGTAGAGCGCTGGCCTTTGATGTTCTCTGACCATTACACCTACATTATGTGATCAAAAGTATACGGGCACATCCAAAAACATACGTTTTTCATATTAGGCGCATTGTGCTGCCACCTACTGCCAGGTACTCCATATCAGCGACCTCAGTAGTAATTAGAGATCTTAAGAGAGCAGAATGGGGCGTTCCGCGGAACTCACAGACTTCGAACGTGGTCAGGTGACTGGGTGTCACTTGTGACATACGTCTGTACGCGAGATTTCCACACTCCTAAACATCCCTAGGTCCAGTGTTTCCGATGTGATAGTGATGTGGAAACGTGAAGGGACACGTACTACACAAAGACGAAAAGGCCGACCTCGTCTGTTAACTGACAGAGACCGCCGGCAGTTGAAGAGGGTCGTAATGTGTAATACGCAGACATCTACCCACACCATGACACACGAACTCCAAACTGCATCAAGATTCACTGCAAGTACTGTGCCAGGCGGGAGGTTAGAAAACTTGGATTTCACAGTCGGGCTGCTGCTCATAAGCCACACATTACGCTGGTAAATGCCAAACGACACCTCGCTTGGTTTAAGGAGTGTAAACATTGGACGACTGAACAGTGGAAAAATGTTGTGTTCAGTGACGAATCACGGTACACAGTGTGGCGATCCGATGGCAGGTTGTGGGTATGACGAATGCCCGGTGAACGGCATCTGCCAGCGTGTGTAGTGCCAACAGTAAAATTCGGAGGCGGTGGCGTTGTGGTGTGGTCGAGTTTTTCATGGAAGGGACTTGCACCCGTTGTTGTTTTGCGTGGCACAGGCCTACATTGATGTTTTAAGTACCTTCTTGCTTCAAACTGTTGAAGAGCAATTCGGGGATGGCGATTACATTTTTCAACACGATCAAGCACCTGTTCATAATGCACGGCATGTGGCGAAGTGGTTACACGACAATAACATCCCTGTAATGGACTGGCCTGCACAGAGTCCCGACCTGAATCCTATAGAACACGTTTGGGATGTTTTGGAACGCCGACTTCGTGCCAGGCCTCACTGATCGACATCGATACTTCTCCTTAGTGCAGCACTCCGTGAAGAATGGGCTGGCATTCCCCAACAAACCTTCCAGCGCCTGATTGAACGTATGCCTGCGAGTGAAAGCTGTAATCAAGACTAAGGGTGGGCCAACAGCATATTGAATTCCAGCATTAGCGATGGAGGGCACCACGAACTTGCATGTCATTTTAAGCTGGTGTCCGGATACTTTTGATCACATAGTGTGCATGTGTACACTGCTCCTTCCCCGCCAGGAGATTTGGGGGAGTACGGCAACATGGAAACTCAACACTCAGCATCTGAGCGATCCTGATTGTTGCCAACGTATCACTGAGACGTGAACGAAGTGTGAACAGCGTCTCCGATCCTGCGCATCAGTGTTGGACTGGTGGCTGGAATGTGCCAAACCGACGCTCCGTCATGCACTCATCTCTTACAGCTGGGATGTGGCTGCTTGGCACAAGCCCTCCGCTATCTTGATCGCGAGCCATCTTCCTCGGAAGTGCAAACTGAACCCAGAATGATTAAGGCGGAGCTTCTAGCGATTACTAACCGGAAACTACAGGCCTTCACGCCTGATGTGATATGGCGGGAGATTCTCTCCATGCATTATATTATGCACAATCGCAGACACCGCAGACAAAACGTAGTCACCGAACTCATAGATCACCGTGCACAGCCGATCACCTGCTAGGCGGACATTGTCGATAACTTTGTCGAACATTATCGCCGAATTTACTATGTCGATGATGGAGCCGTCCTGGACGTCGATCTTATCGCTGTGGACATTTTACGAGCCCTCAAGCTTGAGGAGGGGGCTACGTTAATGGAACCTTTCACCACCGAGGAAGTGCAAGTGGCCATGCATCGACGGACTCCCGACTGAATTTTATGGTACGTTTTGTGGTCTCATGTCTACACGGAGACGTAAAAGAAACTGATCACGTCTGCACTTGCGATTCTGCAAGATTTTGTCGAGAGAATTATTGTTCCCGTTCATAAACCGACACCTGAAATTACTGCGGCCCACTAACGTCCAACCACCTAACTAAATATTGATTAAAAGATTGGTGCCCGGTGAATGGCGGCGCGCTGCAGACTCCTCTTACCACGTGTCCTCTCCACAGAGATAACTACGTCAGATGGCACAGTTAACGGCCAGAAAGCCACTCTAGACTGTCGTGACGTGGTTACGCTGGCAGAGGAGTGCAAACTTCGTTCGGCGATCGTAGTCGTAAATTTTGACAAAGTGCGCCATGTCTTTATATATTCTGTCTTAGAACGGATGGGCTTTCTTGCTCAGTTCATCAGCGTCCTTTGGCGGCTCTTTATAAGCGCGCGTCCGTTGCTCCAGGTCATTGGACGTGTGGTGGGTTCGATAGCGATCCAACGGTCGGTCTGCCAAGGCTGACGCCTATCCATGTACTTTTATGCAGTGGCATTGGAGCCTCTCATAGGCCTGCTGACGGCGCAGTTGTCTGGACTCGCCTTACGCCGTTATACCTTCCGATGTTTGGCGTACGCCGATGACCTCCAGCTGCTGGTTCTTTCTCTGGAGGAGGTCGCACGGATCCTCGACACCGATGCCGGTTACGATAAGACGTTGTATTCAAGCGGCATTCGGATATCTTCTGACGGCTTGCTCCATCTTCCCCCCTTTCCCTCACCGCACGTGTAGGAGGGCTTGGTGTTACGAACGTACGCTATCGTGTGGCGGTACTTTACTTGGTCACGATGTTCAAACACTGGTGCAGTGTCGAGGGCTCCATTACCTATCATTTACTTGCAGTCCTTGAGCCAGTTTCAGTCTCCCTGCCGGTCCCAGTCGGGCTCCATTACCTATCATTTACTTGCAGTCCTTGAGCCAGTTTCAGTCTCCCTGCCGGTCCCAGTCGGTAGCATCATGTCCGTGTTTGCACAGATCGCGGCGTTCATTGTGGAACTCAGTTACGCTCGCGGCGAACTCCCACGAACGCGCCGGCCGAGGGCAAAGGATTTCTACGACCTTTTCCTGAGTGGTGCCGCCTGTAACGTGGTAGAGCGCAAGTTTCCTTTGTTGCGGTGGACTGTCGCTTGGCGGCACATTCATCACAGTTTCATTCCGACGCGACTTGTGGGAAGTATCCAAGTAAGCAGCGGCTTTTTGCCATAGGACAGGCGGACTCTCCCTTCTGCTCCGTCTGTCGTAGTGTCGACGATGATCATCACCGATTCAAATGTGTAGCCGTTGCGTATGTCTGGTTTACGTCGCGTGCTTTCTAGGAGTGGAGTGCCACAGCATGTTAGTGACCCAGAGTCCTTCCTTTACCCAGTGGTGGAACATTTTCTTGCCACAAAGTCTCAGGCGGTTCTCTGGAAAAGGCCTGGACGTTGGCACAGCTGTATTGAGATGTTCATCACTCGTGCTTTGATTTTTGGCAATACTTGCAGACTGCACATTTGGAGGTTGCGCTCTGTTCCCGTTATCGCGCGTATTTTGGCAGTTATCTTAACAGCATTTTACCGCACCCCAACTAAATTGGCGTATTCCTGGTGTGGCAGGCGCCCACCCGATTCGGAACGAAACATGAAGTGCCTACACTTTGGACTCGACCCGCCTGTCATCATTTATCAGATTGCGGGGTTTCCAGGGTTCCGGATGAATTGACTAGTTTTAATTTGTTTTTTCCATTGCATATATGTGCAAAAAAGTAAGTAACATAAAAATGAGCAGCGTGAGTGCGCAGCACAGTGATGGAAGGGGGAAGGCAGCAAGGCCGGGACTGGAGATTCGGTCCCTGCCCACCTTGGGTCCTCCAGCCTGTAGCTGACTGTGTCCTAATACATCTACATCTACATGGGTACTCTGAAAATCACATTCAAGTCCTGGCAGAGGGTTCATCGAACCACCTTCACAATTCTCTGTTATTCCAATCTCGTATAGCGCGCGGAAAGAATGAACACCTATATTTTTCCGTACGAGCTCTGATTTCCCTTATTTTGTCGTGGTGATCGTTCCTCCCTATGTAGGTCGGTGTTAACAAAATATTTTCGCATTCGGAGGAGAAAGTTGGTGATTAGAATTTCGTGAGAAGATTTCTGTGACACTTTCTCCCATATTTCGCGATAATACAAAACGTGCTGCCTTTCTTTGAACTTTTTCGATGTACTCCGTCGGTCCTATCTGGTAAGGATCCCACACCGCGCAGTAGTATTCTAAAAGAGGACGGACAAGCGTAGTGTAAGCAGTCTCCTTAGTACGTCTGTTACATTTTCTAAGTGTCTTGCCAATAAAACGCAGTCTTTAGTTAGCCTTCCCCACAACATTTTCTATGTGTTCCTTCCAATTCAAGTTGTTCGTAATTGTAATACCTAGGTATTTAGTAGGATAAAAGATAAAAACAATGAACTTTAAGTGCGAACATTTTAGGTTAGGCTTTACCGAGACTGTTATTGACATTAAATGAAACAACAAGTTTACTGTTACCAGTCACCGTTTTATTTATTTCCACGACGCGTTTCAAAGGTTTAAACTTCCATCATGGAGTTTAAAACTATGAAACGCGTCGTGGAAATAAATAAAACGGTGACTGGTAACAGTAAACTTGTTGTTTCATTTAATAAAAACAATTAAGTAAATGAAAAATCAAAAAATAATCATAACGACATAAGTTTTACTTGTTTCAGAGCATTGAGAAATTGTAGTTAGTTTCTCATTTAAAAAATTAAAAAAGTGGTAAAGTGACTACAAAAAATGTTAAATAAAAGAATATAAAAAAGGAAAAATCGAGATGAGGCAATGCGGTGGGAAACGTATATGCAGACGTACCGACGTTCGAGTCACGTTCGCTCTAAAAATTTATTTTTTCAGTTGAAGTATCAAATCGTATCCCATTTACATTTCCACAAATCGATATCTTGTGTATCTCTTTCTGTTACTGTTAATTTTATTTTAACATTAAGACAGAACATGAGCTTCTTATAGACGTAAACGACCACTGTGTTTCGCCCATGACATAAATAAAGCCATCATAATAATAAGGTGGTTAAGGCAACTGTTCTAGAGAAGCGGAGTGTCCGCGTTCGAGTCCGGGTCCGGCATAAATTTTCAACTCTCGCCGTTGCATTGCTGTAATGCCCCTAGCTAGTGGAAGTCTTTATTTCTTCCTTTCTCTTTCCCATCCCGTTTCCTTTCCATTGCTTTCACTCCAGTTATACATTTACAGTTTCGGTTGCTCTGTTGGTCTCTGTGTAGACCGGTATATCAGTCATAGCCGAAGCCCGGCAAGTGACTTTCAATTAAAACGTCTCTCTTATACGGGAATGCAAATAATGAATGTATGGGTGCAGGTTGCACACATGGTTGACGACATGAGGAAATTTGGGTCTGCCCGTGCGTCGTGTTGGATATCCTAATGGAAGCTGGCGCAGTAACTCAGCGTGTTTGGTCAGAGATTTAACTGTACTCTATAACAAAAAAGGTGAGCGATAGATAAACGATGACCTTGATCGACTGTCATGTGACGTCCGCCCCGAACAAATACTACGAACAAACCGAGATTTAAAAAATTAAAAAAAAGGAAAAGGAAAGATGACCGCTCGCGATAAGGGGAAATTCGGGTTCGTGTCCCGGTCCGGCACAAATTTTCACCGTCGTCATTCCATTTTACTGCTGATGGTTGTAAATATTCGCAACTGCGAATACATTTTATGTTTTTCATAATGGCTGTAGTCGAAATTCAAATGGCTCTGAGCACTATGGGACTTAACTTCTGAGGTCATCAGTCCCCTAGAAATTAGAACTACTTAAACCTAACTAACCTAAGGACATCATACACATCTATGCCCGTGGCAGGATTCGAACCTGCGACCGTAGCGGTCGCGCGGTTCCAAAATGTAGCGCGTAGAACCACTCAGCCACCCCGGTCGGCGGCTGTAGTCGCCGCAGTGCCTGTTCCTTTGGGCAGGGGCTGAAGAATAACTTCTGCCTTGAAAGACAGTTCTTCAAGTTTTCTAAGCAGGTTTTCACGAGCTGCATGACTTCTTTCTCTTACTGTCGGCCAGTTAAACTTTTGCAACACTTCATTTAACGCTCTCGTCAGGCAAATAAGCCTCTGACCATTTGCACCGTCATCGTGTGTACATGCTCGTTGACCTTTTTTACTCTAAATTGATATGGATACCATACACATAGACAGTACTCAAATATAGACTATATAATTGTTTTATATGCAATCTCTTTTGCAGGCAAATTGCAGTCCTCCAGTATTAACAGTAGGCTGCTATTAGTTTTATCAGGAAGGACCCTATGTCGTCGGGTCACACAGAATGTCCTCAAAGATACGTGCATCTGGTGAAAAAAACTAACATTATAACTAATACTATTAGTTAAGTCTTTAATGTATATCATGAACATCAGTGATCTTACTATTCTCCCCTTAAATCACACCAGACATTACTTCAGTGTCTGTAAATGTCTCTCCATCCCGTATAACATGATGCGCGTGCATCAACGGAATTTTCGATTTAATTGGAAATCTGGTTAGATATCCTACAAAACTATATTTTCTATAGAAGGCATCGATGTGACACTGTAGCATAAATTTTTGGGAGTCTAGGAACACCGGGTCATTCTATTTGTTTTACCATGACACTGAAGATACAACATGTGAAGCGCACGAATAGTGATTCTCATGATCAATATTTCCGCAGCCCATGCTGATTTCCATAGATAATGTTATTTTTCCCAAATAGGCCCCCAGCCACCAGGTCACAACCCACGCTCCATTATCTAAGATGTATAGTGCACCATGTTCAAAAAGTTTTGAATTTTATTTTTACACCATGTTAAAAAAGATATTGCCAGTACTGCAGTATTCCCAAAAATGTATGTAAGCTTCTTCACTTGAATTGTGAACTTAAGTGCTATTCAGTGCACTCACAAACATAGACACACACACACACACACACACACACACACACACACACATATGAATTTTGTGACAAGTTGAAAATCAAAAGCATTTTCTTTAACAGTAAATTTCATCTCTCTGTTCGTAATATATTAAAGAAATGGGTATTATGGAAGAATATCAAACAAAAATACTCTGCGTATTAATTTTATTATACAGAGATTACATTCCAAAGAAAAGTTAGACGCCTGCTCTATCTATGACAAGGAATATTCAGAGTTTAAATTGTACAATGCTTTTACATTCAGCTTTTCACATTTTTCACACAGTCAATGTTTTTAAATTTATTTACACACAGATACACAATACAAAAATACTCTAGATTTAAACGAGATTACACTCTAAAGAAATTTATATGCACAATTAGTCAAATACGCACAGTATAAGCAAATCCCAATCAGACACATTTATGTACATCGTTCAGGATAGGCTATTACATACACTGTAGCTACAAAAAGGAATATCCAAAATTTGCATTGTAAAATGTTTTACATTCACAGTTTTCATATTTAATTATTCTACATATTTTCACGGTCTGTGACGACCAGCTCGTAATATTTGCATTATAATCGTGTCTATATTTTCAGCTCTACTTTTAAATTTAGTACAGTCTTTCGCCATTTGTCCCCAAAATCCAATGTGTGCTGGTGGATATGCAAAATCATACACAATAACTTCGTGAACTGTTCCCAAATCTTTCTTATTTGCAGAATGAACCTTACAATTATGACTTTCAACTGGTGAAATTTTCTCATACGCAAAATCGAATTCTACAGTTGAGTCTTTCACGTTATTATTTTCAACAGCCATAGTAAGTTTCAAACAATAATCGACGATTCTCGAAGTTCCTCTTCAATAGGTATTATTTCTTTATGTGAATTATTGCCTAAAGCTTTCAAAACTAGGAAGAAAACGTATCTCTCTACAAATTTATTTGGGTCATTCCAGTGGACATAGTCGATATCCGCTAGTAATTAGTTGGAATTCGTCTTTCAGTCATGAATGTCATCAACTACATATTCTTCTTCTTCTCCTTTCGTTGTTGGAATGCATCTTTCAGTCACGAATGCCCCCTTCCTCATCATAATCGTCCTCATCTACTACTTCTCCTCCAGTGCCTCTACTTGCTGCATTCATAAATGTCATGTTTTCTTTGACTTTAAAGTATTTGTCTTCTTTCATCTCTGACAAAACCTGGCGAATTTTTTTCCTTCCAACATAAGGCACAGCTGGATTAGGGTACGAAAATGCGTTTTCTCCCATGGAGATATGTGTGTCCTCATCTCTCAATAATGATCTACCAATTTTATCTCCTTGGCAGGCAGGTACTGGCAAATCTGAAATCACTGACAAAGCGTTTATGTTTGCTGGAATAATCTGCGACTTGTTCTGGTTCGTCTGAGAAAGCAAACATGCATTTCTGTTGAGCAGGCGACATGTGACATAATTGGAGGCTGCGAAAGGTTAGACTCACTAACGAAGCCAAAAGATAGGTAATAAAGCGAAGCATGCACTGGTAGAAGTAAGGAGTTTGAGGTTGCTGTCCTTTGTTGGAGTGTAATCGAGAGATCTTGCACGTCAGAATACGGCGACATCGCAAATTTGCAGTCTGTTAATGAAGAAGAGAAGCTAATGGAGTACTAAAACATTTCCATTTTGTAATCTGTTGGTGAAGAAGGGGTTTCTACAGACAGTTCAGTAGTCTAAGTAGTGCTATATAGTTATAAGTAATAGTTAGCTATAAAACGTGTTGAAATCAACGATGGTAGTCTAGAATGGGCTTGATTTTAAAATTCGAATATGTACTGTAATAATAGCAAATCAAGTTCGGTTTGAATAACATAATGTGCAGTTGCTTTAGCATCAGAATTCAACATGAACTGCCGGTAGTCCTCTATGATTAGCTATTCAACAGGAGACTATTTCACACTCTTTGCTCTGCGGATTACGCTTCCTGATTCTGGTTTAAGAGCATAAATTTTAATTCATAGACTGGCAAGTAAGTTCATCATAAAACTCGTCTTCCAATAATCCATTTTATTTACAAGTGGAATGTTATGTCTGTTATTTACCGGAAAACCTGAAGTACCAATCCACCTGATAGAACCGTAACACAGTTTTATATGCTTTGCAGAAAATTAGTTTACTTATTTATTGCTTATCTAGCCTGACCAGATTAGGGCGCTACAGACCTCTCTTACATCTGACCAGGAGCAAACCTTCCCAATAATAATTATAACTGATACTAATGTCAACAACAGTAATAATAACGAGGATATTTAGAATAATACAGGTTAGCTTAGCACATTTGAAGCCATGTTTAGGAGAAGAAGCCGAATGGATAAAGTAAGAGAAGAAGATTAACATGACAGTGACAATGGCTGTCAGGAAAGAACAGAATCTAAACAGAGAATTCTGCCGAGAAGGGGTAGGGAAAAGTTGTGTGGAAGGGGACTGGTGAGACTGAGGTGCACAGTATGTTGGAGAGAGGGCTGTTGTGGGAGTTGGACCATTAGCTGTCTTTTGGAGTTTGGAAGGAATGTTAATTCCTCTGATATTTTGAGGAAGACCGTTCCAAAGTCGAGTTCCTGATACAAAAAATGATTAGAGAAAATGGGAGGGCTATGCGGCAGTACAGAGAGAATTCCACTTTGTTGAGAACAAGTATTTCTGCTGTGCTGTTGGGATAGTAGAGTAAGTGTGGGAGACAAATAAGGAGTGCAATGATTGAAAAGACCAGAGGGAAAACATAGAGTATGATAGTCTCTATGGTTACCAGCATGCAGCCACGATAATTGTTTGTAGGCTGGTGTGCTATGGACAAAAAAGTGTACGTCACAGTTGTATCGTACACAAGGATTCATCGCCACTTCCAGCCAGCGTGAGCTTCTCTCTGAGAGTCCTTGGAGAATGGCATCACGATAGTGAAGTATGGGGAGTATTAGTGTCTCTGTGAGCTTCTTTTTTAGCTCGAAAGGAAATAGTTTTTTATATTTCTGTAGTGAGTGAAGTGCCGCTGATAACTTCTTACAGACTACAGTTGTGTGTTCAGTACATTCTAAATCGTAGTCCAGAATTATCCTCACGTTCTTTGCAGAAGAATAAAAGGTTATTTCTGTGACGTTTAAGACAGATGGTGGTAGAGATTTCCTTAACTGATGGGTAATAAGTCTTTTGTAAGAGAGTAACATTGCTTGCGTTTTAGATGTGTTAAGATCCAAACCTATGCCTTGTGCCAAAATTGTTAGGACAAGTAAATCGGCATTTACGTGCTGGATAGCTGAGCACAGTTTGTTGGACTTGTACTTAAATATAACTGAATGTCGTCAGCGTATAGGCGACATTTGCAGTGGGAGGGGATAGTTGACACACCATTAACATACAGGGTTATTCAGCTGTCCCTACCCACGTCGTTTTATGCAACACGCCATGACGGAACAACAGCGTTGGCCAGTTCGTTCTGGAGATGTGAATCAAATTGTCAAAATGTCGCAAAATAACTGGTGAAGTATACGATAACCTCTTGGACCTACTGTACAAATTCTGTTTATGAAACTTTTTTAGCACAGTAACTTGGCGAGTCATATATTAATATTTTTATTGGGTTATACGCAATTTTATGTTTCCTGTTAATTTCGTTGTTTTGTGTGGTGAAACACACTTTTTAAAGCAGATTTTCTGAACTATAAACGGAATGAACTTACAATGACATTCAAAACCTGTATGACTATACCACTAATTACAGAAGGAAATATTGGAGACACTTGGATAAGTATGGCAGAAGGAAGGTATACCTTGGTCCTAAAATACCATAGAACTCATGGGAAATTCTCACTTGTATTTTTTACAGTATGCTTCCGTTTTCTAACAGTCATTCAAGGCTGTGACAGGAAACTTATATCGATTACGTGGCTGTCGCTGTCTGGATACCGTTCCTTATGCAGACGTAGTGCGGGTTTCATCAAATTACCTCCGAAGGGGCAGCTGAATCGCCCTGTATAACGAAAAGAGTAGTGGGCCCAATGTTGACCTTTGTAGGACCATTGATACTACACCCCTCCATTGTCTATATCCATAACGAAGGTCTGTAAGATGCGACTTTCAAACATCTAAAAGAGCCATTCCTACTGTTCTTGGCTTGTCAAACAATGCCTTAAGTCTGTTTAATGCAATACTAACTAAACTTTCGTTAAAAATAACACTCCAAGGAAAACTAGGTTTCGCAACAGCGCATATTCTCCGTATCTACTATCTCAAGATGTCACTGATTTTATGTTTCACATTTTACACCATGTTTCCAAACGCACTGTTATTCATAAATTTGGAAAAAAATTCTTCTTTTTGCCAACACACGATAAACATTTCATACTAGATGATAAACTGAACAATGTTACATAGGGTCATTGATATGTGCGCAACAGATGATTTAGCAGTTGCCACCTGTGCCGCAAAAACGAGTTTACATGCTACAGTATAGATTTTATCTTTTTCCTTTTCTTGGACAGTGTCTTTCTCATTCCATTAAAACACTTTCTGACCTGTTGCGTGTGTGCATCATCATCATCATCATTTAAGACTGATTATGCCTTTCAGCGTTCAGTCTGGAGCATAGTCCCCCTTATAAAATTCCTTCATGATCCCCTATTCATTGCTAACATTGGTGCCTCTTCTCATGTTAAGCCTATTACTTCAAAATCATTCTTAACCGAATCCAGATACCTTCTTCTTGGTCTGCCCCGACTCCTCCTACCCTCTGCTGCTGAACCCATGAGTCTCTTGGGTAACCTTGCTTCTCCCATGCGTGCAATATGACCCCACCATCTAAGCCTGTTCGTCCTGACTGCTACATCTATAGAGTTCATTCCCAGTTTTTCTTTGATTTCCTCATTGTGGACACCCTCCTGCCATTGTTCCCATCTACTAGTACCTGCAATCATCCTAGCTATTTTCATATCCGTAACCTCAACCTTGTTGATAAGGTAACCTGAATCCACCCAGCTTTCGCTCCCATACAACAAAGTTGGTCGAAAGATTGAACGGTGCACAGATAACTTAGTCTTGGTACTGACTTCCTTCTTGCAGAAGAGAGTAGATCGTAGCTGAGCGCTCACTGCATTAGCTTTGCTACACCTCGCTTCCAGTTCTTTCACTATGTTGCCATCCTGTGAGAATATGCATCCTAAGTACTTGAAACCGTCCACCTGTTCTAACTTTGTTCCTCCTATTTGGCACTCAATCCGTTTATATCTCTTTCCCACTGACATTACTTTCGTTTTGGAGATGCTAATCTTCATACCATAGGCCTTACATTTCTGATCTAGCTTTGAAATATTACTTTGCAAACTTTCAATCGAATCTGCCATCAGAACTAAGTCATCGGCATATGCAAGACTGCTTATTTTGTGTTCACGTATCTTAATCTCACCCAGCCAGTCTATTGTTTTCAACATATGATCCATAAATAATATTAACAACAGTGGAGACAGGTTGCAGCCTTGTCTTACCCCTGAAACTACTCTGAACCATGAACTCAATTTACCGTCAACTCTAACTGCTGCCTGACTATCCATGTAAAGACCTTTAATTGCTTGCAAAAGTTTGCCTCCTATTCCATAATCTCGTAGAACAGACAATAACTTCCTCCTAGGAACCCGGTCATATGCCTTTTCTAGGTCTATAAAGTATAGATACAATTCCCTGTTCCACTCATAACACTTCTCCATTATTTGCCGTAAGCTAAAGATCTGATCCTGACAACCTCTAAGAGGCCTAAACCCACACTGATTTTCATCCAATTGGTCCTCAACTAATACTCGCACTTTCCTTTCAACAATACCTGAGAAGATTTTACTCACAACGCTGATTAAAGAGATACCTCTGTAGTTGTTACAATCTTTTCTGTTTCCATGTTTAAAGATTGGTGTGATTACTGCTTTCGTCCAGTCTGATGGAACCTGTCCCGACTCCCAGGCCATTTCAATTATCCTGTGTAACCATTTAAGACCTGGCATTCCACTGTATTAGATGAGTTCCGACTTAATTTCATCCACCCCAGCTGCTTTATTGCACTGCAGTCTATTGACCATTTTCTCCACTTCCTCAAATGTGATCCTATTTCCATCATCATTCCTATCTCATTGTACCTCGAAATCTGAAACATTACTGATCGTATTTTCACCTACATTGGGCAACTCTTCAAAATATTCCCTCCATCTGCCCAAGGAATCCACAGGATCCACCAGCAGCTTACCTGACCTGTCCAAAATACTTGTCATTTCCTTCTTACCTCCCTTTCGAAGACTGCTAATTACACTCCAGAATGGTTTTTCAGCAGCTTGACCCAAAGTCTCCAACCTGTTTCCAAAGTCTTCCCAAGATTTCTTCTTGGATGCTGCAATTATCTGTTTGGCTTTGTTTCTTTCTTCAACATAACTTTCTCTGTCTACCTGAGTTCTAGTATGTAGCCATTTTTGATACGCCTTCTTTTTCCTTTTACAGGCTGCCTTGACTGTGTCATTCCACCAAGCTGTTTACTTCATCCTACCTTTACACACTACTGTTCCAAGACATTCTTTAGCCACTTCTAGTACTATGTCCCTGTCCCTTGTCCATTCCTTTTCCAATTACTGTAATTGACTACATTCAACTAACTGGTACCTTTCTGAGATCATTGTTATGTACTTGTGCCTGATTTCCTTATCCTGAAGTTTCTCTACTCTTATCCTCCTACATATGGACCTGACCTCCTGCACTTTCGGCCTCACAATCCCAATTTCACTGCAGATTAGATAATGATCAGTGTCATCAAAGAATCCCCTGAATACACGTGTGTCCCTCACAGCCTTCCTGAATTTCTGATCTGTTATTATATAGTCAATGACAGATCTGGTTCCCCTGCCTTCCCATGTATACCAGTGAATGTTCTTATGTTTAAAAAAGGAGTTTGTGATTACTAAGCCCATATTGGCACAGAAACCCAAGAGTTGTTTCCCGTTCCTGTTGGCCTCCATATCCTCTCCAAATTTACCCATAACCTTTTCATACCCTTCTGTTCGATTTCCAATCCTGGTATTAAAATCACCCATGAGCAGAACACTGTCCTTGTCCTTTACTCTAACAACTACATCACTGAGTGCCTCATAAAAACTATCCATCTTATCTTTATCTGTCCCTTCACAATGCGAATATACTGACACAATCCTAATTTTCTTGCTAGACACTGTCAAATCTATCCACATCAGTCGTTCGTTTACATACCTTATTGCAACTACGCTGGGTTCCATTTCTTTCCTGTTGTAAAGCCCTACACCCCATTGTGCTATTCCTGCTTTGACTCCTGACAGGTAGACCTTGTATTCTCCCACTTCCTCTTCTTTCTCACCCCTTACCGGAATGTCACTAACAGCTAAAACGTCCAGCCCCATCTTAGTTGCAGCCTCTGCCAGCTGTACCTTCTTCCCAGTGTAGCCCCCATTGATATTAATAGCTCCCCATCTCATTACCATTTGTTTGCCAAGTCGTATCTTAGGAGTCCGTGGTTTGTCAGTTAGAGGTGGGACTCCGTCACCTCCAAAGGTCCGAGGCATTTTGCTCTGATTGTTGCCAGCATCATATTTAAAGTACCAGGGAAGCAGATTGCTAGCCTTACTTGCCCCGAGTCTCATTGAGTTTTACCCCTAACGGTTGAGGGACTAACCGGTGGATTTGGTAGTCTTTGCCGAATGAGCACAAAGGTGACCACGACTCAGAATATGTCCGAGATGCCCAGCCTTATTCCAAAGTAACTGGTATCCCGACTGTCGGGACCACTTACTTGGCCACTCATACGTTGCCCGTGGTTCATGAACTAGGACATGACTACAGGAACCCACACCATGAACCACATGCGTGTGTGCATATGTTATTAAATCCAAAAGACATTTAATTTCTACAGTTAAATAGCACAAGCTAGCTTTATCAGCGGTATATGATAAAATGTTTTATATTTCTAGATAAAGCGATATTTTGCTTTGGGTCACTATCACCCGAAAAACAATGTTAATGTTGTCTGATTTTAGTATGTTTTTATTAAATGTAAAATGTGAATTGTACTGCAACAGAAAGGTAACTGTCATTTTGTGCATGTATGAAAATGTAAAAACATTAAATTTTTTTATAACTGATTTATGTAATAAAAACATATACACGTCAATTATTTTATTTGAAGATTCCTTCAGTTTAATAGGAGGCTGATCATTAATCTGTCATATCATTCTGAAACACTTGAGTTAACCAGTATGAAATGATACTACACACGCTTGAAGTTTCTTATTAAAAGAATAAAACATAAAAACAACGAAATTTACTGACGAGGCAATTTTATTTTGTGTGTGTGTGTGTGTGTGTGTGTGTGTGTGTGTGTGTGTGTGTGTGTGTGTACTAAATAGCACCAATTTACACATTTAGATGAAAAAGCTCACACAATTTTTTGGAAATGTTGTAGTATTCGCAATACATTTTCTGAATATGGTGCAAAACAAAATCAGATACTTTCGAACACGGTGGGCTGTGACTACTGATGATCTGTTTCATTTTAGGTAAAAATACGCCACTGTGATTGGTTGTTTCATTTTAATGAATTCCAAAAAATTGTTGTAGTTTACCACCACCACAATTTTTAAATTTCCCGCCATAACCATCTCGCATTTTTAAATTTACCACCATGACCATCTTTCAATATTTAAATTTTCCGCCAATGTGTCATCATTTAATAAGGGGTGTGACTTCTAACGTCATGATTATGCCGTCATAGATAAGGGGACGTGTCTTGTGACGTTGAGGGTGAGCCCATGTGACGGGCACATGATGACCTTCAGCATCAGATTGAAGATCGAAGTGGATCAGGTTGTAGATTGTTATAATGCTGTCGTAATATTTCAGCTTAGAGTCTAGTATTCTGCTACTAACAGACGTGAGTGATGCGGGACTATAGTTCTGTGGATCAGTTCCACATCGTTCTTCGCGGGATACGAACTTTGCCTTTTCCCAGTCACAGTGAACGTACCTCTGCTCAAGGGAATTGCGGTCAGCTATGACCAAGAGTGGAGAAAATTCACTTTCGCTTTTTAACAAATGATACAAAAAAGAAGGAAGATTAATGTTTAACATCCCGTCGCCTTCAAGGTCATTAGGAATGGTGACAAGCTCGTGTTGGTGAGGACTGATAGAGTTAATCGGCCGTGCCGTTTCAAAGGAACCATCTCGGCATTTGGCTTATTGGCTTTACTGAATTAGGGAAATCACGGGTAGTTCCGCTAATACGAGTCCATTGTATTACCTGTGTGCCGCTTCAGTCATGTTACTTGATAGAAACTCAATCGGGTCCTGAAGCCTTATTGAGCCTTAGCAGTGTAAGCGACTTTTCATCATCTCTGGTACTGTTTACTATGACATCCATTTCAGCAAGGGTGCGGCTATTGAATGTAGGAAAAGTTCCTTGATTTTCCTTTGTCAATCAACAACTGAAAACATCATTCATTATTTTTCCGTTGTCTGAATCACATGATTCTGCCTGAGAAATCAATCCCCCCCCCCCCCCCCCATTATCCATTTTACTGAATATGTAGAAGTTTCTACTTACTTTCTACGTCTTTGTACTTCTTCTTTGCTTTTTCCCCGTTTCTCGACAGGTGCGGCATTTATTATATGATTGGTTGTAGCATTATTAATGGTAGTCAGTAGCCAGATGCCCTTCATGAAGCCAATATTTTCCCGGGTATGAAATTGGTATACCTTATCTGTCTGTGTCTAGAGTAAATCTCGTGTCCAAGTCTGAGATGGTTTTCTAAATATTTGCGTATCGTGTATCTGAGGCCGAACTTTGGTACCTACCTGGATGTGTGAAACTCGCTAAAAACCACATCCAAACCGTTCGGCTGTTGCGACTGCATCATCATCACTGAGCCTCGTCTGCATGAGAACACCCCCAGACGATGGATTTGTATGTTGCCAACAGTTCTAGTATGTGTACAACGTAACTACGATGCTGAACAATCTGTTCAGGTAATTTTTAGAGACAGATTTTATAAATTTTTCATAGGAGACTTTCTCTCGTAAACCACTTAAAAACTTCTAATTTCCTCAATGAATTATGTGCTGATTAAAACCGCATTATTACAGCACAACTTGGAAATATATGTACTAGGCAACACAGGTTTTCTCTGATGTTATCTGCTGCTGAACCTGGTGGCTGATATAAGGATCCAACTACAACTTTTATTCCGTTTGTAATGGTTATTCGTGCCTAAATCATCTCACATGCAGACTCACATACTACTTCATGTGATTTTAGATTCTTTTCTACTGCTACAAATATGTCACCACCCACACCCTACAGCCTGTCCTTGCGGTAAACTCTTAGACCTGCTCCAAAAATCTCACTACTATCAGTTTTTGATTTTAGCCAATTGTCAGTGATTAGTATCATCTGGGCCACACAACTTTCCAACCGTGTTTCAAAATTTGGTCCCTTTTTACAAATGCTTTTACAACTTAGTACCAGTGTCACAATATTATTTATTTTGGGACTTTTTATGTCTGATATGAGTATTTTAGGGCCATTTGTAGCAACCTTTATGCTGATTGGAAAGAGACTTTTCAACTCAAAAAATCCTTATCTCCATTTCACGCACAGTCAGCTCCTGTGGTAGCTGCATCTGGTGTGTAGTGCAACCGCTGTCCATATAGGCAGTCTGCAGCTCTCAACAATTTAGGAAGTCGTAAATGCGTTGTCGCAGAATCGCCTAAGTCTTTTGTTCAGTGTGTCCACTCAACTCAAAAGCTGATGTCCGTGGTCATTTCTAAGAACAGTGATACAGATCGTGAGCTTCATCTACACACCACTGACAAGACTCGTGGTTTTCACCTTCACTGCTAGTCGAACGAATGAAGTATAACGTCAGAACTTGGGTGAGAACATTGTTCGTTCCGACGTAGTCACAAACCTGCAGCTGGTTGCATCTTGTACCACCAATTGCTGGTGGAGTGACCTCTTTAACATCTTGAGAAATTCCCCTGCATTGGTAGCATATGGTTCACCTACTTATCTCCCAATTTCTCTTCGAGACACCATTATTCACCGAACGTTTCAACTACCGACGATTGATAGACAACTTCCTTTCTGCATTTATGCTGACCTGACACGGTGTGTAGACAGGTTTCCAACCACAGGAGTGTCTCGCACTTGATGTTCACTAGAAGAATCCTGACGCACTTAGGCGCCGGCCGGAGTGGCCGAGCGGTTCTAGGCGCTCCAGTCTGGAACCGCGCGACCGCTACGGTCGCAGGTTCGAATCCTGCCTCAGGCATGGATGTATGTGATGTCCTTAGGTTAGTTAGGTTTAAGTAGTTGTAAGTTCTAGGGGGACTGATGACCTCAGATATTAAGTCCGAGGCCGGCCGGTGTGGCCGTGCGGTTCTAGGCGCTTCAGTCTGGAACCGCGTGACCGCTACGGTCGCAGGTTCGAATCCTGCCTCGGGCATGGATGTATGTGATGTTCTTAGGTTAGTTAGGTTTAAGTAGTTGTAAGTTCTAGGGGGACTGATGACCTCAGATATTAAGTCCCAGGCCGGCCGGTGTGGCCGTGCGGTTCTAGGCGCTTCAGTCTGGAACCGCGTGACCGCTACGGTCGCAGGTTCGAATCCTGCCTCGGGCATGGATGTGTGTGCTGTCCTTAGGTTAGCTAGGTTTAGGTAGTTCTAAGTTCTAGGGGACTGATGACCACAGATGTTAAGTCCCATAGTGCTCAGAGCCATTTGAACCATTTTTTTATTAAGTCCCATAGTGTTCAGAGGCATTTGAGCCGCACTTTGGCTGCCAGGACGCTGCTTAATAGCTAACGGATAACCCTCGAGCGAAGCCAGCCTCTCATTACACTTTCTATATTTTGGGTGGCCTACGCCAATATCTCGCACATCACACGTTGAACTACACTTCAGCACTGATTCAGAGGCTGAATGTGGACGTACCTCCATTCTAGACACACTCTCACTAGAGAGATATTCACGCGTGAACCACGATACATCTGTAAAATAACTAATGCAATTGGCTCTGTTATCAAGTTTTTTTTAATATGCTGCTATATCACGTCCCGAGTTCCCTGTCTCGAAAAGAAAGGGGCGAGTACTGTACACTATTTCCCCTGTTATTGGATAAGCCAGACAAATTTTATGAAGAGATATAGAAGCGTTCTCAAGATTACAAACACTCTGCACGACTTAAAGACTCACTACAGTGACTTAGCATAAGATACCCTCTAAGAAAAAAAAAAGGAATCATCCAAATGGGACAGAAATCGGTAAATGATGTGATGTATATGCACAGACAAACAAATTATTACAATTATTTCAGAAAAGTTTGATGATTTATTCAATAGAAATAGCTTCACAAACTGAGCAAGTCAATAACGCGTTGGTCCATATCTCGCCCTTATGCAAGCTGTTGTTCGGCTTGGCATTGATTGATGGAGCTGTTGGGTATCCTCCTGAGGGATATCGTGCTAAATTATATCCAACTGGCGCGTTGGAATGCCGAAGTAGTTGGAGATACCTGTCCATAATGCTTCAAACGTTTTCAATTGGGGAGAGGTCCGGTGACCTTGCTGGCCAAGGAATGTTTTGACAAGCACGAAGACAAGCAGCAGAAACTGTAGCCGTGCGCGGGTGGGGATTATCTTGCTGAAATGTAAGCCCAAGGTGACTTGCCATGAAGGGCACCGTATATCGTCGACGTCCCGCTGTGCTGTATCGGTGCTGCGGATAGCAAAGAAAGAGATGCTGCTATGAAAATAAATGGCACACAAGGCCATGAATTCTGGTTATCCGGCCATATGGTGGACGACAGCCAGGTTGGTGTCCTATCGTTGTCTAGGGCATCTCCAGTCACGGCTTCGCTGGTCATCGTGGCTCAGTTCGAAGCGGGTCTCTCCACTGAAGACAAGTCTACTCCAGACAAGATTTCAGACCGAAGACGTGTCTGGAGATGTCCCATAGTGGTGGGGTACCAACCTGACTGCCGCCGGCCATACGACCCGACGACCAGGAGTGATGATCTGGTGCGCCATTTCTTTTCATAGCAGCACCCTTTTGGTTGTCATCAGCGGCAGATCTCTCCCCACTTGAGGACGTTTGCAGTATTACGGCAGGCTCCTCCAACCATCTCGGGATTTTGACGATCTAACGCGCCATTTAGACGGAACTTGGCACAATATCCTCAGGAGGACGTCCAAAGACTCAGTCAATCAGTGTCCCTCCGAATAACTACTTTCATAGGAGCCAGAGGTGGACCAACGAGACTTGCTCAATTTGTGAAGCTCTTTTTCTCGAATGAAACATCAATTTTTTCTGAAACTGTAATCATTTGTTTGCCTGTTCATCTACACCGTATCTATCGATTTCCGTCGCACCTTTGTGATGCTTCTTTTGTTTTGTCGTAGTATGTATGTCACCTAGCTCACTTGAACAAATACTTTTTTGAGGCTATTATTTACACCTAAATTTCCGATAACGTATCGCCTACTTGTGGTCTCCAATAAAGCTGGCATTTCAGTTCATATATTCCAAATTAGGTGCCGACATCGAAATTTTTCGCCATCAGGATGTCACAAACTTTTTTCTTAAACTGAACTATCAGCTCCTCACAGTCCATGTTTCGTGTGTGAGAACGTCGATCGATTTGACTGAAGAAAACAAACTGAGCTGAATTCGTCTGTACGTTTAGGCGATAAGACAAGCTGCATTATGATCATACACGTAGTGTTGTGCTTAAACATGTTCGGTCGATGTCGGAATCTTCCGGTATCCACGCCACTGCATCGTTCTGTTCCGCGATAGCCCCATTTACAGGCTTCAGGTAAGCGGTTAAGATATATTTCTTATGACACGTAAGTGTTTAACATATATTCGTTTTGCTGCTCATGAATAGGAGGAGAAATAATTTTATTGACGTTGCTATACGACGTTAGAAGTGACTCCTTGCGACGCGCTGTAACAAATATGTGTGAAAAGGCCGCGCAGAATCGTGGTTTCTTGGAAAGGAGGGATTGGGGGGGGGGGGGGGGAAGTAGTATCTTGGAACTTGGTTCCTGTTTGCAGTGAAAAGTTTTTTGGGTAGCACGTACCTGCGGCCATTTGTATAGCCATTCGAACATCTGTCTTACTGTAATTATGTTACAGTATATTAAACACAGTTTGAAAGACGAACTGGAACTGGCGGCCGGGTAAATTATGCAACTGATTAAGCCTTTTTGCTAACGATTTTGATTGGGCTAACAGTAATGCTCAGCTAATGGCACCATTTTTATGTGCGCCGTTCGAATTTGACGTGCAAAAACAGTCACCCGTAAATAGCTCAGGACTGGAGCAAGACAGGTGGTTCAAATTTGGTCCACCGGCGTACTGACCTTAATGTAAGACGAATTTTAGCCGTTTGAAAAAGAATTTTTCTTCGGTTGGATTTTCCGTGCAAATAACACGTATTTCTGGGAAGGTTTTGAGCCTATACCTCTATACCTTAAACTTGGTTCAAATTTTGTAAGATGTAGAAAAATAAATGCATTCAATGGTCTTCCTGTTGCTTTGTGAAAGCTTTACCGTTGCACGATATAGTGATCTAAAGTTGCACATAAAATCCGATTTTACGTGAATCACACGTGCTGAGACGGTTTGGTGACACAGATGCTAATAAAAAATATATTGTTACTTTAACTATAAGAAGCACTGAAAAAAATCTTTCATCGTTCGGGTATTATGTGGGAAAAATCACGCGTTTGCATATGAAACTACGTTTCGTAGAAATTCGCCGGCCGAAGTGGCCGTGCGGTTCTAGGCGCTGCAGTCTGGAACCGCGAGACCGCTACGGTCGCAGGTTCGAATCCTGTCTTGGGCATGGATGTGTGTGATGTCCTTATGTTAGTTAGGTTTAACTAGTTCTAAGTTCTAGGGGACTAATGACCTCAGAAGTTGAGTCCCATAGTGCTCAGAGCCATTCGTAGAAATGCGTTGCATTTTAAGCACTGCATTTGAATGCAATTAAAAAACTGGTTATTACAGTTTATTATTGTTTTGTTGTTTATACTTTAAGGATTTCATTCACCAGTAGCTTAAAATCAGTGAAAAATCTCTGGACGTACAAAACAATGCATGTACCAAACCGGAATAATGCAGAAAATTAAACTAACTCAGATATTGCTATAAAAATACTGTCAGAAAAAATGTCACCTTATTTGTAACCAATAGTAAATTATTTACCCCGTTTTCATCAAAAACTACTATGCTGTGCTGTAGAAAATTTATTTACGGAGGAAACAACCTTAAGTTGTTGTTGCTACATTTCGCGTCGATGATCACCTTAATTTTTCTAGGGCGGTATCTTAATACTCAATTTCTGTTACTGCAGGCTTTAAACAAAAAATGACAAGAATTCTAAGATAAGAAATAATAACAAGATGTATACTTTTCAGTTGATTATTTGTTGCGAGAATCGTTCAGCTTGCGATCTAATAAGCTTTTAAATAAGTTTATCTGTGTAATATGGTCGTATCGTAAGTTTTTCTGCGTAGTGTGAACTATTTAACGGCATTATTGTCATAAGCTTCGTACAGTATTTAATATTTCCTTCGGTATTGTAGCTATGTTTGCTGCTGTTTTGTGCACTGTCTTAAATATTTATGGTTATTTTTCATGTTTTCATATACAGCCTCATGTTTTTTATGAATAGATGTAACTATAAAACAAAAATTAGAAACAAAAAATTAAACAAAATTAAAAATCAGAAAAGGAAACAAAGTAACAATATCATAAAATATAAGAAAAAAAATTAAAAATGAAACGAAAATCTCCCGGTGATGTGGTGATTAGGCTTGTGTGCTCTGAGGATACAGTAGGCTATCCTGGACGGTTACCAAGTAGGTAACCGTGGACTAGTCAGAGTACCAATACACAGCGCAAGCAGCCGGCCGGAGTGGCCGTGCGGTTCTAGGCGCTACGGTCTGTAACCGAGCGACCGCTACGGTCGCAGGTTCGAATCCTGCCTCGGGCATGGATGTATGTGATGTCCTTAGGTTAGTTAGGTTTAATTAGTTCTAAGTTCTAGGCAACTGATGACCTCAGAAGTTAAGTCCCATAGTGCTCAGAGCCATTTGAACCATTTTGAACCACAGTTCAAGCAACAAGGTTCGAAAGACAGTAAGAAAACCTATACCGGATCAGTCGCCGCCCGAATCAACAAAAACCTATCCCGGTCGTCAAGCTAGGTCGGTCTAATGCAAAAAGAAATATGGTGCAGTAAACGTTGGGAACCTTAATGAAAAATGCTCCTTTCATAGCACAAAAAGGCGAGTATGTCCCCGGCAGAGTTAGGGATTTAAAAGAATTCCTTAGCGTTTCGATTTATGTGCTAGCTTCAAAGACATTTACATCAAAAATCTTGACATATTCGCGTTTTTTTATGACTTAACCCTACTTACCCAACGCAGTGACGTCTCTTAGCTACAAGATGTTGGCAAACTTGCGTCTTGCAATTTTTCGGCTGAAGTCCCTGATCTGTGCCCAAAATCCAGATGATTCAGCAGCCATAGTGAACAGTAGACAATATAAGGCTGAAGAGTACGCACACCACCCACACACGCACACACACACACACACACACACACACTCACACACAATAGCTAAAACAAAATTTTATATATAATAGCTAAAAAAAATTGTCTTGTGGGATAAACTTTCTGGGATGTATTTGTTCCTGGGGGACACTAAATTGTTTTTTATTTGTTAAATTTCTTTATGGGGGGATGGGGTTGACTTTTTTCCAGAGGGACAACTTCTCCCCCAAACCAACCATCTACATCTACGTGATTACTCTGCTATTCCCAATAAAATGCCTGGCAGAGGGTTCAAGGAACCACCTTCAAGCTGTCTCTCTACCGTTGCACTCTCGAACGGCAAGCGGGAAAACGAGCACTTAAATTTTTCTGTGCGAGCCCTGATTTCTCTTATTTTATTGTGATGACCATTTCTCTCTATGTAGGTGGGTGCCTACAGAATGTTTTCGCAATCGGAGGTGAAAAATGGTGATTGAAATTTCATGAGAAGATCCCGTCGCAACGAAAAACGCCTTTGTTTTAATGATTGCCACTCCAATTCACGTATCATGTCTGTGACACTATCTCCCCAATTTCGCGATAATACAAAACGAGCTGCCCTTCTTTGTGCTATTTCGATGTCATCCGTCAGTCTCACCTGATGCGGATCCCACACCGCACAGCAATACTCCAGAATAGGGCGGACAAGCGTGGTGTAAGCAGTCTCTTTAGTACACCTGTTGCACCTTCTAAGTGTTCTGCAAATGAATTGCAGTCTTTGGTTTGCTCTACCCACAATATTATCTATTGATCGTTCCAATTTAGGTTATTTGTAATTGTAATCCCTAAGTATTTATTTGAATTTACAGCCTTCAGATTTGTGTGACTTATCGAGTAATCGAAATTTATCTGATTTCTTTTAGTACTCATGTGAATAACTTCACACTTTTCCTTATTAAGGGTCAATTGTCACATACACGTTACATGTATGGTGAAGGGTGTGAGAACAAATAGACATAAATTTTTTTGCTTCTAGACAGTGGGATGGATCTACGATACGAAGTATCCGAGAGTGGGGGTGCATTATAACATTAGCCTGCCGTGGAACAAGCTAATGTTACCCCTCTGAGAAGATTTTTAAATTTTGACAGCGCAAGTGCCTAATGCGTAAAGGTATCGGACTATAATATTAAATATGGTGAAATTAACAGAAAAACTAAAGGGACTTTAATCTTGGGGAGTTAATGAAAGTGGTAAAATTCATATGTGAATTAAAAAATGAACGGTCGACAGCCCAATTACGCACATTAATTTGGAAAATGTATGTTTAATAAAATCGAATATTGGTTGTTGAAGTTACTTTCATTAATATTTCCATTTGAATAGCACACAGGATACAAACTGCCACAGGGCACTCTGAGCTGTGTGTAGCAGCAGTTACCAATAATGCACACGCCAGTAATCACAGAAAGCAAATTTGTACTAAGCTCATACTAATAACGGCTACACTCAAGATCATTACTTAAACCAATACTGAAATGTTACTGCATGAAGTGCAGAACTACATTTGGACATGAGGGGCTTCTATTTTAACTGTCATGTAAAACCACAAATAACGATAAATAACATCTTAATTACACTGTTTATACTCTTTCCTTAGCAGCAGTAATAGTTCAATTATCTTTCTAATATGTGAAGAATATGATGGGGATCAATAAACTAGTATAATGCCACTAGTCAAGTTCTATGATTATTTCCGGAGAAAAGACTAATTCGAATAAAGCCACCCCTTAACTTCAATTGTAATACTCTACTTTGCAAGGCAAAGGAATTCAGTAATGAGCTCAGTTAACTTTAAAAAAATAGGAATCATTCATGATAGGAATCAAGACACCAGTAATTTTAAAACAAGTTTAACTTATTTGTCTCCTTTTTACCACCTGTGAAGCAGGTATTTTAGACAATAACATTTACACGATCTGGCACTGTATTCTTGCAAAACTATACTTTGCAATAACTTGAGAGTACTTTAGGTAAATCCCATCTGACTTCACTTTTGTGGTTTTAGCTTTAACTTTTGCTATTCCTTTCACATATGAAAAACAAAAAGAAACCATTTTAGAACACTTGAAAGCAATAATAGTTCATTTAAAACAGGATACTCAGTTTTAGTAGCATTTAGGAGAGGACCCTGCACAGTTTCGTGATTAAGATAGAAGATACGGTTCCAAACACAGATTTATAGCATTTGGATTATTAGTAAATCCCCTCATACAAGTTAACTGGTCCATGCCCACATACATATCAGAATGTATGAAGTTAGTGAGGCAGTGGCTAAGTTTTGTGGCAAGAGACATGGCGGCTAACTGTACTCACGGCACTTGATGTTCGAATGCTCTATAAAATCTCTTCTTGGCGTCGAATTTTCAACGTATTAGAGCCATCCCTTTTTGCCGAGAATACCAAACAATAGCCATATCCACATCCGATGCAAAAATCCCTTGCAAAGCAACTTCCAATTGCACCGTCGAAGTGTACCGTGCTACGGCTGGCCACTTACTACGTACCGTTCCCACCAAGGAGCCGCCCAGTTCTACCGCCAAAACCACCTTTTACATATCTCCATGCCACTTTCGTTGCGGAGGGACTTCACTACATCTTTTACATTATACAATACAAGTGCCCTAAGCATGAATCAGCTTCCAATTGACATTGTCTTTCTTATAAACATACACATTTTATAAAAATTCATTATTTTAACAAATAATTTTGCTTTTTTCATATATATTATAAAACTCTAAAGTTCCTGTCACAAATCAATGACCTTAACTAACAAAGAATACACACTTCATAGTTACAGATACAGAGTTACACAATATGAACCTACTTCTGATCGATATAAATGTTGCAGCATGTATAATAGGAAGTATCCCAGAGTGGGGATGGATGCATCCCAAAATTTAGTGACTCGTTGTGCCATATTGCACAACATAACAAATGCCATGTTGGATGACCTCATGGCATGTACCATGTTATACGTCATGACATCATGTATCATGTTACTTTACTTGATACAATGCACTATATTACATAGCATGGGTACTTACAGTAAAAAGTAAAAAGTGGTGAATATGTCAAAATGTTTTAATTTACATATCTTTGAATCCGCCAGATAAGTCGAATAGCTAGTTCATTTCTTTTACATTCCTAACTCAGCCCAAGAAATATTTACCTCTTTCTGGTATGAAATGACGTACACTCATCAATCGGGAAACGAACTTCCTTCTTCTCCATGTTCGATGTCAATAAATGATTCGATTGTCAATAAATGATATTCATTCGGGTCATGAACATCTACTGCTTCTGTGAAAGGTTATGCGACACACGTCACCTGCTGACCGTGTCTCAGGTCCTAACAGCCGCCATAGGACGCAACGTCTGCGGTGCGCAAACGCTAACTTTAGTGTACCATCTCGGTGTTATAGGAATGTCACGATCACGATAAGTCAGCTCACTATGTAATATAATCCATCCTCCGACAACTGACATGGTTTCGATGAGATTTATGTAACACTTACCGCATAATACTATTTGTAATCTCGTAAGTGATACAGTTGTGAATACATTTTTCTCTTAATGATGAATTACCCCAAAATATGATTCCATATGAAAACAGGTGTAGTAGGCTAATTTACTGATATGTTTATCACTAAAATTTTCAATAACCATAATAGCATAAGTAGCAGAACTCAAATGTTTCAGCATATCATCAATCTGTTTCTTTTATATCAATTTTTCGTCGATTCACACACCCAGAAATTTTGAATACCCTGTAATAGCAACAGACTTCTTTTCAAAGTCTATATTTACGAATAGTTTTATGCCATTTACTGTACAGGATTGTATATACTGTGTTTTTTCAAAATTAAGTGAGAGTCCATTTGCAGAGAACCACCTAATAATTTTCTGAAAGACGTTATTTACAGTTTCCTCAGCTAATTTTTGTTTGCTGGGTGTAATTACTATACTTGTATCATCAACAAAAAGAACTATCTTTGCCTCTGTGTGAATGTAGTGTGGCAAGTCATTAATACATATTAAGAACAATAAGGAACATAAGACTGAACTCTGTGGGACACCATTGTTGATAGCTCCCCAGTCAGAAGACTGCTAATTTTTGCAGACTATGTGCACTGTTAATTTCAAGCTTCTGCATTCTTCCAGGAAAATATGAATTAAACCATTTGTGCGTTGGCCCACTCATACCAAAATACTTAAGCTTATCTAGAAGAATTTCAGGAGTCACACAGTCAAAAGCCTTCGAGAGATCACAAAAATTCCCAATAGTAATGTTCGACTATTCAGAGCATTTAATATCTGATCACTGAAAGCATATATAGCATTTTCTATTGAATAGGTTTTCTGACAATCGAAGTGACATTTTGTTAGTACTTAATTTTTTCTGATCTGTGAAGCTACCCTTGAATGCATTACGTTTTCGAGAATATTGGATAAAGATGTCAGAAGTGAGATTGGGCGGTAGCTATTAACATCATACCTATCCCCCTTTTTATGCAATGATTTACTGATAACATATTTTGATCTATATGTAAAAATATCGTGTTCCAGGGAGCTACTACATATGTGGCTGAGAATCCTACTTATCTGTTGGTAACAAGCTTTTAGTACTCTGTTGAAAATTACATGCGAGCTTTTACTTTTGAGTGAATTTATTATTTTCTTAATTTCAGTTGGAGAGGTGGGTTGAATTTCAATTTCGTGAAATTGCAAAGGCATTACCTCCTTCATACACAGCCTTGCATTTTCTTGTAGTCAGCTGGATATTATTTTCTCTAAAACACTTAAAAATTGATTATTAAAAATATTTTCTACTTCTGACTTCTTGTTAACAATTTTTTCATTGAGTTTTATACAAATGCAGTCGTCCTGTGCTCTCGGTTGCCCTGTTTCTCTTTTAACAATATTCAAAGTTGTTTTAATTATCAGAGGTACTAATCTCAGACATAATGCACATACTTATGAACTTTTTAATAAATTTTCTTAATACAATGCAGTAGTTTTTATAACGTTTAGCTGTTTCTGCATTATTACACCTTCTATCTATAGACACATTTCCCTTTTCTGTTTACAAGATATTTTTATCATTTTAGTAAGCCACGATTTTTAGATGGTTTCTTACAATTATACTGCATTGTTTTCTTATAGTGTAACTAGCTGTGCATCATGATCAGAAAGTCCATTCTTAACAGGAAAAGTTTTTATTTGATCAAATTTGTATTGGTCTATAAGAACATTATATTTCAGTGTGCTGCTTTCCTGTACTAGCTGAGTAGAAAAATCAATAACTAATGTCAAACTGAAAAAAACAGGTAATAATTCAAGATCATTCATTCTGTTATACTCTTCCAGAAAATCTGCGTTGAAATCCCCCAAAACAGTGGTTTTCTTCCCTTTGTCTGACACGGAGCACAACAAGGAATCAAGGTTTTTTAGAAATAGCTGAATATTTCCCAATGGAGACCTATAATCAGCTACAATTTTAAAACTATCATTATTTAGTTTTAGTTCAGAGGCACGTTATAGTTTAAGCTCAGAGGTACATTCTTCTTAGTTTCCAAATTTTTCACATTATGACAAATTTTAACATATATTTGCAACTCCTCCTTTGTCTATAGTGTCTCTGCTTACATGTACTGAAACCTTATATCCACCTACATTTACCTTTTCCATATCTGCGTCTGTATGATGTTCAGACAGGCGTAGTACATCTGTTCCACCCTCCATTTCTAAATCTTCTAAACACACAAGAAGCTCATCTACTTTGTTTTTTAATCCCCTGATTTCTGATGGAATATACTAACATTTTTTCATTGTGTTGTTATGAAAATCTTCTGATATTTTAACATTTCTAGTACCTGCATGTCTGAGGCTCTCATTAAGAATAATTTCATTCAGTGTTGTATCATTGGGCTCTGATCTTAGTCTAAAAAAGAGGTACTCTGAGGAGTTTCAGTGTCCTCCCCCTTCACGGTTTTGCTGTCATCCTGGCCAATTTACACTTCCCTTTACAACTGAGATGCAGACCATGCCTTGTGATGTTCCACGTTCAAATAGTATCAGTAGGAGCCGAACCCATACCTGACAAAGTATCCGCCCGAAGCAGCTGATCTAACTCCTGACAGAGCTGTTCATTTAGGGCCTATCATATTGCATGAAAGCAGGAACCAAGCCAGCATTTGTATGGTTCGCTGCAGATACTATTTTTACCAGGTCATACTCAATATTGTAGCCTTGATCTCTCTCAGTATTGTTACCTGCTCTACCGACTATCACGACATGATCCTGCTTTGTAAAACCATTGCACAATGATCTTACTTTCTCTATCATTTGGCTACTAAAACATGCATTGGCTTTGGAAAAATTTGTGACCTTGTACATGTCGCCTAATTTTTCCTGCAAGAACTGGCTCACATCTCTTCCTTGGCTACTTCCTAACAACAGGATTTGACTCCTACTTTCTACTTTTTTTGAAACAGTTGGTTTCTTGGTGGAAGTCTGTTGCGTATTAACAACACTTACATCTCCTTGAGCCTCTACCTTAGTTAACTGAGGTAGCAGGGCAAATCTGCTGTTTGTACCAATGATGAAACTATCAGATACTGCTCTCTTGCTGTGGCCACTGTTCCTTCATTTACATCTACATATATACTCCGCTAGCCACCAAGCCGTGTGTGGCGGAGGGCACTATTCGCGCCAAAGTCATATTTGCCCCGTCTGTTCCACTCGCGGATCGCGCAAAGGAAAAACGACTGTCTGAACGCCTCAGTGTGAGCTCTGGTTTTCCTTATCTTTGAATGGTGATCATTGCGCGATTTGAACGTTTGTAGTAATAATATAGCAGGCCAGAGTGGCCGAGCGGTTCTAGAAGCTTCAGTCTGGAACCGCGCGACCGCTACGGTCGCAGGTTCGAATCCTGCCTCGGGAATGGACGTGTGTGATGTCCTTAGGTTAGCTTGGTTTAAGTAGTTCTAAGTTCTAGGGGCTGATGACCTCAGCTGTTGAGTCCCATAGTGCTCAGAGCCAGTAATAATATATCCTCTACTTCCTAGGCGAAGATCGGATTTTGGTTTTTAGTGAGTAGCCCCTTCCGTTTAGCGCGTCGTCTATCTACAAGTATGTCCCACTTCAAACTTTCTATGAGATTTGTAACGCTCTCTTGATGGCTAAATGTACCAGTCACCAATCTTGCCGCTCTTCTTTGGATCTTCTCAATCTCTTGAATCTGACCCCAATAAACCGCAATCTAGAGTTCGCCTTACCCGTAACTTGTGTAATCTGATCGTTCCGTTTGAGATCATTTCGAATAGTCACACCCAGATACTTGACGGATGGTACTGCTTACAAAGACTGGGCATTTATTTTGTACTCGTACATTAATGGGGATTTTCGCTTTGTTATACGCAGTAGGTTACACTTACTAATATTGAGAGATAACTGCCAGTCATTACACCACGCATTTGTTTTCTGCAAATCCTCATTGATTTGTTCACAACTTTTGTGTGATACTACTTTCCTGTAGACTATAGCATCATTGGCAAATAGTCTACTGCCGCTGTCAGTACCATCAACTAGATGGTTTATGTAAATTGTAAAAAGCAGCGGACCTATTACGCTGCCCTGGAGCACACCTGATGTTACACTTGTTTCTTTTGAACTCTCCCCATTCAGGATGACATACTGCTCTCTGTCTGTTAGAAAACTTTCTATCCAACCGCATATGTCATCGGATAGCCCATAAGCGGGCACTTTTTGGAGCAAGCGACAGTGCGGAACTTAGTCAAACGCCTTTCGAAAGTCGAGGAATATGGCATCAACCTGGGAGCCGGTATCTAGAGCCTGCTGTATATCATGCACAAAGAGGACCAACTGTGCCTCGCATGACCGCTGTTTTCTAAAACCGTGCTGGTTTCTGCAGATGGGCTTCTCAGAGTCTAGAAAGGTCATTATGTCTGAACACAAAATATGTTCCATGATTCTGCAACAAATCGATGTCAGTGAAATTGGCCGTTAATTACGTGCATCTAATTTTCTGCCCTTTTTATAGATTGGGTATGACCTGGGCCTTCTTCCAGTCCCTGAAACTTTCCGCTGTTCCAATGATCTCTGATAGATGATGGATAAGAATGGTACAATATTTGTAGCGTAGTCAACATAAAATCTCACGGGGATACCGTCTGGGCCAGATACCTTCCTGGCATCTAAGGATCTTAAATTTTACAATCCCAGATACAGTAACCACTATGTCAGCCATCCTTGGGTAGTTCAATAATTGAAAGGGGGCATTGGTGCTGCAGTCCTCTAACGTAAACGAGTTTTTGAAAGCTAGGTTCAGAATTTCGGCCTTCTATTTATCGTCATCCGTTACATTACCCGTACTGTCAGCAAGAGAAGGTATTGAATTATTTGCAGCGTTCATAGATTGCACGTACGACCAATATGGCGGCTAACTGTACTCACGGCTCTTGATGTATGAATGCTCTATACAATCTTCTTGGCATCGGATTTTCAACATATTGAAGCCATTCCATTATGCCGTGAGTACCAAATAATAGCCAGATCCACATCTGAGGCCAATCCATTATAATGCAGCTTCCAATTGCCTCTCTTAGCACCGTCGTGTTATGACTAGCCACACACTTCGTGTCGTTCACACAAAGGAGCCGCTCAGTTCGACGGGCAACCCCACCTTTTACAGCCGGCCCCGGTGGCCGAGCGGTTCTAGGCGCTTCAGACCGGAACCGCACGACTGCTACGGTCGCAGGTTCGAATCCTGCCTCGGGCATGGATGTGTGTGATGTCCTTAAGTTAGTTAGGTTTAAGTAGTTCTATGTTCTAGGGGACTGATGACCTCAGATGTTAAGTCCCATAGTGCTCAGAGCCATTTCAACCAACCCACCTTTTACATCGCGCCATGTCACTCCCGTTGAGGAGCGACTTCCCAACAGCGTTTACATGTTACAAATACAAGTGCTCTAAGCATGAATCAGCTTTTAACAAACATTTATTTTTATAAGCATATTCATATTATAATAATTTACCAATTCAGCATATTCTTTTCCTTTTTTCATATATATATATATGTTACAAAATCTCTAATTTTCTTGTCGTAGGTCATTTGTTTAAACGCCACAGAATACACACTTCATAAATTGCAGATACACAGTTACATAATATAAACTTACTTCTAATCGATATAAGTGTCACAATACCAACTACACCCGATGATATGCAACGACGTAATACTGCTGCCTGCTGGGACATCTCCGCTGAAACGCTAGCACGTGTGCAGCAATCATTCCTTACTAGACAGGAAGCGTGTATTGCCGCTGTCGGTGGTCATTTTGAACACAACCTGTGATGTTCAGTTGTCTCGTTACTAGTCAGAATCCACATAACGTACTGAGCTGTAAACACAAAATTGGTTTTTTTCCCCACGTTCCTATGTCCGCACATCATTAAGTGGCATGCAATCGAATTTCCTAGAAGTGAGAAATCTGAAGGGTACTTTTGAGTATTTCTGTACCCTCTTATAAGCCACGACCCTCCTCTTAGTGCCGCGGCGATTAAAGGCTGCACTCGACCTAGTCAGGCCATTAGCCAGGTGACGAGCTTCTGCCACAGCCAAGAAAAAAAAGAGCAGCAAGACTGCACAACATGGGCACGTTTTAGTAGTTTGCGCCGCAAAATACAAGGCACCGCTTGATGTGTCATGCGATGGTCTGCACGACTGAACGTCAGTTAAGACATCGTCCACTTCCCTCTCTCCTGCTCTCTCTCTCTCTCCCCCCCTCTCTCCGTCCACTCAATTTTTCCTGAAATTGTTACTACGTTCCGTAGCTAGTTGGCTTAAGTAAAGGACAATGAGAAGGAATATGTATCCTTTTATTATTATTTCTTTTGTTGGATTTATTTTTAAAGGACAGGTACCAATAATCACAATATCAAGTATGAATATTGAGTTATGTCTTAGTTATATACGAAACGAGTGCAATGCAAGCAAGAAAACGAGAGTAACATAGAAACACAAGACCTTGAGCTACAGTGAAGTTACATAATTGTTGTTTAAAGTGACTGTCGTGGTGTGTACAGCAAACTTCGACTTTTCGTAGAGAGGATTGCTGAAAATGGATCATCATGTCTGCGTGCCTTCACATAGTGTCACAGGCCTTTATTCTGCATTGCAGGCTGATTATGTCAGAAATCTCTTCTTCAGAGAATAGCAATTTCTGCTAGCTTCTTAAAATGTGGATTGGGGTCTGGCAGTCTAGTTGACCATGTTGTATGAACTCCATGACCATTCAGTTTTGCAAGAAAGAAGTTCCTGGAGCGACGTCACACTGTGGTGGAGAAATGAGAGGAAATTTCAACATACATGAAAGCGTTTTTGCAAGAAACTGACGTCGTTTAGTAACTCCTGTAATGAAACATTCAGGAAACGCAAATGTCACTCTCCGGTCAAACTTGGTTAACCAAGTTGGTGGTAGCACACACGTTTCTTGCCGAAAATGAATTATCGATAATGTCACACTATAGATTTTGATACATAACTTTTTCTAGTAGAGCAAGTTGTCTGAATTATGGCTACCATTTACTTTTTAAGATGAAAGTTCTGTTGCAAATAAATTTAAAACAAAATTTGCCCTAAATCACACTCTGAAGTGTCCTGCTTTTAATCATTATGATGAAATGTAGTAGACTCTCACTATTTTTTCTTATTTTGAATTTAAAAAACAGTGACAAATTGACACAACTTCGAGGTGTAGTCTAAATTTGGGTTAGTCCCAAAAATATTGAAACATCACTGAGAAAAACTCAGTAAGAGGAAGGACAAACAATTTATTGAAAGAATAGAATATTAGAAACATTTTACAAAACAGGTGAAAGCTAATATGACATTTATACTTTTAAATCACAGTGGTTAAGCAAAAAATGTTTTCATAATGCAAAACATTCTAATCAGTTGACAAAAGTCACAAAGATAAATGTCTTTATCAGCTCCAGCACATTCGTTCCTTGCTTATTTCGTCCCTTTCTGATTCTATTTTTTCTTTTCCTTTCATTTTTCTCAGCTTTCATCTTTTTGGATGAGATTTGACCCTCTTTCTCAAACTTCAGTTTCCATTTTTGTGACATTGTTTTGTAAGGAGTGCCATTTATCGGGGCAGATCCTACCGCTTTTCACCCTTCATTGTTTTTCACTTTGTTTGCCGCAGGAACAGAAGCAATTTCGTAAGGATCAACAGCCAATGAGGTAGACTTTGCTGAGGCGCCTGCATTAAAGGAGCTGACACGTGTGATGTTCCCGGCGTAGCACTACCCCGAATAGATGCGAATTCTTGAGAAGTTTATTCTTGGTCGTTTTGTTCCAGTACTGACAACAAGCTACAACTTTTCGTTGCTTCTTTCGTGGACTGCAAGCAATCAGCTTCAGTAAAGATATTTTTGGTAAGAGTGACTGTGAAACTAAGGAATGTGATTTATCCTGTTTGTACTTTCAGATGTGATTTTCCAAACAATTCCACCATCTCGTAAGTGGTTAGGAGTCTATTTGAATGGCGATGCTGTTACCTTATTTTTTCACTGTAACAAACTTTTAAACGTGACCATCGTGTTTAGTGTATGGCTCTAGTGTATCGTACTGCATCTGCAGCAGCAATTTTAGAAGCAGTTGGCACCATAATGACACAAATAACTGTTACAAATCGATTACTTTAGGGACGGCTTCGAGCCAGAAACCTTGTAGCGTGCGTTCCACTGACCCCATACCACAGCCATGTGCGACTTCAGTGGTGCCAAGCGAGAGCCCTGAGCAGGGGGAGGGGGAGCAGGGTGTAGGTCCATTGTGTTTTCTGATGAGATCTGGTTCCGCTTCGGTGCCTGTGATGGCCGTGTGTTGGCTAGATGGAAGACAATGGAGGGCCTGTACGCAACCAGTTTGCGTGTTAGACACCGTGAATCTACACCTGGAATTATGGTCAGCGTGCGATTTCGTGTAACAGCAGAAACACTCTCGTGGCTATCCCACGCACCTGACTGCACGTTTCTACGTCAGTCTGGTGATTCGACCATCCACGAACAGCAGGGAGTGTTCTCCAACAGAATAACTCTCGCCCACATTCCAGTAGCGTCATCCGCAAACACCTTTAACCGCCCCTGTATTGACCGATCAAGTGCAACAGGCACGAAATCCATTTCACATTTGCAATAGCTTACGTCACAGTTAACGTGTGATCTTGCAAAGTTAATAACTTAAATATGTTACCTAGCCAAATGTATTCCCGTAGTTTCATTACTCTATATTAATTAGTTTTTCGTGTTGCGATTTTTTCCGTTGTGTATACGCTGATAAGGCAAAACATTATGACTACTGCCCTTCTTGACGTTGGATGCCGCCTGCTGGCGTTGCGGGCATGTGACGTGGTAAAAAAGTATATAAGCGGAGCAGACACGGACGGGGGACAACCCTTGGGAAGAAATGGGCTACAAATGAGGAAACCCATTGAGATAAGCCATTTCGATAAAGGGCAGATTATTATTATACAGAACCTATGAACGAGTATCTTGAAAACGGCGATGCTGATCGAACGTTCACGTGCTACTGTCGTGAACATCTATGGAAAGAGGTAGAAGGACAGTGAAACTAACACTACGCATTAAGTGGTTGGTCGTCCACGGCTCTTCACAGAACGTGGGGTTCGGAGGTTTGTCTGCTCTGTAAAGTAGGATAGATGGTGATCTGTGACATCTGTTCCGAAAAAGCGCAATGCTCGTTCACGCACAAGCGTTTGAGAGCACACCACTGATCGTACATTGTTGAAGATGGAACTGCGCAGCAGACCACCCCTACGTGTTCACATGTTGACCTAACGAAATCTTCAGCTACGATTGCAGTGGGCACAGGACCATCGGGATATGACCGTCGATCAGTGGAAACGTGCCAGGTCTTCGGATAGATCACATTTTTCCTGCGCTAAGTCGATGGTTGTCTACACAAACGCCGCCATCGAGGTGAACGGCGGCTAGGAACGTGCAGCGCGCCACTGACGCAGGCTGGTAGGAGCAGAAATATGCTATGGGAAACATTTTCCTGCGTTTGCATGGGACTGTGGTAGTAATTGAAGACACGCTGACCGCTATGAGCCTCCTGCATACCTTCATGTTTGATGTCTTCACTGACGGCGATGTCCCCTTTCAGCAGAGTGCACCGTGCTACAGTGGTTTGAGGGGCGTTATAGTGAACTCACGTTGATGTCTCGCCGACCAATTACGCCTGACGTAAATCCCATGGAACCCATCTGGGTCGCTATCGGGCACCATCACCACGTACGCAAATCAGAGGTCCGTTACTAGCGCGAATTACGTGACCTGGTTGGGTTGCTTGGGGGTAGAGACCAGACAGCGACGTCATCGGTCTCATCAGATTAGGGAAGGACGGGGAAGGAAGTCAGCCGTGCCCTTTCAAAGGAAACACCCCAGCAGTTGCCTGGAGCGATTTAGGAAAATCACGGAAAACTTAAATCAGGATGGCCAGACGCGGGAAATTACGTGACTTGTGCATAAACATATAATGACACATACCTCCACAAGCCTACCAACAAACTGTCGGATCAGTAGTACGCTGAATCAGTGATGTATTTCGTTCCAAAGACGGACAAACAAACTGTTAAGCAGGTGGTCATAATGGTTTGGCTCATCACTGTATGCGGATGTTGTTGAAGATGGTGTTTCCGTTTAGATGTCTAGGCGGTACCATCGCCGGTTTTATCGGAAGTATAAAAATCACGGTGAAACCGCCAGTTATTGATGAGGCTCGGATGTCTAAGTAAGTGAAAGACCAAGATTACTTCCACTCTGCGTAACAAATAGCAGTCAGTCTGTAGGGAGCACAGTATCATAAATGTTCCCTCAACGGAACGTTGTTACTAATGATGCCCCAAGGCCGAAGAGCTGTTCACTTGGTCTAGCTCACATAAAAACGATGTCAGTTACAACTGCAGTGGATCTGATATAATTGGTACTGGATCACAAACCGAATTCCAAAGAAGTTGCCGCACCCAGTGAATTAAATTTCGTTTCTCATGGAGTCGATGAACGGCAAGAGCTGTTCAGATGTGTGTGAAATCTTATGGGACTTAACTGCTAAGGTCATCAGTCCCTAAGCTTACACACTACTTAACCTAAATTATCCTAAGTACAAACAAGCTCACCCATGCCCGAGGGAGGACTTGAAACTCCGCCGGAACCAGCCGCACAGTCCATGACTGCAGCGCCCTAGACCGCTCGGCTAATCCCGCGCGGTGCCAAGAGATGCTCAAATGTTCAAATGTGTGTGAATTCCTAAGGGACCAAACTGCTGAGGTCATCGGTCCCTAGACTTACACACTACTTAAACTAACCTATGCTAAGAACAACACACACACCCATGCCCGAGGGAGGACTCGAACCTCCGGCGGGAGGGCCGTACAGCCCGCGACATGGCGCCGCAAACCGCGCGGCCACTCCGCGCGGCGACACGAGATGCGTCATCTTCCGTGAGAACATCTGATTCCGAGACTTGCAGATCACTGGCAAGTCACCATGAAACCACCGTACTACGTGAATGTTATTACGGAAGACTTGCTTGTTCGGACGCTAATCCATTGCAGTATGAAAACCTAGCAGCAACCGACATAAAATCTGTAATATGTACGAGCACAACAGATGTTATCTGCTGAAAAATATACACCGTAGACGCGAAGAACTCGTGTAACGACATAATGTGGCCATTTGAAGTGCCGAAGGTAGAGCGACACGGTATTAAATTGCACTCCCTGATATTCTGTCTAATCAGTCATTTTTGTGATGGATAAGGAAAGTGGAACCATATTATTATCTACCTAGGTATTTAACCCCTTGCCCCGATTGGGTGGTTGCTTGATAGAAACTTACTGATGGAAATCTGCCTTCGTTACGAGAATATTACTTGTATTTTTGCTCTGTGCCCCAAACATGTTTTGATGCAGTTTTGTCTACGTTCAAATGGTTCAAATGGCTCTAAGCACTATGGGACGTAACATCTGAGGTCATCAGTCCCCTAGACTTAGAACTATTTAAGCCTAAATAACATAAGGACATCACACACATCCATGACCGAGGCAGGATTCGAACCTGCGACCGTAGCAGCAGCGCGGTTCCTGACTGAAGCGCTTAGAACCGCTCGGTCATCGTCTACGTTATCAGGAGTCTTCATATAATTATTTCAAATTTATATTGGAAAAAAATAACTGACACGTAAAAACAGAGATTTATTAAGGATTACAAATCATTATTCTTTTTAAATTCGGTAGGGCAACAACTTCATCAGCACCTAACAAAGTTTGAAAGGAGTCTCAATACAGGTCCCCATTTGGCCAGATGGTCGAATCGTGTCATATACACATTTGTGAGGCATTCGGATGCGACAGTGGCCCAATGTTTAACTGCATGGTAAAGGAGGGCAAGCATAATCGTCGTCAGTGTTCCGATCGACCATGTCGGTCCATCATAAGTGTGATTCGGTGTATTGTGCAATAAGCACAGCGTAACCCTTTCACATCTGCACTTTCTGTTCGAGAACAAGTAATGGACTCTCTGAAAAATTCTGTCATCCTCCACCATCGGGTGGTCACTAGCAGCAGCTGGACTAGACAATAACTGCCCCATGTGTAGCCTGTCGTCAAAACCATAACACAAGCGGCGGCTCTTTGAGTGGCGCCGTGACCGGGGTTCATGGACTGCTGATGAATGCGTCGGGTTATGTTCAGCGATGACTCGCGGTTCTGCTCTACCCGGATGATCATCCTCGGCGAGAGTGGTGGCGACCTGTGGAGAGGTTCCAATTCTTCCAATGTGGTCTTGAGAGGCACCGCGATGTTATTCCTAGCGTCATGGTGTGGGGAGCCGTCGGATGTGACCTCAGGTCACGGCTGGTACTGATTGAGGTAACTAAAGGCCCAATGGTACGTCACGAACATCCTGCGTCCTCATGTGTTATTTCTAATGCGATAGTATCGTGGATCCAGTTTTCAAGAAGACAATGCTGTCTGTACATGGCAACTGTCTTTATGAACAGTCTGCATGATTTTGAGGTTCTCTTGTGGCCAGTAAGATCCTCAGAGTCATCCCCTACAGAACACGTGTTGGACTGGTTCCTAGTGGTAGTATCCAGGATACCAAGGACCACTTACAGCAGTTATAGATTAGTTTGCCTCAAGACAGGAGACAACGGCTTTATGGCATCATCCCAAACTTAATTAGTGCATGTATCCAGATCAGAGGGGTACAATGTCATACTGATTAGTGGGCTCATACTACCAAGTTGTTTATAAATTTGACTCCATATTTTAGTCACTGAAATAACTTCACATACCCTCTGAACCCGAGAAATTTCATTTCATTCCCTCTTTTCATTCTGTGTGCTTCACTTTTATCTCCAGCTAGTGTAGAAATCAAAACACAGTCATCCAAATTTATTTGCTTGCAGATTACAAGCTGTAAGCTTTAGAAAATGATATGAGTCACAACAGAGTACCTCAGAAACATTATATGTGCAAATGATATTTTTTCATTCGTGTGCTTCACTTTTATCGCCATGCGGTGTAGAAATCAAAACATAGTCAAACAAATTTATTTTTTTGCTGATTACAAGCTGTAAGCTTTAAAACTGTTATGAATCACAACAGAGTACCTCATAAAAATTATATGTGCATGTGATGTGTGTGGAACTTTTTCTAATGTTACTAGCTGAGCACCCGGCATTACTCGGGTATGTATGTATTCCAGTCATCTCCGCTGGTGTCCATAATTATAGCTACAAACCGCTATTTCCCCTTCCTCTGTCTAATTCACGACATAATCATGGAAAATGTCATCGGATGTTCGTACGATCGTGCTCTGCACGGAAGATGGCATTCCGTTCCACGGACAACCAAGCCAACGATGACGTCAGGGCACCTATCAAACTCCTACCTACCTGACTCTCTGCGGTGGAGAACCGTAGGAAGAATGGAAGCAGGACAGTGGCAAACTAATGTGGCCCGATGGCTTAATATGAACTGTTCTGTTGTTTTTCAGATGTGGCGACAATTAATAGAGATCGAAACTGTATCCCGAAGACCAGGACAGGACCGACCACGTGTGATATCGAAAGAGAGAACCGTTATTTGGCTGTAGGGTACGACGGTACCGCCTTAGTACCGCACGGCAACTGGCATCTGACCTCGCAGCATCCACTGGGCGTGTTGTAACGAGGGAAACGATGTACAGAAGGTTTCGGCAGAGTTGAGTTTAGTGTCGGAGACCTGCTGTATGTGTACCTCTGACGCGTCTTCACGAAAGGAACGTCTGGAGTGGAGTCGTCAACATGCCACTGGAATGATCGAACAGTGAGCTAGTGTTCTTTTCACAGATGAGTCCTGTTTTGGTCTGGAGAGTGATTCTAAACGGATTCGCATCTGGAGGGAACGTAGGACACGATTTCGGCACCAAAACATTTTGGAAAGAGACCGGTATCGAGAAGGATCCCTAATGATGTAAGCAAGGGTTATGTTGACTACGCGAACACCTTTTCATGAAATTGTGCGGGAGAATCGACAATGTTTAACTGCTGTCAGGTCTGATGTGCAGTTGTTGCAAGGCGCTGTGGACCCAGACTTCGTACTGATGGACGATAATGCTCGACCTCCTAGAGCACGGATGGGTGATGTTCTATAGGAAACGGAAGATATTGCACGTATCGTATGGCATACTCGTTCTGCGGATTTGAATCTCATAGAGCATGTCTGGGATGCAACAGGGAGACGGGTTGCATCGCGTCAGCATACACCAACCACTGCTCAAGAGTTGAGAGCACCTCTGTAGGAAGGATGGGCGTTATTGCCTGAAATTAAATTGATAACATGAGTTACAGCATGTCCCGTCGTTGTCTGTATTGCTGCTAGAGCTGTTCACACAGCGCATTAACCAGTTGTCGGAATGTGTGTGTAAATCCGTTACGTTGGAAAAAACCAAGAATATTTTTGTCTAACATTATGCATGTTGCAGTGTTTACGTTCTGTATTCTTTACATTATTTCTACTTTACTGTCCACCATTTATACTGTTTCATGCAAAAATAAGCGCAACCTTGAGAAATTACCGTTTGCTGCTTTAATTTTGGACACCAGTGTATTAGTCCATCTCCTCCCTCTCTCTGTCCATGTCCTCCTTCCTCTCTACCTCAGTCCACCTCATCCACCCCCTCTCTCTGTCCACTTCCTCCACACCCCATTCTTTGTCCATATCCTCCCACACCTTTCTCCATCCATCTCTTCCTACCCCTCTCTCTGTCTATGTTCTACTCTTCCTCCCTCTCTCTGTACATCTGCCTCTCCCCCCTATGTCTGTTTGCTCCTTCCCCCTCTGTTAATCTCGTTTACCTCCATCCAATCCTATCCCCTCCTCCCCTCTCTTTGTCGATCTCCTCCTAATCTCTCTTTATCCATCCACTCCTCCCCCTCTCTTTGTCCATCTCCTCCAGCCCCTCTCTTTTTCCATCTTGACATCCCCATGCCTCTGTCCATCACCACCTCCCCCTCTCCCTGTCCATCTCCTCCTCCCCCTCTTTGCCAATTTCTTCCTCCCCTTGTCTCTGCCCATCTCTTCAGCTTTTTATTTCTCTGTCCATCTCCTCCTCTCCCCTCTCTCTGTCCATGTCGCCGTCCTCCTCTCTCTACCATGTTCTCCTCCCCATCTTCTCTCTTCACGTTATTACCAGCACCTCAGTAGGAGGTTGCTGGTCTGTACTGACATAGTATTTTTTACCAGATCTTAACTAATATGTGTAACAAAATTTGACTGAAATCGTTCCAGGTGTTTAGGATGAGCTTTTTACACGTGGCTTTGCCCACATACGCACATGTAAAATATATTCCACATGTATTTAACATATTTCTCGCGTATTTGGATACATATCTAGCGAATTTCCACCTAAAGTTTCAATGTTTATGACATCGTAATCCTGAGCTTTGTTGATACATTTGTGGTATGTGTGAATACTGTTTGCAAAATGTGTCGCGAATACAGTTAGCAGTAAAGCAGTAATGAATTAAATCGGCATGCTTCATGCGGCAAATTTACTGCATGATCTGCGAAAATGTAGTAAGCAATAAATATTTCTCCTTTCAAGACTTTGTGCGGGTTGTCAGCGACAAAAAGTTTATTAAGGGTTTGAAATTATGCGTAAGTTTGTTGTAAGTCACCGAGTGCTGTCATTCTCAAGTACTGAATAAATAAAGTATGGATATTAGCGAGTCGTGGGCTACACTGCTTTTTCACCCTCATCCCTACCCTTGTAATAGGTAGGTGGTTCTTACCACGACAGTGTTTCTTTCCAGGCAGTCAGTGATGCGTATACCAAGTTCGCCTGAAACCGGCGGTTCAGGAGGAGATGTGGAACACGCATACATACATATATGACTACATACGTTTTTATAATGTGTATGGTTTTGGTTTGAAGCAAAAATACTAGCAGTTCTGTCTTTTTGTTTTACAAACCATTTTCGACCAATATGTCACTAATAAAATAGAGGACAACTACTAAATGCGAACTGGGTTGAAATGTGTGGGGCCGAAAACAAAAAATACCACAAATTGTTGGGGAGGTTGAGATTGAACGCCACTTCGATTACAAGACTGTTAATGATAGAGCTCATATGCGTATTGAACAGCGGAACGTACTGAAATTAGCCATCCCCTTATCAAATGAACTATCCACCGTTAACCCTAAGATTTTTCAGGGTACGACGGGAAACATATCTCTAGATGGTCGGACGGGCTTTTTAGCCTTGATCAGCCCGAATACAAGTGCAGTGCTTCACTATTGCGCCGCCTCTCCCGTTATAAGTAGTTTTGTTCCCCAAAGATGTACCTCACTTACGATGTACTTTTTGGAATGAAAATGGACAATGTGATTCCTTACACATCTCCCCGTAATAGCAGTTTTAACCTCTAGAAATTCCTCTACCCGCAAGTGCAACGAACTTTGCTCCACAGCAGAAAATCCAAATCCCTAGATTTTTCATGAGATAAAGATTCGTCTGTAAATTTCAACAACTGCATTATTGGAGTGACACATACACATGCACACAGGGCAATTGGTGCCAGGAGAAGAAACCATCTGAAATCACTTACGCGTCAACTAGTTTTTTGTATTCATAGCGTTGATCTTACGTCTGTACTATTTATTTGCGTCCAAGGATGTATCTCAGAAATCTTACTAGGAATGTTATGCGATTGTCAATTATGAACATCCTCAAATGAGTACTGTTACTTGTACTCATCAATGAAAAATTAAGAAATTTTACATGTTTTTATTATTTGGAGTGCCAATATTTGATTAAAATATTATGAGCGCAAAGAACTGAAAATTTTCTGTAAACGTATAAAATAATGATGTAGTTTGCAAATATACGATATAACGATGTAATTGGCTAAATAGTTTGGCTCCTAGAGTCCATATAAAATAAATAAGTTACTTTTGGGCGATCTTTAAATGATACCATTTTCAGATGCTTGTGATTACGCAGTAAACAGATATTGAACATTCGAAGCTGTGAGCAGTTCACAGGGTGTTTGTTTGTCTGGGATCAACGGGAAGGCTGCAGCAGAGTCAAATGACCGCTCTAGCCCTTTGGGTTGTTCTGATAGAGGTGCAACATTTCTGCAGCCGCCGATAACGAATTACCGCTCGCTATTTCACTTTATTAATGGATTCCACTTTTTCTTGGGTCCTGCAGCGGCGCGCTACTGTACGGTGGCGCAGAGATTTTGATGTATACCAGGACTGCAGGCTTGTACCAGAATTCAAACAAAAATTAACCAACAAGTTTGTTTTTGTGGCCACACTACAATAGGTGACCTTCAGGAGACATTCCACGCAACCCCTTTCGTCTCGCTCTTCCTTGCTACCATCCAAATGAACTATAAAACAAAAGTCTAATCGTCTGAACATCTAGAACTCTTTAATCCACTTCCAGACAGACATTAGATCAACATTCAACTAACTGCAATCCCCTCCCCCACTACCCACAATTTCATACTCACAATATCTTAAGAAAACTTTAACAACTCTGTCACAAATAAAGAAATGCAGACGTCTAAACATACACATGCAAATTCGAACGCAAGCACGAACACACACACACACACATACACACACACACACACACACACACACACACACACAGATGTGTGGGAGAGAGAGAGAGAGAGAGAGAGAGAGAGAGAGAGAGAGAGAAACAGTCGTTAGGGTGGCAACACTTACGTAAACAAATAAGAAAACAGACATCAAGTGAACAAACATTTAGGACAGAAACTGCTCTCCTAAGAAAAAAGACGCTATTGTTGTTAGATCAGTAATGGTGTTCCATAGCAGTTAGCTTACGAAATATGAGAAGCAGTAGTTGTGGTCTTCAATCCGAAGACAGTTTTGATGCAGCTCTCAATGCTACTCTATCCTGTGTAAGCTTCTTCATCTTCGAATAGCTGTTGCAACTTACATCCTTCTGAATCTGCTTACTGTATTCATCTCTTGGCCTTCCTTTATGATTTTTATCCTCCACGCTTCCCTCCAATACTAAATTTGTGATCCCTTTATATCTCAGAATGTATCCCGTCAACCGATCCCTTCTTCTAGTCAAGGTGAGCTACAAATTTCTTTTCTGCCCAATTCTATTCAGAACTCCCTCATTAGTTATGTGATCTTCCTATATAATCATCAGCATTTTTCTGTAGCACCGCATTTCGAAAGCTCCTATTCTCTTTTTATCTAAACTGTTTATCGTCCATGTTTCACTTCCATACATGGCTACATTCCATGAAAATATTTCCAAAAAGACTACCTAACACTTAAATCTGTATTCGATGTTAACAGATTTCTGTTCTTCAGAAACGCTGTTCTTGCCACTGTCAATCTATATTTTATATCCTCTCTACTTCGGCCATCATAAGGTATTTTGCTGCCCAAATAGCAATACCACTTTAATGTCTCGTTTCCTAAGCTAATTTCTCAGGATCACCTGATTTCATTCGACTACATTCCATTATCCATTTTTCCTTTGCAATACACTGTCCATTCCGTTCAACTTCTCTTTCAAGTCCTTTGCTGTCTCTGACAGAACTACGGTGCCATCTACAAACCACAAAGTTCTTATTTCTTCTCCCTGAACTTTATTTACGACTCCAAAGTTTTCTTTGGTTTTCTTTACTGCTAGCTCATTGTACAGATTGAATGACATCGGGATACGCTATAACCCTGTCTCACTCCCATGTCAACCACTACTTCCCTTTCACGCTACAGAACAAAAATATCGTGAAGCGAAACAGCGTCGATGTTTTATAAGTGAAGTGGCATTGCGACCTCTAACCTGCGGCCAGATGAGGGAACTCACATTTCGGCCGGACAAACGAAAAACTACTAGCAGTAATTTATCAGTGTATAAACTATGCCACGAACTATTCACTAAGGTGACAAAAGCTGTGGGATACCTCGTAATATCGTGTCGGACGTCCTCTTGTCCGGCGTAGTTCAGCAACTCGACGTGGCGTGGACCGAACAAGTCGTTGGACGTCGCCTGCAGAGATTCTGAGCCATGCTTCCTCCACAGCCTTGCATAATTGCTAAAGTGTTGCCGATGTAGGGTTCTGTCCACGAACTCACCTCTCGATTACGTTCCATAGATATTTGATAGGATGCTTGTCGATGTAGAATTGTCCAGAATGTTCTTCAAACCAATCGCGAACAATATTGTGGCATGGTGAAAAGGCACATTGTAACCCGTAAAAATTCTATCTTTGTTTGCAGACATGAAGTCCATGAATGGCTGCAGGCGGACTCCAAATGGCCGAACATAACCATTTCTAGATCATAATTGGTACAGTTGTACTAGAAGACTCAGTCCATTCCACGTAAATACAGCCCACACCTTTATGGAACCACCAGCAGCTGACATAGTGCCTTTTTGACAACTTGGGTCCATGACTTCGTGAGTCTACGTCACTCTCGACCTCTACCATCAGCTCTTAACAACTGAAATTGGGACTCATCTGACCAGACCACGGTTTCGCAGTCGTCTAGGGTCCAACGGATATGGTCAGGAAACCAGCAAGGGCGCTACAGGCGATGTCGTGCTGTTAGCAAAGGCAGTCGCGCCGATCGTCTGCTGCCATAGCCAAATTAACACCAACGCTTTGTCCTAACGGATACGTTCGTCGTACGTCTCACAAGTAGTGTTGCTTGTCTGTTGGCACTGACGACTCTACGCAAACGCCGCTGCTCTCGGTCGTTAAGGGAAGGCCGTCGGCCACTGCGTTGTCCGTGATGAGAGGTAATGGTTGAAATTTAGTATTCTCGGCACACCCTTCACACTGTGGATCTAGGAATATTAAATTCCTTAACTATTTCTGAAGACGAATGCCCCATGCATCTGCCTCCAACTACCACTCCGCTTTCAAGTCTGTTAATTCCCGTCGTGCGACCATAATCACTTCGGGAAAGAAAAAAAAATGGCTCTGAGCACTATGGGACTTAACATCTCAGATCATCAGTCCCCTAGAACTTAGAACTACTTAAACCTAACTGACCTAAGGACATCACACACATCCATGCCCGAGGCAGGATTCGAACCTGCGACCGTAGCGGTCGCGCGGTTCCAGACTGAAGCGCCTAGAACCGCTCGGCCACCAACGGCCGGCTCCACTTCGGAAACATTTTCACATGTATCACGTGAGTACATGTGACAGCTCCGTCACTGCACAGCCCTTTTTATATCGTGTCTACGCGATACTACCGGTATATGTATATGTGCATATTTCTATCCTATGACTTTTGTGTCCCGAATGTAAGTTTTCGCATATATAAGAAAATCTGTATTATTTCGAATTAAATATAACTGAAGACGCCTTGATGTAAAAGGCGAAACACGTCTGGAACGTGAATAAATAGGCAGTGTAGCAAGCAAAGGCAACGACCTTGCCACCGTGGTAACACCTGTTCCCGTCAATTGCGGGAGATACCTGTTGCCGGGCTTGGCTACCACTTACAAGGGAACCTCCCCATCGCACCCCCCTCAGATTTATTTATAAGTTGGCACAGTGGATAGGCCTTGAAAAACTGAACACAGATCAATCGAGAAAACAGGAAGAAGTTGTGTGGAACTATTAAAAAATAAGCAAAATATACAAACTGAGTAGTCCACGTGGAAGATAGGCAACACCAAGGACAATCTGAGCTTAGAAGCGCCGTGGCACTGTGGTTAGCGTGAGCAGCACGCGGAGCCAGAAGTTTTCGGTTCAAGTCTTCCCTCGAGTGAAAGTTTACTTTCTTTATTTTCGCAAAGTTATGATCTGTCCGTTCGTTCATAGACGCCTCTGTTCACTGTAATAAGTTTAGTGTCTGTGTTTTGCGACCGCACCGCAAAACCGTGCGATTAGTAGACGGAAGGACGTGCCTCTCTAATGGGAACCGAAAACATTTGATCGCAAGGTCATAGGTCAACCGATTCCTCCACTGGAACACACATCTGATATATTCTACACGACACTGGTAACGGCATGTGCGTCACATGACAGGAATGTGTTGTCGACCCTCATAACTTGTACACTAGGCGAATGGGTAAAAGGATTCTTCTACCTTGCCGATTTAGATTTTCTTGTGGATGTGATAATCACTCCCAAAAAAAGTGATGAAAACGTAAGAGTTTGTCACATAAACTGAAAATAAGAAATTAAAACTTTTCACTCGGGGAAGACTTGAACCAAGGACTTCCAGTTCCGTAGCTGTACACGCTAACCACGGGACCACGGCGCTCTTGGGTCCACACTCTCCTTGATGTTGCATATGTTCAATATGAACTACTCAGTTTGTATATTTTGCTTAATTTTTCATAGTTCCACACAACTTCTTCCTGTTTTCTCGATTGATCTGTGTTCAGTTTTTCAAGGCCTATCCACTGTGCCAACTTATAACTAAATCTGAGGGGGGTGCGATGGGGAGGTTCCCTTGTTAGACCGAGCGAGGTGGCGTAGTGGTTAAACACTGGACTCGCATTCGGGAGGACGACGGTTCAATCCCGCGTCCGGCCATCCTGATTTAGGTTTTCCGTGATTTCCCTAAATCGCTCCAGGCAAATGCCGGGATGGTTCCTTTGAAAGGGCACGGCCGACTTCCTTCCCAGTCCTTCCCTTATCCGATGAGACCGATGACCTCGTTGTCTGGTCTCCTTCCCAAAACAACCCAACCCCCCCCCCCCCCCTTGTTAGATGTGTGACCATCCGGGTCTGCCCAGCGCTCTTGGCAAGTGGGTAGCACTCAGCACTTGTGTGGCCAATTGAGGAGCTACTTGCCTGAGAAGTAGCGGCTTCGGTCACGGAAACTGACAGTGGCCGGAAGAGCGGCATGCTGACCACCTGCCCCTTCAAATCCGCATCCAATGACGTGTGTCAGCAGAGGTTGACACGGCGGTCGGTCGATGACGTTGGACCTTCGGAGGCCTGTTCGGATTGAGTTCAGCTCAGAAGAGTAGCAAGTAAAACAAAAAAGTAATTATGTAATTGTATTTCGTCGAGGCCTTTGGCAGATGATGCTGTAGTATACAGAGAAGTTGCAGCATTAGAAAATTGCAGCGAAATGCAGGAAGATCTGCAGCGCATACGCACTTGGTGAAGGGAGTGGCAACTGACCCTTAACATAGACAAATGTAATGTATTGCGAATACATAGGAAGAAGGATCTTTATTGTACGATTATATGATTGCGGAACAAACACTGGTAGCAGTTACTTCTGGAAAATATCTGGGAGTATGCGTGCGGAACTATTTGAAGTGGAATGATCATATAAAATTAATTGCCGGTAAGGCGGGTGCCAGGTCGAGATTCATTGGGAGAGTCCTTAGAAAATGTAGTCCATCAACAAAGGAGGTGGCTTACAAAACACTCGTTCGATCTATACATGAGTATTGCTCATCAGTGTAGGATCCGTACCAGGTCGGGTTGACAGAGGAGATAGAGAAGATCCAAAGAAGAGCGGCGCGTTTCGTCACAGGGTTATTTGGTAAGCGTGATTGCGTTACGGAGGTGTTTAGCAAACTCAAGTGGCGGACTCTGCAAGAGAGGCGCTCTGCATCGCGGTGTAGCTTGCTGTCCAGGTTTCGAGGGGGTGCGTTTCTGGATAAGGTATCGAATATATTGCTTCCCACTACTTATACCTCCCGAGGAGATCACGAATGTAAAATTAGAGAGATTCGGGCGCACACGGAGGCTTTCCGGCAGTCGTTCTTCCATACGCGCCTGGAACAGGAAAGGAAGGTAATGACAGTGGCACGTAAAGTGCCCTCCGCCACACACCGTTGGGTGGCTTGCGGAGTATAAATGTAAATGTAGATGTAAAACTTTGTATCCCGCGCGAATATTAGTGCGGAACATTTACAGTGAGGACTAGAAGCTTTATAGTGTGCTATTGAATTTATTTCAATGACCGATTGCAGATTTTGTCGGAATTTCAGTTCCGTCAGTTAGAAGCTCGTAGTGGAGTCGCAGGTGTCTGAAGACGGTGTCGTTTACATATTTTCTGTCGACTACGAGGGAAGAATGTCGGTAATAGAAAGCGACGCTTTGTGTGTGCGCAGCGATGCTGAGCAGGTCGTGCTCGTCGCGGCGGCGGCGGGCAGCCCGCAGCGCGAGCAGCACGCCGGCCCCCGGCGGCGGTGGCGTGGGCGGGGAGCCGCGGGCGGCGCGGGGGCGGCGCGCCAGCGTGGCGGTCGGCGCGCACGACGCGGAGCGCCAGCGGCGCAGCCTGAGCCCGGGGCCCGCCGCCACCGCCGGCGCCAGCATCAGCGGCAGCGGCAGCGGCAGCACCAGCCCCGCCCTGCTGTGCCCGCCAGAGCCGCGCAGCTACGGCCGCAGCCCGCGCCACAGCGTCGCCAGCGTCGCCAGCGTCGGCGCGCCCCTGGCAGAGGCCGACGCCTCCGCCGGCTGCCTGGGCCCCGGCCACCGGCCGCCGCCGCCGTCGCCGCGCCCGCTCTCCCCGGCGCTGCTCGAGCCGCCGTCTCTCGTCGTCGCGGACGCCGACGCTCTATCTCCAGGTACGGCCACGCCCACATCGTTGCGCCGCTGCTCCGTTTGCTAACCGCGAAAGCCTTAGCCCTTACCGACACGACATCGTCGTACCTCGAGTTCTCGACAACTTCCATTTCTGCGTACGGTCCGGTCTTCACTCCACTTTCCGCATTATCGTAAACGGACAAAATTTCAAAACGCAATCTCGAAATAAGTTTAGAACGGAAGCTTTGGATCTAGAATTTTTTGAACAGTTTTACATACACATTGAGGTCGTTCCTCATATTCTTGCCAACTTCTATTTTTCTATACTGTTGGGTCGTGCCCCATCATTTCCAGTGAACTCGGTATCCAAATTGCAATAGACGATATTCAGCCCTTAAAAAATCAGTTCTAAAACGGTGGCTCCGCCCCCAGTATTCCTTGGGAAGCGAATATAAGGTTTGTATCGAATGACAGTCTTTGTGACATAGGAGAATTTGTGCGTTATTTCGTAGTTCGTTATGTCAGTATACCGTGACACTTGAATTCGTGCCAGTGATTAATTCTATTCGTACATTAGTATCGAACAGTTGTCATTCCAGCTACTATCGAAGTCGACATGTCATGTAACTTACACAGGTCTTGCGAATGCATATAAAAATCGTCGTGACAAAAAGCTGTAGAAACCTTGATAACCGCTGTCTGTCGTTTCTCCGTGTCTTTAGATTTCTCATCTCGCCCAACGGATTGCGCGTTTTTACTGAGCTCATTTCCTTCGACTTCAACTCCCGTTGCGCGTGATTTACTTAATTTTACAGCCGCGTGAACGTTTCCTGCTTTATTCGCGTATTTCGACTGGTCACTAATTAGAATAGGAAAAGAGAATTAATGTAGAACAATTATGAAAATACAGTAGTCAGTTCCGCGAAGAGAGGTGGGATGCGCATGTCCGCCGGCGGGATAGGGGAGGAGCGCCAATGGGGCTGAGGATAGAGAGTAATCAATACTACAGGCTGACCACCCCCGTGCGGGCGCGCCTACCCTGCGAGACGGGGGCGCACACCCGAGGGTGCGTTCTGGCTGCCGTCGAGGCGCCCCACTGAAAGGGGCCTTCCTTACCTGTGCTACGGCGTACGCAATGCAGCACCAGACAGACCATTCGTCTACAGCTACGCTGGCCACTTTGTCCTGCACTAATTTTGCCCTCGTAAGTAGTTACCTTTGCTTATATCGCTGTTTCTTTTGCGGCAATGTCTGCATGCAACTTACCGAAATATTCTATCCTAAAATCTGACACGGTAAGCAATTAACTGAATTCATCCCGCTGCAATGGAAGTAATATGGATTTTATGTGAATGAAGTCAATGAAGACACAACGATACGAAAAGATTTCAGTGAAAACCTGTCACAGTTGCTGAACCTTCCAGGAAATGATCATATTGTGACAACGTGACAACAGAATGTTTGTGTCAGGTAAGACTCGAACACGGATGTCGTGCTTGTTATGGGTCACTAGGCTACCTCAGCACTCCTGCGCTCAAACTTTCTGATGTGCCCGCCTATGATTTCCGAACGTCACTATCGAAATTCTTCTACAAGGCACGTGTGGATAGCATTTTTGGAAGAACGGACCGTATCGTACAGATGTAAGTCAGTTGAATTAATGTCACTGTAATGAAAGGAGGCAAATATCACTAACAACGAAAATTTTAATCACGTCTGGAAGAAGGGATTTTGATTAACAAACTAAAATACAGATGAAATATGTCGCGAAGAAATCAAACAATTTTAAGGCTACTTCCTGGAGACCTTGTCGTTTACATAACGGGCAGTCAAATGAAAAACAGACAGCTGCAAAAAAGTAGGTGTAGTGTTTATTACTTCAAGAGTACTCGCCATCTGTATCCCACAAGACGGTCAGTGTCTTCGTCGAAGACCTTTTTTGTTTGCCTGCAGAACAGTGACTGTATTCAGGCGTGCTCCTCTTCGTCCGAAACAAGTCGTTGCCACGACTGCCTTTCATCAGGGCTCCAAAAATGTGGAACTCGCATGGGAAGAGGTTGGGACTGTACGGAAGACGTGTATAGGGCTTCCCAGCGAAACTCCTGCAGCGTAGTCGAAACGACGTCGGCAACATGTTGTCGAGTACGGTGCAGAAGCTTCGCTAAGAAGCCGTTACGCATCCTCCATACAGTTCCGATCTCTCCCCGTGCGATGTCTATATTTTTGGAGCTCTGAAGAAAGACATTCGTGTCCGTCGATTTGCTTCGGGCGAAGAGGCGCACGCCTGGTACAACCATGGTACCATAGGCAGCGCCAGACATTTATCCATGTAGGTACTGACCGTCTTGTCTCATAGTGAGATAAATATATTAACTGTTGCGGGGTTTGCTTTTGAAATAGTAAACAGTGTACTTACATTTTTCCATGTGTCTCGTTTTCATTAGACTGCCCCTTACATTACGGTGTCAGCCAAAGATGTTTCATCTACTTTCTCTAACAAAGCACCTTACATAGATGGTACCGAAGTATAAATAAATACACAAGTTAGCTTCAAATGTGGACTAAATACAGTTTCACTTTGCAGTTAGTATTTATGTGTCAATGTATACTGTGCCCATAATTAAATGTTTTTGTCTGAGACGTTATGAATTGTGTTCGCTCATACAGCGGTTGTGCCGGAGCACTTGGAGACTCGCACATATCCAGTAACATCAAAAGACATCGCTGGCATTGTACAACACGCTGCCTCATCCACGAATCCACGAGAACGTGCTGGAAGTCAGCTAAAACATAAAGTAAAATCTACAGGAACATCTACAAAAACTTCTATGAGGGCACAAAGATATCATCACAAATTTTCAAGGATGATGGAGAAGGGAAAATGTATAAAGTTGAGGTAAGGTACCCTCCTCTGGAAACGATCAAGCCGAAAGTTATAACCGAAAATCGTTCTGATACCTCTGACCGTGGAATACATGTACCGATACTGTTGTTGCTAAAATTATAGAGTAGGCAACTTTCAGGGATGGTAGTACGGACCAAAACAACAAAAAAGTCTGGTAAACATGGGCTCTAAAATGTTTACCTTAGGAGGTAAGAGCATTTGTTCGTCTTCGACTCAGTGAAACATATTTCTTCTAATGAAGAAGTGCTCATATCTCTTAAGATACGCATTTTAGATCCTATAGTTACCAGATATTTTTTCTTGTTATGGTCCATATTACCTCCTCCAAAAATATAAAACCAAAGAGCTTGCAATAGAAGATATGTCTTTCACAGTATCGAAGATGAACAAGTTCCCTTTGCTACCGTCCCCACCCCAGGGTGAATGGTCGACAGTCGCTGATTGGAGACTCTCTAGACAGAGGGTGAAAATGAGTGCTGTCTGTATGATTGTCCGCGTGTGTCTTAACAACTGTGAGGTGTCGCCCATTGCTGAAAGTACAACTGAGTCAGCAAGAGCCGCCTCACCTAGGAATGAAACTGATCCACCTGCAACGTCCAGCCTTACATAGAGGGAAGGTCTGATCGTTATTGGGAGGTCTAATATAAATTTAAGGCTTTTTTAACGACGTCAGTATGATTTTAGCTGTTAGCGTTTTATTTTACGATTGCAATTTCAGCATTAGTGCCATTTTCAAGCATCCAAAAAACATATTACAACGCAGTGAAAACAGTGGCAAATGAGACGATCAGTACGAATAAGAAGGTAATAAATTTAAGTGTTACGAAGGCTTTTCTGTAGGTATTTGTCTGGAAAACATAATACAACGCAACGAGAACAATGTAAAGTGGGAGTAATAGTATGTACAATAAATGAACAAATATAAGTCAAAAATGGCTCTGAGCACTATGGGACTCAACTTCTGAGGTCATTAGTCCCCTAGAACTTAGAACTAGTTAAACCTAACTAACCTAAGGACATCACAAATATCCATGCCCGAGGCAGGATTCGAACCTGCGACCGTAGCGGTCTTGCGGTTCCAGACTGCAGCGCCTTTAACCGCACGGTCACTTCGGCCGGCAACAAATATAAGTGTTACGAAGACTTTTCTGTGGGTATTTGTCTAGAGTTTAGCCTCGTACAGAAGTGAAGCTTGGAAGAAAAGCTGTTTAGGCAAGAAGGGAATAGAATCTTTTGAGATGTGGTGCTACGGAAGCATGTTGAAGATTAGATGCACAGATCGAATGACTGATGAGAGGGTACTGAATCTAAATTGAGAAAAAGAAACTTACGGCAGAACTCAACTAAAAGAAGGAGTCGTTTGCTAAGACATATCCTGAGGCACAAGGAACAGTCAGTTTGGTAATTGAGGAAGATTGTGTGTGAGGGGGTAGGGAGCAAAATTGTAGAGGGAGACTTGGGAATGAACTTAGTAAGCAGGTTTAGATGAATGTAGGTTTCAGTAGATATTCAGATATATAGAGACTTTAACATGAGACACTAGCGTGGAGAGCTGCAACAAACTGTCTTCTGACTGATGATCACAACAACAACAACGGCACGACGCAAGGACATAGCAGCTAGATCGGGAAAGAGGTCAAGTGTGGATTCTGTACCCTTGCTGTACCCGCCTAACTGCATACAGATAGGTCTGCAAATTTGTGACAGTGAATTTTTAATGCATATGACAGTACTTGTAGGATTAATAGTGCAAAACATGGGTCGCATACAATATATAATTGATACATGAATAGTTCACCTCATGAATATTATTGATTACATGCTCCCCACGTTTATCGTTATAAATATTACAAGTATTTTCATAATTTTTAAAAATTCACACTCACAAATTTTCAGAATTATCTGGATGGGGTTGAATATGGGGCTACTAGAAATTATTTTATACGTTTTAATCCGATTTAAAAAGTGTTACATTAAAAATTTTGTTTTATTTACATAATTATTTATACTAACAGTATTTTCCGAAATTTATCATGGACAGCTGGTGAGACAATCCACCAGTAAGGGAAACGTATAGGATGTCCTGGTGACAAACAGGCCCGAACTTCACGGTTCACTCTACGCAAAGGAAACGATTCACTGGTTGTTTGTGTCCAAAGGAAAGGTCGGAAAGTTAGGAAGGTACACCTACTTACCAATCAAATGATTAGAAGCTACCTGAGCAACCAACAGAAAACACTGAAGTTTGTGTACGACAGTGAAGAGGATCTTTAGCAAAATACCAGATGCCCTGTGGGCCTTATTTTAGATAATTTTGTGCCCTGGAAGGCAGACATGGGAAGAAATCACTATGGTTCAATAACACTATCAAGACGTTAATACTGAAACAGAGAGAGCTGATACGCATTTTCAAACGAATCCTATCCCTTATTGACACACAAAAACGGAACGAAGTGAAAAAAGCACAAAGAACACTATGCCAGGGCTTTGATTGATTTAGAAACTTGTTGAGCTATCAAAAAATCGTAAAAAGTTTTGGTCCTAGAACAAAGCTAAAGTCGCTGCTTATAAAATAAGTGCCGCCCGGTGTGGCCGTGCGGTTCTAGGCGCTTCAGTCTGGAACCGCGTGACCACTACGGTCGCAGGTTCGAATCCTGCCTCGGGCATGGATGTGTGTGATATCCTTAGGTTAGTTAGGTTTAATTACTTCTAAGTTCTAGGCGACTGATGACCTCAGAAGTTAAGTCGCATAGTGCTGAGAGACATTTTTATAAAATAAATCACTGGCTGTAATGGGTAACCAGTTAGCTTCTTTACCGAATATTCAAAGGAACTGGTCCCCTTCCATCAACAATTTGTCACAGGTCACTTGAACAACGAAGCGTGCCGCGTGACTGCAAAAATCTGCCGGTAGATCACGTCTATACGATCAGTTTCAGGAAATATGTGCATAGCTATAGATCTGTTGAACTAATGTCAGTATGCTGCAGACGCATGGAAGATTTATTTTCCCCTCGATGATGAATTTTCTTAATACCGAACAACTTCTATGTAGAAATCAACTCGGTTGCCTTAAGCACTGATTGTATGGAACCCAGTTTGCTCTGTTCATTAATAAAATCCAACAGGCAGGGACAAGCGGAGCTCAGGTTGATGCCAAGTTTCAAAAAGCTTTCGATACAGTACCACACCGTCACCAGTAAATAAAATATTTGCATATAGAATATTCAAACAGATATGAGACTGGACTCGTTACGTCTTAGCAAACTGAATTCGGTACGTCGTTCTTCCTTAACGGTGAGACAGCCGGAATGCGACCTCCAGTGCTGCTTAAGATAGGTTGATAGGAACGCTACTGTTCACGATATAACTAAATGACATGGTGATAAGTTCTGTAGATGTATGAGGATGTTCACAGACAAGGAAGGTACTGCCTGACGAAAAAAGTGAAGCACCTGGAGGGCGAGTATTAAACTAAATGAAACTTGACAGGGTTGAGGAGATTTGTGATGATATTTCAGTGATTTCAATACCGAGTTGTATTTACAAAGAACTCTGCAATATGAGCCAACTTATAAGAGTTGCTTTGCTCCACGTTTTGCCTGAATGGATGCACCGATTTAGTGAGGGAGGATATCATAAAGTTGTTGTAGTCTTTCTTGAGACAAGGTGGCTCACAATTATTGTAACTGGTCCTTGATAAGCTCGATACTTGCACTAGATATACTTGACATCCAAGCCACTCCCACACATGTTGCGTAGGGGGCAGATCTGGGGATCTTACTGGCCACGATACTGCCTCGACATCATGCAAACAGATATTAAAGACGCGTGCAACGTGCGATCAGGCATTGTCATATTGAAAAATGATAGCACGATACCGTTGCACGAGAGATATCATACGAGGACACACGATGTCCTAATGGAATTGGAGTCTCCTCAGGTCGCAGACATTCTTTCCGACAATGGTTATTAGGTGCAGTGCTGAACTGCGATTCATCGCTGAACTCAATCCATTCATCAGCAGTCCATGCTCCCCGGTCACGGTAACAGTCCGAACGCAGCTGATGATGATGTTTGGTTTGTGGGGCGCTCACCTGCGCGGTCATCAGCACCCGAACCAAATCCCAATTTTGACACAGTTCAATTTTTACACAGTCCAATCTAGCCACTGTCACGAATGGTGGTAATGAGGATGAAATCCCGAGGACAACGCAAACACCCAGTCCCCGGGCAGAGAAAATCCCAATTCGGCAGGGGATCGAACCCGGGACCCCGTGTTCCAGAGGCAGCAACGCCAGCCACTGGACACGAGATGCGGATTCAGAATGCAGCTGTTTGTGCTGTGGTGTTAACGGCAACCTACGCATGGGACGGTAATTCTCTAGTCCGTCTGCTGCTAGTGTCCAACCAATGGTGTGAGGTAACATAGAACGTGGCAGGGAGTCCATTTCTTGTTGGCTCAATGGTTCAAATGGCTCTGAGCACTATGCGACTCAACTTCTGAGGTCATCAGTCGCCTAGAACTTAGAACTAATTAAACCTAACTAACCTAAGGACATCACACACATCCATGCCCGAGGCAGGATTCGAACCTGCGACCGTAGCGGTCACGCGGTTCCAGACTGAAGCGCCTTTAACCGCACGGCCACATCGGCCGGCATTTCTTGTTCCCGGATGGCAAATGTAGACGTAAAAGGGTTCGGACGTGTTTCGTGCACAATTATGGCAATCCTCTCTTGTGGTCAGACGTCGACCGGAACATTAACAACGAGTGTGCTTGCCCTTACGTTCCCATGAAATCCGGCATCAGGCCATTGTCACATCTGAATGCAACAAAAATCTGGATACTGTAGAGTTCGACAAGCCAGCCAAACTGAGATCCACAAGGAGGCTCCTTACAAACTCTGCCAGGTGCTAATAATGCTCTCTTACATTAGTACGCCGTTATCTTCGTGTCCTTCACAGTGATGAGTCAACATCTTTTGCTGTTCACGCCCTACATATAATACCAATGCCCCTCTGTGGCCGTTCTACATGTCGCAGAAAACTACAACACTAATTATGTATAATATAGCCAGCAATGGTGTTACATGTACGAAGTTACCCTGACATACTACCATGTCTTTTGGATGCTTCACTTTTTTTGTAAGGCAGTGTGTAATGTAATATACGTAAGTTGACAAAAGCGTCCGTTTAATTTGATAACAAGATCGGCTTTTAGGCAAAACTGTTAAACATCTAACAGTATATGATCGGAGGAGTACAACGAGCACATAAATGCATCAGTGGGAAGGGCAGATGAAAGGGTCAGATGGGCCGATGCCATAATGAGATTTCTTTGAAGCATCCTAAGAAAGTGTAACTCAACCTCAAAGAGGTCCTCTACAAAATTTTGCTCGGTCAATTCTTGAATATTATTTGACGATCTGGGACCCTTGCTATGTTAGATTACATGAAAGGAAAGTGATGATTCATAGAGGTGGCCTGTGCTTTCTCGTGAGTTCATAGTGTCACAGAAATCCTCATCAAATTGAAGTAGGTTATTATGCAAAAAGGCATTGTGCATCGTGGATAGCCTTAGTTTCAGAATTTCCGAGGGGTTACGGTCCTAAACGACTCAAGAAACATACTACTTCCATCAACATACAGGTGGCGTAATGAACGCAACGATTGAATTTGAAAAAAAAAAAAAAAAAGGATTTAAGCAGCTCTTCCAGCGTACAGTTCGCAGATGGAACAGGAAGTGGGGAAAATGATTCTGGTATACTACTTGCGTTCTTTGCCAACAGTCTTCGACGACTTGCGGGGAACGGGCGTACTGCGTTGACAGGAAATAGGTCCACCAGTCATAGAGCGAATAGAAATTGGAGTCTACCAAACTGTGTCTAAATGACCGAAGACTCCCTTTGGAACATCAAGAGGTATTGGAAGAAGCTGAGAATAATAGCGTCAATGGGAAACTACAATGAGATAGATCGTTACATTTTAAAAATAGCTTGCTGGTTGCTGGCGAAGAAAATATTACAACTAACTTTCTGCAGTACTTTGTGGAGATGGCGCCTACGCGTGTAGGTGCCTAATGTTTATATCATCAAGGACAGACGCCGAAATGCTACAAATTTTTTTGCGGAAAAGCGTAATGAATGGAGACACACTAGAAGGAACCGCGTTTTATTCTCTGACGACCTGTGATTTGATGTTGAACCAATCAACCAATTGATTTGATCAATCGGCAACTCTGGAAGAGAAAATATTCCCTTTTTTGGGCCATACATGAATTGATTCTGTGGTTATCAATCAGTATCACCAGAGATACCAACCTCCAAATCATACGAAACGGTTTGGACGAACCGAAGCTGAAATGAAAACATGTACTGACATTTTTTCCGCCACCTGTTGGTGCCATTGAGAGTTTTCCGTTTTTACACATTATCGTCAGTGTTCTGCCCTAGAGCAGATAGATGCATCTAGCTCTCCATGCAGTCCTATCATTTGCTACCCTCTTCGCTTTCTCACAATAGTTTTCTACACTCCTGGAAATTGAAATAAGAACACCGTGAATTCATTGTCCCAGGAAGGGGAAACTTTATTGACACATTCCTGGGGTCAGATACATCACATGATCACACTGACAGAACCACAGGCACATAGACACAGGCAACAGAGCATGCACAATGTCGGCACTAGTACAGTGTATATCCACCTTTCGCCGCAATGCAGGCTGCTATTCTCCCATGGAGACGATCGTAGAGATGCTGGATGTAGTCCTGTGGAACGGCTTGCCATGCCATTTCCACCTGGCGCCTCAGTTGGACCAGCGTTCGTGCTGGACGTGCAGACCGCGTGAGACGACGCTTCATCCAGTCCCGAACATGCTCAGTGGGGGACAGATCCGGAGATCTTGCTGGCCAGGGTAGTTGACTTACACCTTCTAGAGCACGTTGGGTGGCACGGGATACATGCGGACGTGCATTGTCCTGTTGGAACAGCAAGTTCCCTTGCCGGTCTAGGAATGGTAGAACGATGGGTTCGATGACGGTTTGGATGTACCGTGCACTATTCAGTGTCCCCTCGACGATCACCAGTGGTGTACGGCCAGTGTAGGAGATCGCTCCCCACACCATGACGCCGGGTGTTTGCCCTGTGTGCCTCGGTCGTATGCAGTCCTGACTGTGGCGCTCACCTGCACGGCGCCAAACAAGCATACGACCATCATTGGCACCAAGGCAGAAGCGACTCTCATCGCTGAAGACGACACGTCTCCATTCGTCCCTCCATTCACGCCTGTCGCGACACCACTGGAGGCGGGCTGCACGATGTTGGGGCGTGAGCGGAAGACGGCCTAACGGTGTGCGGGACCGTAGCCCAGCTTCATGGAGACGGTTGCGAATGGTCCTCGCCGATACCCCAGGAGCAACAGTGTCCCTAATTTGCTGGGAAGTGGCGGTGCGGTCCTCTACGGCACTGCGTAGGATCCTACGGTCTTGGCGTGCATCCGTGCGTCGCTGCGGTCCGGTCCCAGGTCGACGGGCACGTGCACCTTCCGCCGACCACCGGCGACAACATCGATGTACTGTGGAGACCTCACGCCCCACGTGTTGAGCAATTCGGCGGTACGTCCACCCGGCCTCCCGCATGCCCACCATACGCCCTCGCTCAAAGTCCGTCAACTGCACATACGGTTCACGTCCACGCTGTCGCGGCATGCTACCAGTGTTAAAGACTGCGATGGAGCTCCGTATGCCACGGCAAACTGGCTGACACTGACGGCGGCGGTGCACAAATGCTGCGCAGCTAGCGTCATTCGACGGCCAACACCGCGGTTCCTGGTGTGTCCGCTGTGCCGTGCGTGTGATCATTGCTTGTACAGTCCTCTCGCAGTGTCCGGAGCAAGTATGGTGGGTCTGACACACCGGTGTCAATGTGTTCTTTTTTCCATTTCCAGGAGTGTATTTATATCATACACCATCTAGTGTCTTCTGTGTCTATTTATTTTTCTTCTTTATCTTCCATTCACCATTCCTTACATAACATCCACCAGTAAACAATTTCTTCTTATCTAGCTTCCAAGCCAACTGTTTTTCCTCTTTCTGATTGCTTTTAAAATGCCTCTTCTTCTTCCACTCTTCTCAAAACATCCTCACTTCTCACTTAATCTACCTTTCTTATCCTTTCCATCCTCCTTCATATCCACCTCTTAAATGCTTCTACTTTTCTTTCTTCCCCTTTCCTCTGCGTCCGTGAATCAGCCATACTCCACATACAGATAAAAACCACCATATCCGTAGAGTTCATTTGGCTAACGATATAATGCATGGTCACCACACGAATGCCGTAGTTAGGAAGTTCCACTCACTTTTATTCTATTTCATATGTCTGTCATTCATCTGGACGATTCACTGCAGCTAGGTCAATAACTTGTATACTTATTCTAAAACTATTATTAGTTTTCATAACGAATGGCAAAATGTTAATAACAAACTGAAAATAAGTAGACCTATTGTATGCTACACAAGTACAAAAGGGTTTTGCTCGTTTACTGTGGTCACGGACGATATTGGGGGACAATAATGATGGTGACGTCCCTCATTTAGAACTATTCCACTAGTGAAAAATTGTCCTTTGAAGTACTGAACCATACGGATAAGAATACAGCATACTTACACGATAATATTATGCAGTATCCGAAATTATGTCCTAGATTGTAACCTCAGAATGTATAACATGGGTACTTTGACATATTCTACGATATCTCTATTGATACACTAAATATTTTCACTCTTGTTTCTCCAGTGCGTAACTATTCTTGATTTGTTTTTGTCTGTATGTGAAGGGCGCGAACGGCTGAAACCGAACCTGAGACAGCCAGTCTAGACGCCCTTGACGTAGTTCACACAACCTGTTACCTCTTATTCAGACCGGACTTGAACTTGTGGTTAATTAGCGGACGATTTAAATTTCAAGCTACTGGACGTATAAATGACTGAGTATCTTTGTGCATTTGTCAACATTTTCCTTCCAGCTTTTATTTCACCAGATGGTTGCTATTACTAGCGTAATTGTTGAGATATGAGGATTACATACACAAGGAAATCAAATCCTATAACTGCGAAGTAAAAGGACGAGCTTAGCTTAAGATATGACGTAAATATTGGAACATATTATTATCGTATGTTTACAAGAGGAATATTGATAAGCAGTCCAGAGTTGCAATGGGGAAACGGAAACTTCAGTTCAGAGACGAGCTGGAAGCAGGCTGAAATACAAGCCTTTAGCTATAGAAGGGACAACATTTCAGCTTGGACTGTTATTAAATGTATTTATTCAACACGATCGCGAATTCGGCCATTATGCAATTTGCAAGTGATAGCTCACTATGAAGTGCGTCCTTTTAAGAGGACGCTGTATTCGTGTCAACATGTTTATACAGGGTGTTACAAAAGGTACGGCCAAACTTTCAGGAAACATTCCCCACACACAAAGAAAGAAAATGTGTTATGTGGACATGTGTCCGGAAACGCTTACTTTCCATGTTAGAGCTCATTTTATAACTTCTCTTCAAATCACATTAATCATGGAATGGAAACACACAGCAACAGAACGTACCAGCGTGACTTCAAACACTTTGTTACAGGAAATGTTCAAAATGTCCTCCGTTAGCGAGGATACATGCATCCACCCTCCGTCGCATGGAATCCCTGATGCGCTGATGCAGCCCTGGAGAATGGCGTATTGTATCACAGCCGTCCACAATACGAGCACGAAGAGTCTCTACATTTGGTACCGGGGTTGCGTAGACAAGAGCTTTCAAATTCCCCCATAAATGAAAGTAAAGTGGGTTGAGGTCAGGAGAGCGTCGAGGCCATGGAATTGGTCCGCCTCTACCAATCCATCAGTCACCGAATCTGTTGTTGGGAAGCGTACGAACACTTCGACTGAAATGTGCAAGAGCTCCATCGTGCATGAACCACATGTTGTGTCGTACTTGTAAAGGCACACGTTCTAGCAGCACAGGTAGAGTATCCCGTATGAAATCATGATAACGTGCTCCATTGAGCGTAGGTTGAAGAACATGGGGCCCAATCAAGACATCACCAACAATGCCTGCCCAAATGTTCACAGAAAATCTGTGTTTGTGACGTGATTGCACAATTGCGTGCGGATTCTCGTCAGCCCACACATGTTGATTGTGAAAATTTACAATTTGATCTCGTTGGAATGAAGCCTCATCCGTAAAGAGAACATCTGCACTGAAATGAGGATTGACACATTGTTGGATGAACCATTCCCAGAAGTGTACCCGTGGAGGCCGATCAACTGCTGATAGTGTCTGCACACACTGTACATGGTACGGAAACAACTGGTTCTCCCGTAGCACTCTCCATACAGTGACGTGGTCAACGTTACCTTGTACAGCAGCAATTTCTCTGACGCTGACATTAGGGTTATCATCAACTGCACGAAGAATTGCCTCGTCCATTGCAGGTGTCCTCGTCGTTCTAGGTCTTCCCCAGTCGCGAGTCATAGGCTGGAATGTTCCGTGCTCCCTAAGACGCCGATCAGTTACTTCGAACGTCTTCTTGTCGGGACACCTTCGTTCTGGAAATCTGTCTCGATACAAACGTACCGCGCCACGGCTATTGCCCCGTGCTAATCCATACATCAAATGGGCATCTGGCAACTCCGCATTTGTAAACATTGCACTGACTGCAAAACCACGTTCGTGATGAACACTAACCTGTTGATGCTACGTACTGATGTGCTTGATGCTAGTACTGTAGAGCAATGAGTCGCATGTCAACACAAGCATCGAAGTCAATATTACCTTCCTTCAATTGGGCCAACTGGCGGTGAATCGAGGAAGTACAGTACATACTGACGAAACTAAAATGAGCTCTAACATGGAAATTAAGCGTTTCCGGACACATGTCCACATAACATCTTTTCTTTATTTGTGTGTAAGGAATGTTTCCTGCTAGTTTGGCCTTACCTTTCTGTAACACCCTGTATATTCCGTATTTATACATTTATTCACGGTCTGGAAAAAAAAGTGGAACTCCCAGATGAGAAGGAGAAAATGAGATGAAACTTCACTGGTTGAAAGGGTATGTGATGTTATTTCACTGCTTACACAACTCAATCAAATTTACACAGAACTTTACAGAATGAGCCGATTTATCAAAAAGACATGGTATCTCCTCTAACCAGGATGCATGCACTAATTCGGTCGGGAAGTGTGTCGTAAAGCCATTATATGCTCTTCTGAAGCAAGGTAGCCCACAACTGACGTAATAGGTGATGTCCTGGATGCTGGCACTTGAGTAGAGTTGACATCCGAACTGGTCCCATACGGGTTCTATTGTGGACAGATGTGGAGATCTTGCTAGCAACGCGATATACTTCAGCATCACACTGACACTCCATAGAGACACTTTCCACGTGTGGGCGAGAATTGCGTTGTTGAAAAACGGCACCTCGATACTATCACATGAGAGGTAACACACGTGGACGTAAGATACCCGTGACATGCCGCTGTGCTGTCAGAGTTCCCTCAGTTACTGCCAGCTGTGACCTGAAGTCGTGCCGATGTCTCCCCACACCATGACGGCAGGAGAAACATCACTGTGCCCCTCCAAAATATTGGGACAGTGGGACCTCTCCCCTAGTCGCCATCTTACTCGCCGACGATGGTAATCTGGGGTAATCAGAACCGCAATTCATCGCTGAATACAACACAACGCCATTCGTCAGCAGTCCATGCTTCCGAGTTACAGCACCAGATCAAATGCAGCCGTTTCTGTTGTGATGTTAACGGCAGTCTATACATGGGTCTGTTGTTGTGATGTTAATAGCAGTCTATATATGGGTCTGTTGCAACCTAAGGGGATGGGGTCGTGTTGTGAGTGGGAGGCTAGCCACGAAGAGGGGGTAAAGTGTCCATTTTACACCTGGAGCAGTCAGTGTCACAGTAGTACCTACAAGAACATTTATTTCTCATGCTGAGTTGGCAGAGTTATAAAATGTCTTCAAGGCAGTGGTCGGCGACAAGGCGGAAGCGCATGCGGTACAGAAATTGCTGACACCTCGTCAGCAAGATATGATGTCGATCCACAGTCAGTGTGTCACAGACATGTGTTGCGCTAGCGGTAGTGGGGTGGACGAGACGGCTTTGCCTGCCCAGACGTGCTGCAGTGCCGTGTGGCTTTCATCTCAGCACTCTCGAAGATAGCTAACCATCTGTTCATATGAGGACAGCACACTATGGGCCAGGATGTCGGCTGTCGGGGGCCACAGGCCTTGGTCATCCACCATGAACTGTGCAAGACTGCAGCAGATGTTCACGAGTCTGCCAGGGGGTGTGCGAATGCGCCATGCCTGCTTGGCGTGACCATTCGTGATGAACCGTAGTGGAGCATGGCTGTCCACACACCAGTATTCCCCTCATCTGCAATGTCCCAGTGGACAGCAACAGGAGACCATGGGTGTGTTGTGCATCAAGTTTCCTGCGTCTCGGTGTTGAAGTTGGCAAGTAGGTAGCAGGCAGACCAGTAATGACCAGCTTGTTGTGTTTTCACTGGAACTCAATAGACTGTTATTCTCTCTGGTTGTGGTGACATGGACAGAATGGCAGAACGACTCAATATATCTCTGCTCTCCGAAAGCCTCAGTATTTAAAGAGCTAAGCCTGCACCTATGACGTGGTGGCTCTGGGTGTATAAACACGTTTGTCCTCGTTTAAGGGGGGTAGGACGTCAAACGGGCCGACTTGGAGCAGGACAGGCACCACAGGACATTTTAATTTCCACCGTCTATACTTTTACAAATAAATTCATAAAACTTTGTCAGCATGACTAGGAAGGATTCAGAATTCACACTCATAGCAGTGGAAGTTCGAAAACATAACGAAGTAATTTTTTTTACATGTGAAATTTGATCATTTTTTTCACTTACTAATGGCAGCATTTGTTGCTATAGGTACACTTTTCTTCATAAGTAAGAGATAGGGTTCGATGAATTTTGCATAGCATACAGACCATACTTAAAGGTGTATGAAACTCTAGAATTCTCCAAATCTATTAAAAACTGTGGTAAAAGTTGAGGTAATTAACTACAAAATTTGTGTTTTTTCTAAACATGAAGTTTAAAATACAAGAGATCACTCGTTTTTCATCAATTAAATAAATTCTAGAGTTTCATACACCTGTAAGTAAGGTATGTATTCTGTGCAAAATTCATCGAAGAATCTCTCTAACTTACGAAGAAAAGTGTACCTATAGCAACAAATGCAGCCATTAGCAAGTGAAAAAATGATGAAATTTCACACGTAAAATAAATTTATTTTGTTATGTTTTCGAACTTCCACGGCAATGAGTGTGAATCCTGAATCCTTCCTGGTGATGCTGACAAAGTTTTATGAATTTGTTTGTAAAAGTAATGACATTGGAAATTAAAATGTCCTGTGATGCCTGTCCTGCTCCAAGTCGGCCAGTTTGATGTCCTACCCCCCTTAACGGTCCCGTCAGCACTCCTTGCCTCAGTGTGATAATTCATTAATTATTCTTGGTCATTGAGATCGGGTATTTCTGCCTACGTCTGAGTCTGAAGTGGCGCTCTGGCGCTGAAGTTATGAAGTGCTACTTCACAGTAACTTGATACGTAGCACTGCAACATTTGCATTTCTGCCTTCCTCGCTCAGAGATTGTGTGACAATGTTGGCTCTATGCCGTGACGTCCGTTACATCGTCGGTACATCTTGTTGTCATTCTCATTCGTACAGCAGCCCAGAGCTAGCCTTCTCTGTTCTGAGCTAGCCCGGTGGAACAATAAAAAATTTAAATGTGTAAAATAGAATTACTCTGCAGTGCAATATTACTCTTCTGATTCAAAAAATTCTCCCAGAATTTGGTCTTTGAATATCCTACACAACAAGCTAATAGATTTAGTTACAGAATTGTACATTGTGGCCATTGCATTCTGTTCTTTCTTGTGAAAGTTAACCGATATACACTGTCTTTTTGTTTCCCAATGGTGTACCATTTTTCTTAAGTTTCGGTTTGCTGAACCATTTTCACAATTATACTATATTATCCTTATTTCCGTCTTTTCAAGTGATGATGATCCTACTCTTTTCTTAATGCACATTTCTTTGGTTATGTTAATTAACCAGTTGACAGATATCTGATGCGTCAGAATGCCTAGACAATGGATACTTCTGTCTCTGAGACAAAAACAAAGTAAGCAAGTTGCTGAATGAGTGGTCATAGTGCTTATGGTCACCACATTTTAGCATTGGTTCTCTTTATACTGCTGAATATGTTGCAACATTAGCCGCAAGGAGTCCGCAGCTCGTGGTGGTGCGGTAGCGTTCTCGCTTCCCACGCCCGGGTTCCCGGGTTCGATTCCCGGCGGGGTCAGGGATTTTCTCTGCCTCGTGTTGACTGGGTGTTGTGTGCTGTTCTTAGGTTAGTTAGGTTTAAGTAGTTCTAAGTTCTAGGGGACTGATGATCATAGATTCCCATAGTGCTCAGAGCCTTTTGAGCCGTAAGGAAATTTTGCCTTCCTGAATTGCTATTAGTGTGCTAGAGAGTGTAAGAGATCAGAATATGGGGTGTCGTTAAAGAAGGTTAAATTTTGTGTTCGCAGTATTTGCAAAGGTTTCTCTGGACAGAACAATACAGAGTGGGTTATAATTGGAGTACGGGTGAACTGCTGAATGTAGCTGGAAGGCGGAAGTTCATCCCAGCTATTTCACATGTTCTGCCATTCACCAAAATACCGCTGTTACATAATGTGAATTTTTCCATACCCTGGGGTTTTCCATTCCCCGCAGCTTGTGGTCTAGGGGCTACCGTTGTTACCTGTGGATCACGGGGTCCCGAGTTCGATTCCCGGCCAGGTTGGGGAATTTCTCTGCCCGGGGACTGGGTGTTTGTGTTGTCCTCATCATTTCATTATCATCATTTATGAGAGTGACGGGATTGGCTTTTGAAAAGATAATGGACTGTGTAAAAATTGGGACTTTGTATGGGCGCTGATGACTGCGCAGTTGAGCGCCCAACAAACCAAACATCATCATCATCCCTATTGGTAGTCATGAACACAGCTTAGTGTGCAAAAGCTGAATACATCCAATCTGCTCCTATCTTCCAAAAATGACGCTTGATGTCAATACTTCTTTTTGAAATTCCATTGACTTTGCTTTTCCCCGAAACAGTTGCAGTTTGCATATCTCTGCATCAGTCTGCATTTCTGTGATTGGACAAATGGTGATACTTTCCTTCAAACACTTTTGTAGGTCTCTTAGTGACATAAGAACGTGAGCTTCTCTGTGCTGAGAAGCTATTAACGCCTCAAGCATCTTTACTTGTCCCATTTACTTATTGACATTTTGGCTCAAAATACAACCATCCACCCCATTGGTGGCATCACAGGAGAGGGCAAATTCCTTCCTAAAATCGGAAAAGACTAGTACTGAAACAGAAAATAATGCTGCTTTCAGTGCTTCAAATGCTGTTTGGCATACTGCCGACCACTAGAATTTCACGCCCTTCGTCAACAGTCGATTCAAAGGTTCTGCAGTCTGCACAAAATTCTTTTCAAATTTGCGTTAATAATTGCATAAACACAGAAATTACTGTAGTTGTTGTGCAGTTTGTGGTCCTGCGAAGTTACAGACTGCCTTGATTATGTTTCACATGCTCTGGCATATCCATCGAGAATACGATGATATAGCCCAAATATACAATTCAAGTTTTCGGCTTTGAACCATGTAAGATCCCATATAATAACCTCTGGAACGTGACTGGTGTGTTTTTCAGCGCGAACAGCATCCTTTTATACAGGTTACATCCTCATGAGTCTGTGAAAGCAGTCTTCTGTCTGTCGTTGGGGCTACATCTGTTTCCGAGACCTATTGTTGTAAAGTACTGGCACTGTTCTAGATTGTCTAACATTTCCATAGTACTGATGATGGGTTATGCACCTCTCACAGTTTTCGCATTCAGGTAGTGGTAATTGTAACAGAATATGTACTTCTTACACCCAAACCTCCAGATATCAGACAATGAGACCGGTACCAAACGTTGTATGTCGATAGAGTATCAACCAAAACACCGATTTAGTTCGTACTATGTGTTCTCGTCCAGCATAACGGGCGTAAGGGTTTATTAAAAGTAATGCCAGAACTACGGAGCACAGCAAAAGCATAACTGTGAGTAGGTAATACGTATAGCTTCCGTGGGGAAGTTTGTAGAGCGTTAGATCGTCGTACGAAGGGTCCTCACTCTAATCCCAGAGATGACTTTTTTTTTTTTTTTTTTTTTTTTTTACTGTTTTGTGCTTGGAAGTGATACATAGGTCTAATAATACTTCCGCATGTGTGATGCAGTTGTTTCTTTACTCTACTGCTCAGATTGTTTATGTTTATCCTGTGAAAGTACAAATATACTAGTTACTTCATCACGAGTGGTGTCTGCTCTTTCCCACATGTCCAACAGAACACCACACCTATCTACACAAAGTTCTCTATAGGTTTGCTTCTCTCAACTAACGAAGCGAAAGAAGGCTACCAAAAGGACATTGCTACGAACTTCGAAAAGCCCTTTTACATCTCAGGAAACTCAAACTGTTCTGACACATAAAAGTTTCACGCATAAAAAAAAGTCGCGCATGGAATTTAATTTGAACAGACAACCTTCGGTACGACTACCGCATGCTCTATCAATTAACCTACACGATATATACAACATAATTATTCACAGATTCACTTTTCCTGTATCCGTAGTTCTGGTGTTACTTTTAGTTACCGTTAACGCAGGTTCTACTTAACGACAGCACATGGCACGAACTAAATTGGTGTTTTGGTTGATACTCTATCGACATACAACTTTTGATACCGATCTGAATGTCTGACATTTGGAGGTTTGGGTGTTAACAATATCTGATGATTTGTTTGGCGCAATGTCTACATTTGTACCATATGGGCTCTCACTCTACTGATTATACCTTCGTTCTGTTAACTGATGATCTGTAAATTCCTCCATTATGGGTTGGAGATGCTTTGCTATACGGTATGATTTTCTGTAAACTGGAGCATTATTACAGTAAGGTATACTATGCTGAGTAGTATAGGCATGCGTATTCAAATACAGAGATATCTAATCAGGCAGAATACAGCGCTGCGCTCGGCAACGTCTATGTAACACAAGTGCCTGGCGCAGTTGTTAGATCGGTTACTGCTGCTACAATGGCAGGTTATCAAATGGTTCAAATGGCTCTGAGCACTATGCGACTTAACTTCTGAGGTCATCAGTCGCCTAGAACTTTGAACTAATTAAACCTAACTAACCTAAGGACATCACACACATCCCTGCCCGAGGCAGGATTCGAACCTGCGACCGTAGCGGTCGCTCGGCTCCAGACTGTAGCGACTAGAACCGCACGGCCACTCCGGCCGGCGGCAGGTTATCAAGATTTAAGAGTGTTTGAACTTGGTGTTATAGTCGGTGTACGAGCGATGGGACACAGCATCCCAGAGGTAGCGATGAAGTGGGGGTTTTCCGGTACGACCATTTCACGAATGTACGGTTAATGTCAGGAAACCTGTAAAACATCAAATCGCAGACATCGCTGTGGCCGGAAAAAGAACCTGCAAGAACGAACAAAAGACGACTGAAGAGAATCGCTCGTCGTGACAAAAGTGCATTCCTTCAAAATTTCTGCAGATTTCAATGCTGGGCCATCAACAAGTGTCAGCGTGCGAACCATTCAATGAAACGTCATCGATATGGGCTTTCAGAGCCGAAGGCCCACTTGTGTACCCTTGATGTCTGCACGACACAAAGCCTTACGCCTCGCCTGGGCCCGTCAACACCGACATTGGACTGTTAATGACTGGAAACATGTTGCCTGGTAGGACGAGTCTCGTTTCAAATTGTATCGAGTGGATAGACGTGTACTGGTGTGGAGACAACCTCATGAATCCTGTATGTTAGCAGCGGACTGTTCAAGCTAGTGGAGGCTCTGTAATGGTGTGTGGCGTGTGCTGTTGGAGTGATATGGGGTCCCTGGTACGTCTAGATACGTCTCTGACAGGTGACACGCATGTAAGAATCCTGTCTGATCACATGCATCCATTCATGTCGATTGTGCCTTCCAACGGGCTTGGGCAATTTCAGCAGGACAATGCGACACCCCAAACGCCCAGAATTTCTACAGGGTGGCTCCAGGAACACTCTTCTGAGTTTAAACACTTCCACCGGCTACCAAACTCCCCAGACAGAACAGTATTGAGCATATCTGGGATACCTTGCTAAGTGCTGTTCAGAAGAGACCTCCACTCCTTCATACTCTTACGGATTTATGGACAGCCCTACAGGATTCATGGTGCCTGTTCCCTCCACCACTACCTCTGACATTAGTCGAGTCCATGCCACGTCGTGCTGCAGTACTTCTGCGTGCTCGCGGGGGCCCTGCACTACATCAGGCAGTCCCATTTGCATTTAACCACTGCTTCTGATGTGGTTTTTTTCCTGTCTTTGTTTCTCACAATCCTGCGCTCAGTGCCCACCATGACAGCACTTATAACATTCAGGTTGCTGACACTGCTTCTGTACGTAACACAGGATTTCCCATCCTTGTCCTATGTGACATCCCGGTATGGATAGTAGTAGAAAAACTTCCAAAGCTCTACTCTCGGTTTCCTGCAGCAAGAGTCTATACGAATCCGCATTTTGTGTCAGCTGGTATGTCTGCACATTGATCCTCTGGGTAGTATCTGCAAAAGTTTCCTCTGATTCCTTATGCTTCTTGATTAAGGTACTGAAATATTCATGGGAAAATCTTAGTCTATTTTGCTTCTGATAACGTTGTCGTAAACCATTAGCTAGCTGCTGAAATGTTTCTGCCTTACTGAGAAGTTTGTGGTACAACATGTATGTCTTTGCCTCGCCTGTCAATCGTAAATTAGCTACACAGAGAGTAATTGCTCTACCGACCACTGATTGCTGCGGTAGCCTTAATATTTCCCATGAACTCATCCACGTCCTCTGCTGATATGCCAGAGACGGTCAATACCGCGGTTCGATCGCATCCGCATTTTTACTTTGTGCCAGGAAGCGCTCTCAACAAGGGAAGTGTCCAGGCGTCTCGGAGTGAACCAAATTGATGTTGTTCGGACATGGAGGAGATACAGAGAGACAGGAACTGTCAATAGCAAGCCTCACTCAGGCCGCCCAAGGGCTACTGCTACAGTGGATGACCACTACCTACGGATTATGGCTCGGAGGAACCCTGACAGCAACGCCACCGTGTTCAATAATGCTTTTCGTGCAGCCACAGGACGTCGTGTTACGACTCCAACTGTGCACAATAGGCTGCATGATGTGCAACTTTACTACCGATGTCCATGGCGAGGTCCATCTTTGCAACCACGACACCATGCAGCGTGGTACAGATGGGCCCAACAACATGCCGAATGGATCGCTCAGGATTGGCATCACGTTCTCTTCACCGATGAGTGTCGCTTATGCCTTCAACCAGACAATCGTCGGAGACGTGTTTGGAGGCAATCCGGTCAGGCTGAACGCCTTAGACACACTGTCCAGCTAGTGCAGCAAGGTGAAGGTTCCCTGATGTTTTGCGGTGGCATTATGTGGGGCCGACGTACGCCGCTGGTGGTCATGGAAGGCGCCGTAACGGCTGTAAATTCGTGAATGCCACCCTCCGACCGATAGTGCAACCATATCGGCAGCATATTGGCGAGGCATTCGTCTTCATGGACTTCAATTCCTGCCCCCGTCGTTCACATCTTGTGAATGACTTCCTTCAGGCTAACGACATCGCTCGACCAGAGTGGCTAGCATGTTCTCCAGACGTGAACCCTATCGAACATGTCTGGAATAGATTGACAAGGGCTGTTTATGGACGACGTGACGCACCAACCACTCTGAGGGATCTACGCCGAATCGCCGTTGAGGAGTGGGTCAGTCTGGACCAACAGTGCCTTGATGAACTTGTGAATATTATACCACAACGAATACAGGGACGCATCAATGAAAGAGGACGTGCTACTGAGTATTAGAGGTACCGGTGTGTACAGCAATGTGGACCAGCACCTCTGAATGTCTCGCTGTACGGTGGTACAACATGCAATGTGTGGTTTTCGTGAGCAATAAAAATGGCGGAAATGATGTTTATGTTGACCTCTATTCCAATTTTCTGTACAGGTTCCGGAACTCTCTGAACCGAGGCGATAAAAAACACTTTTGATGTGTGTATAAAGAATAGAAGGGGACCAAAACTGAACTCCATTTGTGCTTTTATTTCTAAGTCACTAACATTTTCTACCTTTGCGACATTGTCTCATTTTGTCTGTAAGCATGACACAAAACAAGTTTTGTGTAAAGCCATCAGTTCCATAAAACTTGAATTTTTTTAACAGAGATCTACACAGTCAAACGAATTATTATCAGTTGCGACCATACAGAGACGAACAATAATATGGAAATAAGAAGTCACAACACATTACCATGCCTAATGCGGTGTATGATACCCATTGACATTCAAAATAGCTTCCAGTCGTCTCGGAATCGATAAATACGGGTCCTGTATAGTTTTCAAGGGTATTTAATACCATTCTTCTTGGATAACAGTGGCAAGTTCAGATAACAACGGTGGAGATGGATAGTGATCACGCACCGTTCTCTCTAAAGTAGACAAGAAAGGCTTAATAACAGTGAGATCTGCTGACTGTGATGTAGGAGATCCGACAGTTCATCTTCGTGCTCACAAAACCAGTCCTGGTTGATGAGAGCTTTGTGAACAGGGGCTCTGTCGTCTTGTAACACAGCATCATCCCTGGAGAACAAATATTGTACAATTAAATGGACGTCGTCAGCCAAAACGGTCACATAATCCTTGGCAGTAGTGTGACCTCGCGGAGTAAGTGTGGGACCTATGGAACACCACCCAAATCATCACCCAATCCCCGCCATGTCTTACTCTTCGGACACAAACTCGCCCAGAAGTTGGAAACAGTGTGAAACAATGAAACAAGTCTCAGCCAACCAGAAACTTTCTTACTGTGCAGGTTTTATAGCCTCAAATGGTTCAAATAGCTCTGAGCACTATGGGACTTAACATCTGGGGTCATCGGTCCCCTAGAACTCAAAACTACTTAAACCTAACTAACCTAAGGACATCACACACATCCATGCCCGAGGCAGGATTCGAACCTGTGACCGTAGGGGTCGCGCTGTTCCAGACTGAAGCGCCTACAATCGCTCGGTCACACCGGCCGGCTTTATAGCTTCGGGACCACATTTCCAGATATTTGCAAAACTGGGGAGTGGTTTTGGGATTCCAGCTCGCCCGGAAACCGGCAATTACCTGCTTATGGAGCTCCCTTTGAGAAGTTATAGTGCAGTGACTTTAGCATCTATCGTCCTCTTTTCTTTCGCCACAATCCTCTTCAGTTACCGTACGTGGCGATCACTCAACACACACTTTCGTTCGCTCTGTGACTTAGCAAATGATGTTTTTCCGATTTCTCTGTGTGCGGTATAAGTCTTCGATACGGTGCTTCTTCAAAAACCAAACACTTCAGCTACCTTGTCTAAGGAAGCACCCACCATACTAGCACCAACATCTTGCCAGCGTTCGAAATCAAAATTACACTGAACTCTGTCCTGACAACGACTGATGCTTGAAACGTACTGAGGACATTGCACACCTGTCGCTCGTGGTCAAGTACACCAACGCAGCCTTCAGGCTTGGCTAGGATCTGCGTTTATGTTCATGCATGCATTGCTCACGGTGTTTCCATACTTTTGTCCAACCCCTGTCCTAAGTCGACCACCTCTGATAAGGAAGAAGTATCATAAACTACAGGGCCAAAGAGACTGGTACACATGCCTAACCGCGAACACGCAGAAAGGCTGCAGCACGACGTGGTATGGACTCGCCTAATGTCTGAAGTAGAGTTGGAGGGAATTAACACCACGAATCCTGCAGGGCTGTCCATAAATCCGTAAGAGTACGGGGGGGGGGGGGGGGTGGAGATCTCTTCTGAACAGCACATTGCAAGGTATCCCAGATATGCTCAACAATGTTCATCTTTGGTGGGTTTGGTGGCCAGTGGAAGTAGTTAAACTCAGGAGAGTGTTCCTGGAGCCACTCTGTAGCAATTCTGGACGTGTGGGATGTCGCATTGTCCTCCTGGAATTGCCCAAGTCCGTTGGAAGGCACAATGGATATGAAAGGATGGAGGTGATTAGACAGGATCTTACGTAGTGTCACCTGTCAGAGACGTATCAAGACGTACCAGGGCTCCCATATCACTCCAACTTCACACGCTCCACACCATTCCAGAGCCTAAACCAGCTTGAACAGTCACCTGCTGACATGCAGGGTCCATGGATTCGTGAGGTTGTCTCCATACCTCTACACGTCCATTCGCTCGAAACAGTTTGAAACTAGGTTCGTCTGACCAGGCAACAGGTTTCCAGTCATCAACATTCCAATGTCGTTGTTGATGGGCCCAGGTAAGGCTAAAGCTTTGTGTCGTACAGTCATCAAGGGTATACGAGTGGGCCTTCGACTCCGAAAGCCTATATTGATGATGTTTCGTTGAATGGTTCGTACGCTGACACTTGTTGATGACCCAGTATTGAAGTCTGTGGAAGGGTTTTGCTTCTGTCACGTTGAACGATTCTCTTCAGTCGTCGTTGGTCCCGGTCTTCAAGGATCTGTTTCTGGCCCCAGCGATGTCGGATTATTGATGTTTTACCGGATTCCTGATATTCACGGTGCATTCGTGAAATGGTCGTACGGGAGAATCCCCACTTCATCGATACCTCGGAGATGCTGTGTCCCATCGCTAGTGCGCCGACTGTAATACCGCGTTCAAACTCACTTAAATTTTTATTACCTGCCATTGTAGCAGCAGTAACCGATGTAACGATTGCGTCAGCCACTTGTTGTCTTATATAGGCGTTGCAGACTGCAGCGCCGTATCCTGCCTGTTACATATCTATGTTTTTGAATACGCATGGCTATACCAGTTTCTGGTGGACGCACGGTGGAAATTATGTGCGAAGGTGACAAGGATTCGGCAGCTGTTGTTACATGAAGTACTAAGTTCTTTTATATAAGTGACGAAGACTCCTATCATACGATACAGATGGAATATATAAATATGGCTGATGAAAGAACAGTGTCCTTGTTGCGCTTTTAAAAGGAATGATGTATTGACACACTTCATATTGAGCTATTACTTGAAAATGCCGTAATAGGCGAAATGGCTGTAGTGGTGAATAAACACGTAGAATAACAGTCCAGGCGGGAAATGTGGTCCTTTCTGCAACACTGCACGGCTGTGGACACAAGTAAATTGAAGATAACAAAAATCTAGATTTTGTAAAACTGTGCTAAAGGAGGGAATCGTTTGATGTTGTTCAAAACGTCTATCAGTAACGTTATGATGTACACTCCTGGAAATGGAAAAAAGAACACATTGACACCGGTGTGTCAGACCCACCATACTTGCTCCGGACACTGCGAGAGGGCTGTACAAGCAATGATCACATGCATGGCACAGCGGACACACCAGGAACCGCGGTGTTGGCCGTCGAATGGCGCTAGCTGCGCAGCATTTGTGCACCGCCGCCGTCAGTGTCAGCCAGTTTGCCGTGGCATACGGAGCTCCATCGCAGTCTTTAACACTGGTAGCATGCCGCGACAGCGTGGACGTGAACCATATGTGCAGTTGACGGACTTTGAGCGAGGGCGTCTAGTGGGCATGCGGGAGGCCGGGTGGACGTACCGCCGAATTGCTCAACACGTGGGGCGTGAGGTCTCCACAGTACACCGATGTTGTCGCCAGTGGTCGGCGGAAGGTGCACGTGCCCGTCGACCTGGGACCGGACCGCAGTGACGCACGGATGCACGCCAAGACCGTAGGATCCTACGCAGTGCCGTAGGGGACCGCACCGCCACTTCCCAGCAAATTAGGGACACTGTTGCTCCTGGGGTATCGGCGAGGACCATTCGCAACCGTCTCCATGAAGCTGGGCTACGGTCCCGCACACCGTTAGGCCGTCTTCCGCTCACGCCCCAACATCGTGCAGCCCGCCTCCAGTTGTGTCGCGACAGGCGTGAATGGAGGGACGAATGGAGACGTGTCGTCTTCAGCGATGAGAGTCGCTTCTGCCTTGGTGCCAATGATGGTCGTATGCTTGTTTGGCGCCGTGCAGGTGAGCGCCACAATCAGGACTGCATACGACCGAGGCACACAGGGCTAACACCCGGAATCATGGTGTGGGCAGCGATCTCCTACACTGGCCGTACACCACTGGTGATCGTCGAGGGGACACTGAATAGTGCACGGTACAACCAAACCGTCATCGAACACATCGTTCTACCATTCATAGACCGGCAATGTAACTTGCTGTTCCAACAGGACAATGCACGTCCGCATGTATCCCGTGCAACCCAACGTGCTCTAGAAGGTGTAAGTCAACTACCCTGGCCAGCAAGATCTCCGGATCTGTCCCCCATTGAGCATGTTTGGGACTGGATGAAGCGTCGTCTCACGCGGTCTGCACGTCCAGCACGAACGCTGGTCCAACTGAGGCGCCAGGTGGAAATGGCATGGCAAGCCATTCCACAGGACTACATCCAGCATCTCTACGATCGTCTACATGGGAGAATAGCAACCTGCATTGCTGCGAAAGGTGGATATACACTGTACTAGTGCCAACATTGTGCATGCTCTGTTGCCTGTGTCTATGTGCCTGTGGTTCTGTCAGTGTGATCATGTGATGTATCTGACCCCAGGAATGTGTCAATAAAGTTTCCCCTTCCTGGGACAATGAATTCACGGTGTTCTTATTTCAATTTCCAGGAGTGTATTTACATATCGAAATACTAATGTCGTAGGATTCCAGTTTCGAAATTAGATATTGCTTTTTGTTTATAACTTACCATTTTACTGCACCAATATCTGTACTGTTCAAAGTTAAAAATAAGGTATGTTGGCCTATTTCGTGTTTTGAAACATGAAAAATTGCAGACGTTAGTTGTACTGTGTTTTTTTTAAATAGTTGACGCCACCCCTATTTTTAAAAGAGGAATTGCAGGTGATCACTATAAACTCATTTGCTTGACGGGCACTACTAATGAAGTGATAAATGAGACTGGGCACTGTAGTTAAGTGATGTTTTCCCTGATATACCCATCGTTGTGAAGATCAACCTCTGTGACCTGATCACCTTCGCAAAATTTGTAACAATCTCAAATATAATTGGTTTTTAAAACATCGCACATTATAAACACACGCAGCGTCAACCGCAATCTACTGCCCTTGAGTAACATGTACTGCAATGGACGTAATGATGTGGGTCTCCAGAGCCTTGTACACAGTATCAAAAAATGTTCAAATGTGTGTGAAATCTTATGGGACTTAACTGCTATGGTCATTAGTCCCTAAGCTTACACACTACTTAACCTAAATTATCCTAAGGACAAACACACACACCCATGCCCAAGGGAGGACTCGAACCTCCGCCGGGACCAGCCGCACGGTTCCTGACTGCAGCGCCCTAGACCGCTCTGCTAATCCCGTGCGGCGTACACAGTATCAAAAGCGAGATACATCAATTTATCCTTCGAAAAAAAATTAGCCTTTGCGGGTAACATGCATTTCAAAGCTCGAGCCCCAATGATTTTATGATGGAAAAATATTTGTAAAATTGTGGTTCCTACGGGACCAAACTGCTGAAGTCATCGGTCCCTAGGCTTACACACTACTTAATGTAACTTTAACGTACGCTAAGGACAACACACACTCCCATGATCGAGAGAGGACTCGAACCTCCGAACCTCCAACGGGGAGAGGGGGGGGGGGGCGCAGCCCCGAAGCCCCGTGAACCATGGCAAGGCGCCCACAAGACTGCATGGCTACCCTGTGCGACTGGAAAAGTTATGTACTTCAACTATCTCAGCCAATTTAACTCAGAAAATGAAATGAAAATATGTTTTCTTCTCTTAAGCGTCTGTGTGAGAACTATCGTGTTTCTGGAGATTTTGGATTACATTACTTTCATTTTGATTTCCTGTTCTGCAAAATGGAAAGATTGAAATTAATACGACTATTCAGGAAATCGCGTCAGTGGTTTTCAGACTTCACCTGGAGGTTGTTTCTCAGGTATATTGCACATCATCTACTGACTTTCTTCTTCTCAACTCTTCGCGGTATGTGGTTAGCATTTTCGACGCTTTACTGTCACCGGTGTGTACCTCAATCTGTACTGACAATGTTATGAAAAGGATTGTTGCTACTCACCATATAGCGGAGGTGTTGAGTCACAGGTAGACACAACAAAAAGACTGTCAGACAAATAAGCTTTTGGCCAAAAGGCCTATAGTCAGTGTCCGTCCTTATTTCTCTTCTTTCATGTGTTTCACTCGGATGAAGGCCTTTTTGCCCTAAAGCTTATTTGTTTGACAGTCTTTTTGTAGTGCCTGCCTGCTACTCAGCATCTTCGCTATATGGTGAGTAGCAATTACCATTTTCATAATATTGTCTTTATTGCGTCAGGATTTTCCTCATTTTGCATTTATATCTTTACATCATCTACATCTACATTATACTCCACAAGCCACCCAACGGTGTGTGGCGGAGGGAACTTTACGGGAAGAATAAATGTAAGTGGGTGATTTCCAATATGCCCAGGAATCAATCACCGGAATAATGTAACTATAAACTGAGGTTTAGACGAGCAGAATAAGCGTCACTAGTAATCCCCTGTAAATGCTAGCCACGCACGCTGGCGAAACATTGGAAAGAAGGAATGTTACTGGACGACGGTCAACAGGCCACATGAATCACCAAACTAACTAACTCCGTAAAAATAAAATTGTTAATGATTCACAAATGTATTATCTCGATGCCTGGTGAAGAAACTTCTGCTTTTCGACTTTGAAATAGCTGCTATATTTTCATTTACGTGTGTTTTATCCAAAATGGATGCAGTTCAACACCGTGACAGTCCCTTTACAGACTAGAATAATAACCGCTGCCAGCCACAATTGAAGGTGATATTATTTAACTCACGACCGGTTTCGGGACTGTGTCCATCTTGATGATGATGATGTCTGGTTTGTGAGGCGCTCAACTGCGCGGTCAACAGCCCCCGTACAAAGTCCCAATTTTTCACACGGTCCAATTTTTTCACATTGCAGTCTAACCACTGTCATGAATGATGATGATGATGAAATGATGAGGACAACACAAACACCCAGTCCCCGGGCAGAGAAAATCCCCAACCCGGCTGGGAATCGAAACTGGGACTTCGTGATCCAGAGGTAGCAATGCTAGCCACTAGACCACGAGCTGCGGATATGTGTCCATCTTGAGGTGATTTACATTCATGTACACGTTTCCACACTCAGAGCTAGAGATCACTGTTTAAATAAAAAAACAATAAAAGTCATGATGACTAAACAGACTCAAATGAAACATTGGCTAAGTGGCTAAGCGACATGTGATCTAAAATTTTATAGTACTTACATATGGTTGGTTTATCTGTATCGTTTTCATCCTACATTTATCACGTTTTTTGCTAAAATATTTCGTTTTTTACACATGAACCCCGCGACCGCTACGGTCGCAGGTTCGAATCTTGCTTCGGGCATGGATGTGTGTAATGTCCATATGTTAGTTAGGTTTAAGTAGTTCTAAGTTCTAGGGGTCTGATGACCTCAGACGTTAAGTCCCATAGTGCTCAGAGCCAGTTGAACCAGTTACACATGAACTGTATCGCAGGCACCATGGTAGTGCTGGTATCATGTCTTTGATAAAGTAGTGGCACTTTATACGTTAGTAACTTTAGAAGCACATGCACTAACAACATCTAATGTGTGTACATTGAAAAACAGAGGTTATGGTCAAAGAGCATAGGTCAAAGAAGTACATAGATGTTACGTACACAGACACGTAACAAATATTTAAAATAATGAAAATGAAATAACATAGCAATCCTAACAGAAACATTCTTAGCCGAAAACTGGCAACTCCCGCAATTTTACTGCACTCAGTTACACACAAAACAAGGCGCCAGAGGAAGACCCATTGCACGAATAACTGTTCTAGTGGCCGGCCGGTTCTAGGCGCTTGAGTCTGGAACCGCGCGACCGCTACGGTCGCAGGTTAGGTTCGAATCCTACCTCGGGCATGGATGTGTGTGATGTCCTTAGGTTAGTTAGGTTTAAGTAGTTCTAAGTTCTAGGGGACTAATGACCTCAGATGTAAAGTCCCATAGTGCTCAGAGCCATTTGAACCATTTTGAACTGTTCTCGTGAAACCGGAACTAACACCAATAACCACATCTATTAAACTGGAATATACACTCCTGACAAAAACGATACAGATTACAATAATATCAGCTTCTTCCAACCGAATAAAACAGCCATTGCTATAATAGTGAAATAGGCCAGATGATCACTCCGAGTAAACACGAAAACCACTAATTATTGTCAGAGAATTAAACTGTAGAATGGTTGTACGAAACTATAAAGCAAAAATAATAGTGTAACTGTTGCAGGAAGAAGACTTTATTCTATTGTAAAGATGAGAGACGTAGGCTGTCTGAGCGTGGGCTGGGTTCTCTGTCGAAGATGGGGGATGTGGACAGCAGCAGAGGCGGACCCTGGTGAAGATATGTTCTTCACTAATTCATACAGTTGAGACATTCTTCTGACTGTGCTCCATTCTCCGGCGCGGCCCGGAGATCCTCGTAGTATTCCGGCACTACACCTGCAGACGTTGACGTATGGCGGGCGGCGTGCATACGCTGCGCGGGAGACAGAGCGCTGCGCTGGCCTCTCCGGTATGTGAGGCAAGCTCAGGGTGCAGCCGCGCTGCGGTCGTGGCGGCACCAGGTCTTCTCTAAGCGGACGGTCGCGTCGTTCCATTGGCACGGCGATGCGGTGCCCGGAGTCGAAGTCTCGGCGGTGAGAAGCAGGGGCAGGCGGATGGCTCGGTGTTGACTGCCCGGGCTGGGCAGGCAGGCAGAGGTCCCTCCTTCGCGGTCCGGTGGCAGCAGAGTTCACAGCTAGGATTCCCGGCTTACATACGCCAGGCGCAGGGTGTGGTCCTGCCGTGCCCGAACGTGACGTACTCGAATGGGCCAGGGTTTAAATGCTGGATCCTGGCGCTGAATTCGCGGAATGGCTGAGTTTGAACAGGGCAATGACCGGGGTCAGGCGTAATCGTCGACGACGCGGAAGTGAATCGAGCCGGAGTGGCTTCTCGAAGGCTGGCCACAGGGCATTGACACGGAAGTCTTGCTGCTGCTGACGGGTGCTGATCAAGCAGGAGCGACGGTCGGCTGCGGCCGATGTCCGGTTTGCGACGTGATTTCAGCGCTCGTGGTCCGAGGCACGGGAGCCGATCGCGCAGTTCAGCGAACAGCATCTACTGTCTGGCTGCGGCCTCGTTGCAGTTCTTGGCTCCGACTTCTGCTCCAAGTTCTCCTACAGTTTTGTCTCCTTACGCTATTAAACAATCCCAACATACCTACTTGTATTTCCCACAATGACAAAAGAACGACATCCTATTCATAAGAGGACCAATCAGGGGTAATATAACACTTCTCTGGACTGAAAACCACAAACCACTCCGGAAACATATCCCACTGGAAACACGTATCCAAGGAGAGTGGTGAAAATCACAAGAAAAAGAGAACAAGCACTTTCGAGAACAACAGACATCAGGAAATTGGACGCAAAATCAGACGAATAAAACAAATTGAAATGGTAACACACAAAGCGCGACTAGAGGACGCAACAGAAGCGTTACGGGAACTTCTAAGACAAGCCTCCAGTCCCAGGAACAAAAGAAAAGCGAAAAAATCGTCCGTCGCGGAGTGCTGCACGCTAAGAAAACATGTACTAGAAAGTCTTCACCTCCTAAAACGGTGCGCAGGGAACCCTACACTCCTCAGGACGTACGCCGAAAAACGATACATCTACAAGAAAACTCTAAAACAAAAGAGCATTCTGCGAAAGAGAAGGAAATAAACTAGTAGATGAAGCCACAAGAGACCCATATACAGTACTAAGGCCCAGAAAACGAACAGAAACACATTACATCAATATTGAAGATTGGGAGACGCACTTCGGCAACATACTGAACAAGAAGGGGCTAAAAGCAGACAAGAGGGCAAACAGGATACGTTGCGACAAACAACTTCGGAATGGATCCTGTTGGCCACAGAAGAGGTTAAAGGTGCCATTAACAGAAAAAAACCAGTTGCCATTCCAGAACAGTAGAGACAATAAAAATGCTATGTGAAGGGAAAGGAGACCCCAAGGACCCTAGCAAATACAGAGGCATAGCACTAGAAAACCTTACTTTCAAAATATTCACAAAAATAATAACGGAAAGAATAATAGAAACACTCGGCGAATACCTCCCCGAAAGCTAAATGGGATTCAGAAAATTAACACCAACTCTGATCGCAATATAACTCGTGCTAAAGAGCGTTTGGGAAGCCCTTGAAGAGAGAGAAAAATTATATGTACTGTTTATAGACTCCACAAAAGCCCTTGGCTGTATGAACAGAAAGCTAGTGATAGAAAAGTTAAAGGAAATCCTATGTGAAAAAAACATGTGGACACGAATCATAAGTGTAAAACTGCGAAGGAACGAAATAAGGACCTCAGATAACCGCTCCCTATCAGAGTCGATACTCCAGACAAACGGGGAATTTCAGGGCGACCCACTGAGTCCTTTGTTATTTATCCTTCCAGTGAAAGAAATTGTAAGAATACCCCAGAGGGAGGGTGTAGTCTCATACATATATGCAAACGATATTGTGATAGGCTCAAAGGACATTGAAAAGCTACAAGAAACAATAAACGATATGGAAGATTCATGCGTCGAACACGACTTCGAAATAAATGTGGCAAAAACAGAAATGATGGTCTCAGAAATGGAGGTAGAGCACCTGCATAGGCTGAGATCTCCATGCGACACAGAAAAGTGAACAGCATATCAGACTTCAAGTACCTAGCGGTCACGATAAAAACAAGGGCAAAATGTTTCACAAAACATGTAATAGAGTAAGCGATCCAAGCAATAATGGCTATTCATGAAATAGAACACATTAAATCACTCAGCTTAAAACAGCAGTGGCACTATTCTGAGCCAAAAGCTTGCCAATACTGATATACGGTTTAGAGACCATTGGACCACATGTTACAGAGAAAAATATGACGACACTAGAAAGAGTGAAGTTGACATGCATAAAGAAAGCTGTCGAAGTGCTCAAAACAACACGATACAGACTTGTATACCTGCTGGCGTGGGAGTCCTTCCTCATTGAAATCCTAAGGACAAACCAGAGGCTACCCAACACCAGCGCTTCGGAATGCGTACTAAAAAAAAAAAGGAAAAAAGAGAAGACATATCTCCAGAATTTAACAGCACAGGCGCCATGATTGACCGAACATGAACAAAGGGAAACTTAGAGATACGTGCTCGCCAAATGGTAGTCCATAGTTTACACCACCCTATTTGCAACAACATATCATATCGTGAACGAAACGCAAACTGTGAGTGTAAACTGCGTCGTCGAATATGCAAACGTTGTCACAAAGAGCTCTGTACCAAAAGGATACGGTCAGCGAGTGACTATGCAAACCACAATACGTAAAATTTATAACTTCGTTTATTATTATAACTGTACTTTGAACTTGTATGGATATTTGACTGCAATAAACTTATTATAAAATGAAATTTTTACATGACTGTGGAACCACACAATCATTTATAATATACAGAATGGTTAATGGAAAATTATATAAGTTTTTTTTTCAAAAATTGCTAGTTGTAAGGAGGCCATGAGCTACAGTTTTTTATTTACATATTCACGGTTTATAGTAGCTTTGGATACTTGAATAGATTTGTCTTGCATTTGTGTATTACTGCTACAAAAACTAATTTCAATCTTAAACACATCCATGGTTGTTATGACTGGTCCTTGAGAGTAGTTAAAAACTCTTTTGTGTATAAAACATAGTTACTTATAAATATACTTTTTCGTCAGAAGACTGAGCTGTTCTGAGAGCGTGATAGTAGGATTGTTTGTGAATTTTGTAATTCTGGCAGTAGGAACTGTCTTGTGAGAGATATGGAAAACTGAGACTGTTGTTTGTCTTTTATTGTGTAGTTTATCTATTATAGCTGTATTATAGCCATTTTTGTGGTAGGCGATTTTGCGAATAGTTTTAATAAAGGAAGAAATTCCCTACAGGTGAACGCTCAGAAACAGTCACACAGGTTCTGGACCCCATCGCAACGCTCCCAGTTACAGTTGTCGGTCACATTTGGTGCAACAAGCACACAGATGTTACTTCCGAAATTGAAGCTGGATTAACTTCATTAGAGATTCTCAAACGGGTTCGGAAAAAGTACTGAAAACTATGACGGAAATACCAATGAATTCAAAGGCGTATAAAACATTGAAAAGAGAGCTTTATAAATATTTAATTTTCTTTTTGGCAACTTATTTGAAGAATAAAACAAAGTTCTGAACGTTTGTGTTGAGTTAGAATTATATGTACGAGTGGGAATGAAACATTTGAGACAATAGTATGCTAAAAAATACGCTACATCTTGCGATATAATTGGACGGCTTTCTGTCGATCGATCTGTGATGTCACCTTCGCTCCTGGAGGCCGAATGTCTGTGGCCCAGAGGGCAATTGGGGCATCTCTGACTTCTGCTTTCTTAGGAGGCTCGAGAGAGTTTGGTGTTTTCCTTTGTGCTTGTTTTCGAGCAGTAGTATTTTTATGAACACTTTGTTAGCGGCTGTTTGCTTCATCCATATGTAAGCAGCGTATCAGTGCGGGTAGAAGGACAGATAACGATCTTATTTCGAAGCTGCTGATTAGACACGACTTCCAGGAACCCACATCCTCCTGCCAGCAGCACGTGGCGAGGTCACGCCTGGGGAACTAAATTGGCGGGAAACCCCTTCCAATAAGAGCCAGGCACCTTCTGCTCTCCTCCCCATTTTATTAATAGAGCCTCGATATTCTCTGCCTACTCACCGTAATGAATGGAACTTCAGCAGCAGAGTTATCCTACTTGATGGCGGTAAATATTAGCGTAATTAATGAGGTAAGACACTTTGGCATTACAGTGTGTGACTGTGGCACAGCTGAAATACTATAGTAAAATGACGCCACGGTGTATTCTGCAGAATGGTGAAAAAGTTTACGGAGTAAGACACACTGACATTACAGTATGTTGTTGAATTATTATAAAATAATCACGTCAAGACATATACTGCAGGCACTCCCACATCCCATTGCTATTTGCTGCAATTTTGCCGAATTTCGTCAAATACCCATGCTTCCATTCTAAGATATATGTAAATATGTGAATGTCCAAACATCGCACTGCAACATTTGACAAAACTGTAAACAATTATCATAGCCTGATACTTTAACAAAGACAGCCATATTCCCAGTTAAACAAATCCTTTCAATGCAACAAACTATGTATCAAGTCATGTCCCTGCATTATTACTGTGTAACGTCACTATAAGATCGCCCTAGTATATTCGTAAATAACCCCAGAAAAAACCATTCACAACACGATGATGAATCTACACTTTAAACAATTTCATCCAACAGTAGGATAGAAATGATACAGGGCATGCACTTTATTTAAAAGTGCGAGTGGGATACTCAAGTGTAATCATCCCAGTGGTTACGTGCCAGAAGTGATCATCACAGCCAGTGCCACCTTTGCCTCCAGGGCACGATCCAAGGACCGCTACCTGATAGCTTAGGACTTGGCATCCAACTCTCTACCACAGCTCATCATCGCTAAGTGCCCACTACTGGTGTCCCGCCCATTGGTTAAAATTCTGGGCAGACCATGACCTGCCACACTGGAGAATAAAACGCTATCAGCCGCTCCGTGTCCATAGTGAGGGCACTGCCATCTCAGCTGAGCTTGCTAACAATACCAGTGCAGTGTGCTGCTCCCCACATGCTGCCGCTACAATGGGACAGGCACTCCATTCAGCCTCTCCATAGTTGGACACCAAGGGAAGCATTGTCAGAGTATCTGCAGATGTACTGACCTCACTTGCATTGGCCACCAGAAGCTTCCCGCCAATACCTTGCACTTGAAATACCATCGTTGGCAGGAAAATGAAGGCGACAAATGCCAAGAGCATGGCCAATACATGAGAAATAGCGGAAGCCAGGCCACAGCAGAGAGAACAAAAGCGCCACTACCAATATATCCAGTAATGAGACGCTATTAATATCATTACTTCATAAGTGAGCAGTTGTGCAACAGTGTACTATTCTGCATGAAGCAAATAAAAAAAGTTGAAATAAATAATACTGTGAGTCCCTGTGTCACTTCTTCCATCCTTTCCCTGTGCACATGATAGGGCGAACCACTGTGGAACTTTCTCGTTACAGGAAAATCTAGAAAAGTTGTTAGCAGGAAAAATACCTGAAACACAGTCATCATTGTAAGTCTCCAACTCTAATTAATGTGATATTATTCACTAATCACTGTGACTACCCTTATTTCCTCGTGACATGCTGTGTTTGATGTGTGACACACCACAAAAAACGCACTTAAAAAACTTGCAACTCGCTGTTGAGTGATTCCACTGCTGCCAACGTACATTTCGTGCAAGGTCACGAAGACAAGGTAGAAAATATGGTTGCACGGCAGCATACTGACAGTAGTTTGTTCCTCCGCTCCATTTGCGAGTGGAACAGGAAAGGGAATGATTAGTACTGGTATGAAGTACACTCTGCTATGCACCATATGAACGCTCGCTAAGAACATGTTTAGGAAACACATTATACAGAGAGTGTTATTGGAAATTTTAGTAGAAGCTGTTGTTATTGTTGTTGTTGTTGTGGTCTTCAGTCCAGAGACTGGTTTGATGCAGCTCTCTATGCTACTCTATCCTGTGAAAGCTTCTTCATCTCCCAGTACCTACTGCAACCTACATCCTTCTGAATCTGCTTACAATATTCATCTCTTGGTCTCCCTCTACGATTTTTACTCTCTACACTGCCCTCAAATACTAAATTGGTGATCCCTTGATGCCTCAGAACATGTCCTACCAACCGATCCCTTCTTCTAGTCAAGTTGTGCCACAAATTTCTCTTGTCAACAATTCTATTCAACACCTCGTCATTAGTTATGTGATCTACCCATCTAATCTTCAACATTCTTCTGTAGCACCACATTTCGAAAGCTTCTATTCTCTTCTTGTTCAAACTATTTATTGTCTATGTTTCACTTCCATACAAGGCTAAACAGCATACAAATACTTTACAAAAAGACTTCCTGACACTAAAATCTATACTCAATGTTAACAACTTTCTCTTCTTCAGGAACGCTTTCCTTGCCATTGCCAGTCTACATTTTATATCGTCTCTACTTCGACTGTCGTCAGTTATTTTGTTCCCCAAATAGGAAAACACATTTACTACTTTAATTGTCTCATTTCCTAATCTAATTCCCTCAATGATGCAACAAATCGATAAAAATTAACTATACTGCGTGCCAAGATACTGATTTAGCAACAGCTGGTGGGTCTTACCCGTCTAGTCTTACTACAGCGCGCGTACGGGATTACCTGATTTAATTCGACTACATTCAATTATCCTCGTTTTGCTTTACTTGATGGTCGTCTTATATCCTCCTTTCATTCCGTTCAACTGCTCTTCCAGGTCCTTGCTGTGTCTGACAGAATTACAATGTCATCGGCGAACCTCAAAATTCTTATTTCTTCTCCATGGATTTTAATTCCTACTGCGAATTTTTCTTTTGTTTCCTTTACTGCTTGCTCAATATACAGAGTGAATAACATCAAGGATAGGCTACAACCCCGTCTCACTCCCTTCCCAATCACTGCTTCCCCTTCATGCCCCTCGACTCTAATAACTGCCATCTGGTTTCTGTAAAAATTGTAAATAGCCTTTCGCTCCCTGTATTTTACCCCTGCCACCGTCAGAATTTGAAAGAGAGTATTTCAGTCAACATTGTCAAAAGCTTGCTCTAAGTCTACAAATGCTAGAAATGTAGGTTTGCCTTTCCTTAATCTAAGATAAGTCGTAGGGTCAGTATTGCCTTATGTGTTCCAGTATTTCTACGGGATCCAAACTGATCTTCCCCGAGGTCGGCTTCTACCAGTTTTTCAATTCGTCTGTAAAGAATTTGTGTTAGTATTTTGCAACCGTGACTTATTAAACTGATAGTTCGGTAATTTTCACATCTGTTAACACCTCCTTTCTTAGGTACTGGAATTATTATATTCTTCTTGAAGTCCGAGGGTATTTCGCCAGTTTCATACATCTTGCTCACCAGATGGTAGAGTCTTGTCAGGGCTGGCTCTCCCAAGACTGTCAGTTGTTCTAATGGAATGTTGTCTACTCCCGGGGCCTTGTTTCGACTCAGGTCTTTCAGTGCTGTATCAAACTCTTCACGCAGTATCATATCTCCCATTTCATCTTCATCTACATCCTCTTCCATTTCCATTATATTGTCCTCAAGTACATCGCCTGATTTAGCAACAGCTGGTGGGTCTTACCCGTCTAGTCTTACTACAGCGCGCGTACGGGATTACCTGATTTAATTCGACTACATTCAATTATCCTCGTATACTCCTTCCACCTTTCTGCTTTCCCTTCTTTGCTTATAATTGGGTTTCCATCTGAGCTCTTGATATTCATACAAGTGGTTCTCTTTTCTCCAAAGGTCTCTTTAATTTTCCTGTAGGCAGTATCTATCTTACCTCTAGTGAGATATGCCTCTACATTCTCACATTTGTCCTCTAGTCATCCCTGCTTAGCCATATTGCACTTCCTGTCAATCTCATTTTTGAGACGTCTGTATTTCTTTTTGCCTGCTTCATTTACTGAATTTTTATATTTTCTCCTTTCATCAATTAAATTCAATATATCTTCTGTTACCCAAGGATTTCAACTAGCCCTCGTCTTTTTACCTACTTGATCCTCTGCTGCCTTTACAATTTCATCTATCAAAACTACCCATTCTTCTTCTACTGTATTTCTTTCCCCCATTCCTGTCAATCCTTCCATAATGCTCTGCCTGAAACTCTCTATAACGTCTGGTTCTCTCAGTTTATCCAGGTCCCATCTCCTTAATTTCCCACCTTTTTTCAGTTTCTTCAGTTTTAATCTACAGTTCATAACCAATAGATTGTGGTCAGAGTCCACATCTGCCCCTGGAAATGTCTTACAATTTAAGACCTGGTTCCCAAATCTCTGTCTTACCATTATATAATCTATCTGAAACCTTCCAGTATCCCCAGACCTCTTCCACGTACACAGCCTTCTTTCATGATTCTTGAACCAAGTGTTAGCTATGATTAAGTTATGCTCTGAACAAAATTCTACCAGGCGGCTTACTCTTTCATTTCTTACCCCCATTCCATATTCACCAGCTACGTTTCCTTCTCTTCCTTTTCCTACTATCGAATTCCAGTCACCCGTGACTATTAAATTTTCGTCTCCCTTCACTATCTGAATGATTTCTTTAATCTCATCATACATCTTATCAGCCACGATCCCACTCCACCTAGGAGGTAAGTAGCACTGGGCATCAATATATTAAACAACAGTTATCGTTATAAATATTCTGTTTATATCAACGAAAATAAACAGTTGATGTGTGATGCACATGTCGTTCCAAACTGTGGATACGACCTACATCGAATATTATATGAGGCAAGTGTTACTCTTATTCCAATGCAATGCTGGTGCTAAATTATAAGACCAACGATAGCCACTTGGTATAAGCACACCTACGAATATAACTCTGCAAAACAGATTCCTTTTTTTCTCTGATCTCTTTGTTAACCTGAGATTACCTTCACCTAACGTCTCGGATGTACCAAGTTGGAGAGTCGTTCCTGACGATCTACCAGTACCCCCCCACAGCTGAGCGAACTATCTGGATAGAAACTCTCTGAGAGGACTTTCCATTTCTCCCAGGGACACATTTCAAATCTATTGGGAACGATATAATTAATTGATTATTAACACTACATGTAGTGGTTTAATCAAATAATTATTTCAAGTATGTAATGCTGTTTTATTCATCCTTTCCTTTTAACAGTTCATTATATCTTTAGGTGTAATTTGTGTTATATGCCTGTTATATAAAGTAGCATATCAGTGATTAGCAGTAGGCAGAAGTATATAATCCGATGTACACCAAAACGTTTAAGAGCTCCCAAATGGGATCACGAGTTTGACTTTTTTTCCTTTCTCTTCACATTTCACCCAGCCAAAAGTCACACCATAAAGCTCCGTGTTTCTTCTCGTTAATGTTGAAATTGCCACTCCATGTTAGTCTACCTAGCTTTGTCTGTTTGGTGAAGGCTACGTTTTATGTAAGCTTCCTTTTTCTGGGTTGACCCCTGCATAATGGCCCTTTCCTAGAGGAATGTAGCAAGTTATTTCTCCTACACTGTAAACAATAATTGTCAGGAAACTTGGGGCAACTCTGTTTACATGGAGCAGCGTTTCAAAGGTACACAAAGTAAAAATTTAGAAAAATTGTTTTACATCGAAAAGCCAAAGAAAGTGGTACATCTGCCTCATATCGTATAGGGCTCCCGCGAGCACGAAGAAGTGCCGAAGCACGACGTGGCATGGACTCGACTAATGACTGAAGTAGTGCTGGAGGGAACTGACATCATGAATCCTGCAGGGCTCTTCATAAATACGTGAGAGTACGAGGGGGTGGAGATCTCTTCTGAACAGCACGTTGCAAGGCATCCCAGATATGCTCAATAATGTCGATGTCCGAGGAGTTTGGTGACAAGTGGAAGTGTTTAAACTCAGAAGAGTGTTCCTGGAGCCACTCTGTAGCAATTCTGGATGTTTGGGGTGTCGCATTGTCCTGCTGGAATTGTCCAAGTCCGTAGGAAGGCACAATGGAAATGAATGGATTCAGGTGATCAGACAGTATGCTTACATACGAGGGGGGACCCAAAAGAAACCGGATTGTTGTCATAACAAAATTATTGATGTACCTTTTTTACAAAATTACTTCAGTCACCTTCAAAATACTCTCCATTACATGCGACGCACTTGTCAAGTCTCTTTTCCCACTGTTGGAAGCATGTTTGGAACTCTTCAAGTTTGATATTGTCCAGTGCCCTTTGCAAAGCTGTTTTTACCGCCTCCACATCGTGATAACGCTCCCCTTTTAGCTTTTTTTCATTCGTGGAAATAGGAAAAAGTCACTCGGGGCTAGGTCCGGCGAATACGGAGTGTAGGGAACGACAGACCACCTCTGAGATGCCAAATAGTGGGTCACTCGTAAGGCCGCGTGTGCTGGAGCGTTGTCGTGATGCAGAAACCAGTCAACGGATCGCCAAAGTTCCGGGCGTTTCCTCCTCATATCCTCTCGCAGACGCCTTAAAACATCCAAGTAAAAGTGGTTGTTATCAGTCTGGCCAGGGGGTACTAATTCCCGATGCACAATTCCACGAACATCAAAAAAGACAATGATCATCGTCTTCACATTTGACCTTACTTGCCTTGTTATTTTGGTCTGGGTGAGTTGGGAGACCTCCACTGGCTTGACGCTTGCTTGGTTTCTGGGGCATACCCGTAACACTAACTCTCATCCCCTGTAATGACTTTGTTCAAGAAGTTTGGATCACGTGCAGTCTCTGTTTTCAAGTCCTGACACACATTCATGCGGATGGTTTTTTGCTCCTGTGTTAGAAGGCGCGGAACAAATTTAGCAGCAACACGTCTCATGTGCAAATCCTCACTCAAAATCCGTTGGCACGAGCTCCAAATGATTCCTGTCTCTGCTGAAATATGGTCGATCGTTTGGCGACGATCCTCGTTGAGCTTTTGGCGGACCTTTTCAATGTTCTCCTCATTTCGCGATGTTGAAGGGCGTCCAGAACGAGTTTGGTCTTCAATACACATCTCTCCACGTTTAAAGCGCCCAAACCACTCGAAAACCTGTGTGCGGCTCATAGCGTCCTCCTGAAAAGCTTCCTGAAGCATTTGATGTGTCTCAGTTGCAGTTTTTTTAAGCAGGAAACAAAATTTCACACACACTCTTTGTTCTTTTAAAGTTGCCATAACGACTTCGTAGAGGTAAACAGCCAACAGTCAGAGAAACGCAATACCACACTTGCACGTTCAGCTCTACACTGGCGCCGTCTGCACAGCTGTTTCATGAAGGTCTCTACTAACACGCCGGCCTGGGTGGCCGAGCGGTTCTAGGCGCTACAGTCTGGAACCACGCGACCACAGGTTCGAATCCTGCCTCGGGCATGGATGTGTGTGATGTCCTTAGGTTAGTTAGGTTTAAGTAGTTCTAAGTTCTAGGTGACTGATGACCTCAGAAGTTAAGTCTCATAGTGCTCAGAGCCATTTGAACCATTTTTCTACTAACACCATCTAGCGTGAGAACCCTGCACTACGTCTACGAGTGGCAGCGCCCTCGGAGTCCGGTTTCTTTTGGGTCCCCCTCGTACGTGTCACATGTCAGAGTCGTATCTAGACGTATCAGGGGTCCAATATCACTCCAACTGCACACGCCCCCACACCATTACACAGCCTCCACCAGCTTGAAAACTCCACTGCTGACATGCAGGGTCCATGGATTCATGAGGTTGTCTCAATACCCATACACGTCGATCCGCTGGATACAATTTGAAACCAGATTCGTCCGACCAGGCAACATGTTTCCAATCATCAACAGTCCAATGTCAGTGTTGACGGGCCCAGGCGAGGAGAAAAGCTTTGTGTCGTGCAATAATGAAGGGTACACGGGCCTTCGGCTCCGAAAGCCCATATCGACGATCTTTCGCTGGATGGTTCGCACGCTGACACTTGTTGGTGGTCCATCATTGAAATCTGCAGCAATTTGCGGAAGGTTCCACTTATGTCACGTTGAACGATAATCTTCAGTCGTCGTTGGTCCTGTTGTTGCAGGGTCTTTTTCCGGCCGCAGCGATGTAGGAGATTTGGTGTTTTACCGGATTCCTGATTTTCACTGTACAATCGTAGGGAAAAATCCCCACTTCATCGCTACCTGGGAGATGCTGTGTCTCATCACTACCACGCCGGCTATAACACCACGTTCAAACTCACTTAAATCTTGATTACCTGCCATTGTAGCAGCAGTAACCGATCTAATAATAATAAAAAAGTTCAAATGTGTGTGAAAGCTTATGGGACTTAACTGCTAAGGTCATCAGTCCCTAAGCTTACAGGCTACTTAACCTAAATTATCCTAAGGACAAACACACACACCCATGCCCGTGCGAGGATTCGAACCTCCGCCGGGACCAGCCGCACAGTCCATGACTGTAGCGCCTTAGATAACAACTGCATCAGATATTTGTTGTCTTATATAAGCTTTGCCGACCGCAGCGCCGTATTCTGCCTGTTTACATATCTCTGTATTTGAATACGCATGCCTGTACCAATTTCTTTGGCGTTTAAATGTTATTTGAAAGGTTATCAGGTGCACACATTAGAAGACGGTAGCAGTATTTTAATTTTACGTAGAATCACCACAATTCAGATTTCTATGGTTTTATGAAGATATGGCAGTGATGCACCCATGTAAATACGAGGAAAACTGGAACTTGTTATTGCCAAGCAGTGGAACCAGGTATTGTGTTATTGTTGTGGCTTCTCCTGGTTTGATCCATTAAGTTTGAATCTTAACAACCAAATTTTGATTCCTATACCTGTAGCACTTTCCTTACAAGATTGTTATTTGGCTTATTTGGCATGAATTACATTAGATAAAAGGAGGAAACCAACAGAAGTGAATGTGACGGATAATGGCACGCACTCGAAGAACGGACTATTATCATTAGCCACCACTGAGCTGGTTGATAACAGATCTACGTTCGCTGTAATGAGTCATGATGGACGGCAGCAAATTTCCTATTTTCACTCGTGAGGTTTACACGTCGAGAAATGCTACCAGAAGACACATGAAGATCTTCTGAGTACTCCCAAATGAAACGTTACGATCAGTTGCCATTGTGATTTTCGTGTTGAGCCTCCCCCTAAATCATAGCGTTACATAATCACCTCTGGTTAGTCAGATATCGCCTACCAAAGGATCACCACGCTCTACGGACTTAAAAGGTCTCTATGTCTAAATAATAACTGCTCAGAAGAATAGCGTCCAAATCCGATTAACTCACAATCAGTAACACTCACTCAAACGATTTTTATTTGAAAAATCTAAAATCCGGTGCCTCGTGAAAAAGATAGCTATCAGACGAAAGTTTGATAGTGAAAGAAAGGAAAATTTGTTTAAAATCCTATCGCCGAAGAGATCATTGGAGACTGAACGCAAGCTCTGATACGTGAAGAATGGGGGAGGAGATGTGTCGCGTTCTTTTCAAGGGATTTGCCATTAACGATTTGGGGGAACCACGGAAAGTAAAAATGTGAGTTGCCGGACAAATGTGATTCCTTTTCGCCATCTCGTTCAGCACTGAATCTTTCACTTTGCTTCGAGTGTGCACTGTTTTCAAACTTTCTCGCAGATTAATGCTGTGTGCCGGGCCGAGACTCGAATCGAGATGATTGCTCTTCTTACCGACTGAGCTATCCAGGCACGACTCATCAGCCGCCCTGACAGCTCCAAGCCTGCCAGTACCTCTCTCTTACTTGCCAACTCAGTGAAGGTATCCTGCATACCTTGCTTGACGACCACTTCTGGAAACGCAAGGTTCCACGTCCGAGTCCCGGTCGTGCACACAATTTTCATCTGTCAGAAAATTTAATTCTAATGGCAGAATGGACGAATAAAAATTAATAACAAGTCATGTAATTCACTGTGCTGAAATGAAGTGGAAATCACCTCTTCAGAACAAGATACACAGTCACATAAACAACCAAATGTGAAACCATGGCACGTGCTTCGTATATTTACAGTGAATATGATGGAGAATTCCATCCCTGTCTTCTCTTGTATTCAGTATGACTTACTTTTTACAGTAGCAAAAATATTCCGCTGAGAGCTGTGCATTACGCTGAAACAGTTTTAAGTTATAGTAAGAAGTAACAAAAAAAATTTGTTCGAGAGAGTGACTTCAAAGTACTTATTCAGGAACGCAAATACCCCTCCCTCGCAGTTCTCTCTGACAAATGACAGGAAACTTTATTTAAAGCCCTCGCATCAGTGAGGCTGCACGGCCCGTCCGCCGCTGACGGCGGCTTTTATGCGCATTGGTAATTGAGTTACTCGCGCCGCCGGCGCTGGATTGGCCACGAGCGGTAGTAAATGAGTGCACGCTCCGGGGAGCGGGGAGAGGGCCGACGCGGAAGAAATTACTGGCTGACGGCGCAGAGCGGCATCGATTTATCGAGTTGCCGCGGCTGCTCGCGCCTGCAAACGAGGCAAACAGGCGCGAAAATGCTGCTCTGCTCTGCTCTTGTGTGCCGCCTCACTCACCCCGCCCGGGAGGGACGGCCGCCCCCGGATCGGATCCGCCCGGCGTATTAATGACGAGGGCCGTTGTGCCGGCAGGCCTGGATGTGGTTTTCAGGCGGTTTCCCACATCCGACTACGTTAATACCGGACTAGTAACCGTGTCCCTCCTCCATTTCACGAATCGCAAATGTTTGGACCCCATACGTGGGACAACAATAGCCGCAAACTGTCGGGGTGCACAAATCCCATCCCGAGGAAGAAATGGGTGGCAACAGTAAGGGCATCCGGTCACCCTCTATCAGTACCGCTGCCAAATTTCAAAAATTAATATGTTGATTTCGCGAAGGTATGGGATAAAGGCCAGGATAAAGAAGAAGAAGACCCTGTAGTACAACATTTTTACAGAAAGATCTAAATAAGCAATGGGGTTAGACAAAAGTTTAATCTATCGCCCACACATTTTAATATGAGTATTGATAGCCTCGTGAGGAACTGCAAATTTTTAGTTCACCCTGATTTAAAAATATAGCAAACACAAATAAACATTTCTTTATTTGCTGATGATCAGTTGATTAAATAAGGCTATGAAAATAAACTGCAGACCACTATCCACAAGCAGAACTTATTGTGCCAAGAATGAAATATTGAAGGTCTCTACTGATAAGACAAAATTAATTGCGTTTAGAGGCATCAGATACACGAGATCAAAAACTGTCATGTATGACAATGTAGTAGAACAAATAAGAGTTTTAATTATCTTGGATATCAAATCCGTTACCTAGAAGATCGAGATACAGATAAAAAAGCTGCAAAATTCCAATAATTTCTTGCACTGCATACAGAACTACATAAGGAAAGAAACATAAATTATATTTGATTAAAGTATAAAGTACGCAGACTTCTCTACAGTGACACAATCACCCTTATCAAATAAGGGTCCTAAGAGCGGTGAGAGGCTGCGCAAAATCGGATCAAATAACAAATGACAATATTGGTAAAGAGTTATAAGCTGAAAAAATAGACAATAAGTGCATACCACATGGAAATGGAAGTTTTGGATGAGCCAAGAAGGTACGGGACGGATTAGGCTGACGCACGAAGATATCACGCAGAGATCTTCTGTCAATAGCACTCATTGTTTCATGCGAGTGAAGAGCTACTTGTATTGAACAAGAACGGTATTTGCTGGACCCTCGCTGACTGTGTGTCAATATATATTCCATAATCATACAGCAAATAGACGTCAGTGATGTGGGTCTGTAATTCATCGGATTACTGCTATTTCCTTTCTTGAGCATTGGCGTGACCTGTGCAACTTTCCAGTCTTTAAGTACGGATCTTTCGTCGAGCGAGCGTTTGTATATGATTGGTATGTATAGAGCTATTACATCGGCGTAGTCTGGAAAGAATCTTATTTCCATACAATATGAACCCGAAGACTTGCCTTCATTAAGTGATCAGAGCTGCTTCGCAACCCCGAATATGTGTACTTCTAAGTTACTCATGTTTGCATCAATTCTTGACTCAGAATCAGGAATATTTACTTCGTCTTCTTTGGTGAAGGAATTTCAGAAAACCCTGTTTAGCAACCTCGCAACGATGTGCAGTCATCGGAAACATTACCATCGTTATCGCACCAAATAACAAATGAGTACTTTATCAGTAGATTTTTATATGCTTTATTGAGCGGCAGCAGACACGAACTAGCGACACCGTATGACCGATTTCACCTGTCTATTGCACTCCCTCTACAACCGTATGACCGATTTCAGTTGTGTATTGCACTCCCTTTACAGATCAAACGCGCAGTACTAACGACGTCGAGACGCTTATGCCGTGCGGCGCATGAAAAGATCAAACGCACAGGAGTAACGACCGCGCGCTAGTGGGACCACGGGTTCTCATGCAGCACATGGCTCCGTATCACGGAGCACAAGGTTGTTAGTGCCGCGCGTTTGATCTGAAGATGGCTGCAACGGGCAGGGAAACTTTTCACACCTTCTCTATTACATCAATTTAATACAATTTGTCTCCACATTAGAAGTCTGTGCGTTATTCCTCATGTTCTAGGATCTTCAGCGTGTTATATACTACGTCAAGTAATAGGGAACTATAATATCAATAAACTTGAACTCTAAATAAAGGACTTACATATAATGTTGTTTTTCTTTAGTTTACTCAAAATTATCCGAAATCCATTATGGTTTCGCTTCTGTCAGTCGTGTTTGTGGGTGTTGCAATTACCTATACTGTGGTCAGGTTTTCCTTTACAGGTTATCCCAATACTTCCGTTGGATCAGAGTCCATATTTTATTAATTATTGATTTCCAGACTTGGGTAATTTTGAAGAATGATTATCTCTCGAACGCGCGGGCCCCTAATGATATTTATCCAATGTCTGACTCGATGTCGACCACACGACTCTGGTGGCGCTAATTATGGTGAATGTTTAGTACATAGTTCATAGTTTTCGGTTGTGAATAGCAATGAGTGAAAGCGTCGCAGTTTCGAGTGCCGAGAGTCCCATATGGCGAAATCTACTTTCTCGGTTATATGGCGTGAAAAGTAGTTTGAAATTTTGTTGGGAGTTCGGATTGCTTCCAGATGAGGATAGCAGGAATTGTGTAAAATGTCATGGACTCAACTCCGTGAACTTTCGCAAGAAAGGTGCGGATGCTGATTTTCCTTTGCTGCTACATTGCGCCCAGTGTTAGAAGAAAACGTCTATGTGGAAGGACACATGATATGACAGGTCTAGCTCTTCTACCGAGAATCGCATCATTTTAGTTTCTTGGTGGATAAGAGACTATACGCTTCAAGTGACAGCTTCTGAAACATTGTTGTTCGCGAACACCGTTTGCGACTACTACGGTTTCTTCCGAGAGATCTGTTACGTCATAGTCACGAACGAGAGTATTCCAGTCAGTGGACAAAACAAGGTTGTGGAAGTAGACGAATCGCAAATATCTGATAGGAAATACCAGAGAGGACGTCCGTTGAAAAATGAATTTGAACATATTAGGGTATTTTGCGGGATTGAAAGAGAATCCCGCAGGTGCTTTATAGTTCAAGTTTACTCAAGGGGCAGACACAACAGTGATAATAGGCGACTTTAAGTCCTATAACACATTAAAGGAAAAAGGGTTTCAACATGAAGTTGTGAATCATTTTGTTGAATTTGTGTCATCGGATGATCCATTTGTCCACACACAGAACATCGAACGCTTGTGGGAATCAGACAGGGACGAACTGTACCTCTTCCAACACCTACACAATGTGATCAAAAGTATCCACACCCCCCCCCCCAAAAAAAACATACGTTTTTCATATTAGGTGCATTGTGCTTCCACCTACTACCGGGTACTCCATATCAGCGAACACAGTAGTCATTAGACATCGTGAGAGAGCAAAATGGGGCGCTCTGCGGAACTCACGGACTTAGAACCTGGTCAGGTGACTGGGTACCACTTGTGCCTGTGTGCGAGATTTCCACACTCCTAAACATACCAAGGTCCACTGTTTCCGATGTGATAGTGAAGTGCAAACGTGAAGGGACACGTACAGCACAAAAGCGTTAAGGCCGATATCGTCCGTTGACTGACAGAGACGGCCGACAATTGAAAAGGGTCATAATGTGTAATAGGCAGACGTCTATCCAGACCATCACACAGGAATTCCAAACTGCTTCAGGATCCACTGCAAATACTATCACAGTTAGGCGGGAGGTGAGGAAACTTGAATTTCATGGTCGAGCGGCTGCTCATAGGCCACACATCACGCCGGTAAATGCCAAACGACGCCTAGCTTGGTGTAAGGAGCGTAACCATTGGACAATTGAACAATGGAAAAACGTGGTGTGGAGTGACGAATCACGGTACACAATGTGGCGATCCGATGGTAGGGTGTGCGTATGACGAATACCCTGGGAACGTCATAACGTCATCTGCCAGTGTGTGTAGTGACAACAGTAAAATTCGGAGGCTGTGGTGTTATGGTGTGGTCGTGTTTTTCATGGAGGGGCTTGCACCCGTGGTTGTTTTGCGTGGCACTATCACAGTGCGGGCCTACACTGATGATTTAAGCACTTTCTTGCTTCCCACTGTTTAAGAGCCATTCGGGGATAGTGATTGCACCTTTAACACGATCGAGTTTCTGTTCATAATGCACGGACTGTGGCGGAGTGGCTACACGCCAATAATATCCCTGTGACAGACTGGCCTGCACAGAGTCCTGACCTGAATCCTATAGAACACCTTTGGGATGTTTTGGAACGCCGACTTCGTGACAGGCCTCACCGACCGACGTCGATACCTCTCCTCAATGCAGCACTCCGTGAAGAATGGGCTGCCATTGCCCAAGAAACCTTCCAGCACCTGATTGAACGTATGCCTGCGAGTGTGGAAGCTGTCATCAAGGCTAAAGGTGGGCCAACACCATATTGAATTCCAGTATTACCGATGGAGGGAGCCACGAACTTGTAAGTCATTTTCAGCCAGGTGTCCGGATACGGTATACACTACTGACCATTAAAATTTCTACATCAAGAAGAAATGCAGATGACAAACGGGTATTCATTGGGCAAATATATTATACTATAACTGACATGTGATTACATTTTCACGCAATTTGGGTGCATAGATCCTGAATAATGAGTACCCAGAACAACCACCTCTGGCCATAATAACGGCCTTGGTACGCCTGGGCATTGAGTCAAACAGAACTTGGATGACGTGTACAGGTAGAGCTGCCCATGCAGCTTCAACACGATACCACAGTTCATCAAGAGTAGTGACTGGAGTATTGTGACGAGCCAGTTGCTCGGCCACCATTGACCAGACGCTTTCAACTGGTGAGAGATCTGGAGAATGTGCTGGCCAGGGCAGCAGTCGAACATTTTCTGCATCCAGAAAGGCTCGTACAGGACCTGCAACATGCGGTCGTGCATTATCCTGCTGAAATGTAGTGTTTCGCAGGGATCGAATAAACGGTAGAGCCACGGGTCGTAACACATCTGAAATATAACGTCTACTGTTCAAAGTGGCGTCAATGCGAACAAGATGTGACCGGGACGTGTAACCAATGGCACCCCATACCATCACGCCGGGTGATACGCCAGTATGGCGATGACGAATACTCGCTTCCACTGTGCGCTCACCGCGATGTCGCCAAACACGGATGCGACCATCATGATGGTGTAAACGGAACCTGGATTCATCTGAAAAAATGACGTTTTGCCATTCGTGCACCCAGATTCGTCGCTGAGTACACAATCGCAGGCGCTCCTGTCTGTGATGCAGCGTCAAGGGTAACTGCAGCCATGGTTTCCGAGCTGATAGTCCATGCTGCTGCGAACGTCGTCGAACTGTTCGTGCAGATGGTTGTTGTCTTGCAAACGTCCCCATCTGTTGACTCAGGGATCGAGACGTGGCTGCACGATCCGTTACAGCCATGCGGATAAGATGCCTGTCATCTCGACTGTTAGTGATACGAGGCCGTTAGGATCCAGCACGGCGTTCCGTATTACCCTTCTGAACCCACTGATTCCATATTCTGCTAACAGTGATTGGATCTCGACCAACGCGAGCAGCAATGTCGCGATACGATAAGCCGCAATCGCGATAGGCTACAATCTGACCATTATCAAAGTCGGAAACGTGATGGTACGCATTTCTCCTCCTTACACAAGGCATCACAACAACGTTTCACCAGGCAACGCCGGTCAACTGCTGTTTGTGTATGAGAAATCGGTTGGAAGCTTTCCTCATGTCAGCACGTTGTAGGTGTCGCCACCGGCGCCAACTTTGTGTGAATGCTCTGAAAAGCTAATCATTTACATATAACAGCATCTTCTCCCTGTTTGTTAAATTTCCGCGTCTGTAGCACGTCATCTTCGGGGTGTAGCAATTTTAATGGCCAGTAGTGTATTTCGACAACTTTAGGCCGCGTGGAAAAATTGACCCTCCTGATAGTCTCCCGATATTTCTGACTGACATAACAAGTGTGTGCCAGCGTTATGGGAAAAAAGGATTACTGTTGGCTTCTTATACAACGCGAGGAATAGCGCATGAAGAAGGCGTGGCTGACAAGTAAAGTAAGTAAAGTTACTACTTTTCTTTGCAATTAATTGTAACTTAGTAAACGCTCATCTTTTGTCGTTGCTGTAATGATCGCCGTAAGCAGTTTCCACAGCTTTCGCCACCAGAGTCGTGTGGTCGACATAGAGTCGCACGTTTGTTACATATCGTCAGAGGCCCACGCGTTCGAGAAGCAATCATTCTTGCAAATTACTCTGACTTGCACCTTCACACCATACACAACACTAAACACTAACTTATGACTAACTGCGCCTAAGCACTGTTGTCGCCTAAATGCTCTATGGGATCAAATGTTTCCGGACAAATCTATGTAATGCGAAATTGATCACTATATCTCATGAGAGACGGACACGCCAATGTAAAAGAAGGTGGGGAGTATTTTGCTGTCAGTAAAGAAGCAGTAACAAAAAACGGATCAGTTAGGAGAACTCAGCGACTTCGAACGTGACTTGGAAGTCACTTGGGTACCAAATCCATCAGCGACATCTCAACTCGCCTAAAGCTCCGCTTATTGACTGTTGGTGATGTGAGTGTGAAGTGACAACGCGGAAACAACCACCGCTAAACCAAGACCAGGTAAATCTCATGTACTGACGGACACAGATCATCGCGCATCGTGGACCGTGGCTGAAAAAATCTCGTGAAATCAGCTGAAGGAATCACTCGTCAGTTCCAAATTGCTGCCAGCAGTCCAGCTAGGACAATGACTGTATGGAGGGAATAAAAAAGAATAGGTTACAATGTTCGAGCAGCTCCTCATATGCCACATATTGCTGCAGGCAATGCAAAGCGACAATTGAATTGGTTTAACGAGCATGACTGGAAGAAGAGCAGTTTGGAGTGATGAATCTCGCTATACCCTGTGGCAGTCCGGTGGAAGGGACTGGGTGTGGAAAATACCTGGAGAACATCACCTACCATCGTGTGTAGTGCCAACAGTAGGTACAGTGATCGTAGTTTTGCGATACGGAGAGGTTTCTCGTATTTTGGGTGTGATCCTCTTATTGTGCTTAAGGAAATGCTAAATGCAGAAGAATATCAATACATTTTACAGAATAGTATATTGCGAAAAGTAGCTGAACAGTGTGAAGACGATGAGTGTTTGTATCTTCATGGAAATGCACATCGTAAAGAAGGATATGTGCGACAATGGTTTGTGGAAAACAACATTCTTGAATCGGATAGAGCTATCCAGAGTCCCGACATGAAACCGATGGATCATCTTAGAAGTCGACTTCGCTGCAAGCCCCTACATCCGACATCACTACGTTCTCTGGTGTTTTAGTCTCCTGCATGGCGTCTTTTCTTCTTTCCCGTTGTCTTAACGTGTATGGTTACATTTTATTACTTTTCTCCACATTCGTTACTTTTAATATGAGTAAGAGCGCTGAGCGCCGGTGAGCACACACACACACACACACACACACACACACACACACACACACTACAGTGTTCTCAGGCTATAATTTCAACATTTATATGTATGACAGGTTAAGGTGTTTTTAACATATTTTGACAGATATTGCAGCACAATGAAATTATATCCAGTGCAGGAATCACATGTCTATATACACGTCCATAAAAGCGGAAATTGAACAATAAAAACTTTTATTTTGTGTAGCAGTATGACTTCCATAACAAATTTCAGTAGTTTACCACAGTTTGATGGTAGAGTAATAATTTAAGTACATTGGTTTTTCGTGAGTTAGTTTCGAACCAGTAAGTATACAGGGTGTTACAAAAAGGTACGGCCAGACTTTCAGGTAACATTCCTCACACACAAATAAAGAAAAGATGTTATGTGGACATGTGTCCGGAGACGCTTAATTTCCATGTTATAGCTCATTTTAGTTTCGTCAGTATGTACTGTACTTCCTCGATTCACCGCCAGTTGGCCCAATTGAAGGAAGGTAATGTTGCAATTGTGCAATCACGTCATCAACACAGATTTTCTGTGAACGTTTGGGCAGGCATTGTTGGTGATGTCTTGATTGGGCCCCATGTTCTACCTCCTACGCTCAATGGAGCACGTTATCATGATTTCATACGGGATACTCTACCTGTGCTGCTAGAACATGTGCCTTTACAAGTACGACACCACATGTGGTTCATGCACGACGGAGCTCCTGCACATTTCAGTCGAAGTGTTCGTACGCTTCTCAACAACGGATTCGTTGACCGATGGATTGGTAGAGGCGGACCAATTCCATGGCCTCCACGTTCTCCTGACCTCAACCCTCTTGACTTTCATTTATGGGGGCATTTGAAAGCTCTTGTCTACGCAACCCCGGTACCAAATGTAGAGACTCTTCGTGCTCGTATTGTGGACGGCTGTGATACAATACGCCATTCTCCAGGGCTGCATCCGCGCATCAGGGATTCCATGCGACGGAGGGTGGATGCATGTATCCTCGCTAACGGAGGACATTTTGAACATTTCCTGTAACAAAGTTTTTGAAGTCACGCTGGTACGTTCTGTTGCTGTGTGTTTCCGTTCCATGATTAATGTGATTTAAAGAGAAGTAATAAAATGAGCTTTAACATGGAAAGTAAGCGTTTCCGGACACATGTCCACATAACATATTTTCTTTCTTTGTGTGTGAGGAATGTTTCCTGAAAGTTTGGCCGTACCTTTTTGTAACACCCTGTATATGTAGCACCTTATTTCGCTCAGTAAGATTACTACATTATCGTTGGTGACACATAGCCATGGACGCTGTAAGCACTGTTGCACAGCCAACTTAATCACTGGAGCTTTCAGTTTAAACATCCAATGACTGCACTTTAAACTTAAGTTACCTAGTTGTAAATGGAATATGTTCCTTAATGTCATTGTAAGATTCCATATTGCCAAACTTCTTATATTTTGCAATGTACGGTCCAGAGTTTCTGAAGATGCGCTTTTTCAGTTAAAGACCGAAACTGGTCAATAAAACATACAGGTAGTATAAAAATATTTTCAATGACACATCCGCTAGTTTTGGTAATCATCTTATACTTTAAAATTATCTGGAAACAGCTGTTAATACTCCATAGAGTGCTATGCAAATATTTTCATATAAATCTGTAGTTTTTCTTGCTATACAACTTTATAAAAACTGGTTATGGGAAAATTATCGTCATCTAAAATCATCTTTCATGAACTAAAGCTGTCTGAGATCACTATAAATATTTGACTTCCTTCTCACGGTCATCTCAGCATGTTAAAAATCCCAAATGGAATTAAAGCCTTAGGAAATCTCCCCCCTTCACTGATATAAGAGATTAACTTACCTCTACCTCATTATAAAACATGTTTGATTAATAATAATTTCTTTCAACAAATTCGTTTAAGTTTACTCCGCGCAATAGAAAATCACATCTACTTTTACTTACATTGAAGGCAGATTGATAACGGTGTGAAGCTTTAAGAAGCATCATTATCACAGACTTTAAGAAACAATTTTTTCGCTGCAAAACAGATGTAAAGTTCGTGCAACATTTCTGACTGCAAGAGAAAAGTCTTGGATGCAGCTCTTCTGACGGGATGAAAGCATTTGTAGTATCACGCATTGTTTGTCTTGTCATTGTGGGGGAATGTAAGGATTCAGTCTACTACATTCGAAAATTACCACCGATCATGTTTTCGCTAGCATCTTTTGAATTATTCAGTCATTTCGTTATGTGTCCTAAAACGTAATACAGGTCATTTTTAAAAATAAAATCAGCATGCAGACCTGCAGTTATCTGTCATTAAGTGACAGTGCTAAACTTCCTATCTGTTAGAGGTCACACTAATATTGCAAGCAAAATTAACTGTATATAAAAATAACGCAACTAGTGACTAGAACTACAGTAATGGAGAGATACAGAGAAAACTGACTAAAAGATAGATCCATGACAATTGCAGTTATATTTAAATGCGTTTTGTTTTATCAACTCTTAGCGCGTGAGTGAAGACACCCAACAAGAAAGGCGTTATGCAACTCAAAGAACATTATCTTGAAAATTCCGAGGGCCTTTGTGCCAATACTAATCAAGAAGCGTGTTGCTTCCCCATGTAATGATAATCCATCTCCGACACTTACGCATTGTCCACTTTCAGTTAGTGAATGTTCCTCATTGCTTGGTAGTAACTCCACGCAAGTTGTTGTTATCAGAGCACTGTGCATATTCATTCCTTTAATCCTGTCTTTTGCTTCATCTTTTTGTGTCCTGCTACCTTCAGCTGTGTAGTATGTCGTCAGCAGTATGCGTGGCAACACACCGACATTTGGTATCCCGAATGGAATCAAATTCTCTGAAATAAAATGAATGATTCGGTGAGATGAAATCAGTGAAGAGACAATGACATGAACTTATATCATTACAATGCGTTGCGATACGCTAAATATCCATTGCAAGGAAGGTGGTGTTACAGTCATTTGTTGTTCTGATTCAGCTTGAATATGTTCAGGTATGTGGGATATTCCCCTTGTAGAGCAAACAAGCGTCATTTACAATTTTTTTTTTTAAATTTGATCACATAATATTCATTTACAATTTTCCTTTTTTTCGTTGTAAATGAGGCTTATGAGATCATGTTGTAGACTATATACGTGGTTCTAAAATTTTTGTACGTCATTATTTCCACATTTATAGTGTAATAGACAAAATAGCTGTTACATAATAAGCAAACAAGCTGTACATATATTTGAATAAAATGTGTTTCAGGCGCATCTTTCTCCCGGGTTGCATCATGTTTCGAAGGAACGATTTAGATCTACTGCAGGATTCCGTTGTGTTCGGGATCTGTACAGACTCGTTTTTCATCGAGTAGCTTCGTATATCATTGTTTATTTTTCTGCAGTTCGTTATCTCACGTATATCAATTACCTGGGCTCACTTTACTGATCTAGTATGTGACACAACATGTCCTTATTTGCACGCTTAGTTGATACAGTGTGAAGATACAGGAAGACAGATCCTACTAGTTTTGCTGTATAGATCACAGTGAGTCTCACAAGTGCACCTCAGTCATCACACGGACGACTTTGAATGTTGTAGCTTTTTTAAGTTCACGAGACCAGCATATAACATAAAAAGAAAAAAAAAGGCACTCTCACTATGTTGCCGAGGAAGTTGAAAATTCTATACATCAGATTTTACGAGACTGTGTAAATGTTTACTGACAATCTAAGCCTACTATAGTATAACAACCGTAAAGTGAAGTCAGAGCTACAGGCATGCCATTTAGAACTTTGACCTCGACTGCTCTGTGGTAAGGAACACTAAGTCATCTGCACATGCAAGACTTTTCTTGTGATACCATTGTCCGACAGCTGCTCTAACAACGTTTGACAGTGTCACAGAAAGACCCCCGAGGCCAGCCTTTCGTTATGTCTTGGATGGTCGTTCCATGGATTGTTCATTTTACCAATCTGGCTTTGGATTGGTTCATTATTGACAGACAAAATAATCTTCTCTCAGTCATGTCTCTTACTGGTTAGGACGCATGTAAACGACACACACTGCTGAAAGCGACGGCGGTATCAGTTACTACACCATGAGCATATTTTTCTTGCAGCCTTCTCCAGGAATTCTGTAGCGCATTTAGTTAACGGACGGTGAATTGCTGATCTACTGACATCGAGTACACAGAGTATCTGTGTGTTGACTGCTACGTTTCTGTAAAAGCAGCGACTGGATTGACGTTGGTGTCCATCGGCAACGTCTCTGCCTCATAGTAATTACTTACATTCAGTGACCTCTGAGCAGATGTTGATGTGCCTCGCATCACGTTATGCAACAAAGTGTCTTGCATTAAGAGTATTGTTCCGTCTGCTCTCTCCCTTGGTATTGTGCGAATTCCCTCCTGCCTGTATACTTACATTTTATTTTCCAGGTAAAGTTCTTTGACGAGCCAATAAAATTATTGGTTAGCAACTTGTTATGCTGTTACGTATTGACCTCTTTTTTCAATATTAACAGAAATATGCACTTGCCAAGACAGTTACAATCTAAAAATATGCCTAAGTAATGCTTGGTTTCTGGTAGCTCCAAAACCTGTTGAGTCGCAAATCTTCTTATCCTGAGGCTCTGCCATTGTTGATTTACAGGCCAACACCAATCCTCAGATTGACCCCTCGGATCTACACCCATAAAGGCTTTCCAAAAGGCACCTGTAGCGAAATGGTTTCCGCTGTGTAAAAACACAATACAACAATTCTGTACTGGAATCATCAGTTCAGTTGATGTTTCTGCACCATGCCAGTTGCGAAGGCGTAACTCAGGCGTGTATGTTATCACAGTGCCTATGGCGCACAGTAACTTGTGCGGGACAGCGGCTTATGTAATTAATACCCATTCCAAGTTCCTGGTTGGTGTAGTAGGTTAAACGTTGTTGTCCAACTTTAAGCTGGGAATTAATCTGCTGCGTTCTCACCACTCTCACAACGTGACAGCAGCGACGTCTTTCGCAAGTTGTGGACCGAAGCTATTGATACTGAAGGCTGTTTCTTACAAACCGAGGTCCTCACGGTACACACATGACATTGTTTGTCATTTTATTTGTTTGCGTTGTCATACTTCTTTTTCTGATATTATGTGGTGCGACACATAGCTACCGGTCCTAATGTGGGGTTAATTATAACTTTAATCTTGGACGAACTCGGACAGGAAGCAATATACTTACTCCTATTTAGTGTAACAAATTTCTCAGCGTGACAAGCCCATCCCTCCAAAAGGATATAAACCACATAATACATTGAAGAGCCACAAAGAAACTGGTGCACCTGCCTAATATCTTGTAGCACCCGCGCGAGCACGCAGAAGAGCCGCAACACGACGTAACATGGACTCGACTAATGTCTGAAGTAGTGCTGGAAGGAATTGACACCGTGAATCCTGCAGGGCTGTCCATAAATCCGTAAGAGTACGAGAGGGTAGAGATGTCTTTTGAACAGCACGTTGCAAGGCATCCCAGATATGCTCAATAATAAGGCCTCAGGAGAGGGTGCAGTGACTTGACGGTACCCTTCCCAGCCCAATCAGTACTTGCATCCAGGCCAAAGGAGGGGGGGGGGGGGGGACAACGTCATACTGATACGTGGACTCATACTGCCAAGTTCTTTGTAAATTTGCCTCGAATTTGTAATCACCGAAATAGCATCACATATCCTTTCAACCACTGAAGCGTTATTTTCCTCTTCCCCTTTTGGGTATTTCACTTTTTTGTCAGGCAGTGTATACTGATCCAAATGCATCTTGCAAATATGTAATTAAATACTGAGCTACACAATATGACTGAGGAATGAAGCGCTGGGTTTTTGTGACAGAGTTGACTGTCCTGAAACAATCCTTTCTATTCAGTTCCTCAGTTTCAGTTCTCACAAAAACAACTCAACCTTCGGTCTTAGAAATCTGGCGAGAAGTTCGACCATCCACCGTCTTCAGCGTGAACCCTGCGCCAGGCGGCATAACTCGACCCAGCTCTACCGGCGCAGCGTCGATAATAAGAGGCGCCGGGAACCTCGAAATTGCTCAGGCTGGAAGACAAATGGAAGGCACTAACTATTTTGTTCTGAAACAAAGATCTGAATGATTAATGTGACCTATTAACCTTTTTCACTTCCTTTTCGCTCCGACGAACAACGTAACAGGCTGGCGACATTCATATTTAATGCACACTAAATAAAACAGGCAATAGACCAACAATTTAAATATTTTATCAGAACTGCATCACTGATCACAATTAGTTAAACACCCGAAGAAAATAAAATTCTGGCATCAATCAACATTAAATTTAACAGCAGACAAAGCAATCAAAGACGTTATAATACAGTTGGTAATTATTAATATCCGCATAATCGGTGTACGCTCTCTCACACAAACACTGTCACCTAGGGGTATTGGTTAACACTCCGATTAAATGATCACCACAGGTTACAGTCAACAAACAACATCCATAGCAGAGTTATTTAGATGGGATAACACAGATATTTCCATGGGCCCGGTTAGTAGTAACGATTACTATGACTTAGTAGATATTCTATTGGCCGCTGACTAAGCTACACCTAAGCTGTCTCTTAACCTAGCGCGCTCACTCGATGTTTATTAACTTTAATGATGTTAGCGTCAGTTACAATTGAAGCTGTAGCTATTTGCCGTACGATATTATTTATAACTATCGGGCAATTAACCTCTTGTCCTTATGGCCCTAGCCGTAGCTTATCTACGTATTCAATACGTCCGAGGGTAAGAGCCGCTTTGTAACTACACAGATTTTCGCCTGTTCGGCACTGATAACAGAATAGAAGCATACGGCTTTGGTCTTGTCAGTCGTCAGCACACTAACACTGATTTATCGTTAGTACAATCAGAACAGCTCTAACTTTAGCATATTGCGGTTAACCGCTCAACATATCACTGAGAAAAAAAACCCAGATGAACTGCGATGACGAACATACAACCAATCTTCTATACTTAACAGTAATCAACATGTAATACACACGATGACAATACTCAGCTCAGACACTGATCAGCAGAACGCAACAAGATAAGGACACGTGGGTACTGTCACAACCCTCGTAAGGAACACCGCCATTAAGATGAAAGAAGTTCATAAAATACAGACAGCCAGAACTCAATACTCGTTCGGATACGACTTCCGTACACCACACTACTCGGACAAATCAAATAGGGGCTCACCCAGCAAAGTGACAATTTAAACAACAGCGGTGCAGCCGCCCTTAATGATGACAACCACATTCAATTACATTTGCTTAACATTTTAAACAGTAAAAAAGCGAGGCTGATTGATTATTTCCTCCAGAATAACGAGCAGAATTTATTCCCTATCACCAAACTCACTGAGCGAATCAATCAATCCTTGAAACAGCGAATCAGTACAGGATTTCAGTTAGTTTCCACATACTCAGAAGTCTAAATAGACAATTGATAGTGCAAAATACCAGATAGATAAAGTATCGGTAACTGATCGTCCACGCGGTTTGCATGCGAGAAGATAACGTAAATGTCCCAAATCACCAACCGTAAGTCATTGCGGAATCATCGCAAGTGAGCCGGAACCAGTGTCCCAAGACGTGATACCAAATTTACTAGGAACACACACGAGCACTCATTCGCCGCAACACCACAAGAGAAGTTAGCCTGTCGGTACATGCAGCTGGAAGCAACCGCTAAACTTCAGCTGGTAGCAAGTGACCTACTGTATTCGATGTGTCCACAATTGACAAGCAGTAACAAAAAATGGTTCAAATGGATCTGAGCACTATGCGATTTAACTTCCGAGGTCATTAGTCGCTTAGAACTTAGAACTAATTAAACCTAACTAACCTAAGGACATCACACACATCCATGCCCGAGGCAGGATTCGAACCTGCGGCCGTAGCGGTCGCTCCGCTCCAGGTTCAAATGGCTCTGAGCACTATGGGACTTAACATCTGTGGTCATCAGTCCCCTAGAACTTAGAACTACTTAAACCTAACTAACCTAAGGACATCACACAAATCCATGCCGGAGGCAGGATTCGAACCTGCGCCCGTAGCAGTCGCGCGGTTCCGCGCTCGGCTCCAGACTGTAGAGCCTAGAACCCCACTGCCACTCCGGCCGGCAAGTAACAACACCACCAGACAACTGAGAAAATGACTCGGAACACTTCCAGTTGCACGAGAATACTGGCTGGTCTGTAATCCTATCACCTGCACGCAACGTCACGATGGGAACCGGCCACATCAGCCTCCACATACACCACTTCTCGCCTCGGCGATGCACGGGGGAAACACGTATTATCGTAACCACTAGGGAGGCACAGATTGCTGGCGAGTTCCGCTCTACTCCACCTCATGAGATGGAAGACCTTGTCTCCGGCGCGCAGCAAGTCTAAAGAGGAGGAAACAGCCGCCAGGCAGTGCCACTTTGAGAGAGCGCAGGGCGCATTAGGCTGCGGGATTTTAAAGTCCTCGAAAGCTAGGACCATTTGGATCAGTACGTTATGTGACTGTACGACAGAACATAAAAACTGGTACGTAAACAGTTAGTGTCGTCACTGCTGCGTTACGACCTCTTGAAGTACTTTAAATACTTTTGTCGTCCTTATAGACTACTGCCCTTTAAAATTGCTACACCACGAAGATGACGTGCTACAGAGGCGAAATGTAACCCACAGGAAGAAGATGCTGTTATATGTAAATGATTAGCTTTTCAGAGCATTCACACAAGGTTGGCGCCGGTGGCGACACCTACAACGTGCTGACATGAGGAAAGCTTCCAACCGATTTCTCATACATAAACAGCAGTTGATCGGCGTTGTCTGATGAAACGTTGTTGTGATGCCTCGTGCAAGGAGGAGAAATGCGTACCATCACGTTTCCGACTTTGATAAAGATCGGATTGTAGCCAATCGCGATTGCGGTTTATCGTATCGCGACATTGCTGCTCGCGTTGGTCGAGATCCAATCACTGTTAGCAGAATATGGAATCAGTGGGTTCAGGAGGGTAGTACGGAACGCCGTGCTGGATCCCAACGGCCTCGTATCACTAGCAGTCGAGATGACAGGCATCTTATCCGCATGGCTGTAACGGATCGTGCAGCCACGTCTCGATCCCTGAGTCAACAGATGGGAACGTTTGCAAGACAACAACCATCTGCACGAACAGTTCGACGACGTTTGCAGCAGCATGGACTATCAGCTCGGAAACCATGGCTGCAGTTACCCTTGACGCTGCATCACAGACAGGAGCGCCTGCAATGGTGTACTCAGCGACGAATTTGGGTGCACGAATGGCAAAACGTCATTTTTGCGGATGAATCCAGGTTCCGTTTACACCATCATGTTGGTCGCATCCGTGTTTGGCGACATCGCGGTGAACGCACATTGGAAGCGTGTATTCGTCATCGCCATACTGGCATATCACCCGGCGTGATGGTATGGGGTGCCACTGGTTACACGTCTCGGTCACCTCTTGTTCGCATTGACGGCACTTTGAACAGTGGACGTTACATTTCAGATGTGTTACGACCTGTGGCTCTACCCTTCATTCGATCCCTGCGAAACCCTACATTTCAGCAGGATGATGCACGACCGCATGTTGCAGGTCCTGTACGGGCCTTTCTGGATACAGAAAATGTTCAACTGCTGCCCTAGCCAGCACATTCTCCAGATCTCTCACCAATTGAAAACGTCTGGTCAATGGTGGCCGAGCAACTGGCTCGTTACAATACGCCAGTCACTACTCTTGATGAACTGTGGTATCGTGTTGAAGCTGCATGGGCAGCTATACTTGTACACGTCATCCAAGCTCTGTTTGACTCAATGCCCAGGCGCATCAAGGCCGTTATTACGGCCAGAGGTGGTTGTTCTGGTTACTGATTTCTCAGGATCTATGCCCCCAAATTGCGTGAAAATGTAATCACATGTTAGTTCTAGTGTAATATATTTGTCCAATGAATACCCGTTTATCATCCACATTTCTTCTTGGTTTAGCAATTTTAATGGCCAGTAGTGTACATTACGAAGGACGTTCAATAAGTAATTCAGCAATTTTTTTCTCCACCATTTCCTCGTGAAAAATGAGGAATATTCCAGCTTAGCTCCTATAATTTCACGAATTTCCGACTGGTGGCTGCGGTATAAGTAGCCTTCAAAATGGCGTCTGTAACGGAGATGCATTCCAAGCAGAGAGCTGCCATTGAGTTTCTTTTGGCGAAAAAGTAAAGCTTTGCAGATATTCGTAGGCGCTTGCAGAATGTCTATGGAGACCTGACACTGAACACAAGCAGGGTGAGTCGTTGGGCGAGGCGCCTGTCATAATTGCATCAAGGTCGCGCAAACCTGTCCGATCTCCCGCGTGCTGGCCTGCGGCACACAGCTGTAACTCCTGCAATATTGGAACTTGCGAATACTCACATTCGAGGCTATCGATGGATCATAATCAAACACTTCACTGCTCAACTGGACGTCTGTGTTGGCAGTGCTGACGCACTCCTCCACCAGTTGGGGTACTCAAAGGTGTGTGCCCAGTGGGTTCCTCGCCGCCATAAAGGCCAACGAAGGATGATCTGAGTGGAACTGCTTGCGCGTTACGATGCTGGTCGTCACAGCTTTTTGTCGGACATCGTCACAGGCGATGAAACATGGGTTCACCACTTCGAACCAGAAACAAGACATCAATCCATGGACTAGCGCCACACCACCTCTCCTCCGAAGAAATAAGTTCAAGACCTCACCCTCATGCGGTAATGTCACGGTAACGGTTTTCTGAGACTCTGAAGGGGTTATTCTGCCTTGTGTCATCCCTCATGATGCATCGATCAATTAGGAAGTGTTTTGTGCTACCTTCAGGAAATTGAAGAAACGATTTAGGTGTGTTAGTCGTCACAAAAATGCAAACGACTTCTCCTTCTCCAAGGATTCACACACATCTGCGCGCTGCGCTGGGTAGCCGCGAGGTACGAGGCGCCTTGCCACGGTTCTCGCCCTCCCCCCCCCCCCTCCACCCGTCGAAGGTTCGAGTCGTCCTCCCTCGGGCATTGGCATGGGTGTGTGTGTATTGTCCTTAGCGAGAGTTACTTTAAGTTAGATTAAGTAGTGTGTAAGCCTAGGGACCGATGACCTCAGCAGTAAGGTCCCATAGGCATTATCGTAGATTTAACTTCATCGGACTGTTGTCCGGCCCCGGTAGCTGAGTGGTCAGCGTGACGGAATGTCAATCCTAAGGTCCCGGGTTCGATTCCCGGTTGGGTCGGAGATTTTCTCCGCTCAGGGACTGGGTGTTGTGTTGTCCTAATCATCATCATTTCATCCCCATCGACGCGCAGGTCGCCTAAGTTGCGTCAACTCGAAAGACCTGCACCAGCCGAACGGTCTACCCGACGGGAGGCCCTAGCCACACGACATTTCATTTCATCGGACTGTTCTTCCCCATTCATCCTAGCCCGGACTTCCCACCTACCGACTTCCATTTGTTTGGACTACAGTAGTACAAGTTTATATGCCAACTAGCTCTGCAGATGACGAAGAAATTGAAGAAATGTATGATGAAATAAAAGAAATTATTCAGATTGTGAAGGGAGACGAAAATTTAATAGTCATGGGTGACTGGAATTCGAGTGTAGGAAAAGGGAGAGAAGGAAACATAGTAGGTGAATATGGATTGGGGGACAGAAATGAAAGAGGAAGCCGCCTGGTCGAATTGTCCACAGAGCACAACATAATCATAACTAACACTTGGTTTAAGAATCATGAAAGAAGGTTGTATACATGGAAGAACCCTGGAGATACTAAAAGGTATCAGATAGATTATATAATGGTAAGACAGAGATTTAGGGACCAGGTTTTAAATTGTTAGACATTTCCAGGGGCAGATGTGGACTCTGACCACAATCTATTGGTTATGACCTGTAGATTAAAACTGAAGAAACTGCAAAAAGGTGGGAATTTAAGGAGATGGGACCTGGATAAACTAAAAGAACCAGAGGTTATACAGAGATTCAGGGAGAGCATAAGGGAGCAATTGACAGGAATGGGGGAAATAAATACAGAAGATGAAGAATGGGTAGCTTTGAGGGATAAAGTAGTGAAGGCAGCAGAGGATCAAGTAGGTAAAAAGACGAGGGCTAGTAGAAATCCTTGGGTAACAGAAGAAATATTGAATTTAATTGATGAAAGGAGAAAATATAAAAATGCAGTAAGTGAAACAGGCAAAAAGGAATACAAACGTCTCAAAAATGAGATCGACAGGAAGTGCAAAATGGCTAAGCAGGGATGGCTAGAGGACAAATGTAAGGATGTAGAGGCCTATCTCACTAGGGGTAAGATAGATACCGCCTACAGGAAAATTAAAGAGACCTTTGGAGATAAGAGAACGACTTGTATGAATATCAAGAGCTCAGATGGAAACCCAGTTCTAAGCAAAGAAGGGATAGCAGAAAGGTGGAAGGAGTATATAGAGGGTCTATACAAGGGCGATGTACTTGAGGACAATATTATGGAAATGGAAGAGGATGTAGATGAAGATGGAATGGGAGATACGATACTGCGTGAAGAGTTTGACAGAGCACTGAAAGACCTGAGTCGAAACAAGGCCCCCGGAGTAGACAATATTCCATTGGAACTACTGACGGCCGTGGGAGAGCCAGTCCTGACAAAACTCTACCATCTGGTGAGCAAGATGTATGAAACAGGCGAAATACCCTCAGACTTCAAGAAGAATATAATAATTCCAATCCCAAAGAAAGCAGGTGTTGACAGATGTGAAAATTACCGAACTATCAGCTTAATAAGTCACAGCTGCAAAATACTAACACGAATTCTTTACAGACGAATGGAAAAACTAGTAGAAGCCAACCTCGGGGAAGATCAGTTTGGATTCCGTAGAAACACTGGAACACGTGAGGCAATACTGACCTTACGACATATCTTAGAAGAAAGATTAAGGAAAGGCAAACCTATGTTTCTAGCATTTGTAGACTTAGAGAAAGCTTTTGACAATGTTGACTGGAATACTCTCTTTCAAATTCTAAAGGTGGCAGGGGTAAAATACAGGGAGCGAAAGGCTATTTACAATTTGTACAGAAACCAGATGGCAGTTATAAGAGTCGAGGGACATGAAAGGGAAGCAGTGGTTGGGAAGGGAGTAAGACAGGGTTGTAGCCTCTCCCCGATGTTGTTCAATCTGTATATTGAGCAAGCAGTAAAGGAAACAAAAGAAAAATTCGGAGTAGGTATTAAAATTCATGGAGAAGAAATAAAAACTTTGAGGTTCACCGATGACATTGTAATTCTGTCAGAGACAGCAAAGGACTTGGAAGAGCAGTTGAATGGAATGGACAGTGTCTTGAAAGGAGGATATAAGATGAACATCAACAAAAGCAAAACAAGGATAATGGAATGTAGTCTAATTAAGTCGGGTGATGCTGAGGGAATTAGATTAGGAAATGAGGCACTTAAAGTAGTAAAGGAGTTTTGCTATTTGGGGAGCAAAATAACTGATGATGGTCGAAGTAGAGAGGATATAAAATGTAGGCTGGCAATGGCAAGGAAAGCGTTTCTGAAGAAGAGAAATTTGTTAACATCCAGTATTGATTTAAGTGTCAGGAAGTCATTTCTGAAAGTATTCGTATGGAGTGTAGCCCTGTATGGAAGTGAAACATGGACGATAAATAGTTTGGACAAGAAGAGAATAGGAGCTTTCGAAATGTGGTGCTACAGAAGAATGCTGAAGATTAGATGGGTAGATCACATAACTAATGAGGAAGTATTGAATAGGATTGGGGAGAAGCGAAGTTTGTGGCACAACTTGACCAGAAGAAGAGATCGGTTGGTAGGACATGTTCTGAGGCATCAAGGGATCACCAATTTAGTATTGTAGGGCAGCGTGGAGGGTAAAAATCGTAGGGGGAGACCAAGAGGTGAATACACTAAGCAGATTCAGAAGGATGTAGGCTGCAGTAGGTACTGGGAGATGAAAAAGCTTGCACAGGATAGAGTAGCATGGAGAGCTGCATCAAACCAGTCTCAGGACTGAAGACCACAACAACAACAACAACAACAAAGGAAAGATGCACCCCGCAGGAAAGAGTACATGGATGATGGGAAGATTATTGATGCAGCAAGCCGCTGGCTCAAACGTCGACCATTGGAAAGGTACTACAGACCCTCCCAGTAAGGTGGCGTAAGTCTGTCGCACTGAATAGAGATTGTGTTGAAAAATAGGGTTTTGAAGTCAAAAAAATGGGAAATAATATGGTGTATTGGAATCCTGAATAAAACCAACCTGCTTTCAGAAAAAAATGTGTTGCATTACTTACTGGACGCCCCTCTTATAAACAGGCATTGTCCTGTTGGTGGTGGTACGTTCTTGACTTTTTCTAGCCTTCGAGGTGACTTACCGAACAATTTAAGGGGAGCCTCTAATTAATGTGGGCTGCGGAACATGCTGAAACTCGACATTTTAACAAATGTGATAACTGACGGAAGAAAATAAGACTGGCTCTTGACTGAACCTCAGACCTTCGGATTTGTTCACTGGCGATTGCCTAAACAGAAACCGAGACACTAATACATATCGTATTGATATTTGGGAAATGTGTCAGAAACGAATGGATATACCTAATTACGCTTCACTTAATGGGATCTACCAACGATCTCTGTAATCGCTGTCATAAAATGCATTCTGTATCAGTCTGGTTGCTCAATTACCTCTCAGAAACACAGCACACATTCACGGTGAACATTAATAAAACCGACAAACTGCAGGGAGAGATTCCTGACTGTAAATGGAGGAAAAAAGGCCTTATGAACATTTGTCAGGAAATGGACGGTGTGTGTCCAGTGACAACAGTTCGTCCCGGAACACAGTACAGAGCCGCATGACATCTACGTCACACCAGATGTTCAGAATGGCCTTCCTGGGCTTGCAAATGATAGGTATTGTATAGCGGTTGTCATGCGGAATGCACATAGTCGTACTTTGGCGGGCCACCTGCCTGGAACTTGTACAAGGATTCGTCTCAGTATCCTGTAGAACCCGATCCTCCAAATCTGGTATACGCACAGCCCGCCGCCTCCCTGCATGTTCGTCTGTCTGGAAGGACATATGTTCACAGAAATTCCCAAAAAGGGCCTGAAATGTTGTGTGATGTGGTTAGTGTCTGTGAGGGTAATCGTTCTGGTATAGCCATCCTGCCTTTCGATCGTTTCCATCTGCTTGGCAGTACACAGACACCATCTCGGCTTGTTCCCGTTCTGCTGCTTACAGTACGCTGCGTCAATCACACAGCCTGCAATACACAAGAATCACACGGAACTTAATAAGAGGAACGTTATTCATCAGCGCCATCTAACGTGGCAACGACGCATTTCCGGACACATGTTCAGAGAACCTTTTTTCCTCCGTCTGCCGTCAGGAATCCGTCCCTGCAGTTTGTCTGTGTTATTAATGTTCACCCTGTGTAGCTAAATACAGCAGTGTGCAAAACTTAGCCGGCCGGAGTGGCCGTGCGATTCTAGGCACTACAGTCCGGAACCGAGCGACCGCTCCGGTCGGAGGTTCCAATCCTGCCACAGGCATGGATGTGTGTGATGTCCTTAGGTTAGTTAGGTTTAATTAGTTCTAATTTCTAGGCGACTGATGACCTCAGAAGTTAAGTCGCATAGTGCTCAAAGCCATTTGAACCACTTTTTTGCAAAACTTAAGGACGAAAGTATCTTTCGTATTATGTGCCACTGCCAAGTGACATAACTCGATGAAACTTGGACCATACATAGAAAGAACTGCTACAGTATGGTACAGAATGTAACTGAAAGAAATACGTGGAAGTGGCATATCGGTGATCGGCTTCTTACAGATAACTCAATTCTGTATAATATTTACGATCATATACCAGTTGGAAGTTAATGTGTCCCACGTTTACTGGCGCCCTATGGTCCTTCTGGGCTAAGATAGGGAACAGGTGCTTGGTCATGCCAATGTGGTCGCTCTGCAACATTTTAGAAATTTGTTTCATAATCTAGAATGAAATTTTCACTCTACAGCGGAGTGTGCGCTGATATGAAACTTCCTGGCAGATTAAAACTGTGTGCCGGACCGAGACTCGAACTCGGGACCTCTGCCAGGAAGTTTCATATCAGTGCACACTCCGCTGTAGAGTGAAAATTTCATTCTAGAAACATCCCCCAGGCTGTGGCTAAGCCATGTCCCCGCAGTATCCTTTCTTCCAGGAGTGCTAGTTCTGCAAGGTCCGCAGGAGAGCTTCTGTGAAGTTTGGAAGGTAGGAGACGAGGTATTGGCGGAATGAAAGCTGTGAGGACGGGGCGTCAGTCGTGCTTGGGTAGCTCAGTTGGTAGAGCACTCGCCCGCGAAAGGCAAAGGTCCGATGTTCGAGTCCCGGTCCGGCACACAGTTTTAAGCTGCCAGGAAGGTTTTGTTTCATAATCATTACAATACACTGCCAACATATCTCACACTTAAAACACCCCATCTGGACCACAAGGCTTACATGTAAATATGTATTTCGTCTATAGGTTTTGATGAAAGTGTCTGCGAATATCAAAATATGTGACATATATGGCCGTATCTTTTGATTACATTGAATTATAAGCTTAAGTTTTTTACACCGCAAAGGGACCGTAGACCTTAACATTTGACATACATTTCAACTCGATGCCTCTACACATTTTTGAGAAACTGAGGTCTTAGCAGGCGGACGGAGAGACACAGAGATGGACCACAAAGTGATCCTATAATGGTTTCCGTTTTTCCGAATGCGGTTAAAAATGAAGTCAGGAGCGAATGCACCTCTGAAAAGAACTGCTGCTGTATCGCACAGAATGTAACTGAAATAAATACGCAATGAGACGAACAGAAACCACACTTTTACTCAAAGGCAATAGTTACACTGAAGTCAGGATAGGAGTACGGGAATAGCTGTTATAGACGCTATGATAGTAGTAAAATAGCCACACGTAGTTTTGTGACCATTCTTTTTAATGACGCGTTTCGAAAATATTATCATCAGATTCTGAAAAGAGACTTTTACGAAACCAATTACAAGTTGCGAACACATTGGACAAATGTGGTATAGCCGGATATTATACACACCAATTAAAGGAACAGACACGATACAATGTACTGAGTCAACGTAAGTGTGCCGTATATTGAATAGGAACTGAACGCCCGTAAAAGGAGAGCCACGAAAGAAAACTAAAGTGGCTGCAAGGTGGCAGCATATCATAGACAAGTGAAGATAACAAATGCCAAAAAACGCATACAGAATGGCAGTAATCATAAATATAACGGTAAATATATGTCATGTACATACAGTTTTATATCTTGAAGTAAAAATTACAGTTAACGAAATAAAAAGTATTAAAGTGCGTGGGTGGGGGTAGGACCAATTAGAAACGTTTATTTAGGTTCGCGGACTAGGTCTTGGGAAGGCACGAAACATAGTGAAAGGAGTATTGTACTAACATATTATTATACAATCGTCAAATGATACCAAACAATAATGCATGTACGCGGAAATATCATACATGTATAATAAGATAATATTCCTGTCATTGCGTTTCGTGCCTTCCCAAGACCTAGTCCGCGAACCTAAATAAACGTTTCTAATTGGTCCTACCCCTACCCAGGCTCTTTAAGACTTTTTATTACGTTAACTGTAATTTTTACTACACGATATAAAACTATATGTAGATGACTTATTTTTACCGTTATATTTATGGTTACTGCCATTCTGTATGCGTTTTTTGGCATTTGTTGCCTTCATTTGTGTATGATATGCTGCCACCTTGCACACATTTTAGTTTTCTTGCGTGGCTCTCCATCCACGGATGTTCAGTTGCTATTCAGTACGGCATACTTAAGTTAACTCAGTACATTGTATGGTGTCAGTTCCCTTAACTGGTGTGTATAATATCTGGCTATACCACATTTGTACAGTGTGTTCGCAACTTGTAATTGGTTTTGTAAAAATCTCTTCTTAGAACCTGATGACATTCGAAACGCCGTCACTAAAAAGAGTGGTCACAAGATCACCTGCGGCTATTATACTATCATCATAGCGTCCTTAATAGCTGTTCGCGTACTCCTATCTAGTATCTACATCAGCGCACACCTCATTCGCGATTTTACAGCGCAAATACACAAGTCACAGCAATTAATGATGGTCTCCTGGACAGTGTCGCAACAACGTCGACCGATGGATGTACCATATTCAAAGATTTGTAGGACAGTATGCCCATGCAACATTACGCCTCTTCACACCATAACACGTTGACTACCAAAACGATCATGTCCGTCCATCTTTCTGGGTGCATTACGTGTTACCATTCTCGATATAGGAGGGTACACGTAGACAGAGTCATTATTCAGGCAGAATCTGCTCTCTCCGAAAATAATGCGCAATCCCATTCCTCGTTAGCCCAGTGCCTATGCTCTTGACACCATTGTAAACATGTTCGCCGGTGTGCAGGTTAGAAGTGGTCTGCATCTAGTGGTTATGCTCGCTCGAATTGCTCGTTGCATGTAGTTCCGCGGAGGTCCGGTAGATGTCAGTACAGCTGATTTGCAGACGGTGAGCGGTAAGTGTGCTCGAATTGCCCGACCGTCTAGTAATCCGCTCACAGCTCAGTCGCCCGCTGCACAACCGTGGCGCGTGAAAGTGAGACGAAGAAGAGTGTGGGAGCGAAACTTCATTCGCAAGAATATATCTTGATTGCCAAAACAGTTCGTAACAGTGACTGGGAGAGATTTTAATCAGTGGCTGATTCAGATGGGTATCATTCCTGCTTCGTGTCATGTGCTCCTCTCTCCTGTCATACAGGTCCACCACCACATACATTTGCAGAACGCTACAAAGTGTGAGCTCGGAAAAGTTCCAGTGAAAGCTACAGCGACTAAAAGGTGCGAAGAAATGGTGCCAGATATCTTCGTTCATTTATATTAAAATCTTGCGGAGAATTTAGCATTTTATGTCAGGAGTTAGTGAAAACTGTTTTAGCATTGAAACATGTGGACATCTGCAAAATTTTGCTTCGTCCTAAGACAGTAGCATGAAAAACTGGAAGACAAGCCGATTAAATACAGGTGAATACGATGCCAAGCATTCTCCGGGCCGTAGGCTTGAATGCATGTGAATGTACAGTGGACATGTGGACCGAAGCATGTTGGAAAAGGTGTCACTTATCTATTATTGCACGTTTTGCTCATCAAGAGTAGGCACAACGAAATCTGGTATCGGAGACTACTCACTTTTCTGTAAAGAAAAAATCTTGAGAATTTATTAAGAAGCAAATCGAGGAAACACTGTTTAAACTAGGAGTAAATCCCCAGCATCTTAATAAGATTTCATTTGTCACTGACCCAGGCGCAAATACACTCCTGGAAATTGAAATAAGAACACCGTGAATTCATTGTCCCAGGAAGGGGAAACTTTATTGACACATTCCTGGGGTCAGATACATCACATGATCACACTGACAGAACCACAGGCACATAGACACAGGCAACAGAGCATACACAATGTCGGCACTAGTACAGTGTATATCCACCTTTCGCAGCAATGCAGGCTGCTATTCTCCCATGGAGACGATCGTAGAGATGCTGGATGTAGTCCTGTGGAACGGCTTGCCATGCCATTTCCACCTGGCGCCTCAGTTAGACCAGCGTTCGTGCTGGACGTGCAGACCGCGTGAGACGACGCTTCATCCAGTCCCAAACATGCTCAATGGGGGACAGATCCGGAGATCTTGCTGGCCAGGGTAGTTGACTTACACCTTCTAGAGCACGTTGGGTGGCACGGGATACATGCGGACGTGCATTGTCCTGTTGGAACAGCAAGTTCCCTTGCCGGTCTAGGAATGGTAGAACGATGGGTTCGATGACGGTTTGGATGTACCGTGCACTATTCAGTGTCCCCTCGACGATCACCAGTGGTGTACGGCCAGTGTAGGAGATCGCTCCCCACACCATGATGCCGGGTGTTGGCCCTGTGTGCCTCGGTCGTATGCAGTCCTGATTGTGGCGCTCACCTGCACGGCGCCAAACACGCATACGACCATCATTGGCACCAAGGCAGAAGCGACTCTCATCGCTGAAGACGACACGTCTCCATTCGTCCCTCCATTCAAGCCTGTTGCGACACCACTGGAGGCGGGCTGCACGATGTTGGGGCGTGAGCGGAAGACGGCCTAACGGTGTGCGGGACCGTAGCCCAGCTTCATGGAGACGGTTGCGAATGGTCCTCGCCGATACCCCAGGAGCAACAGTGTCCCTAATTTGCTGGGAAGTGGCGGTGCGGTCCCCCTACGGCACTGCGTAGTATCCTACGGTCTTGGCGTGCATCCGTGCGTCGCTGCGGTCCGGTCCCAGGTCGACGGGCACGTGCACCTTCCGCCGACCACTGGCGACAACATCGATGTACTGTGGAGACCTCACGCCCCACGTGTTGAGCAATTCGGCGGTACGTCCACCCGGCCTCCCGCATGCCCACTATACGCCCTCGCTCAAAGTCCGTCAACTACACATACGGTTCACGTCCACGCTGTCGCGGCACGCTACCAGTGTTAAAGACTGCGATGGAGCTCCGTATGCCACGGCAAACTGGCTGACACTGACGGCGGCGGTGCACAAATGCTGCGCAGCTAGCGCCATTCGACGGCCAACACCGCGGTTCCTGGTGTGTCCGCTGTGCCGTGCGTGTGATCATTGCTTGTACAGCCCTCTCGCAGTGTCCGGAGCAAGTATGGTGGGCCTGACACACCGGTGTCAATGTGTTCTTTTTTCCATTTCCAGGAGTGTATATGAAAGGCAATGCAATCCCTTCAGCATTACTGGAGTTCTAGAAACAGTCGTGAAATCTGTTTTCGATTATGATTACTTGAAAAATGAGTTTTCAGTGTTTCATTTCACGATGTATGTTGCCAAAGGTACCGTCTGTTTCATGAGGAAAACTGGTGTAGTCAATTTATTACATATAAGTCTAGAGCAAGAAACGGAGACTAGATAAAATTCTTGTTTGGAATACTACAGTCTACAGTTAAGCAGTTCGAGCCGTTGAAAGATGCAACAGAAATGCTGAAAGGCGTGAAGTATGCTACAGTTCAGTTTGTTTTGTTATGGGTGTCGTAACGCATGGCCTGAAGATGCAAAAGTACAGTTTCCTGTTTAATATACACGCTGTGTGCCCAGCAAATGAAAATCGCGCTTGACTACAAATCGTAATTTTCAGCACCAGTCGTATTTTGGCACTACAGTACAACTGTCGTATTATCTTCTACGAACTTTAGATACTATGGCAAAGAGGTGAATGTCTAACTCTATTTCTGTGATATTTGTAACTGTTTATTTAGGGCCGCCGAGAGACTGACACCCTCGCTCACTAGCCAAAAAAATGAGTTTCTGTTTTCGGAGTGAGTAGCCTGTGGACCACGTCATGCAGAGTATACCGATGAAGTTGACTTGTATTTAACCCGAATAAATAGTGGTGACGTCGACGATCCGCTTGAGAGTGGGAAGGGTGACTGTAATCTCTTTTCCAAGCAATTTAATTTAGTGAGAAGAAAATTTTGGGTTCCAACCTCAGATGTGAACAGCGAGAGAGATTTCAGTCGACAGGGAACCTTATTTCAGGCAGACAAAACAAGTAGATGATATCCTGTTAAATTACTGTATAAATAATTTGTAGGCCGTCTTATTTCCTATTAGATTTATAATATCTTAGGTGGTAAAACTCACATGTCTAAATTTCAATAACTGAAGCAGATGGTGCCATAAAAAACAGCATTGTGATTTTTCACTCCTAGACTGACCATAATTACAAATGGTGGTACTTATTTAGTTATCCTGTGAAATTTTAAACTATTTGCAAATTTTCGTTATTGTGTAAAGTAAGCTATTTTCCCGTATGGATTTTAATGTCGCGATTAGACGCTACCACCCAGGACCAGGAATATTCGTCTACGGCGTAACAAAACTGATCTGACAAGGGAACATTCCCAAGTGTCAATAAATGATCCTGATGAAACTTGGCGGTGTGTAGATAGGGCAAAATAACGTACTATGAATATTTTTGTCTGTGTCCAATTCCAATTTTAAGGGGTAGAAAACACCCAGAAAGGTAATTTGGCATATAAAATTTGGAAGGAATATCTTCGAAACAATGATATATAAAATGTTTCTCATATAAAAGTTGATATGTATAATCAAATTTTCTGATAATTTTAGATTTTTCAAAGTACCTCATTACCACTGATTAATTTTGAAAAATGAAAACTTTTGTTTCACCATAAATTAAAGAAACTTTCAAACTAACCGAGCGAGGTGGCGCAGTGGTTAGCACACTGGACTCGCATTCGGGAGGACGACGGTTCAATCCCGTCTCCAGCCATCCTGATTTAGGTTTTCCGTGATTTCCCTAGATCGTTTCAGGAAAACGCCGGGATGGTTCCTTTGAAAGGGCACGGCCGATTTCCTTCCCCATCCTTCCCTAACCCGAGCTTGCGCTCCGTCTCTAATGACCTCGTTGTCGACGGGACGTTAAACACTAACCTCCTCCTCCTCCTTTCAAACTATATACATCCATATGTAATAAAGCTGGTTTCTGAAATATCACTTTCGGAAAATAGGCTGTACACAATGTGCTGGCAGAGTATTTGCAGTATACCTAATTAAAATATCTCATCATTCATTATTAATTTAGTTATTTATCTTACTTCTATTTACCGCATGTTTTAAATTAATATTATGCGTTATACGTTCATTTTTTTTTGTTCACCACTTCACATACGTGTATTTTTTTAATTGAAAATATAGGTAACTCATTATTGTGATATAAAAACATTACAATAATGATAATCTGTAAGGAAATGCTTAAAACATTACTTTTTTTACATCATGCACGTAATACGTACGACGAGCAACACGGTATAAAACAAAATTCAGCAGGATTTCAGTTTGTGGCAGGTGATCCTCTAAATATCCTAATTTGTACCAGGCATATTTCAGTACATTGGGACACCTTGGAAAAGAGAATTGATTATGTACTAGTGCCTGTAACTTGATTATATCATTTCTCAAGCGAAGATTGACATGATCAAAATGGATTTTTCACACTAACCACCCGCCTTTTCATAGTTTAAAAGAAACTAATGGTGAATTCATCCGCGAATCTCTTTTCGAAGCCCCAAATGTCCTTCTGACAGCATCTAAACCTGGGAAACAAATATCTGTCCAGGTGGAAAGATATTTGAAACAGGTTTTCTTTCCCAGTGAGGGAGAAATGTCCGTGTCATTGTTAAATTCTTATAGCTGTTAATGTGAAAGAACCGTATAGAACTTTGTGCCTGAGAACAAAGGACAAGGAACTTATACCTCTGCTGATCCCAAAGCGCTCAACGGCATAGGTACAGTCGTGAGGTGTATGTGGCCTTCGATGTTGGAAGAATTTTGTGAGGTTTTCAGATCAAGTTTTGCTGAATGATCATGAGATCAGTCGCCACTTGAGAAAGAATATAAGCAAGCTGCAGTCACTAGTACATAATCAGTTCCCTCCACCACGGCTTACCAATGTACTGAAATATAACTCATACAAATCAGTATAATTAGAGGGTCACCTTCGACAATTTGAAATCTTGTTAAATTATGTTTCATATTGTGTTCTCTGTCGTGTGTCTTATGTTGAGAAATTTCTTCCATTTTAAGTGCATGGTGTAAAAAACGTTATGTTTTACGCATTTCTTTAGAGGTTATCATTATCGTAAAGTTTTTGTATCATAATAATGAGTTACTTATTATTTTCAATTAACAAACTATACGTATGAGAAACGGTTGAATAAAAAAAAATGTAAAACGTAAAATAGCAATCTAAAACGTACAACACATAGAAGTAAAATAAAGACGTAGACTAATAATAAATGTTTAGACGTTTTAATGAGGCATGTTTAGAATTCTCTGACAGCTCGCTGTGTACAGCTTATTTTCCAAAAATGGTCTTTCAGAAACCAGCTTTATTACACACATAGCTAGAAAACTTCTTTAATTTATGTTGTAACTAAAGTTTTTGTTGTTCAAAATTAATTAATGGTGGTGGGGTATTTCACAAAATTTAAAATTGTTACAAAATTCGATTATACAATTTTGAAGAACGTTAATTACATATCAACTTTTATGTGAGAAACATTTTCGTGTATCATGGTTTCGAAGATATTCCCACCAAACCTAATACGCCAAATTACCTTTCCGAGTCTGCTTCACTCCTTAAAAGTGAAATTGGACACAGACTAAAAAAAATACATATTGCATTATTTTTCCCCTTCTACACAACAGCCAAGTTTGATCAAGATCGTTTTATTGACACTTGGGAATGTTCCCTTGTGAGCTGTTCCATTCGTTGTTTAAAGTTATGTAATGGTGGTGGGGTCTCTTGCCAAGTTTAAAATTATTACAAAATTCGATTACACAGTTTGGAAGAACATTAATTACATTTCAACTTTTCTATGAGAAACATTTTCGTGTATCATGGCTTCAAAGACATTCCCATCAAATCCAATGAACCAAATTACCTTTCTGAGTGTATTTTACCCCTCAAAAGTGAAATTTGGCATTATTTTTCCCCTTCTACATACCTGCCAAGTTTCATCAAGATCGTTTATTGACACTTGGGAATGTCCCCTTGTGAGCTGTCCCATCAGATGGTGAGAGTATGTCAGAAGCAACACCAACCTGTAGACACACAGGGCTGCTACTACTACTACAACTCGACTAACGTTCATAATGATAGCACGCTCGGCGCGCCAGACCAGGTAGCCTCATCGCTCCCACGACGCCTCCTGCGATCACAACCTCGTCGCTGCGACCGTTCATTCTCGTTAACGCCACGTCCAAGCGCGATAAATTCGAGCGAGTGTGAGCGAGCAAAACTCATTATTGTGATACAAAAACTTGCTAACTCTGCAATAATGATAACCTGTAAAGATACGCTTAAAACATAACGTTTTTTACGTCATGCACATAATATGAACGAAATTTCTTCATATAATACACATGACGAACAACACAATTAAAAAAAAAATCAGCAGGATTTCAAATCGTGGCAAGTGATCCTCTAAATATCGTATTTCAGTACACTGGACAACCTTGGCGAATAGAAATGATTATGTACTAGTGATTGCAACTTCATTATGTTATTTCTCAAATGGAGATTGACATCACGATCATTCGGCAAAACTAGATCTGAATATCTTCTCACAAAGTTCTTCCAACATCGAATGCCGTATATGTCCAACGGCTGTACGTATGGCGTCGAGGCTTTTGGGATCACCAGATGAACAAGCTGACTTTGTTGACGGAGTCACAACGTCACCTCTGCTTGCACCACTGCAACGTTATCAAAGCGAGCCCTCGAAGGTGTTCTTTAAATTTTGGAAACGATGAAAATCGGGTAGCGCGAAGTCGGGACTCTACAGAGGATTATCGATGACAGCGAACCTAGTGGTCGGATTGTTGCACATGTCGCAGCGCTCATGTGTGATCTTACACTGTCATGCTGAACAAGAGGGTTGGTGCTCCATGTGTGGACGAACTAGACACTAAGAATAAAGATGTAGAATGTTGATAACCATTGTTTTATTTAAAACGTTTTGTGAGTTTTCACATAAAAATTTAGGAGCCATTACTTTTCAGCGCCCTCTCGTAACAGACTGCCAGTACGTAGAAACGTGGACCAAGATTTTGGTTTCATCAAATGCTATAGTATAATGTGTTTACGTGCGAGACTGTGCTCAGCAACTGCTGACTTCTCAAGTTCTCGATTTCTAACGTGCCTTTGACATCCTGCACACAGGTCGGAAACGGTACAGCTAGCCTGGCCGATTTAGTTGCTTCCGAACTCACAGAGAACCTTATAAACTCCAGAGACCACGACGTCACGCTGCTCTCAATCAAGCGCAGCATCTCCTTTATTTTATTAGCTTGTCAGAAAATAGGTTGTATGTCCTTTTTTTCAGAAAACTACCTGTTTTGCTACATGTACCACCACAGAAAGGAAGAAGTGCAATAACTAGAATGTTACGTGATTGTTCTAAATTTTCGCGTTCTGGATGTTTGGAGAGCGCTAACTTTGTATCTCGAATGATTTAAAAAATTCTTGTTCTTATTTTGTTAAGACGCAAAAGACATTTATCGACGTTATTTGAGTCCCACTACCACTCTGCACAAGAGTGATGTCTACATATATATCTACATCTACGTGATTAATCTGCTATTCACTATAAACTGCCTGGCAGAGGGTTCAATGAACCATCTTCAAGCTGTCTCTCTCTCTCGAACGGAGCGCGGGAAAAACGAGCACTTAAATTTTTCTGTGCGAGCCCTGATTTCTCTTATTCTATCGTGATAATAATTTCTCCCTATGTAGGTGGGTCCCAACAGAATGTTTTCGCAATCGGAGGAGAAAACTGGTGATCGAAACTTCATGAGAAGATCCCGTTGCAACAAAAAACGCCTTTGTTTTAATGATTGCCACTTCAATTCACGTTTCATGTGTGTGGCTCTACCTCCGCTACTTCGCGATAATACAAAACGAGCTGCCCTTCTTTGTACTTTTTCGATGTTATCCGTCAGTCCCACCTGATGCGGAGCCCACACCGCACAGCAATACTCCAGAATAGGGCGGACAAGCGTGATGTAAGCAGTCTCTTTTAGTAGACCTGTTGCACCTTCTAAGTGTTCTGTCAATGAATCACAGTCTTTGCTTGGCTCTACCCACAACATTATCTATGTAATAGTTCCAATTTAGGTTATTTGTAATTGTAATCCCTAAGTATTTAGTTGAATTTACAGCCTTCACATTTATGTGACTTATCGCGTAATCGAAATTCAGCGGATTTCTTTTAGTGCTCATGTGAATAACTTCACACTTTTCTTTATTCAGGGTCAATTGCCACTTTTCGCACCATACAGATATCATAAGTAAATCATTTTGCAATTCGTTTTGGTCATGTGACGACTTTACAAGACGGTAAATGACAGCATCATCTGCAAACAATCTAAGACGGCTACTCAGATTGTCTCCTATGTCGTTAATACAGGTCAGGAACAATAGAGAGCCTATAACACTTCCTTGGGGAACGCCGGATATTACTTCTGTTTTACTCAATGACTTTCCGTCTATTACTACGAACTGTGACCTTTCTGACAAGAAATCACGAATCCAATCGCACAACTGAGACGATATTCCGTAGGCATGCAGTTTGGTTAGAAGACGCTTGTAAGGAACGGTGTCGAAAGCCTTCTGAAAATCTAAAAATACGGAAACAGTTTGACATCCCCTGTCGATAGCACTCATTACTTCATGAGTACAAAGACCTAGTTGTGTTTCGCAAGAACGATATTGCCTGAAATCGTGCTGACTATGTGTCAATAAATCGTTTTCTTCGAGGTGCTTCATAATGTTCGAATACAGTATATGTTCCAAAACCCTACTGTAAATCGACGTTAATGGTATGGGCCTGTAATTCAGCGGATTACTCCTACTTCCCTTTTTGGGTATTGGTGTGACTTGAGCTATTTTCCAGACTTTAGATACGGATCTTTCTGTGAGCGAGTGGTTGTATATAATTTCTAAATATGGAGTTATTGTATCAGAACACTCTGAGAGGAACCTGGCTCGTATACAATCTGGACTGGAGGCCTTGGCTTTATTAAGTGATTTGAGCTGCTTTGTTACACCACGGAAATCTGCTTCTATGTTTCTCATCTTGGCAGTTGTTCTTGATTAGAATTCAGGAATATTTACTTCGTCTCCTTTGATGAAGGAGTTTCGGCAAACCGTGTTTAATAACTCTGCTTTAGTGGCACTGTCAACAGCGACTTCACCGTTGTATCGCGCAGTGAAGATATTGATTGCGTCTTTCCACTAGTGTGCTTTACGTATGACCAGAATTCCTTTGGGTTTTCTGCCAGATTTCGAGACAGAATTTCGCTGTGGAAATTATTAAAAGCATCTCGCATTGAAGTACGCGCTATATTTCGAACTTCTGCAAAAGTTTGGCAGTCTTGCGGATTTTGCGTTCTTTTAAATTTGACATGCTTTTTTCGCTGCTTCTGCAACAGCGATCTGACCCGTTTTGTGTACCATGGGGGATCAGTACCATCACTTATTAAATTATGTGGTATATATCTCTCATTTTCTGTCGATACCATCTCTTTGAAATCATTCCACAACTTTTCTACTCTTACATGATCAGATCGGAAGGAGTGAAGACCGTCTCTTAAAAAGGCGTTAAAAGCATTTTTATCAGCTTTTTTAAAATATATATACTTTGCCTTTATTTTTGATGGTTGTAGGTGTTACGGTACTCAGCGTAGCATGTTGGTTGATTCACTGTCGTCCACAGGTGGAAAAATGAACGTCTTTTACTAAATTCCACTACAATAAAGAGAATTCAGGTTACAGAATAAATTCTTTAAGTAAGCATGAGGACAGTTTACAGTAATATTTTCCCAAATCTGATAGCAGTAATTTTAGGTTGGGAAACTCGCACTACATTCATTCAAAAATTAAAGATATTAGCACAGTTAAATCATCTTTGCAGGGAAGTACTGTAATACTTTCGGTAACATCATGTTAATGTATGAAATGTGTATACGTCGCAGAGTAATGTAAAAGAATGTTACTGCGAAAATGAAATGCCTGTGTAATCCTTCAGATGTGACTGACGGCATCGAGAGCAATAGGAAATCATGTGCAGCTCGATGGTGATGTGAACTCTGCTGATAATGTTGTCCCTTATCCGTGAGTTATCACATTAAGACTTTTTATTATATCAGTCACAATTCAACCAGAATTCGAGGCTATTGACAATTTAAAAGCAGCAGTAAAAATGACTGAGGAAGCTGTTAAAATGATCCCAGTAATAACGATCTGAACCTCAGTCTTAATCATAAAGTGTTCCTGATTCTCGAAATGATAACACAAAGACCCGGCTCAGAGATGATAGAATCGAGGTTCACCTACTTAGATGGAAAGTGATGGCGCATTACGTGATTGTTAACTTTATCATTCGTTTCACACTTAACAGGAGGTTGACGCGACACTACGGCATAATAACGTGATTAGCCCGTCTCTGGAGCAAAGGCTGACCAGACAAGCGACAACAAGGCGACTGCGTGCCACTCACTGCACAGTTCAGACCAAATCAGTTGTGTGTCCACGAAGTCACAGTGAAGTACAAAAAGGCTCTTATAAGTACAACGGAAGAGTTCTAAAAAATAATTATCACTTCCTTCTCTGCAAGCCGTTACAAAACTTCATTTTTCCCTTCTCCAGGCACTGGAGCGACATTATTCCTAAGTTCTGGTATCACGGAACGGTTTTTGTATTATTTAAAATGAATGGTTACCACTGCTACTTCGTCTTCTTCATCTTCACTTGCCATCTTTTACGTTTTCCATTTGTTCCTCTCATTCTTACTGTAGAAATAACTGGAGTAATTCTTCCTTACATTCTTGAGCGCACAAACAGGCACAGCCGTGCACTCCAGGGAACTTAGATTTTCTTCGCCTGATCAGTGATCAGGTCATCGATTTTTAGGCCTGTGAACGCCAATCCCTATCATACCTGAGAGGTCGACAAATTTAAGCTGCTTTAAAGCTATGCCTGAGTGTTCTCATCTGTCTGGAACACTCAATATGTTAGACACCTCCCAACACTGAGTGCCTCTGGAATTCAGCAATGCATTTTTCACACATGCTGTTTTCCAAACAGTACTGCGTCCTAATGGGGTGTAGGCAGGTCAAGTGAATCATATATTGTGCTTTCCAAAACTGATAAAGCCATAGGCAAATGAGTAGGTGTGAATAAGCCATGTTCTGCTGTTGACGGGAAGATGTAGGCAAATGAACAAAGGCTGGAGGACTATGGTTGACACTCTTCATCTACCTACAGAAAAATATATCCTGGGGAGATAATCAGACATTCATGCATGGCATGCCCTCCACACCTACCGTTCTTCGTAACTCGTGCTTCGATTAGTTCGTAAAATGAGGATGTCATGATGCAGCTCTGGAAGCATATTCTCAAGGACTGCGTCAAACGTTAGTGCTGAAGTGGGAACTCAGTTTGTGGAAAAAGATGCTGTAAATTGTGTGTGTTGGTGTGTTGTGTGGAGGCAGAGGTGCTGACGCAGGCAAAGGTGCTCCCATAGGCAGAGGGTCCACTGTTTCTCGCCTTACCATATGCCTGTGTCTAGCGGTTCAGCCTGTGTGGAAACTTGCTGTGGTTGTTATGTGCTGTTGTGCTGTGAGTAGAGGTTGAGTCACTGGTGCAAGCAGAGGGCGCATGTTGTGAAGCTTGGCGCCCTACTGCATGACTGTATCTGGTGACTCAGCCTGTGGAGAAAGTTTTTGAGCTGCCATGTGCTTGTGTACTGCAGGTGGAGGCGCTGGCGTAGGCGGACGGTGCAAGGCCCACATTCCGCTGCCCACTGTCTTCCCCTACCTGGTGACTTGGCCCGTGGAGAAAGTTTCTGTAGTTGTTGTCTTCCGGTGTGCTGCAGGTGGAGGCGGAGGAGCAGGCTCAGGCGGAGGGCGTATGGTGCGCAGCCCGTCGCCCTACCGCATGACCGTTTCTGGCAGGGGTGCGCAGATCAACTTGGCCTACAGCGGCTCCACTGACATCGCTTCTCGGCGCGCCAGTTCCTCTGTAAGTCAGGTGCGGCGATCTCTCTCAAACTGGCGCTACCTGTCATCTCGCAACTTTAGCTTCTGTATTTGTAGATACGATATGATAGGGGGAGAACACTGAGAAGAAGGTATACAAATAATTTCGGGGTAGTCCGGCCCTGGTAGCTGAGTGGTCAGCGCGACGGAATGTCATACCTAACGGCCAGGGTTCGATTCCCGGCTGGATCGGAGATTTTCTCCGCTCAAGGATGGGTGTTGTGTTGTCTTTATCATCATCATTTCATCCCCGTCTACAAGCAAGTCGCCGAAGTGGCGTCGACTCGAAAGACTTGCACCAAGCGAACGGTCTACCCGACGGAAGGCCCTAGCCACACGGCATTTCCATTTCCGTTTCGGGGTACATCATTTGCGAATTCGAAAAGACTCTAATTACATTATGTGATATGCGTTTGTCTTCTGTCTATTATACGATATTTTCCAAGCGTTCAGAGTGTTCGAATTAACGTAATTCTAATATGTGAAAAGCTCAATGCTGCTTATAGAGCTTTTCATTTATTATAACGTTATTCTAACAAGAACCGACGGAAGAATCAGTTAACATGATCCAGTATAAACTAGTATCGTACCTTTTATAAGTAAAGAGATATCATTACGAAATTCGTTTTTACAAATGAAACTATTTCCCCTAGAAGCGTCGCAGATCCAAAAGAAACAAATTCAACCACATTTCATCATCCGAAATCCGATAATAATTACAATAATTATGATTTAAAATTTTTCTGTTTAGTACTTTCATTTCGTTAGTGTGCAGAGTGCACTCCATACATTAGCATGGAATAAAATAGACAGTGGGCTAAGATCCACAGCCAATCAATCCATTCCTTGACACACAGGCAAGCGAGTCTTTCTCCACAAATCGGCAACTGCATGTCATACAACAATTGCTCTTCACACCAGCATAGAGCAGTTAGTGCTCCGTGCCACCAGCTCCAGCAGAGAGTAAGAGTATCTCTTCTTTTACTCGTACTTACATTGTAGTCATATAGTTTTGTACTGTTATGCTTATCTTCATGCGTCCCCTAATAACTTCCATTTTACTCCATTTAAAGAGACTGTAACTGTCTGAGGATGATCAGACATTGATAGAAACCGGCCACGATTTTCTAAAATTAAAAATTAATGCGGTCTAGTCTGTTTTTATTAATTTTTAATTTTTACCACATTCTACACTACTGGCCATTAACGTTGTTACACCAAGAAGAAATGCGGATGAGAACCGGGTATTCATTGGACAAATATATTATACTAGAACTGACATGTGATTACATTTTCACGCAATTTGGGTGCATAGATCCTGAGAAATCAGTACACAGAACAACCACCTCTGGCCATAATAATGGCCTTGATACGACGGGGCATTGAGTCAAACAGAGCTTGGATGGCTTGTACAGGTACAGCTGCCCATGCAGCAGAACATTTTCTGTATCCAGAAAGGCCCGTACAGGACCTGCAACATGCGGTCGTGCATTATCCTGCTGAAATGTAGGGTTTCCCACGGATCGAATGAAGGGTACAGCCACCGATCGTAACACATCTGAAATGTAACGTCCACTGTTCAAAGTGCCGTCAATCTGAACAAGAGGTGACCGAGACGTATAACCAATGGCACCCCATACCATCACGCCAGGTGATACGCCAGTATGGGGTTGACGAATACTCGCATCCAATGTGCGTTCACCGCGATGTCGCCAAACACGTCGTTGAACTGTTCGTGCAGTTGGTTGTTGTCTTGCAAACGTCCCCATCTGTTACTCAGGGATCGAGGCGTGGCTGCACGATCCGTTACAGCCATGCGGATAAGATGCCTGTCATCTCGACTGCTAGTGATACGAGGCCGTTGGGATCCAGCACGGCGTTCCTTATTACCCTCCTGAACCCACCGAATCTATATTCTGCTAACAGTCATTGGATCTCGACCATCGCGAGCGGCAATGTCGCGATATGACAAACTGCAATCGCGATAGGCTACAATCCGACATTTATCAAAGTCGGAAACGTGATGGTACGCATTTCTCCTCCTTACACGAGGTATCACAACAACGTTTCACCAGGCAACGCCGGTCAACAGCTGTTTGTGTATGAGAAATCGGTTGGAAATTTTCCTCATGTCAGCACGTTGTAGGTGTCGCCACCGGCGCCAACCTTGTGTGAATGCTCTGAAAAGCTAATCATTTGCAAATCACAGCATCTTCTTCCTGTCGGTTAAATTTCGCGTCTGTAGCACGTCATCTTCGTGGTGTAGCAATTTTAATGGCCAGTAGTGTAGCAATGAAATTCTAAATTCCGATTGGAATATATACCACAAAGACGAGCATGTGTGATGGACGTTTGTTTATAGTTGAAAAAAATACAATAATATTCAATAACTTAAGGGAATGTAGCCGGGTGACGTAGCAGGAAACCGCCGATATTTCGACAGGAGCACGAGCTGCCATTTTCAAGACAAAACTTCGTATCTTGTTTCAATCAGCCCATGTCGTCTTGGACACTGAAAGTTTGTCAGTTGAGTAAGCCCATCTAGAAGTCATCTTTCGCCAGAATGGCTATATTGGAAGAAAGATTAGACGTGCGTTGCACTGTTGCCCAACTGTGTAGCGGGCCAGTGATGATAATACCAAGGCAGCACCAAGGTGTACGGCCATTTTGCCTTACGCAGGGAGCATTTGGAACAGAATAGGTTGTATTTCGCGGAAAAATGATGTGAAGAATGTTTTTCGATCAACATCTATGATCAAAGTCCTTTTAAGTTCCATCTTGGTTTGGGTAGGGCTGGTGTGTATCCTATTCCTTGCAGTTGTGGCATGTCATATATTGGTCAAACAATCAGGACTGTCGGGTAGCGGTGTGCTGAGCATAAGCGCCACACACGCTTACAACAGCCAAACAAATCCGCCATTGTAGTACATTGTCTCGGTATAGGTCATCCTATGGAAAATAACAACACGGAGATTGTGGCATACACTTCCAGCTATTGGGTTAGTGTTATTACGGAATCTGTTGAAATTAAATTAGCAAGTAACCTATTGAATAGAGTTGGTGGTTTTTGTTTAAATTTCGCATGGAATCCTGCTCTCTCACGTGTCAAAAAAAAAAAAAAAAAAAAAATGAGGGACAGAGTTTTTGCTACCCAGACCTCCAATCACAAGGATGGACATACAAAAACTAAATTAACCAGTCTGTCCACCTCTATACTTTTGTTGAACGTTTCTCCCTTAACTTTGACTCCTTTTAATGGATAAATTGAACAAGTCTCTACCTTCTCACACCTTTGAAGTGCGTCCTCATTAATAACAGGGAAGTGGCTCCCAATGGCACAAACGAACTTTACGTCTACAGGACCCTCAGATATAGATAAGACAGAAGTTAACAGAACTTTTGCTTCCAAGACTTCATCAAAATTTGTGTCCTTAAAAATCTGGCCGAAAATCTAAAGAGATACTGGTTGTATGTGAAGTACACCAGCGGCAACACATAATCAATACCTTCACTTTCCAATTGAGAAGGTAATGTTACCACTGACAGTGCCACTAAACCAGGTTATTACTAAGCGTGGAACTCCGGAATTCCTTCACTGAAGAAGTAGAAGTAAATATCGTAGAATCCAAATCAAGAACTGCTACCAGCAGGAGTAACTTAGATATCCTCAGTGTAGCAAAGCAGCTTAAATCACTTCAAATCAAGTTCTCAAGTCCAGATTGTATACCAATTAGATTCCTTTAAAAGTATGCTGATATAATAGCTCCATGCTAAACAGTTATATACAAGCGCTTACTCGAGGAAATATCCCTATGTAAAGGCTGAATTATCGCATAGGTCACACAAATACTCAAGAAAGGAAGCAGAAGTAACCTGATGGGAACATTATGAATTACGTCGGGGAAAATGACGTATTGACACACAGTCAGCATGGATTAAGAAAATATGGTCTTATGAGACACAGCTAGCTCTTTATTCTCGTAAAGTAAAGTGTGCTATCAATGGAGTCAAATTGATCCCATATTTTTAGATTACCAGAAGGCTTTTGATACCGTTCTTCACAAGAGGCTTATAATCAAGTTGCGTTCCTACAACGTATCAGCTCAGTTATGCGACTGGATTCGTGGTTTCTCGCCAGAAAGATTTCTTAGTAAGTAATGGGAAGCCATCGAGTAAGAAATGATATCCAGCGTTCCCCAAAGAAGTGTTATAATCCCGCTGCTATTCCCAATCTAAATAAACGATTTAGGAGGAAATTTGAGCAACCATCTTAGATTATTTGCAGATAATGCTGTCATTTACCATCTGGTTAAGGCATCAGAAGGCCAAAACCAATAGCAAAATGATTTTGACA